>NC_084801.1:96552033-97193700 GCF_963169125.1 Humulus lupulus
AATACAATGAGGGGTAAAATGGTATTTTAGTCCCATTTCATTGTAGACCGTCTATAGAGGATTGAGTGGCAATTATGGTTGTAACAATGGGTAATTAATAATGTATCTATATTGCTTATAGAGCGTTCTATTAATTCAAGAGTGCAATTCCGAGTCTTTAGTGGAGTAACGAGGAATTAATAAGTTAGTAAATTTATTTGTTAGATTTATGATAACTTATTGGAGCTTGATTTCATAGACCCATGGTCCCCACTGTACCTTGGATAAAATTATCTATATACTCTCAATTAATTGATATAATTATCAATTAGAATTATCAAAGTTGACTAGGTCAATTTTGGATAGTTTCAGAGAGTTATACAATTTAGAGAAGAAAAGAGAAATTATGGCAGATTTATTAATTAAGATAAATTGGTATCTAAATTAATAAATTGTTTTAAATCAAGGTTCATATTATAAATAATTAATTTGATAAAGGATTTGAATAATTATTTAATAAATTAAATTAATAGAAAATAATACAAACCTTGATTTTAAGTCCAACGTGCTTATAATCAAATGGGAAATTTCACGGGCCTAAAGCCCATGATAATTTCGACATAGGGCTATTAATTGTCTATTATTTTATTGATTTTTTAATTAAATAAATGACATAATTGAGTCTATAAAAGGAATGCTAAGAGAGAGTTGAAAACATAAGTTGAATCACAAGTTTCTGAGAAGATCAGAAGATCTATTAAGTTTTAGATTCTCTCCACTGCATAAGTCCATTTCTAAGCCTCAATTTTTCTCTCTATTCTTCTTATCTCAGTATCTATCTCATGTTTTGAGAATTTCCCACTCTAGTCTGGGTGTTTCCAAGGATACTTTGGAAGGTTGTGCAGAAAATTGAAGAACAATTCAGTTTCTTGGTAATACTCTGCGACAGAAAGGATACAAGGGTTGGAGAAACTGAAGGAAGGACTCATTCATTCCATTGATTATAATGTAAGTTTTCTTATCATTATTTCTCTTTGAATTCAATTTTAGAAACATGTTCTAGGTTGTATCATATTAACTTGTTTTATATTAGATCTACATGAAAATAAATAAAGATCATGTATAAGTTTCCTAATAGTTCAGCCCTGTTCTTCCGAATAATAATAACCTAATCCACTTAGTCTTTTGAATCGAATCTCTCAATAGAAAATTACAAAGATAAACTTGTATTTCACTTGTCTCAAATTCACCCAAAAGATCAATCCAAAATGTCCCGAAAAAGAGATCCCCTGAAACGAAGCCCTGGGTCCTTTATTTATAGTACCCAAGGGCTATTACATGATGAGTAAGAGTGGGATCGTGGTTTGGTATATGATCATTTGGAGTGGAGATATGTGTCCACTTTCCCATTATTATGAGACCGTGGGTCTTCCCGTTGTCTTCTCTGGATTGTGGTCAATAATGCATGATTGAGACCTTCGAGAAAATGCCAAGTCTGGATTGGTCTATGAGACTTAGGTGCTAGGCTCGACGACCCTTTAGAGTTTGGATGCTAGGCCCGTTGGTCCTCTGGGTGCTAGGCCTGTAATCTTCTAGGTGCTAGGCCTATTGATCTTTTGGGTGCTAGGCCTGTTGATCTCAGTTTGAACGAGAGTGAGTTTACCCAGTGAAGTGTCTTTGGGAGTGTAGGCCGACTACCGTATGAGGTTTTTGGCCTGGTCGACTTCTCTATAGGTCCTGGACCTATCTTTTTTGCTCATCGATATTTTTTCAATACTTCGTCGTCCCCCCCCAAAGTTTATTGTAATGTGTTCAACATTACGGTAATCTTGATATGGCTCAAGAAACATATCATAGAAGTAATTCCTAAAAATATTTACATTATTCAAGGAGAATTAATTTCCTAAAAATCTAGTATATTTTTCTAGGAAATTTGAAGTCCTAAAAATATAATATATTTTTCAAGGAGTTTTGAAGTCCTAAAAATATAATATATTTTTGAAGGATATTAATTCCTAAAAATACAAAATATTTTTCAAGGAATTTGAATTTTTGACCATACTAGATATTTTTCAAGGATTTTGAATTCCAAAAAATATGGTTAGCCTGAGAGGCTATAAGTAGGGCCTCACTCATCATACTCTTGACCCATGTGCCTTCTTAAGGAAGTTTTGAGCTGTCAAATTCTCCAATTCTTCATCAACTTTGCGTATCTCCTCTTTGGTAAGTATTATTTCCCAATTTTTATGTTTTTGATGAATCTGTCCGAATCTCCTTGTTTTGTTTAATTTTTATCTAAAATAATTGACTTGTTTGAATCAAAGACTATTATTTAATAAAAATTGGCTTGTTCCTAGCCCTTTTTTTCATGATGCCTAGGGTTTAGATCCCTGTAGGCCGACCACCCTTTTGATTCATTGGCCTGGGAAATTTCCAGGGTTCCCCATCTAGCCATAGGCGATTTCCAGGTCTTCAAATTCCCTCATAGGCCGACCTTCCTAGGTTTTCCTTAGCCTGGGCGATTTCTAGGCTTAGGGGATTAGGGTTTAGGTCAACTACCCCTAGGGTTTTCTTAGCTGGGCAATTTCCAGGGATCCCGGGTCTAGGGTGGTCGGCCCAATCATAGGCCGACCACCTGGGACCCTAAATTTTTTTTCTCCTCCTTTATTAATCTCTTTGGGGTCTTCCTTGTATTGTACAATTTATCGGAGACTTGAACCTTAGTCCTCTGGCATTTTTCTAAGGTTTGCATCCCTAGGGTGGTCAGCCTAAGGTGGTAGGCCGACCACCTATGCCCTTTCTTTCATGTTTTGTAAGTTTAGGGCCTAGGTTAACCCTTCTTTGTGTCTTCAATTGATTTTTCCAAGTCTAGGGGAGTCCTATGGTTGTCGGCCTGGGCTTAGTCTCACTGGGCCTACCCCTTATATAGATTTTTCCCTTGATTTCTTCATTTTTGCTCCTTAGTTAATGGATATGCTCCCAACTATTGGCTTCATTATGTTCACTTACTAACTTTACTCTTTATTTTTCCTTTGTTGCAGATGTCCAGCTCCCCTTCGTCAGATAAATTTGTAAGCGAGCGTACTCACCAGGAGTTCTTAGAAAGGGTGAAAAGGATTTTCCCTCGCTCCGCTTTATATTTGTTCAGTGAGGAAGACTTCTTGAAAAGGTATAGCCCAATGGCGAGAGTAAAAAAGACAACTCAGCAGCCTTCCAAAGATAATCCTCATATTTCCAGGCACATCACTCAGGGCTCTTCGCCTGGCTCTTCTCAGATCTCATCCCAACCTAGTACTCCTCGTGGCTCTTCAGGCACATCTTAACAAAGTCATTATTCTGAGTGGAATATGCTTGGTTAGCAAGACTCATTGCAATGCCCTTTGCATCATGATACCAGTTGGGTTCCCCATCACTCTTCTTCTTAGTGAGAATATACCGAGGGCTATCATCGCCAGGCTACTCATCCTCGGGAGCGTTCTATTCATAGGTTCCAGCCAAAGGTGGTTCACCGTCCTTCCAAGAGCAAGACAGTCTTGCTAGCTGCATAGCAGAAGAAGAGACGACAAAAAGAGATCCATTCATTAGATTCTGGGGCCACCTTTGCTAATGAGATCACATGGAAATCGGTTGAGAAGACTCGCCCTGCAAATTATGAGGTGGTTTGGCTCAAAGGGGCTGCCTCTAACATGAGTCAAGTGAAGGTAAATAACTTAAGGAAGACCTTTGACCTTTCTGGTGTATCTATTAGTGTCCCTGGTCCAAATGACAGACCTGAGGACCCCCATTTAGGTATGTGCGCCTGGACACATTCTACCATCAAGTCTAGCACCCTACTTGCTCTTCATCCATACTTCCGAAGTGTAGCAGATTATTTCGGTATTAGTCCTTCTCAGCTGGCTCCCAATGCGATCTTGATGTTGTTTGCATTGTACATTATCTATCATCGCAGAAAATGGGTTGCTCCAGTACTTCACAAGATCTACTACTTATTCGATCTGAAGACGAACCCTTCTTAGCTCAACTCGGGGTATTTCCAATTCCACCATTATATGAGCAAGGGTAATGACACCTTTGTGGAAGAGATCTCAGGAAATATCAAGGCGTTTAGATATGCTGACAACTATTTCTTCACAAAGGATGTAGATGCCAACACTCCAAGTTTAAGCATGTTGGCCTTTTTTATAAATTGCTCTCGACTCAGTCAGAGAACCTTAGGAAGGTCGGGCTGTTTCCTCCTACTATAGTCGATGTTCTGGATGAAGATGGTCCCCCATAGACTCACTGGGACCTATTCATGTTGAGGAGGTACCCTCTTTTCCTGTGCTAGCTGGACAAGAGGGTGATGAGGCGGGTGCATCTGTTGCATACTCATCGCTTGCTTTGGATGAGACTATGTTCTAGCCCGAATCTCATTTAGAAGGTTCAAAAATTTATCACCTTTATTTTATGATTCATCTGTGCTTGATATCCTTCTAACATTTGATCTTCTTTTGCAGGTTCAGACATGTTAGCCTTTGTCCATACCCAACAGAGGTTGACTCCCACTGAGGACAGTCCTTCTGTCCGAGCAACTAAAAGGGCCAGGGTTGGGCCTGAGTCGATAATGGAGGTTCCTTCTGAGGTACCTCCTCTGACTCCTTTGGTGTCTAGTCCTGTCACAGAGGTAGAGCCATCCTTGCCTACACTGGTTCCTCCAATCTTCACCGATGCGGGTGCCTCCTGTTCTGCGCCTGCTCCCTTATCTGAGCCACACCATCTGCCATACAGAACCTAGGTGGCATCATGGACTGAGCATCCCATCTGGAGTAAATGACAATGACTTTTAATGGGATTAAGAATGAGGACTTGAGCACCATCCTAACGAAGTCACTCCTTGACATTCAGAGTATGAGTCCTTTATAGTTTTCTTCTTGTCTCATTAGCTTGTTTCTGACATTTATCTAACACTTGTATGTATTTTGCAGGCACTGATGTTGGTCTCCTATGTATGTGATAGGTTTGAAGAGTATACCTCCACGCTCTCCAACCTTCGTTCTGAGCTTGAAGTTGTCCACCAGGAGGTGCTGGACCTTAGGCACGTTCTTGGTTCTAGGGATGCTGACATTGCTTTGAAGGATGAAGAGATCGACACTCTCAGCTGTACCGTTGTAAAGACCCAAATTCGCTAATAAGGCTGAAGGGCCTTGATTAGTGTGCCAGGAGGGCAGGTTGGGATTTATGTGTGATTTTATGAGTTAAATGCATGGTTATGATTTAAAGCATGTTATTTGACTAATTGTTTATCTGAGATGCATGACTATGTGTATTAGTATGCATGTAGGCCCTGACTGTGTTTGAAGGGCATAATTGTAATTTTAGCCCGCTGAGGGCATATATGTGTTAATTGTATTCCGTGATTTGTACCACGTGAGTGTGGTGGTATTATTGTGATGCACGTGCCGAGACGGTCCTAGAGAGCAAATTAACTTAAGAGTCACAACGAGATTTCTATACCCAGCTCGGGAGGAGCCTAGGGGTATTTCGGGGATTTCGTAACTTAGTCATTGAGGGATTTTGGTAACTGGTAATTTATTAACTTATGTGACTGTTAGTAACCATAGAGAGTAACAAGTTTAGATGGTAAAATGGTAGAATTGTAATGGATAGGAAATGACAAGTAAGCCCTTGAGGTTTAGTTGGGAAAGAATAGGTAAGGAGGGGCAAAATGGTCATTTGGCTTGGGGTTCAGACATATTGCAGATGGGTTATATGGGGTACTCGGTTTAGGCTTGGCCATTTGAGGGTTTTGTTAAAATTAAGAGAAGAAAATCTAGAAGAAAAGGAGAAGAAGAAAGGAGCTGAAAATTGGGTAATTTAGGAGAAGAATCAAGAGGTTTTGGCTTGAAGCTGGATTTGGAGAGGGCTCAAAGTTGAATTCTTGATTGAGGTAAGAGTTTTAAACATCCTTGGGTTTTCTTTTCTGTTGTGGTTTAAGATTTTGGAGCCATGGTTTAGGATTTTCAAGCTTGGGTTGTGTTTTGGCCTTTGGGTTTGAGTTTTCTGAAATTTGAAATCAAATGGGTGATTTTGAGTGTGATTGTGTTATTGAGTTGGGTTATGATGTTTAGGGGTTGATGTATGGTCTACTTGGGGTTTTGATATGGTTTTGGGGCTTAGGTTTGAGTTTGGGATGATTTGGGATTGTTTTAGTTTGGGAAAAACGCAAGAGAAAACCCAGAAAATCTGGGTTCGCGTATGAGCGCCGCGGCCCTGTTCTTGGGCGCCGCGGCGCGAGGTTGCATCAGGAGGAGGCCAAGTCGCTGGGCGCCGCGGCCCTTGAAGGGAGTGCCGCGGCCCTAGGCCAATTTTGACACCCAAAATTCTGGTATTTTAGGGCTTTTGCCCGGGGACTCGGGGGATGTTTCCGATGAATTGTTTTAGGGATTTGGGAGTCCCGAGAGTGCGGGATTGGTCCCGGGAGTTGGTTTTGGGTTGATTAGTAATGAGGGATGTTTCTTGTGTGTTGTGACTAGGTTGTTGGTGAGGCTCGTGCTTGAGGACCGTGCTCGTGGCTTTAGTGCATCAGGAGGCTCGGAATGCAGGTAAGAAAACTATAACACCCGAGGGTAGGGCATGGCCCCAGATTGTATTATGTGCAAATGTTTAACCTTAAATGAATCATGATGTGTGTGAATGATTATTTCGAATGTACTATATGTGTGATTATGATGAAATGAACGGCAAGGGCCGATTACGGCGTAAGCCGGGGCGGCCGTGGGCCGAGTACGGCGTAAGCCGGGGCGGCCGTGGGCCGAAAGTAACACCTAGCACATGGGATGCTATAATCAGGGCGGGGCCCGGTGGATACATGTATTATGCTATATTCAGGGTGGGACCCAAGGGATACATGAGTTATCCTCATGGTGAGAACCGATACCCCAGGGCTTTGGTAAGGCCTCTGGGGCGGCATGGCCGTGTTTGCTTAGTCTAATGGTTGACTTGTTTATATGTGGATTATCTGTTATGATAAATTGTATAAATGCATATGTTATGTCCTGCATGAGTTTTCTTGCTGGGCTTCGGCTCACGGGTGCTCTGTGTTGCAGGTAAGGGCAATGACTGAGTCAACCAACCATGAGTACGGAGAGCGTGAAGCGACGTGTACATGTTTGGCCTGCCCGACTGCTTTGGTTGGGGGTTTATTCGAAAATGGCTGTAATAATCTATAATTTTATAATTTCTCAACTGTAACCTTATTTCAAGATGTAATTAGTTTTCAAACCTTATTTTGGGATCCCAACTGTTTAATAATAGAAGTTTTGATGAAACGACGCATTTTCAAAGATTACAGCTCTAAGGAACGGCTCTAAGGAAGTAGGGCGTTACAACTTGGTATCAGAGCGAGCCAAGGTTTATTGGTTCTGGAGATCGACCGAACATGTACGCTCGCTGTCAGTGACAAGCTCGACTCAGGGTTGGTTGGTATGATTGATCGATATGCTGAACATATGTTTGAATGCCCTATTTGCCTGTTTACTTATATGGAGCATGATAGATGAGATGACATATGCATGAGATACTGATAGGGCCTGGCCCTTGACTGTTGCATGTTGAGATTAATGCGTGCTGAACAACATTATTATGCATGTGGATGAATATTGGCATAATGGTTCACATATTAAGCGTATGTAGTTAATTTTATGAGTTAAATTCATATGTTATATCTGTATATTGGCTTGTATGAAGCATGATGAGTATGGATATACTTAGTGATGATTGAATCTGGTAGCTAAATGTATATCATTGTGGATTTGACCTAGTATATGCTTGTGTGTGCATTATACCTGTGGATATTTGGATCTAGTTGTGGGTTGGTTCAGGGTATGAACCTCAGAGTTCAGGAGTTGGTCAGTTTTGACAGATGAACTCGAGTTGTTGGTTCCTAGAAGGATTTGTGGACCTGATATTGTGTTGAAAGGAGGGATTCTAGATATAAGTTGGAGTTGAGATCTCCAGTGATCCCTGGAAGCAGCAGCAGTGAGTCACTAGTGTGTGAGTAGGCTGTGGAGTTTGTTAGTTGAAATGGGATAGAAGAACAGCAGATTTCTCTGGGGAAATAGCTGATTTCGATGTTTTAACAGTAAGGTGGCCAGTGTTGGTCTACTGTGAGGTATGGACAGATAAGGGTATTACATGAAAGGCTTAAAGGGTGTTAACCTCAGGTTTTGAGGAGAGTTCGAGTTGACAAGGAATTTATCAATAGGTGAGCAGAGTTAATTCCACCCTTGGTTAAGAGGATGAGAGATCCTGATTAGAGGGTTGTGTTAAATGTTGAGGCAGAGAGTTGCTTGGAAGTGATACTCGGGCTGAGGTACTGGCTTATTGGGTTGGAAAGAACCTAGATGATGAATGGTTAGAAGAGATTTTAAAGACATGATTAGAACCGTGGAGACGGGCAAATGTTTAAGTCTGGTTTGGACTGTTAGGGGTAATGACAGCGTAGATTAATGGGTTGGTGAATTGGATAGTTCATTTCAGAAATTTATACAGATGGTTGTATCTGGAATTGGTGGCGACCCATTTAAGGACATGAGGTCTGGAATAGTCTAAGGCATTGGGCTGCTTTGAGGAAAGAGTTTTTGTCTGCATGTGGATGGCGGAGAGGGCCATATTGTTTGAGGAACTGATGGTTGATGTATAGAGCATGAGTGCTAGAGCCGCAAGGGCAGTGCTTCCTTTGATGGAGTTAGTAAAGAGAGAATTGTGATAGTCAAGTTGAAAGAACCCCGGATAGTGTTGTGGCTTCTGGATTGCCAAGAAAAAAAAGGGGAAAAAGTCTGACTGATAAGACGGTACTTTTGTTGATAGAACGCAGCGAGGTCGGATTCTCAATTTTGAGGTAAAAGGACTCCAGACAGTGCTTGGGCACCTAGATTGAGATTAGAAAGAAGCCTGATCGAAAAGGTAGTTATCGAAATGGCGACAGGAACCAGGAGGTTAATTGGTATGCACATGAGGAAGAGGATGCCACCGGAGAGGAGGTCAGGTGAGGACATGACTTCTACGTAGAATGACTCGAGATGTTAGGATGGATTTCCCATGGTGCGGAAAACGGAGAACTGGAATGCATCGATACATTCGAGGTTCGAGACTGAGTCCTCAAGGATGAGTATTTAACTGACGAGCTTATGCTTTGGACATGTAACGAATTGGAAGGGCTCGGTGTTGAGAATGTTCCGAGGGGGAGATGGACATAGAGAAGTTGCCTCAAAGGTGCCATTTGAGAGGCCGAGGACAGTTATACTTATTGAGAAGGAATTAGAAACTCTGGCAGATGGGTTGTTGAGAATATCATCTGGAGTACGTAAAGGAGGCAGAGCTGACCAGTGGGAAGTTATGTGGGTATGCAAAGAAAGATTTAGGGAATACTTCAAGGTCAGACTACAGAGAGGATTGGTTTAAGGGATGTTGTAGAAGACGGTTTTGGCCGATAGAAAGTCTATTGGAGCAATCGAAGGAATTTGAGCCTGGTATAGCTAGTGTGTTATACTGCGAGGATTGCTAGTATCGTCGGGTTAGGACGAAAAGTACAATGTTGGATACAAGATGGGACGATGTCCCCAAGAGTTGATCTACGACATGGTTATTGCCAGTTGGAAACCAAGGATAAAGACATTTCGTGGATTGTCTAGTTTGCGTCGGCTAGAGTGTGAGGAGTTGGTAACAAAGATTCTGGAATGGTTCAAGCTACAGCAGCACAGGTAAGTTCTTTAGACAGAGAATGCATGAACGGTGTGGGCAATTCCCCTTCAAGCTCACGAGCAGTGCATGTGGATTACTCCCAGACGGAAATGGTGAGCAGCTGATTATTATGCTGAAGACGTTAGTACCCAGGAGGCAGAGTCTCAGGTAAGGTTCTACGGAGTGTTAGTTGGGTGTCGTCAGGAGTTCTCAGATTACAGCTGCAAGAAGAAAGGACAGGTAAGAGAAGAATTGATCTGAAGTCGCAAAGAAGCTAATGAAGAGCGTCTGAAGAATTGAAGACATAACAAGACTGGTAAGCGCGTCATTTATTGCACAAGCACCCCCAGAGACGACTACATCAGAGATGAGGAGAACAGTAAAAATTGAGGTTAGACGGATTGAATGGTGTCAAATCAGAAAGAAATTCAAAAGACAAGGTAAGATTGTTTAGTATCTGGAATTTGTGTATGTTTTGGTTAAGTGAAGAGTGATGGCATAAAGGACTTGATCTATGATGAGGACGTGGACTTGTAGGGGTGCATCACGGATTAGGCACGCCCAGGCGCACCTGGCGCGAGGTTGGATCGAACCTTGCGGGAGACGAAAGTATGAACCTGGTTGATACACTTGGAGCATTACGTTGACAGTTATGGATATCATAAGATGCTTAAGTCTTGGGTATTAGTGAGAAAGGTTAACGTTGAGACACAGATGTGGTGAAAAGTAACAGACGGATGATCAGTGTTTGAAATCCTCGATTGAGCGAGGGGATTTATAATTGGAGACGGAACTCCTAGCTGTGAGGCGTGTGTCAGTCAGAGGATAGCGCCATAGACTGTGATAGAGTAGACAAGGCGACGACTGAGTTTGGCGTAACGCTAGTAGGTATGATTAGCTGGTGAGTGTCAATGATCTATGGAATTTAAAGTGTTGGCTTGAGTTGAAGCAGGGAAGGACCCTGCTAAGGTAGTACAAGTTGGGATACCAGGAATGGATGAAGGATCCAATTAGATTTGGTTTATGAACGAGAATTCTAAATGGATATCATTCCACCTCCTAGGGTACGTTGTACCGGGAGGGTCGAGCAGGTGGCGGAATCTAGTGTTTTCCTTTGGACCCTGAGGGGTTAGGTGATGTGGTAGTGTATCACGGGAGTAGGCCACTTTGGACCTTGAGTAAAGTGATTGGACATGAAAAGTTTTAACCCGGTGGTTTGAGTTAATGTAGTTGGTTCAGGTGAACTGGTAGCAGGGTAAAACGTCGATGATATCGAATTAAGACCCTACAGTATTTTAAATTTTGGAATGGATCTAAAGAACGAAAAAGAATAGAGTGGGAATCTGGGATTATCAGTTGATTGCAAGTGAAATGGCAGTCTGAAAGTTTATCAGATATCTTAAAGAATTGAGCGCCCGGTAGGCGAATACTTGAGGTTTTAAGGGAAGCGTTATCCCTGGTGAGTTAGCCGTGGTGGCAAATGTTGGTGTCTGCCTATTTGAAAGAATAAAGAGATGGTAAATTGATAAGTTTTGAGGAAATAAAGTTCCGGGAAGAAAGAGTTGCGTCTCTGCGTAATAATAGACAAGGATCTGTAAGGTGTTCAGAGAAAGAAGGGAGAGTTCGGACTCTTGATTCAACATAAAATTTCGAAGTTGTACTAAGTGTTAGGCCAGCGGGGCCTACAAGCTGATCCCACCTAGTAGAGGTGACGACGTTTGAGTATCTATGGAATCCGGAATAAGACAATGAATTGGTCATTGTAATCTAGGCAGACCCTGGGCTTCGGCAGGGTTGCGGTGTTAAAGCAAGAAGCTATCATGGTATGGCTATTAGACGAGATCTTGCGAGCCAAGATTGTTCTCTTGAAAGAGCATTGGTGGGAACTAAAGTAAGGCGATGGACCTTGGATATTATGGTCAGATTGCGGGTTGCTGACTGATGTGTTTGGGTAAATTTCGAGGACGAAATTTTTATGAGGAGGGGATAGTTGTAAAGACCCAAATTTGCTAATAAGGCTGAAGGGCCTTGATTAGTGTGCCAGGAGGGCAGGTTGGGATTTATGTGTGATTTTATGAGTTAAATGCATGGTTATGATTTAAAGCATGTTATTTGACTAATTGTTTATCTGAGATGCATGACTATGTGTATTAGTATGCATGTAGGCCCTGACTGTGTTTGAAGGGCATAATTGTAATTTTAGCCCGCTGAGGGTATATATGTGTTAATTGTATTCCGTGATTTGTACCACGTGAGTGTGGTGGTATTATTGTGATGCACGTGCCGAGACGGTCCTAGAGAGCAAATTAACTTAAGAGTCACAACGGGATTTCTATACCCGGCTCGGGAGGAGCCTAGGGGTATTTCGGGGATTTCGTAACTTAGTCATTGAGGGATTTTGGTAACTGGTAATTTAGTAACTTATGTGACTGTTAGTAACCATAGAGAGTAACAAGTTTAGATGGTAAAATGGTAGAATTGTAATGGATAGGAAATGACAAGTAAGCCCTTGAGGTTTAGTTGGGAAAGAATAGGTAAGGAGGGGCAAAATGGTCATTTGGCTTGGGGTTTAGACATATTGCAGATGGGTTATATGGGGTACTCGGTTTAGGCTTGGCCATTTGAGGGTTTTGTTAAAATTAAGAGAAGAAAATCTAGAAGAAAAGGAGAAGAAGAAAGGAGCTGAAAATTGGGTAATTTAGGAGAAGAATCAAGAGGTTTTGGCTTGAAGCTGGATTTGGAGAGGGCTCAAAGTTGAATTCTTGATTGAGGTAAGAGTTTTAAACATCCTTGGGTTTTCTTTTCTGTTGTGGTTTAAGATTTTGGAGCCATGGTTTAGGATTTTCAAGCTTGGGTTGTGTTTTGGCCTTTGGGTTTGAGTTTTCTGAAATTTGAAATCAAATGGGTGATTTTGAGTGTGATTGTGTTATTGAGTTGGGTTATGATGTTTAGGGGTTGATGTATGGTCTACTTGGGGTTTTGATATGGTTTTGGGGCTTAGGTTTGAGTTTGGGATGATTTGGGATTGTTTTAGTTCGGGAAAAACGCAAGAGAAAACCCAGAAAATCTGGGTTCGCGTATGAGCGCCGCGGCCCTGTTCTTGGGCGCCGCGGCGCGAGGTTGCATCAGGAGGAGGCCAAGTCGCTGGGCGCCGCGGCCCTTGAAGGGAGTGCCGCGGCCCTAGGCCAATTTTGACACCCAAAATTCTGGTTTTTTAGGGCTTTTGCCCGGGGACTCGGGGGATGTTTCCGATGAATTGTTTTAGGGATTTGGGAGTCCCGAGAGTGCGGGATTGGTCCCGGGAGTTGGTTTTGGGTTGATTAGTAATGAGGGATGTTTCTTGTGTGTTGTGACTAGGTTGTTGGTGAGGCTCGTGCTTGAGGACCGTGCTCGTGGCTTTAGTGCATCAGGAGGCTCGGAATGCAGGTAAGAAAACTATAACACCCGAGGGTAGGGCATGGCCCCAGATTGTATTATGTGCAAATGTTTAACCTTAAATGAATCATGATGTGTGTGAATGATTATTTCGAATGTACTATATGTGTGATTATGATGAAATGAACGGCAAGGGCCGAGTACGGCGTAAGCCGGGGCGGCCGTGGGCCGAAAGTAACACCTAGCACATGGGATGCTATAATCAGGGCGGGGCCCGGTGGATACATGTATTATGCTATATTCAGGGTGGGACCCAAGGGATACATGAGTTATCCTCGCGGTGAGAACCGATACCCCAGGGCTTTGGTAAGGCCTCTGGGGCGGCATGGCCGTGTTTGCTTAGTCTAATGGTTGACTTGTTTATATGTGGATTATCTGTTATGATAAATTGTATAAATGCATATGTTATGTCCTGCATGAGTTTTCTTGCTGGGCTTCGGCTCACGGGTGCTCTGTGTTGCAGGTAAGGGCAATGACTGAGTCAACCAACCATGAGTACGGAGAGCGTGAAGCGACGTGTACATGTTTGGCCTGCCCGACTGCTTTGGTTGGGGGTTTATTCGAAAATGGCTGTAATAATCTATAATTTTATAATTTCTCAACTGTAACCTTATTTCAAGATGTAATTAGTTTTCAAACCTTATTTTGGGATCCCAACTGTTTAATAATAGAAGTTTTGATGAAACGACGCATTTTCAAAGATTACAGCCTTAACTTTTAATTAGTCACACTTTTGTTTCAAAAACCTCGGTTAGCGAGTTCATTGCACACTGTTTTGTCTTAAAAAAACTCACTTAGTAACGGCTCTAAGGAAGTAGGGCGTTACAACCGTGGAGCTCAAATAAGAGGAAGTGACCGAGTTGAATCTCAGGATAACCCAGGTTGAGGGGAAACTTGTTGATCAGCTCCGACAGTCTGAAGCTAAGAAGGAGGAAGAGGTCAAGACTGCCCGGGACAAGGCTCGAGAGGAGTATTTAGAGACAGCTTTATCTTGCTTCTTCTTGATCTGGAAGTCCAACAAGGATCTAAGCTTGGATTTCCTTCCTAAGAAGACACGAGCGAAGGAGCTTAGGAAGTGTCTGGCTCATGAGGCTGCCGAGGCTCAGGGTGGTCTTTCAGATGATACTCCTCGCCCTGGTTAGTCTTCTTTTGGTCTTTTACTCTGTCTTTCCTTTCATGCCATTGGTGGGGAACCTTGCACTTGACAATTTTTACATATAACATTTTATGCCTTTATGCTTTTTTGTTATGAGTACTTAATGTATTGATTGAAATTTTTTATTTCCAATGTTTACTAAGTATATCAACTCACAACCCTCATTGGTTTAGGTATCAGTATAATCTGAACACATGTATTTTACGTGCCATACTAACCTTACTCTTTTACGTTTTTCATACTAACAACCATGGTAATGTGAGTTGTATGATACTTCACCAAGTAACATGAACAAAACAGGTCAGGTCGACCACCCCATAAGGGACATGGCTAGGAGTCTCCTCACCAATGCCTTTTTTGTTTTTGTTTATTGCATTTTCGGAACATATGTTGAACAAATGTCCTAGAAAAACTTGAGCTTGCTTAGTACTTAAGGTCACGTCCTCATTGCTTGTGTATACTCCGATCGGTATGTTCTATAAGCCCCCAAGTGATCATGGGTTTAAAACCCTTGGTCACTTGCAATTTGACCATGCCTTGCTTCAAGCGTTTAGACACATAGTACTATCCTTTTCACCAAATGATGCAAGTATCAAATGCTTGTCCCTCATTGGTAGTCGGGTGATGGTTTCATACTCAGTAGTAATGATACCTATACACAGATGTAGATTGTGTAGCAAGTGTCGATCACGATCTACGTAATCTCTCATGTACTCGTTATAATGATTGTAGACAAAATTGTCTAAGTTGGACCAACTAGGTCTAGATGGGCTAATCGAGCCTGTAACGAGTCTTAGATCAAATTATCGATTGGTCCCTCAAGGACCAGATTTGATTATGATCCGACGATGGTGACCGGTCTTCAGACCAATCTCTTTTTTGATTGTATGGGTCCATAGGTTCCTCAAGAACCAAGATCGAACATGATTAAATAATGGCGACTGGTCCTTGGACCAGTCTCTTTTGTTGATCATATAGGTCGATAGGTTCCTCAAGAAACAAAATCAAACATGATCAAATAAATTGGCGACAAGGTCCTCAGACCAGTCTCTTGTTTGGATCGTATGGGTCGATAGGCTCCTCAAGAACCAAGATCGAACATGATCCATAATTTGACGACAAGGTCCTAGGACCTGTCTCTCTTGTTGATTGTGTGGGTTGATAGGTTCCTCAAGAACTAGGATCGAACATGATCAAATAGTTTGGTGACAAGGTCCTGGGACCTGTCACTTTTTTGGATCGTATGGGTCGAAAGGCTCCTCAAGAACCAAGTATTGGGGTTTTATGCCCTAATTAAACCTCAAATTCTTTGTAATATAATTTTATTATCAATAAAAGAATAGAAATTATTTTTTGACTTGGTCAATCACTTTGCTCAGATGTTTTATTTCATGATTATTTGTTTAATATAAACTTCTATTAAATCCCGAGCATATAACTAATCTTATTTATAGTGACGTAATCACAGTGGAATATAAATATGATTATATGTTCAAAATAAGTTAGTCCTAAGATTAGTCAGTGCACCATATTTCACTGACTTGCCAATCTACGATATGATCTACTTACACATTACAGTGTTATGTTCTTTCCAGAACATTAGTAAAGTAGATAAGATTGGATGTATTTGTTACATCGGACTGGACCGATATTGACAGTTGATAAGAAAAGTAAACATACCGTTATTATCTATTCTAGTCATATCATATAGTTAACCATAGGTTAACTCAATCTCAATTCTGAGTGGTTAGTATTCTAACTGATTGTATTATTTGAGTTCTTTGACTTGTTCTTTACCAGCTTACCCTACGGACTAGCCCATACTTACATCTTGGGAACTCGGTACTATAATTGAGTGGGAGTGTTAATTATAGATATGAACATCTATAGCTTCTGATGAAGAAGTGAAACGATGGTTTCCTTTTAGTTTGGTTCAAGGTGTTAAATGATAGAGATCTCATCTTAGTAATTAAATTAGTTTACTGAAATATCATTTACAAGGAACTAACTGTTTTAAGGATAAAATACAATGAGGGGTAAAACGGTATTTTAGTCCTATCTCATTGTAGACCATCTATAGAGGATTGAGTGAAAATTATGGTTGTAACAATGGATAATTAATAGCGTATCTATATTTTTTATAGAGCGTTCTATGAATTCAAGAGTGCAATTCCAAGTCTATAGTGGAGTCACGAGGAATTAATAAGTTAGTAAATTTATTTGTTAGATTTACGATAACTTATTGGAACTTGATTTCATAGGCCCATGGTCCCCATTGTACCTTGGATAAAATCATCTAGATAGTCTCAATTAATTGATTTAATTTTTAATTAGAATTATCAAAGTTGACCAGGTCAATTTTGGATAGTTTCACAGAGTTGTGTAATTTTTAGAAGAAAAGAGAAATTATGGCAGATTTATTAATTAAGATAAATTGGTATCTAAATTAATAAATAAATTTAAATCAAGGTTCAAATTATAAATAATTAATTTGATAAAGGATTTAAATAATTATTTAATTAATTAAATCAATAGAAAATAATACAGGCCTTGATTTTAAGTCCAACGGGCTTATAATCAAATGGGAAATTTCACGGGCCTATAGCCCATGATAATTTCGACCAAGGTCTTCAAAATGGCTATTATTTTATTGATTTTTTAATTGAATTAAATGGCCTAATTGAGTCTATAAAAGGAGTTCTTAGAGAGAAGTCAAAACAGAAGTTTGATAAGTCACAAGTCAGATTTTCTAATAGTTTTAGATTCTCTCCAAACACAAGTTCTTTTCTAAGCCTCTTTGTTATTTTCTCTTCTTCTCTCTATATCTATATCATGTGTTGAGAATTTCCCACACTAGTCTAGGTAGTTCTAAGGATACATTGGAAGATTGTGAATAAAATAGAAGATCGGTTCAGTTTCTTGATAATACTCTGCGACAGAGAGGATACAAGAGTTAGAGAAACTGAAGGAAGGACTCTTTAATTCCACTGTGTATACTGTAAGTATTCTATTCTTTGTTTCTCTTTGAATTCAATTTTAGAAACATGTTTTAGGCTATCTCGTATTAATTTTTTTAATATTAGATATGCATGAAAATAAATAAAGATCCTGTATAAGCTTTTTCCTACACCAAGATCAAACATGATCCATCAATTTGGCGATAAGGTCCTAGGACCTGTCTCTCTTTTGGATTCTATGGGTCGATAGGCTCCTCAAGAACCAAGATCGGACATGATCCATAATAATTTGGCGACAAGGCCCTAGGACCTGTCTCTCTTTTGGATTGTATGGTTCGATAGGCTCCTGAAGAACCAAGATTGAACATGATCCATTAATTTGGTGACAAGTTCCTAGGACCTATCCCTTGATGAATGTAATTTAAAGAATTAAGAGAAACTTAAGACATTAAATTCATTCATTGAAGCACAATGGCTGTTACATAGATAATTTTAAAATAATACATTTGCAAATTAAAACTCGTGTTGCTGCTGAACAACTTCACTGACAGTACCGGCGGAGGTGTTCGCCATTCCAATAGTTTTTTATTAGTTCTCCATTCAGTCGAGCTATTTTTTATGTCCCTGGTGGAATCACCTCGTCCACAAGGTATGGCCCTTCCCAATCAGGTCCTAGTACACTTGCTGCAGTATCCTTAGTGTTTAGGAACACCCTCTTGAGTACTAAGTCTCCAACTTGGAATTTTTCGATCTTTCACTCTAGAGTTGAAGTACCTAGCCACTTTTTGTTGATGTGCTGCTACTCTGAGACTTGCCTTTTCTCGTCTTTCTTCGATTAAATTGAGAGACTCTTCTATTAGTGGATGGTTCCTCCCTTGATTGTATGTCTCTCATCTATGCGATGGGGGAGTGAGTTCAACTGGCAACATGGCTTCATGAACAAATGCCAAAGAGAACGGGGTATGGCCTGTCACCATTTGAGCTGTCATTCAATGTGACCATAGGACCTCCAGAAGTAATTCTGGCCCGGCTCCTTTGCACTACTAAAAAATACCCTTTACGGGACACTTTTTTAGGACACACACCTAAATGCAAGTCCTTAAAAATGTTTATGGAGTTTTTAGGACACTCATTGAGAGTCCTGAAAAAACACAATTTAGGACTCACAATGAGTGTCCAAAAAAAATATGCGAGTCCTAAAAAAATATGGGCTAAAAGTATGCTCTTTTACTTAACAATTTTAAGGACTTGCTTTGGGAGTGCGAGTCCTAAAAAAATCTAAACTAGAAAATAAGTGTTTTTTATATGCTCATTTACTTAACAATTTTAAGGACCTGCTTTGGGAGTCCTAAAAGAGTATTAAAGACTCCCAAAGCAAGTCCTTAAAATTGTTAGTAAAAGGGACACATAAAACTTCATTTCTTCGAAAATTGGGGATTTAATTAGGTTTGGGTAAAATTTTGGTCTACCCATCATTTTTTGTTCACTTATCTCACCAAACGAAATTAAGTCCTCCTCTCTCATGACTCAATCTCAGTCTCTCTCTCCCTTTGCTGTCACTCTCTTTCTCCCTTTCTGGTTTGGTCGCTCCCATTGCTGTCACTCTCTCTCTCTCCCTTTGTAGTTTGGCACCACCATTGGCTCTCAATCTCTCTTCCTCTCTCAGCTGTGGACTAAGGCTCGATGAACAAGGGACAAGCAGGGGCTAAGGTTGACAATGAAGGGATACCGACAGAGCTCTAATTGTGAGGGCTTCAACGGCGCAGGCGAGGGTCGACTGTATCTTTATTGAAGAGGTCGAACAGGTAAGTTTTTTCCTTAGCTTTTTTTTTTAAAAAAAATATCTGGGTTCAAAATGGAGATATGTAATATGATATTTAAGTATATATTTTTTATTTTGAGATCTCTATAAATATATATGGTTCCTTCTGGACGTCGTATAGTGCTTAAATACTATCCTTACAAATATATAATGCATATATAAATATATATATATATAGCTGGTGAGTGGAGTTGATGGATTATCACGATATATATACCTTCTTCTCCAAAACAAATAATGGGATATTTATGTTCATTAATTAAACAATATAATTTAAATATTTTTCTTTCTACATTTTGTAGACATAATCATGATCTTTTAACTTGTTCACCGTGATATTTGATTATAAAGTCGTAATACATTAACCTAATACATCATAGCACTTGCATAAATAAAAAACCAAGTGTATCAGTGCGCATTATAATTATGTTGCTGACACCCCGAAAAAAGAAAAAAAAAAAGGCCCACAATATTAGGGCTGTTAATACTTAAAAAAATAGTTTTTTATTTAATTAATTAGAAATTTGAAAATTAAACATAAAATGTATTTGATAACTCTATTTTTATTTATTATTTTTTTAAATTTTAATTAAAATTTATTAAATTTTGAAAATAAAAAAATTTCACTTTGAAATTTTTTTTAAATAGTTTTTATTTTTTCCTTTCATTTTTTTTTCTCTTCTTCAAATCAACATCTTATATTGTTAAACAAAAAATAAAAATAAAAGTTATGAAACACGTTTATTATTTTTTATTTTTAAAAACAAAAAACAAAAATAGTTGCCAAACATATTTTCATTTTTTTAAAATAAAGAAACAAAAATAAAATTTTATTTTCTTTTTTGTGTTTAAAAAATTCAAAAACAAAAATTTTACCAAACACAACCATAATTATCAAATATATTATAGGAAAACTGAGATGCATTTTCTTGTAATTTATTTTGTATTCAACCTACACTCCACTAAAAAAAACCTTAGTTTCGGATGTGATGGAATTGGTATTTAAGACATTATTTAGGACTTAATGAGTATTAAGGACTCCCAAAGCAAGTCATTAAAATTGTTAAGTAAAATACTTAAAAAACTATAATTTTTTTTCTTCAAAATTATAGGGTTAAAACACAAGAGAAAACCCATCAGCACTACACATTTGGGGATTTATTCAATCACACCATTTAGGGATGGTTTGCTTTGAACGGCGGATACTAGGTGAACGACGCTTGACAACACACATTTGGGGATTTCGATTGGTCTTAAAGCATTTGATTGGTAGCTAATTGCAAGAGGCATGTTGTAATTGATTTATTTTTAAAAAATTTCAACATATTCATCTGTAGTGCTGATGGGTTATGAGAAAACCCACTTTAGTGGAGTTTGAATATCTTAGATATTCATCTGTAGTGAAGTAGGTTATGAGAATTCTATGTGCTGCGGTGATAACGGAAGATTGAGAACTTGCATGTCTTAGTGAAGTAGGTTCTGAGAATTTTGTGTGCTGCGATGATATATGGATGAAAACCTGTGTGTCGTTTGATTTGTTTGACATGTTGGTGTTCATTGTGACAGATGGCTAGGCTAGTAAATTAGGGCATATGCTGTCTGATTTTCTATAGATTTTTTTTGTACTTGGTTTTGTGTGGAAATATGAAAAAGATGACTGCCACAATGATAAATTTGTGATCCGGATATTTAACATTTGATGGTCTAATTAATAATTAAGTTGATTATGGAATTTTAAATAATACTTAGATCTGAGATAAATTTTTAATTACTAGAATAGGCTAAAAAAAATTATGTTTAGTTGAAACCCACCATACATCCAAGAAAGGATTCAAATTAGTGATGTTTCTTTCTTAATTAATCAAGTAATTAAGTAGTACTAATGTCTTATCACTTAAGCTCCTCCCCACTTGAACCATAACATCATAATAAATAATAAGCCGACATTAAAGTTTTAATGAAATTAGAGATTAAGAGGTGGATTATGATTAAAAGGGTCTCTTAAAAGATGCTTAATTAGATGCTTAATTTAGTCAAAACTATTTGATTTGAATGCAATTTGTAAAGGGAAAAGGCAATGAAAATCTGTACTATGGTATATTTTTAAAGGGGAGATTGATATCATATATTAGGACTAAATTAGGATTGACATTTGAATCAATTTATGCGCACTTTTTTTCTTTTAAGATTGCTATATTAAAACAGTTTATTTGTAGTGGCCTCAAAAAGTAAAATCCTTCAGATTATATAAAATCACTAATATATCTAAGCAAGTTATACTATATGTACAATGTTAGCCAATTTATATTAGTAGGTAATTGATTTAAAGAAAATGATCTTCCTTTATAGTAAACCAAACTAAACTTCAATGTTTACAAATAATAATAATTTAACAATCCTGGTGAAAACCATTGGGCAATGTAGTTAAAACCCAACTGCTCTCCGCTTTGCCCATTTATCTTCAGACCAAATTAGTCGCCTGCTAATACTAAAAAGAAAGTAATGTACATCAACTTTTCTATTTCAAACACTGGAATTGATGCAAAAAAATGTAATGTATTGTTTAAACATGTTGTGGCTAAATGAAAAAGGGAAGCTTCTTCACAATCCAATACAACTATAGTTTTAAAGATTTTTATGATGTTTTGGTTTTCTGTGATAATTTCATTTCATTTATCTAGCTAAGTTTTCTTTGTTCTATAAGTGTTGTTGCCAAATCTTAGTCACAATAGATAGATTTCATGAAAATGATATCCACTACTGTATTGCCTTTTAAACCACAAAGCAGAGATTAAACCACAAAAAATCTATTTGCTTGCTCACTGTCGAATAAGAGCCAAAATCTGAAAATGGCTATTGAGCCTTCTCCCTTGATGTTCATTCCAAGAAAATACAGGTAATGAAAGATAGTAAGGAAAATTCGAGGATCCCTTAAGCCTCCCAAATTCAACAAACAATCCACACCTTCCCTCACTATTTATTACAACTCCATAACTAACTTTCCCCTCCATATTTCTGACAATTTCTTTTATTTACTCATGCTAACTACTATTTAAGCTCATTCCTCCCAAATAAGCAATTTACTAACATTTAATCATCCATTTCTTACTAATCCCAACTGAGAACCTGTCACAGACTACAAGAGAATTTCAACTACTAATACCAAATAACAAACTATAATGCCAAAAACACAATGGCATTATGCTTTCGTTATAAATACTTTTAAAGATGTTACTCTTTTGGACTGTTGTTATCTTCAAGTTAGAGACCTTTCTGTCTGCGGTCATTTCTTTCATAGAGTGGTCAGCCAGAGCCTTGATTAATGAGTGATGCCCAGGTGGACTTCTAATAACTCCAACAAAACTTGTTGGCATTATTAGGCACCCATGATATTTTCAAGAAGGGCGGTGAACCCCATTCTTTTTGGTTTTTTGTAACCCCCTCCAATTAAATTTCATCTTCTTTTATTTGTAATTTGTTTATATAATTTCTCATAGATTTAGAGGTTATATAGAAGAAAATAAAAACATACATATTTTCTTTTTATTAAATCCATGGTGGGATTGCAAAGGTGACTCTTAGCTAAAAGTCTAAGTTTAGATTGTCCTACCTAGTGGTAAGGTTTATGTCACAAAGCTGGCTATTTGTTCTCTACAAGATCATATTGCCTAACCTAACCTTTATCCTCTACAGAAAAGAATACATATCATGTGTTCAGCCTTTATTTCCACCACAAGTTTTGCAAGACAAACAATTAATGAAAGAAAATTAAAAGTGAAAGTAAATTTTCTCTTTCATTATAATCTATGACTATTTCTATTTTACATCAAACTGAACAGCTCCTGTTAACATAGAAGTATAAGATAAAGAATTTTTTTTTAACAAGCTTTACATTATTCAAGCATAATTCCTGTGAAAAGGATTAATCTATTTCATTCAACTTCCACCCAGATGTTGAATTTAAAAAATAACTGACCCTCAACTTCTAATCACTTGCAACCATTGGCACATTACTACAATTCAATGCAAAGTAATTTTTTCTTTCCTGTTTGTTTTTTTTCTTTTCTGTTGTGTGTGTTGTTTAGTTTTATTTTATTTTTGTAAGTGATTTATAGCAACATACCCCCAAAGTCAAAACTTATCCACACATAAATTTTCTTTAGTAGCCCTTAAAATTATGCTAACACACACCATTAAAGCTTGAAATAGGCAACCGTATAACTATTTAAGCTTTGTGAGGGAAAAGCAAATATAGAAACTAAATTTCTTATCTTCTCACACCATGCAACTAAACAACAGTTGTTATAATATACATAATCAAGTGTAATTGAGAGTTTATTTACAGCCCACCATATAAAATGTTCCAGGGTAAGTGTGAAAATGCTATCAATAAAATTACATAGAACTAACACTAAAACAAAGTAATAAACATCAAACAGTCCAATTTCAACACTAGAGGTCGTTGGTGAGAAGGGACTTGAAGACAAATCCTCATTAACTGACTCAGTACCTCAAGGCGCTACACCAATGTTCAAATGAATTTAGTTCCTATTAAAATTACCTACATTTAACAATCCCCTAGCACAGGTTGCTAGAAATATAATCTTCCTTTAAAGAGCCCCTACCAATAATAATTTGTATGTTGACGTGATATATGGATGAAAACCTGTGTGTTGTTTGATTTGTTTGACATGTTGGTGTTGATTGTAATAGATAACTTGGCTAGTAAATTAGGGGATATGCAGTCCGATTTTCTATAAATTTTCTTGTACTTAGTTTTTTTTTGTATGTTTATTTTATTTTATTTTCTTAATTTTAATTTTTTATTAAAACAAATAGGCGCAATATGGAAAAAGAATGGATGTCAGCTGATAGGTTGTCAGTAGAATATATGAAAGGGGTCGATGAGTTTCTTAAATTTAGTTTGGATCATGCCAAAGATCCAAACTATATTTGTTGTCCTTGTAGTAAGTGTGGAAATATGAAAAATATGACTGCCACAATGATAAAAGAGCACTTATATTTCCACGGGATAGAAAAAAGTTATAAAATATGGTATTGGCATGGTAAAGAATGCACTTATCAATGCCCCTCATATCAAACCTTTCTTGTCGAAATAGGTAACAAACAATATACAACTATACATAATTTTAATCTAGTATAATTTTTGTATATGTTTTGAATTTATTACCACTAATATAATTCTAATTAAAGTTTTGTTTCTTTGTTTTTTCTGTTCACCTCTAACAAACCATATACTACTCAAGAAATTGACGAAGTTCGAGAAGAATGGGCGATGTCATTTTTACAATTGGTTAGAGAAAAATGAATGATGTTATAGCTAGCTTATTACAATACATGTTGAGAAATTTAAAATTCTTTCGCAAAATTTTTTTTGCAATTTTTTTAGTATTTTCTTTTTAAATTTCTCTTAATACATTTTCGACACTCAAAGGGATATATTTTTTTAAATCAAAATGAAATTATAGCTGCATTTTTTAAAAAAATTACTTTTAAGGGCATGCAAAGCGAGTCCTAAAATCTTAATTTAAAGACACTCAAGCGAGTCCTAAAAACTTACTTAAAAGCACTCAACCAGATTTTTCAGGACTCGCAACGCGAGTCCTAAAAAATTACCTAAAGGCACTCAACCCGATTTTTTAGGAATCACGTTGCGAGTCCTAAAAAACCTCAGTTTTTAAGGCTCTCAAATAGAGGGCTCGCGCCCCGCGAGTCCTAAAAAACCTTTTTTGTAGTAGTGTTGGCTTGTTCAAGGTGTTTCCTCAGAGTGTCATTGATAGTCTTGTTCACTACTTCTACTTGACCATTAGCTTGGGGGTGTGCTACCGAGGAAAAGCTCTTTGTGATTCCATGCATCGTACAAAATTCGGTGAGCATATCACTGTCGAATTGAGTCCCATTGTCCGAGACTATCTTCTTTGGTAGACAAAGTCGACATATGATATTCTTCACCACAAAGTCTAAGACTTTCTTTGAGGTTATGGTGGCGAGCGGTTCTGCTTCAGTCCATTTGGTGAAGTAATCTACGGCTACAACAATAAATTGGACTCCTCCCCTTCTCATGGGTAGCTTTCTGATCAGGTCGATTCCCCATACAGCGAAGGGCCAAGGGCTTTGCATTTGTGTTAATTCATTAGGTGCCGCCTGGGGTATCATGGAGAACATCTGACACTTGTGGCATCTTCTGACATACTCCATCGAGTCTTCATTCATCGTTGGCCAAAAGTATCCTTGTGTTAGGATTTTCTTTGATAGGCTCTGCCCTCCAACGTGATCTCCACAAAACCCCTCATGTACCTCAATCATTAACAACTTTGACCGGTCTGGTGTAACGCACCTTAGCAGTGGTAGGGAGTACCCTCGTCGGGATAGTCCCCTTCGACTATCATATATATCATGCAGCTTATCTCACCAATTTCCTTGCTTTGTTTTGATCATTGGGTAATACTCCTTGGTTGAGATAGTTAATAATAGGGGTCATCCATGTATCTCCTAACTCAACAGGTAGTGCCTCTTGCTCAGTTATGCTTCTTTTCGCCAAGTATTCGACGAGAATGACATTCAGGGTGTCCGCATCTTTGGCACTGGAAAGCTTGGCTAAGGCATCAACAATGGCATTCTACTCCCTCAGGACTTGTATAATTGAGTATTTCTTGAACTATGTCAACAAGTCCTTCACCTTGTTCAGGTACTGCACCATCCTAAGTCCCTTGGCTTGATACTCCCCCAGTACTTGGTACACCACTAGCTGGGAATCGCTGAATATCTTCAGAGACTGTGCATGCACATCCCTAAATAAGCGTAATCTGGCTAATAATGCCTTGTACTCAGCCTTGTTGTTTGAAGCGTTGAATCCAAATCTAAGAGCGCAGTGGATTCGATGATTCTCCAAAGTGATCACTATGATTCCTGCACTTGAGTTGTGTTCATTGGATGCTCCATCAACATATAGCTTCCATACGGGAATATCTCCTTCCTTCTTGGTATCTCCATTACCTGATTGGTAGGAAGGGTCTTCAAGGTTGGTGCCTTCAACTATGAAGTCTGCCATTGCTTGTCCTTTTATCGCCACCCTCGAATGATAAGTGATATCAAACTGTCCTAGTTCCACTGCCCACTTGAGTAATCGTCTTGAGGCCTCTGGTTTCTAAAGAACTTGTCTCAGCGGTTGATCGGTTAGGACTTGGATCGAGTGAGCTTGGAAATATGGATGCAGCTTTCGAGAGGCAATTACTAAACAATAGGCTAGCTTTTCAAGAGGGGGATACCTAGACTCCGCACCTATTAGCCTTTTATTGATATAATACATAGGGTTTTGTACCTTGTTCTCTTCTTTTACCAAAGCAACGCTGATTGCATAATCGGTGATTGCCAAATAGATGAATAGTACTTCACCATATATTGGCTTTGCTAGGACGGGAGGTTGAGCGAGATGCTCCTTCAAGGCTTGGAAAGCTTTCTCGCACTCCTTGGTCCATTAGATCTTCTTGCTGTCCTCAACAGGTTAAAGAAGGGGACACACTTGTCCGTTGACTTCGATATGAACCTACTTAGTGTAGCTACTCTCCCTGTTAAGCTTTGCACTTCTTTGATTGTGGTAGGTGACTTCATGTCTGGAAGCTGGTATGTTCCTCGTAGGGAGGGTGCTTACTTATTTGATTATACCCAAAATACACATCCATGAATGAGAGTATTTCATGTCTTGCATTTGCATCGACCAGTTGGTCTATTATGGGGAGTTGGAAGTAGTCTTTGGGGCAGGCCTTATTCAGATTTGTGAAGTCCACGCATGTTCTCCACTTCTCATTTGGCTTTGGGACTAGCACGGGGTTTGATACCCAATATGGGTAGTAGGCCTCCCTTATAAAACCTTTTTCCTTGAGCTGCTCGACCTCCTCCTTCAGGGCTTGAGATCGGTCTTTGTCAAGCAGTCTCCTCTTTTGTTGCACCGGTGGGTCTTGTCCACATCGAGGACATGGATTATCACGGATGGAGAAATTCCAACCATGTCCTTATGTGACTAGGCAAAGACGTCCTGGTTCTTCTTCAAAAATTCTACTAACCGTGCCTTAATTTCCACCTTTAGCCCCTTCCCGAATTTAATTACTTTTGTTGGGTCCTCCTCATCTAGTAGGACTTTGTCAAGATCTTTGACTGCTCCTACCCCCATGAAATCATCCCTAGAGCGAGGATTGATGCCATTTTCCTCGCTTTGGGAAACTTGCTATAATAACAAATCTTCATCAAAAGGAGCCCCCGACTCCAGTAGAGTGTTTCTTTCAACGTCAACTTCCATATTGACAACCTCATTGTTTCCTTCATTCTCTTCGTAGCAGGTTACTACCATGTTTTTTACGCATGATCCTTTCTTTGCCTTAACCACTGACGCATTATAGCATTCTCGTGCCTCCCTTTGGTTACCCTGTACGCATCCTTGCCCTGCACTTGTGGGGAACTTCAAAGATAGATGCCAGATAGACACTGCTGCGTGTAATGCCACAAGGAGGGCTCTCCCGAGCACTACATTGTATGCCAATGAGAAATCTACCACCAAAAACTCTATCATCACAGTCTCGTGCCTAGGGGCATCCCCCACCGTGACCGGTAGTTTGATAGTTCCTGCTGGTGCTAGGCATTATCCCGTGAACCCATATATCACTTAGGAACACGGTGTTAGGCCCTTGACTGTGAGCTTCATCTTCTCGAGGGATGTTTTGTAGATGATATCTACTGAGCTTCCCGTATCCACCATGTGTCTCTTCACTCGGGCATTGGCGATTTGAATGGTAAGGACCAGAGGGTCATTATGGGGGGTACCTCACGTGTCTGGCATTATCCTCCGTAAAAGTGAGAGTTTCACTTTCATGCTTTGGATTCCTTGGAGACCGCTCGAATGCCATGCACTGGGAAGACTCCCATATCTCATGTCTTAGGGTCCTTGAATATCACTCATGAGCATTGTTACTATTGCCTGCTATGTGGGGCCCCCCACATATGGTATCCAATGTGAAGTCTATGGCCGCTGGCTCCAGTGGTAGACTCCTCTGCCTTCGGAACTCTGGATTCCTGCTCGGGGTTTCGGTCTTGACTCATTACCTCGAGAGTTTTCCTGATCGGAGGAGAAACTCTATCTCATCCTTCAATTGTTTGCACTCGTTTGTCTCGTGTCCATAGTCATTATAGAAATGACAAAACTTATTTTTGACCCTCTTTCCTTCTGAAAGCAAGGGTGGTGGCTTTCGGTATGGTACCTCCTGGTATGTTGCCAAGTAAATCTCAGCCTCTGATGTAGTAAAGATGGTATAATTGGTGAACCTGGTTTGGTAGGGCTAATTCTTAAGTTGTTTGTCAGCTGGTGCTGACTTAGCTTTCTTTTCTCCACCCTACTCGGCCCCTGAGGTACTCCACTTCTTATCGTTGCCCCCATTGCCGCCCTGAGGGTTTGCGCCATTATTATCTGCCTTGACAATGGTGGGATGGTTTATGCCTTTTTCTTCCTTCATGATAGCATCATCTTGCTTCATGTATTTGTCTGATCGGTCTAGGAACTCCTGCAAGATGTTGATGGGGTTCCTGTGTATGCTATCCCACAAGGGACTACGATAAATTATTCATGCCAAGATGGCAATGAACTTCCCTTCATCTCCTATTGTGGATGCTTGGTTTGCCTCTCTCATGAATCTTTGAATGTAGTCCTTCAGGGATTCATCCTTCCCTTGCTTGATGTCAGCTAGTTGATTGGCATAAACTGGTTGAATCCGTCCATCATTGAAGACCTTGCAAAATTCCTTCCTGATCTGCTCCCAGGAAGTGATGGATCAAGGTTTGAATTTCCAATACCATTCCTGAGTTGAGTCAGAGAGAGTGGTAGGCAATCCCCTGCACCTATAATCATGCTCCACACTGAGTAACTCCATCTGATCCTCGAACTTTCTAATGTGTCGTACTAGGTCCTCCTTCCCAGTGTATGTTGGGAGTTTCAGGATCTTGTATTTCAGTGGTGGTTGAGTATCTTGGATATTGGCTCTGAAGGGACTCCTACTTCTATGAGCTAGCTCGATATCAGAAGGTTTGTTTGTTAGACCCTTGACAGCCATGACGAGTGCATCTATTTGAGCATGCACTGCTGGTGGGATCGCTGCTCCAGGTAGGGTAGGTGTCCCTGGTACCCCCTCCTGAGTGCTAGTCCTCCTGTTGATGACCTCCTTCAGATCCTGAGGTTGTGCATCTTTCCTGAGCCAATCGAACACGATATTGGTGTTGTTCATTGGTTCCTTTCCCCTGCGAGACTGAGGGTGTGGGGGTGGTAGGTCTACCTTTCCCTTGTCAGTGTGACCCTGCCCCCGAGCCTCTCATCCTACATGGCTTTGAGACTTTGAGTGGCCATTTCCATTCCTATCACGCCTCTCAGATGTTTGACCCTCATCTCCTGCGTTGTTTCATTTGTCCCCCTAGGAGGGGGCCTTCAGGTTGGTAACAGTCTTACTCTGAGATGAAGTGTTATTCTTCTCAGTCCTGGAAGAGGCAGTCTTGGAGTGTGCCTCTTTATCCTGTCTCTGGGAAAGTGGCTTTGAGAGCGTCCTTGTGGTTCGGCTCCTCCCCTGGGACTCCTTGTTACTGCTGTCTCGTATTCTTGTTTCTTTGGCCTGAGCCTCCCTCACCGCTTAAGCAGCGACTTCTGCGTTAGATCGAGCTAACTGGGTAGCCACCTCAAGGGCCACAACAACCTCCTAGTGCTTCTGGTCAGCTTCCTGCTCCCTCTGCTCATCTATCTCCCATCGTTTCCGTTCTATAGTCGCCCTCTGGAGGGAAATTTCTACCGCAAAGGCCTTCTGCCTCGCCAAAAATTGTGCCATCTCCTCTTGGTGAGCATCCTGTGGATCTTCTGCATCAAGTTGGTCTCCAACATCCACCTGAGGTTCATTAACGGGATCGATGGGATCATGAGTGGTGGAATCCCTGGGAACTGTCTTCTTTGTCTGATTGAATTTTAGAGGCATCATAAACTGATGAAAATATGTTTCTTGATTTCACACTCTCAATGAAAGCACCAAAATGTTAACTATGAAATTGGCCAATGGTCGTATGTACAATATATGACACCTTTTGATCAGAATGAATCTAATATACGACAGAGTACAGATATCTAAAAAAAACACACATGAATTTATAGTGGTTTAGCCCTGTACTTTCGAACAATAATAACCTAATCCGCTTAGTCTTTTGTATTGAATCGCTCAACAGACAATTATGAAGATAAAATCGTATTTCACTCGTCACAAAGTCGCCCAAAAGATCGATCCAAAAAGTCACGAAAAAGAGATCCTCTAAAACAAAGCCCTGGGTCCTTTATTTATAGTACCCAGGGGCTGGTACATGATCAGTAAGAGTGGGATCGTGGTTTGGTACATGATCATTGGGAATGGAGATACGTGTCCACCTTCCCATGATTATGAGATCGTGGGTCTTCCCGTTGTCTTCTCTGGATCGTGGTTGATAATGCACTATTGAGACCTTCGAGAAAATTCTAAGTCTTGATTGATCTATGAGACTTAGGTGCTAGGCTAGACGACCCTTTAGAGCTTTGGTGCTAGGCCCGTTGGTGCTCTCGGTGCTAGGCCTGTTGATCTCTTGGGTGCTAGGCCTGTTGATCTCAGTTTGAACGAGCGTGAGTTTTACCCAGTGAAGTGTCTTTGGGAGGGTCAACCACCCCTAGGGGTTTTGGCCTGGTCGACTTCTCTATAGGTCCTGGACCTATCTTTTTTGCTCATCGGTCCTTTTTCAATACTTCGTCGTTTTTCCTTGATTTGTGATGCCTCATGCCGCTTTCTCATTCACCACATCAACCTTTTATTTTTGAGGGATAACAATCTTATTATGAATTAAATGAATATGACATAATTGCAACTTCAATTATCACATAATTGCACATTTATCCCGAAGAATAAATATTCTCTCAAATAGCCCATTCATAGTTTAACCCTTGTATCAACTCTTACCTTGACTAGTGTTGACAGAATCGCTCCGGGGACCTATGGACCAATAATTTCAAGCTCCAATAAATAAAAGATTATTAACCAAAACTCTTTGATTCAATAATCATATTTATTAATCTCATGATTATTCCACTATAAATATGAGACTGAACTCTTGAGAATTAAAGACATATATTTACTGAGTACTTTATTGTAACCATAAAGTGTCCATTGATATAATCATTACATACAAATTAATCATCTATTGATGATTCACAATTAAACGGGAATAAAATTACCGTTTTACCCTTTTGATTATATATTGATTCCTAGTGTACCATTGACTTTACTAGTGAAGGTTAATTCATAATCTGATAATGAATTTGACGTCAATAACCTTTTAGTTCCAAAAGCCAACCCAAAAAGGAATCATCATTCAATCTATAAGAAGGCATAGATTCCATTTCTGTTAAACTATGTCCCCAGCCATATACATCATTGAGTCCCCAAAATAATTGTTCTTAGCCTGATCATTCTGTTAAATCGTAACACATGAATCAAAGGATCAAGTAACATATAGAAGTTCATAGTAACTTCAGGATTAAGATCAGTTTGTATATGATCATCAATTGATGTGTTTTATAATACTACGAAACAATATTTAAACAAGTATTATTAAACCACATCTGGTCCAGTTCTACATACTCTCAGCATGCAAAGTACCTCCACTAAAGTTTCCTACTACACTAGTAACCCGAATCTAGGTCACATGTGTTCATAATACTAGTTGACCATACTAGCAGTAATTAATCTAAAGATTCCATAACTTTATTTTATTTTGAACTATTTAAGTTTATTATCACAATCTCGATCCTCTCATAGCATATGAGATTCAGACCACATAGATGAACTTGGGTTTTTTTTTTATATTTACTTAATTTTATTAGCATTAATATAGTACATAAGCTACATATATGCAATAATTAAATTCATTTATTTATTTCATTGAAACCATTGTCTACTACAATTGCTTTTTAGGACACAATTCCCAACATTTGAGATGAAAGACCTTGGCAAAGCATAAAGGATTCTAGGGATATAAATTGATCATAGTGAAACTGGAGTTATCAAGCTTTCTCAGGAAGGTTACTTAAAGAATGTTTTGGACGAGCTTGGCATGGATAACACAAAAATTGCTCCACACTTCAAATTGTCTCAAACTCAGTGTCCTAAAACTGATGTAGAAAAAAGGCTTATGGAAAAGGTTCCTTACACAAGTGTTGTGGGAAGCCTAATGTATGCTATGGTGTGCACTCAACCTGATCTAGCTCATGCTCTAAGTGTGGTTAGCAGGTATATGGAAGACCCTAGAGAAGCTCACTGGACTGTAGTCAAATGGATACTCAGATACATTAAAGAATCTCTCAAACTTTGTCTTATTTTTAATGGAGACAAAGGATCAAGAGGAGAGGTAGTGGGGTATGTTGCCTCGTGTTCACAGTCCTTGGTGGAACAATTAGCTGGAAATCAAATTTTCAATAAGGGGTTGCTCTATCAACCACTAAAGTAGAATATATGGCTGTTACAAAAGCTTTCAAAGAAGCTTTATGGCTCAAAGGTTTGACTCATGAATTTTTCTTGAATTCAGAAAACATCACGAGCCTTGGTCATTATTGTAATAATCAAGAGTTAGAGAAAATAAGAGAGAGTATTTTAGGGTTGTATAGAGTTCAAGTGTGTCTCATCTTGATCTCTCATTGTGAGATTTAATTGTAATTTGAAGCAAGTCTTCTTTATGTAATCTCTTGTACTGATCTTGGTTTTAATCAATAAAGAACTCCAACCATCTACAAGGTTGTTCTACCACTTGGAAGTAGGATCATAAAGTGATCCAAACCAAGTAGTTGTTGGTGTTCATTTTGTTCAATTTTAGTTGCTAAATTCTCTGTTTATCACTAGTTCTTTTGTTGTTGTTTTCACAACACGGATGAATTCGAGCCCTAATCAAGCAATTCAAGAACGCCTAAGCATCCTGGGATAACTCAATACCTTGAGCAGAATCAGTGAAACATAAATCCTATAGGAAATCCAGAACAAAGTAGAACAGAGTAATCACCAATAATAACATTGACACTAGAAGTACATTCGAGAGTTGCCAAGAGTATCCCCTAGTGTTGGAAAAACATTCAGAGCCGCAGCGAAATGGGCGTGGTTTACCAATTGGGTAAAATAATAATTTGTTTTTATTATTCATATAAACAGTTTACATGAATAAGAAAACATCCAGACATAAACATTAACATACAATATTATTAATCATGCAATATATATATATATAAATATACAATATATTTATCTATAACATATAAATACATAAACATATGAATATTCAAGATAATAAATATTTACCTCTTGAAGCCTATAAAGTGTCATTGATTCTTTTCGTATATTTATCGATCTTCCCATCCAACACTTTGAGTACTCAAACCACGATCTTTTAGAGTGTTCTCTACACCTCAAGATGTGTGTGGGCACATAGAGAACATGCATTTGCAATTTAGGAATCACAAGTATTTCTCAACACATGAGAACTTGGATTATGGTATAAGAATGACTAGAATAAAGAAGAAGAAGAAAAACTTGTTGTCTGACAAAAACTCTGAGAACCATTCTGACTTGTATATTTCTATTGTGTGTATGTTCTTCTTCTTATTCTATATCATATATATAGAGATAATTCTATTACATTATTATTCCTAATAATAATAGTAATATAATAATAATATCATAATGATGATAGGAATTGATTCAGGAAAATATCTAACTTACCAAATTTGAAAAAACTATTTTCAAATTATTAATTAATTAAATAAATAAAATAAAAACAACACTGATACAATATCAGTATATTGATACACGCATGGCACAGTCCTTGGACTATGTCATGCATGTACTGCTATATTTCCTTTTTAAGGGATATTGCAATTTTCTTTTATTTATTTATTTAACTAAATCAATCTTCGACAAAATAAGGTACTTATCTTTTTACGAAAAAGATGACAACCATATTTCATAATTTAAATTTTAATATCAAAATTCAAAATTCAAAAAGCTATGAAATTTTGTAAGATATTATTTCAAACATGCATAAGGGTCACTGTGAAATTTTAAAGGAAAATATTTTAAGGTATAAGATATATGATTTTTCAAAGTTTGCCCTAGAATGTAGAAACAAAACTTCTGGGCAGCAAGCACTGCCCAGATAGATTTAAATATTTTGTTGAGTTTTATAATTCCAAAAATTATGAATTTTTTTAGGAAGGTAATCTAGACATGTAAAAATATCTCTGTAAAATTTCAGAAAGAACTTAGCTACAGTGTAAGAGAAATAAATTTTCACATTTACCATAAAAACTGGGAAAAAATTCTGGGCAGCAGGCACTGCCCAGATTGCTTTAAAAATTCGAAAGGGTTTTACCATCCAAAAAATTATAAAATTATGAAGGGAATTAGTTAAGATGTGTACAAGAACTCCTATACAATTTGAGACAAAAATGTGCTACGGTTTAAGAGAAATAATATTTCTAAGTTTTCCCTAAAAACTAAAAGGTTGCAATGTCAAAGCTTAATGAAAAGTTTATTTTTACCATTTTATAAGTTAAGGGTCCAATTGCCCTTCTTTAAAAAAACAACATAAAGAGAGATCCTAGGTTATGGGTAGAAATTGGTAAGAATGAGAGTTTGGGTTTTGTAGAACATTTAAGAGAGTGATATGACATTGTTAGATATTATTTGAAACAGATCAATAAGCGGTATTTTGGTAAATGACAGAAAACAGTAAATTTTCATAAGAAGACGACAATTTGGTATTATCTAAAGATATGAGTTGAGTATAACTCCTTTTTCCTAAAACCAAAATACGAGTTATCCGATAAGTGAGTTCTTCATTTAAAGAATATTAAAATGCATGGTAGTGAGCGTGTTGCGGTGAGACCGATTTTCCTATGTGTGAACACTTCAAATTGGACATGATCCTGAAAGACTAAGGCCTCACTTAAGGCCTTTGCGAGATTGACCTGTCTCACCCATCACGAGGCCCAAGCTCACTTAACCTTGCTTACCTTGATGAAGGTCCTATGGACCCGTGCCTTGGTGTTGCGCACCCAGGTGCCTTGCACTGCCAGCCACACGCCCAGGCACCTCGCGCCACCAATTGCGCACCATCTCGCGAGGTCACACCTCGCAGGCCTTGCCCAGGTGCCCAAGAATGCGCACTGTCCTGTCTCATGAGGCCACACCTTGATGGCCTCGCCCAGGTGACTAGGAACGCGCACTGCATCATCTTGCGAGGCCACACCTCGCAGGCCTCACCCAGGTGCCCAAGAACGCACGCTGCACCGTCTCGCAAGGTCACGCCTCACAAGCCTTGCCTAGGTGCCCAGGAACATGCACCGTTTCGTCTCGCGAGGACACACCTCGTAGTCCTTGCCTAGGTGCCCATGGACGTGCACTACATTGTCTCGCGAGGCCTCGCCCAGGTGCCCAGGAGCGCGCACCACATTGTCTCGCAAGGCCATGCCTCCCAGGCCTTTCCCAGGTGCCCAGGAATGTGCACTGTCCCATCTCATGAGGTCACGCCCCATAGGCCTCGCCCAGGTGCCTAGGAACGTGCACCGTCTCGTGAGGCCACGCCTCGCAGGCCTCACCCAGGTGCCCAAGAACACGTACCGCCCTGTCTCGTGAGGCCACGCCTCTATGATATGAGCATATGCCCCGTTGATGAGGCCCTTCTCTATTTTCTAAGGAAGGTGTCACCAGCGGGGCGGGACTCCCACATGCTTATCTCACTCAAGGCTGCAAGTCCTCTTATACATAGCAAAATAAAAAAGGGCTTGGAGCAAAGGTGTATCTTGGATATACGAGAACAACCTTCAGGTACAAGGCACGCGTACGGGAATAGGTTGTACGACCATGAGGAGCATAGAGGCATGACTCCGACGTCCGTACTTGACAGGTAGTGATGGTACAAGTTAGTACCAATGGTGGAGGCACTACTTGCACGTATCTAACCATGTATCAGGGCCAACACCACAAGCACCTGTGCCACTACGTTTGGTGCCACTTCTCTAACACTCGCAATAAATAAGTAGTGGAGACGTTCCCACAGACCCTGACTACGTACCAGAGTTGACACCACGACCTTCTGCACCACTACAACCTGTACCACCACACTGACAATGTACATGTGAACAATCTAGTCCCCTGGGACCACAATGTATTAGGGGCCATTAGAGCCCACTATAAAGGGAACCTTACTTCATCATTGAAGGGGGTTGGAAATTTTTTGTAAAATCAGATTGATCTAAGGACAAGATACGAGTTTTCTTTCTATTTTCTATTTTCTACTTGCAATTTTCCTTCAAGTTTCTATAAGTTTGTTGACCCAGGATTTGGCCAACTGACACGGAGTCAGAATATTCTTGATATGAATGAATGTGTAGAGAAGAACGTAATGACAAAAAGTAATAACAACACGATATTTTTATAGTGGTTCGACCCCAGGATCTAGTAATAACCTACATCCACTTAGACTGTTATTGATCTAAGAGCCAAAGGAGTGATCAAAGAACAAGGGTTCAATGAGTTTCACTAACCTCTCAAGAACAATACAATATCACTAGGAGAATTACTTTAGTCTCAAATGATTCAAAAGCCAAAGGTCCCTTCCTTGAGCTATCTTTTGCTATTTATAGGCTCAAGGGGGATTACAAAAGATTGTTACAGATATTCTTTCCTGAATAATCGGATACTCATAAGATTGTGTGAGTTAAATTCGGGATTTACAAAGATCTTCTCAGTAATGTTGCTTTGTATGCAGAACCATCGACCAGACTGGTCACAGGTAAAACTAGGCTGCTTACTGCTTCTAATGCGTCTTCTGGTCGATACCCTAGAAGAGCTCTTCCAGGTGTCAGCCATGTGTCCAGGGATCACTTTCCACGTCATCAATGCTACTTTTTTTGATAACATTTGCCCCCCAAGTTTATTTATCACGAGTAATAAATAAACTTTTGAGCGAACGACTCTTCGGTAACCCCGCCTTTCGTGTCAGAACCCTTCGTGTGTTCTTGGAAAAAGTAACCTACTTTTGTCTAATCACGTCTTTTTGGTTCCCCAAAAATAATTCGACGACCATTTCGCTTCCCCTTACTTTGAGAAAGGGAAGTTGATGATTACACCTTTTTAATGCCACAGACAAACTTATATAATACCTTCGAAATCTTCCTTTTCTTTTTACGCACGCCATTGTCTTTACAAGAAACCCTAAAAACCAGAGTTTTAAACTTCTCCGAAGACCGTTCTTCTGCATTTTCAAGACTCAGTCTGAGAGTTCCTTGATCTCCGAAGACCCTTTTTCCATCTCCACGATCATTTTCTTGGTAAGTTTCCAAATTCTCATGCTTCAAATTTTCGCGGTGCATGCTTCTGTATGTTGACTGTTTGAGTTTATCTATTTCTGGTTTGAGACGCTTGTGAATAGAATATTTTGTAGGCAAAAAAGGGGTGCAAGTTAGTTTAATAATCAGGATCATACTTTTAGGACGTAAAATCGAAGTAAAAATTCGATCTTTAGGCTAGTTGGAAAATAGGTTTTTTCCTGCCCTAAGGGAAGTTGAAAAAACTTTCTTGAAAAACTTTTTACTTTCACCCTTTGATCCGTCTTTCAAACTATTCGTGCGGAAAATTTAGCTTTTTGTTAGAATGCTGATGTATAAAAGCTTGGCTTTTATACTCGACCAGCGTTATTCTAAAAAGCCTTTAAAAATTCTTCATCCTCACCTCCCCATTATTCTGTTTGCAGACATTGATGCCAGATTTGTGGGGAGGTGAACGGCCCATCAACGACGATCTTCTCGCCCAGTTGCTCGAAGGCGAAGAACAACCGGCCGACCGAGTCCACGAGATTCCCTTCTCACGATCCTCTACTAGACCTCGTCCTTCTCCTCCTCAAATGGCCCGTTCCAAATCCGTAGGCAAGAAAAGGTCCGAGTCTGAAAACAGTCCAAACCTTCCTGCCCAGCCTGATTCGCAGGCTAGGGTTCCCTTGACCAGTGGTCGAGAAAATCTTGCTCATGATCCTAATATCCAAATCAGGGCACGCCCTCACCATCAGAATCTTCCTGATGTCGAGTGGTATACTTCCCCGACCAGCTCAGTGACCCTTCGGATGGTTGCTAATTACTTCAGGAAATACCCTCTTACAGGGGTTTCCATTACAATTCCTGGCGCGGACCAAAGGGCTAACCTCCCTGGGGGCATAAATAGTGCCTGGTCTCGGTAACACTTAGAGGCAGGGGCTTACCTCCCTCTACATCCATTTTATGAGGGGGTGGCCAATTATTTCGGTGTTGCCCCCTTCCAAATTACTCCAAATGGATATAGAATGCTGGCCGCACTCTATATCCTCTACAAACTTAAGAAATGGCTAGAACCTACCCCTCATGAGGTCAACTATCTTTTTGACCTTAAATCCAACCCGCAACAATATGGAACGAGTTTCTTCCACTTCTGTCACCAGGAGACCAACCGGACGTTCCTGAGTGACACCACGCATATATCGAACGTGGGGCAGTACAGTAAGGAGTACTTCCTTACACCGGACATAACCAACAACAACCTGGCCTTTGCTCGAGGAGGTAAGTGCCGTTATTGACTGGTCGATTGTAACGACCCAAATTAGCTAATAAGGCTTAAGGGCCTTGGTTAGCGTGCCAGGAGGGCATGATGGGATTTATGTGTGATTTGATGAGTTAAATGCATGGTTATGATTTAAAGCATGTTATATGACTATTTGTTTATCTGAGATGCATGGCTATGTATATTAGTATGCATGTAGGCCCGGATCGTGTTAGAAGGGCATAACTATAATTTTGGCCATGTTAGGCATAACTGCATTGATATGTGATGATTGTTGAGACCACAGTGGTATGTGGGTGTATCTGTGCCTTGTGACTCGAGGCGATCCCAGTGAGCAGGCTAGCGGAAAGTCTTGACAGGAATTTATACCCGGCTCGGGGCGAGCCTGGGGGTATAAGCAGGAATTCAGAGAATAGATTGAGATTTATTTTGATGATGGGGGATATTTATTTGGTTGTTTATCGGGTGTTGGAAAGCAACAGGAAAATATTAGAGACACTTGAGGATTAGCGGGAATTGGGTAAAATGACTAAAATGGCCCTATTTGGACAAAAGGATTGAGAATTAATAGGAAGGGCATTTTGGTCATTTGGCTTTTAGAAATTGATTTATGAGGCTTTACACTTACTGGGATTTATAGAGAGTGTTGGCTGTGGAGAGAAAGAAAGAAAAGAGGGAAAACAGAGGGGTTTTCACAAGGGTCGGTTTGTGCATTCTTGCACCATTCCGCTCCATTTTTCTTGGAGCAAAGCTTAGTGGAGAGCAAGGATAGGCTGAGCATCAAGGATCTTGGGTTAGACTTGAAGTTTTGGCAAGAACACATCAACTTTTGAGGTAAGTTTTAAGAGATTTCAGTTTTAAGGGTTTTAATGGTTTGAGCTGTGTTTTGAGCTGAGTTGATGGGAATTTTAGGGAATTTCTGAGCAAGCTTTGATGATGAACAAGCTAAGGAGGTCTAGGGTTGAATCAAGGTCGAAATTTGCATCAATGGTAAGAATTCTAAGCCTTTAACTTGTTGTTGACTGAATTTCTGAGTTTAGGGTTGTTCATGGTAGATTTTGAGATTTGGGAAAAATGTTCTTGGGATTTGAGGATTTGGGATGCTTGGGATGAATGGAGAGTGTTCATAAGCTTGATTTTTGAGTTTGGTAAAGATTTTGGGGAGTTTGGTTTGAGATTGGTTGAAGGAAATCGCAGAAATGCGATTTTGGGTTTTCTGGGCTGCAACTAGCGCTACATCGCTAGTCAGTGGGCGCTGTAGCGCTAGTCCCTGTTTCTGGAGGGGTGTTCTGCTTGTAGCGCTACAGCGCCGTCTTTAGAGCGCTGTAGCACTGCACTGTTCACAGAGGTGGATTTTTGGGTTTTCGATGAGGGATTTTGACCTAGGGTTCGGGGCTCGATTCCGCCACTTTGTTTTGGGGATTTAGGACTTCTCGGGGGCTCGGGATTGGTCCCGAGGCTAGGTATTCGGACTTGGGGTTCGGTGTTGACATTGACCTATGTTTGTGCCTAGGTGTGCGCTAAGGCTCGAGTGGGATCGTGCTCAAGGAGTCAGGTGATCTAAGCTATTGAAGGGAAAGGTAAGAAAACTATAACACCCGTAGGATAGGGCGTGGGCCCATAGTGTGATTTCGGGGCACGGCCCTATATTGCATGTTGCATGATGAGATGATTGCCGGGCATGGCCCTATATTGCATTACATGTTAGGGTGCAGATTTAAATAAATTGGCAATTGTTTGAATGTTGCTTGATTTATGCTATATATGTTTGTAATGAAATGAACGGCAAGGGCCGAGTGCGGCGTAGGCCGGGTACGGCAGCGGAGCCGGAAGTAACACTTAGCACATGGGATGCTTATAGTCAGGGCAGGGCCCGGGGGATACATGTGGTATCCCTACGGTGAGGACCGAGACCCCAGGCTTCGGTAAGGCTCTGGGGCGGCATGGCCGTGTTTGCTTAGTCTAATGGTTGACTTGTTTATATATGGATTATCTGTTATGATAAACTGTATTGATTGCATATGTTATGTTCTGCATGAGTTTTCTTGCTGGGCTTCGGCTCACGGGTGCTCTGTGTTGCAGGTAAGGGCAATGACTGGGTCAACCAACCATGAGTACAGAGAGCGTGAAGCGACGCGTACATGTTTGGCCTGCCCGACCGCTTTGGTTGGAGGTTTATTCGAAAATGGCTGTAATAATCTATGGTTTTTATGATTTATCAACTGTAAACTTATTTCATGATGTAAATAGTTTTCAAACCTTATTTTGGGATCCCAAATGTTTAATACTAGAAGTTTTAATGAAACGACGCATTTACAAAGATTACAGCCTTAACTTTTTATTAGTCACACTTTTGTTTTAAAAACCTCGGTTAGCGAGTTCATTGCACTGTTTTGCCCTAAAACTCACTTAGTAACGACTCTAAGGAAGTAGGGCGTTACAACTTGGTATCAGAGCGAGCCAAGGTTTATTGGTTCTGGAGATCGACCGAACATGTATGCTCGCTGTCAGTGACAAGCTCGACTCAGGGTTGGTTGGTATGATTGATTGACATGTCTGAATGTATGTTTGAATGCCCTGTTTGCCTGCTTATTTATATGGAGCATGAGGAATGAGTTGACATATGCATGAGATGCTGTTGGGCTGGGCCCTTGATTATTGCATGTTGAGATTGATGCATGCTGAGTAATACTATTATGCATGTGGATGAATATTGGCATAATGGTTTACATATTGAGTGTATGTGGGTAATTTTCTTAATTAAATTCACATGTTATATCTGTTTATTGGCTTGTGTGAAGCATGTTGAGACCTGGATATACTTAGTGGTGATAAAATCTGGTAGCTAAATGTGTGACATTGTGGATTTGAACTAGTATATGCATGGTAGCTAAAAAACCATTCCTGCGCAGCTTCAGAAAGTGTTGCAGGGAAGATCCTGCACCGAGTGTCTTCGGACACTTTCTGAATGTCCATTTGAATTTCAAACTTCTTGACATGACACATTGGGTCTCCATACCCGTCAAAGTTTGGGAGTGTAGGCATTTTGAACTTGCTTGGAGTTTCGGCATTAGCTATCCTCTATACGAAAGGAGTGCCTTTCCTCCTATCGTGTTCGATGTAAGATGTCCTTCCCCCGACCAGCTGTTGCACTGCCTGGTTGAGGGCGTCTATCTGGGCCTGTACAGCGGCAGGAATCGCTGTGGCCTCTGTTGCTGGGGGGGCGTTCTCGCCATGCCACTCGCAGCGATCGTTAAGTACGTCACGCGAATCCTCATCTCTTCTCCGCTGCTCGCTACCCCCGAGCCGGTTGAAGACATTATTTTGTTTGGGCTGCCCCCCAGCATCCCATCTATTGGGTTGGTCATCTTGAGGTACCTGGCTCCTGCCTTTACCTCTTTCTTCATTCCTTCGGCCAGCGTTCCCCTTGCCTGAGTCAGCCTCATTATATCCATGGTCATCTCTAAACCTCGACTGGCTATGGTGGGATCGACTGTTCCCTCGATTTCCATTCCTGGCTTAAACGTCCCGAGCGTTAGAGGGAGGCCTGCGCTGGTCGTGGTGTCCCCGTGCATCATCGTGCCATGGGGAACCCCAGACCGCAGAGCCTAACTCTGAGTCCCTCCTGTTACTGGGGGGATACTGACCTCTGTTCGGTAGGTTTGGCTCATCACCCCTACGGCGTCTAGGACTACGAGGCTGATGCTCGGCCCTATTCTGCCTTTGTTACGGGGGATTGCCGCGACCAGCCTGGGATGGTGGCTGCGCCTCAGGGTCCAGCGGGAAGTCGTCATGGGGCGCTTGAGGCTGCTCGGACCTTTGTGGACTTGAAGGCTGGATCGGTGGGCTTGGATTAGGACCCCTCTGAGGTGGCCCATTGCCAGGTTGGTCAGGTTGTGAAACAGGTGCGGCCTGATTCCTTGCCAGCTGCAAGGCCGCCTCAAGGACTGCCATGGCTTCGCTCTGGCGGCGGTCCATCTCCGCCTGCCTTTCGCTTAGTTCCGCGCGCTGCCGTTCAATCTCCTGCTGCTGCCGCGCCACAACTCCGGCAGTAGTCTCTTGACTGGCTTTCAGACTGGGCAGCTCCTCCTGCAATGCCCCCAGGGTACTCTTCAGTGTTGCATCATCCATTTCTTCCTCCTCAAAGTCCAGATGTGGCTCATCCTCCGCCACACTTGCAGGGGGAGGAGGAGGTGGATTTGATGGTGCAGCAGCGGTCGCCTGTCCAGCTTTCCTTCCAGTTTTCGCCATTAGTTTTCTCAGCAATGATAAATCAAGCCTCTCAATGAAAGCACCAGAATGTTGACCCAGGATTTGGCCAACTGACACGGAGTCAGAATATGCTTGATATGAATGAATGTGTAGAGAAGAACGTAATGACAAAAAGTAATAACAACACGATATTTTTATAGTGGTTTGGCCTCAGGATCTGGTAATAACCTACGTCCACTTAGACTGTTATTGATCTAAGAACCAAAGGAGTGATCAAAGAACAAGGGTTCAATGAGTTTCACTAACCTCTCAAGAACAATACAATATCACTAGGAGAATTACTTTAGTCTCAAATGATTCAAAAGCCAAAAGTCCCTTCCTTGAGCTATCTTTTGCTATTTATAGGCTCAAGGGGGATTACAAAAGATTGTTACAGATATTCTTTCCTGAATAATCGGATACTCAGGAGATTGTGTGAGTTAAATTTGGGATTTACAAAGATCTTCTCAGTAATGTTGCTTTGTATGTGGAACCATCGACCAGACTGGTCGCAGGTAAAACTGGGCTGCTTACTGCTTCTAATGCGTCTTCTGGTCGATACCCTAGAAGAGCTCTTCCAGGTGTCAGCCACGTGTCCAGGGATCACTTGCCACGTCATCAATGCTAATTTTTTGGATAACAAAGTTCATTTGTGTTCATTAGATGTTGATTTAAGTTTTTGAGTTTTCCATCCATATTTCGTTGATGAGTTCTTACGGTCAACACTATGATACCATTAAGACTGAAATGAAATTCGGCCTTATACACTATGAAGTGTACAAGGGACTATAATATAGAGTCCCTAATAATTTATCTCGTGTAGCTATTATGGAATATTAACTATAACAATATGCCATAGTTTAATCTGAGTCATTGTGTGGTTTCACTATAGTGTTAGCTAAGTGTGAAGGCTTGCTTTTGGACAGAGGTTTCCACAAGCAAGCGCTAAGGATTCTAGGTAAGACAACTTATGATATGTTTAGCTACAACACATTAATGACTAGTTTAGATAACTGAGTTATTAGTTAATAATTTGAACTAGTCCTAGAAGGTTTACTCAAGACCGTAGTCCTAGGGAATTCGCATACTCATGAATAAGGTAAACAGTCCGGCTAGCTACTGTGACAACTATGAACTTCAGCTAGCCACCGGGGAACAATGTGAGAAACCAGTTTGCCATTGATGTCTGTGTAGCTAAAGTCGATTGGTCATCGTGATATGTAAGAAGTCCGGTTCACCACCGATGCTTGTATGGCTAAAGTCGGTTGGCCATCATGATATGTAAGAAGTTCAATTCACCACCGATGCCTTTGTGGCTAAAGTCGGTTGTCCATCGTGATATGTAAGAAGTTCGGTTCGCCACCGATGCCTTCGTGGCTAAAGTCGGTTGGGCATCGCGATATGTAAGACGTTCAGTTCACCATCGATGCTTGTGTGGCTAAAGTTGGTTGTCCATCATGATATTTAAGAAGTCTAGTTCACCACCGATGCATGTGTGGCTAAAGTCGTTTGGCCATCGCGATATGTAAGAAGTCCAATTCGCCACCGATGCCTATGTGGCTAAAGTCGGTTGGCCATTGCGATATGTAAGAAGTCTGGTTCACCACCAATGCCTGTGTGGCTAAAGTCGGTTGGCCATTGCAATACTTAAGAAGTCTAGCTTAACACCTGTGACATAAGAGTCTGATTAAACTCTGTGACGCGAAAGTAAATTAATTTTGGAATCAAATCTCTATGGCTAAGAAAGTATGCCGAATTCCTCTAGGAGTCTGGGTAACTGGTGTAACTAGTTTACACCCATCGACGCAATGGTGAGATATGCTAAGATATGTTGAGATATGTTAACCTATGTTGAAGGTTCCTCCGAAACCCTAAGTAAGTATGTATGATATGATACGAATGACTAAGTAAGTATGTATGTTCTGATATGACTGAGTAAGTATGTGTGTTACAATTAAGATTGTATGTATGCTTTGGGATTTTTCTGCGTGCAGGTGTACCTTCAGGTTATAAATTTTGGTTATGAGGCTTTACCATAAGTTTGCCAGGACGTTCGTACATTCTTAAATTGTATGTTAGGGATCAGTTTCATCATAATCCTATTCTTGGTTGATTATCTTCCTAGTTACAGTTAGTTAAGTTCTTGCTCTGTTTATGTGGTTATGTTTGTTAAGTTTTCTTTCTAAGCATTTCGCTTACCTAGATGTTTCGTGTTGTAGGTAAGCTCAAAGGCAAAGTGGATCAGTGACTGCTGGAGTTTATCTGCGAGGTTGTACATGTGGACAGACCTTTCGGGAATTTACGTTTTGGGGATTATAAACCATATGATAACAAACATTTTATTTTGGGCTCGTTGAATGTTTTGAAATTATGACGCTGTAATTCTGTTTTAAGTATGCGCATACTTCCGAATTATTGTATGTTTTGAAAAGCTTTTTTTAAATGGATTTTTAGTTACCTTATTTTAGAAAATGGTTATGTTTTCCACAAATTATGTTAAGAGATTTTACGGGACATTACAGTTGGTATCAGAGCACTGGGCTAAACTGCTCTTGTAGACAAACCCACATGTACTTTCTGCAAGATAGATCGACATTCACTGTAAGTACTGTCTTTCCATATTTGTTTCCTTTACATTCTTTTATTTACCTCAATTATATAAATTATAGGTTATGGCTGATATACCTAAGATAGATGACCTTGTGATAGAGAACCTACCTGCGATCCCTACACCTAGGGTTGACTATTATAGGTTATTTCACAACAAGAATCCTTGATGCTTCAAGTACGATCAACGACATCGGCGTGTCATTTTGCAATGGACGAATTACATGACAGAAGTCTTTGATGGGGCCAACACACCCGAGCGATGGAGAGTGCGATATGCCGGCACTTATCTAAGAGGCTCGACACGGGTATGGTTTTGTCGCAGACGTTAGCAGCTAGTTCGAGACACTTAGGATGACTTCTGTATGGAGATCGAGTTAGTGTTTGGACCATGGATTGGCCTATCTCCTTGGATGATAGCATACCTCGAGGTAGGGCGGTAGAACCAGAAAAAGATCCCGAGGAAGATAAAGATGGGGACATGCGTGTCGATTAGGATAGTGATCATCCTTTCTATTATCTTCTGTGAAAAACACTATGGTTTCAAATTTCACTATTTTGTATCACTTTTGATTAAGGGTTCTATGATAGAAAACCTAAACCCCGACTAGGGTTAGATTCCCTTCCTACATACTTTTGTAAACCCTTTCAGACTTTGCGTTGACTGTTATGATATGGTTTGATATGTTTAAATGCAATCTTTTGTCTAATGGCTGAGTTCTATGATTGGTTTTTTATCACTTGTGCAATCTTTTGTCTAATAGCATATGCTTCTGCTACTAGTTTGTTAATTTTAGTAACTGCTCATTGTTGTCTATATATATGAAGGAACTCTTCATGGCTCCTAATACCACAACCAAGGCAGGCCATCAAGCCGATAATGCACAAGATCTAGTAGAGCAACCGACTACGAACCCGCAAGTTTCAGCATGCCAAGGCCAAAGTCGAGGTAGAGGTCAAGGCTGAGTGAGGGGCCAAGCTCGATGTCAGGGAGCGAATTAAGGACTTGACCTTGCTTCTCAGATGGAGCTGCTCCGTAGAAATTTGGAAGCTCAAAATGATCGCATCAAGCAGGGCCATAAAAGGCAGGTGAACTATGATGCCCGCCAAACAGAGATGTTTCAGACATTACTCCAACGCCTCCCAGCAACACCGGCTAACAATCGGAACGAACCAGAAGTAGCTGCAGCTGAAGTAATGCTCCAGGATCCACCGACTGGTGAGGCAGGGGATCAACCACAGGTTGAGGCACCGAGGGTCGCCGAATAGAAAGCCATCTCAGAACGGTTTGGTTGCTAGAACCCACCCACCTTTGAAATTACTGCTGACCCAGTGGTGGTAGAAGAATGGATTAGCATCCTAGAAAGGATCTTTGACTTCATCAGAACTAATGAGCATCAAAAGGTGGTTTGTGCAATTTACATGTTGAGAAAAGATTCCTGCATTTGGTGGGATGCTACAAAGAAGGGTCATAATGTGGCCAAAATGGAATGGCCAGCATTCCTAGTCTTGTTCAACTATAAATATTACAGTCGTTCCGTGATTGACCATAAGGTGGCAGAGTTTACGGATCTAAAGTAAGGAAATTTGAGCGTCCAGGAATATACCAGGAAGTTTGGTCATTTATGCAGATTCGCACCAGATCTGGTTAATTTTGAATCAACCAAAGTATGGAGGTTTATGAGAGGAGTTCGAGGAGAGATCGAAAAACTCATGGACACATGGAAGACAAGCCCGGAAGAATATGCAGAAGTAGTGGAGCGAGCGCTTCGCCAAGAGTCATTGTCTGAATTGGAAAGGAACGAATCCGATAAGTTTGAAGAAAGAAAGTTTACCTTTGGCAATCTAGGTTAGACCCAATCTAACCGGAATGGCTCCAAGGGAAGGTTTTTCCCTTGGACCAACCGCAATAAAAGAAATTTTGGAACCCGAGGAGGCTCAAGGCCAAGTAACAATGGGAATAATAAGAGAAAATGGGGACCATCTGACAGTAGGACCCAGGGTTCCAACAAACAACCTAGGTGCGAATTCGAGTACTGGCCTTTTTGTGATAAGTGTGCCATCGACATCTGGGTGAGTGGAAGGAGAGGGCATGCTATGCCTGCGGAAAACCAGGGCACCTTGCTAAGAATTGCCCAAGTCTAAACTGGAAGGGCGACAACAACCAACAAAAGAAAATAAGAGCCTTGCCACGGGTCTATGCTCTTACCCAAGGAAATAAAGAAGCCGGACCATCTGAGATGGTGTCAGGTCAGATCTCTATTGCCCAAACCTTGGCATATGCATTGATGAACACTAGTGCATCACATTCTTTTGTAGCTGCCTCTTTCGTTGAAAAATTGAATAGAATGCCAGAGCCTATGCCTAGTGTCTGTAGGGTGTCGTTGCCTTCAGGGGAAGATATGTTAGTGCGATCATGGTTAAGAGCCGTAGCAGTTTGGGTAGAGGGATGAGAATTGGCAGTGGACCTGTTGATTTTGGACCTACATGAATATGATGTAATAATAGGGATGGACTGGTTATCTAAGTATGGTGCCATAGTGAACATTAAGAAGATGAGAGAGGTTGTAACACCCTGAATAACCAAGATCGTTAGACTGTGTGTTTAAAATAGTGCTTAACCTGCTAAGCAAGTCGTTTGAACTTAAATGTGTAATTAAAAGCTAAGTCAAGGTCAAGTAAAAAAAGATTTGGTCAACAAAATGATTATTTTTCATTTAAAATATTAAGTTTGTACACGAGATCCCAAAAATCAGTTTACAGACTTGTAAAAGATAAACAGATACAATTTAGCCCTCCTAAGCAGCAAAAATTGGGTTTAACCCTAGTTCCTCCCAAGCTATCCCAACTGTGGTGATCGAGCAGGCTGCATATGTACACACCGCCCTTGAAGCTCTCCAACTCATGGCTGGTCCAACTGTCAACTCCCTTACCTGCACCATGTAGCACCCATGAGCCAAAGCTCAGCAAGAAAACCTAAAAAAACATGCACAACTAAGCAACAGTATAAAGATAGTAAATATTATTCACCAGATTCATCTGACAATAGATTATAGGCAACAATTCCAATACAAGAGCAACAATAGCATTTAATCAACCTTGACCCAACTAGTTCATTTATTTAACAGAGTACAAGTGTTTAAGCTACACAATGACAAACATATATTCTCAAGCATACATCTCAATCAGTAATACAAGTGATTAGGTGTCGGCGCCCTTAGGCTGAGCCCTCTATTTATTTAGTTGACCCCAGCTTGCTTAGGCCGAGTCCTATGATTATTTAGCTGACCCCGACTCGCTTAGGCCGAGTTGTGTCCAGTGCATTTATCATCAGCCTCGACACCCTTAAGCCATACTTTCATATAAAGCATAACATCAATACAGTCACCCATTGCATATATTCAAATACAGGGAACCTTAGTCCCAAACACAACCACATGGGTGCACTTTTCTTACCTCAGGTCTCGAGCACCTAGCATATGGCAGCCCTGAGCACGATCCCTAATCCTTGAGATCTTGCGGTATAACCTTGTCACAGTGTGATAGGATAACCATAAGATTCTAAACCATTTAAAAGCTTTGGATTAAAACACTAGCCTCCGGGACCTCTATTTCTACTAAACTGGGTAGTAGAAATCATCCTGAGCGCTTAAGTTTGGATCCCTGAGCCTCCTTGAGCCTTAACACAACCCTAGGCTAAAACTGTCTAGGCGGGCCGTGACCTGGCCCTGAGGGTCGTGGCGTGCATCAAGTCAGAGGCCCAGCTTCTACATTTGGAGGGAGGCGGGCCGCGACTTGCCCACAGGGTTGTAGCATGCCTATGAATTAGCAAACCCTCCCAAAACATCTGGGGCACTCAGGCTGCGACGCCCATGAAGTGGGTCGCGACGCGCCCCCGTGAACCCATAATCCCCTGGGTTTTCCAGCATTTTTTTTTCAAGCCAAATCCTCAAAATTCTACCTAAATTATACTCCCAAACCCAAACCAAGTCCAGAATGAATCTAGGACTCTTAACCACATAACTTAGGCATAGAAACACTCAAAAATCCTACTGGACTACCATCCCAACTTAACAGTCAATCATCTTTCAAAAACATAAATTCAGAACCTCAAAATACTTAAGAAAAACTAAGGATTTCAGTAACCATACTTACTTGAATCTTACCTCAGTGGGAATTCCGAGCTTAATCTAGATGTCCCACACCCTCAGCTTGTTCCCCCAAGTTTCCAGCTTCAAACTCAAGCCTTGACACCAGAATTTTCCAAAGTGGCTAAGTCTTCAAGAAAGAGGAGAGGGAACCATGAGAGAGAATGTTTAGAGCTTGAGAGAGTTCCTTTGTTTTTTTTCCCTCAGTTTCTAGTTTTTTCTCAAACCTCCCAGCTACCTAAGTCCACCCTTAACCTTAAGAGCCCAAAATACCCCTTAATGAACACAACCTCTCTTTTTGCCCACAAGGGCAATATGGTCATTGACTCCAATTCCCGCTAACTCCTCGAGTCGTCCTATGAATTCCTAACTAATCCCGACATGCCCATTTAATCACCAAATACTTGCCCATTTCTCAATAAATCCCAAATATACATTAACTTCCCAAAATACCCCTAGGCTTGCCCCGAGCTGGGTATTAATTCCCGCTGTGACTATTCCGCCAATCCGCTCACTTATATTGTATAATCATGGCGAAATAATAAGCTTCATTATGGTTACAACTTGGGCAAAGGATAGTCCTGCTCCAAGGTAAATAAGAGTCGTAAAATTAGGGTTTCATATCTCTTACAAAGGACCACCTCAGATCATATACTACAAATCTATCCACATAATAATGTTGTCTCAATCATTTAACACATATAATCACATTTATGCCTGCTACGGGTCAATATTACAAATATGCCCTTATAAACAATAACGGGCCCACATGCATATTAAATACTCATAAACATGCATATAATCATACTCATATTATCATATATATCATGCATACCACATAGTAACACATTTAATCAGTTAATCACACATATATCCAGTTATGCCCTCCCAACACACTAATCACGACACTAAACCCTATTAGCATTTTTGGGACATTACAGTGGTTTTCAAACTAATAGGAGAAGAGCCGTTTACGTTCCAAGGCGCAGCCAGGGAAAATAAATTTGTGATGATCTCTTCCATGAAGGCAAGGAAGATGTTAAGGGACGGTTGCATGGGATATCTGGCACACATCGTGGATAAGGATAAAGAGGGCACGTTACAACTTGCTGAAGTACCCATCATATGCAAATAACTTGAAGTATTTCCTGATGACCTACCAGACCTACCACTGGAGCGACAAGTGGTGTTTGATATAGAGATTATTCCAGGGACAACGCCCATTTTGAAAGCCCCGTACTAGATGACACCAGTGAAATTGAAGGAGCTGCAGGCGCAACTGCAGGAGCTGTTGGATAAAAAGTTCATAAGACCAAGTCATTCTCCGTGGGGAGCCCCGATATTGTTTGTAAAGAAGAAAGATGGCTCCATGAGAATGTGTATAGACTATTGGGAGTTGAACAAGGTGACGATTAAGAACCAATACTCGCTTCCTAAGATCGATGATCTATTTTATCAACTCTAGGGAGCATCGGTATTCTCCAAGATAGATCTTCGGCCAGGTTACCATCAGCTCATAGTTAAGGAGTCAGACATACCTAAGACAGCGTTTCAGACATGGTATGGTCACTACGAATTTGTAGTGATGTCCTTCGGACTCACTAATGCACCCACCGCATTCATGGACCTCATGAAACGAGTGTTTAGCGAGTTTCCGGATAATTTCATCATTGTGCTTATTGATGATATTTTGAAATACTCGAGGAAATCAAAGGAACATGCGGTGAATTTGGAGATGGTTCTTCAGCATTTGAAGGAACAAAAACTTTATGCCAAATTCTCCAAGTGTGAATTTTTGTTGGAAAAGGTGAGTTTCTTGGGCCATGTGGTGTCAAGAGAAGGGATATTCGTGGATCCTACCAAGATAGACGCAGTAAGACAGTGGAAACCTCCGAAAAATGCTCAGGAAGTGTGAATTTTTCTCGGATTAGTACGGTATTATAGGCGGTTTGTAGAAGGGTTCTTGAAAATAGCAATGCCAATGACCGCTCTTACCTGTAAAAATGCTATGTTTTATGGACCGAGTAGTGTGAGGAGTTTTCAAGAATTAAAGATGAGAATGACCACTGTCCCCATGGGACAGAGGGATACGCGATCTATAGTGATGCCTCAGGACAAGGACTGGGGGCGGTACTAATCCAATATGGCAAGGTGATAGCTTATGCATCCTGACAACTAAAGAATTACGAAAAGAACTACCCAACACATGACTTAGAGTTGGCTGCAGTAGTGTTTGCATTAAAAAGATGGAGGAATTATCTCTATGGGATACATTGCGAAATTTACACAGACCACAAGAGCCTCGAGTATTTCTTTACCAAGAAGGAATTGAGCATGAGGCAGCGCCGGTGGTTATAATTGTTGAATGATTATGATTGTGATATTTTATACCATCTCAGAAAGGGTAATAAGGTAGCAGATGCTCTGAGTCGGCAGCTGATGGCGTACATAATGACAGTGCAAGAAATGCCCTTGGAACTGTAAGGTGACATCTCTACATTGGATCTTGAGGTAGTTGTTGGAAAATTAGCAAATCTTTCGGTGCAACCCACCATTATGGAAGCCATACAAGGAGGATAGCTTTTGGAACCTTTGTATGAGCGGATCAAACACGAGGTGAGGAAGGATATGCAATCGGGATTCCACATGTCGAAAGATGGGGTGTTAGGATTTAAAGGTAGAATTTGTGTTCCCGACGATGCAGAGATTAAGAAGCAAATCTTCTATGAGGCACACAATGCCCATTATGCAATGCACCCCAGCGCCACAAAATGTACCAGGATTTAAGGAAATATTTTGGGTGGTCAAAAATGAAAAGGAAGTAGCAGAATACATGGATCATTGCCTCACATCCCAACAAACACAGGCAGAGCACCAGTGACCAGCCGTGTTGCTGCAACCGCTAGAGATTCTAGAATGGAAGTGGGAGATGATCACAATGGACCATGACACTGGACTGCCAAATACTCCTAAGGGTCAAGATACGATATGGGTTATTTTTGATAGATTGACCAAGTCAGTGCATCTCCTACCCATTAAGATAACTTATTCTGCTAATAAGTTAGTAGACTTATACATAGCAGAGATTGTACGAATACATGGAGTATCTAAGTCAATCCTTTTAGATCGAGACGGACGTTTCACCTCGACATTCTTGAAAAGGATGCAAGAAGATTTAGGGACTCAACTTAAGTTTGGCATTGCTTTTCATTCCCAAACAGACGGCCAGAGTGAGCGAACGATCCAACCCCTAGAAGACATGCTGAGAGCCTATGTACTAAACTTCTAGGGGTTGCGGAGCGAAAAACTTCCACTGACGGAATTTTCTTACAACAATAGTTACCACAACTCTATTAAGAAGGCGCTGTATGAATCCCTGTATGGGAGAAAGTGTCGATCACCGATTCACTAGCACGAAGTCAGTGAAAGAAAATTCTTGGGTATAGAGGAAGTGGACAAAGTTACCGAGGATATCAAGAAGATTCGAGAGAGGCTCCAGACCTCCATAGATCAACATCACAAATATGTAGATGAACGCTGAAGACCCTTGGAATTTGAAGTTGGGGATAAGGTTTTCCTAAAGGTAGCTCCGTTGAAGGGAGCTCTGTGTTTTGGTAAGAAAGGAAAATTGAGTCCAAGATATATCAGACCTTTTGAGATAGTGGAGAAAATTGTTATGGTAGCCTACCGATTAGCTCTCCCACCTGTGTTTGCTTGAGTACATGATGTATTCCAAGTATCTATGCTAAAAAATATGTTGAAGACCTGAGCCATGTACTTAGTTATTAACAGTTGGAAGGATAAGGTGAGGATTCTGGACCGTAAGGATAAGGTGCGGTTATAAGACTATACCCTTGGTTAAGGTGCAGTGGTGTAACCATGGTGTAGAAGAAGCCACATGGGAACCCAAAAACTGGATGAGAGCATTATACTTGCAGTGGTTCTAATTTTCAAGGACGAAACTTGTATAAATTGTAGGTATTGTAACGACCCACATTTAGGGCATCGGGTAAAACCCTAGTTCAGGTATTTTAATTCCCTGTATTATGTATTATGTCTGGTGAACATTTTATGTTACAAGAAGTTGTGATGTGTGAATGCTTACCATACTATGGTAAGTGTAGTTTTATTTTTTTAGAAATCGAGACCTTTGGTTGTGGAGTGGGTCAAAACCCCTAATCGGATAGAAATCTCGAATTAATTAAATAGGAAATACTATCGCAGAAAAATATTAATTTTTTCTAACACTGAGACTTTATAGTCGAGCCAATAATTTTTAAAAAATTGAGTAAGGATTTAATTCCAATCGACCGGGTTTAAGAATGGAAATTCTTGCCCGAGCCCCTAAGGGCATTTTGGTCAATTTGAGTAAATTACCAAAATTATGTGTTATGTGACAAAATTTATTTTTGGTCACATTTATTTCATTAATTTTAGCTTGGGATATTAAAAAACTATAGGGTAAAATTTTGGTTAAAAATTAGAAGTGAAATTACCAAAGGGACCTTGAATGGTTTAAATTGTGGTAAAATTTTGGCAAGGGCATAAAAGTCTTTTCACAAGGGAGGAGAGAGAAGGGTGGGCGGCTAGGCTATGCCTATGCACTCAAGTGCCTTATGATACATATCCTAGGGAAGGTTAAGAGACTACCCTAATCATTAGTGCTCTTCCACATTTTTGTCCTTAATCCTTTTTCACAAAAACTACACACTTCCCTCAAAAATCATTTTGTCCACTCAAGCGACTTTCTCTCTTCCACTCTACACTCCCGAAACCAAAAGCCCTGAGCCCTTTGGCTGCCATTTCTCTTCTCTTCACAACCAAAGGTCAAGGGAAGGAAGGAGAAGCTCAAGGGAAGGCTAGTGAAGAAGTAAGTACGAAACTTTGTCCATTTCACTTCTTTTCTTCTTCAAATATGAAACCCTAAGGGGTGGAATATGCATGTATGTGATCTAATAGCCATGCATGGCATGGATCTTGTGTTCTAGGGTTCAAGAGAGGTTGTTCTAGGAGAATCTCAAAGTTGAAGCATTGTGGTGATCTAGTGAAAACAAAGGTAAGGGTTCTAGAGTTTTTATGTTTTTTCATTCATCTCAAATATCCTACTCTAACACTCTCTTAAAAATATACATGTGAAACCTATGGGGCTTGGTTTGAGGGTATACAATCCAAGAAGGAAGTTTGTCAAGCTAAGAACTATCAACTCCAAGCTAGAACCATCAAAGGTAGATATTTGGTTGGTTTTTAGTTGTTTTTGGTTATTTATGTTAGATCTGGTTGTATAGGTTGTTTTGTTGGTTTTTGAAGTTTATTTTATGCTTTAGGGTTAGATTGGTTGACTTTCATGCATGCATGTGGCTAGGGTTTTGCTAGTTGTGTTTAGTTTTGCAAGAATGTGTAAAAATGCATGCTGCCAAATTTTCGTGGTCTAAATTCCAACGGGTCAGATCGTAACCTACTACCTCTGTTTGTGGAAATAATTTGTATGTTTGGATAGTTCTAGATGAGTACTTGAGATTAGACTTTTGAAATTAAAAAAAAAGTGTTTTCAAACCGATGTTCTAAACTTTTTGGCATCATGATGTAAATCATGTAAAATTTCTGGGCAGCATGCACTACCCAGATTGTTTTTACTTTTGAACGGATTTTACTAGTCAAAAAGCTATGAAATTTTGTAAGATGTTAGTTTAAACATGTATAAGGGTCACTGTGAAATTTTAAAGGAAAATAGTTTAAGGTATAAGAGATATGATTTTTCAAAACTTTCCTTAGAATCTAGAAACGAAACTTCTGGGCAGCAAGCACTGCCCAGATGGATTTAAACATTTGGTTGAGTTTTATTATTCCAAAAATTATGAAATATTTTACGAAGATAACTTAGATATTTAAAAAGATCCCTGTAAAATTTCAGAAAGAACTAGGCTACGGTGTAGGAGAAATAAATTTTCAAATTTACCATAAAAACTGGGAAAAACTTCTGGGGAGCCGGCACTTCTCAGATTACATTAAAATTTCGAATAGGTTTAGCCATCCTAAAAATTATAAAATTTTTAAGGGAATCATTTAAGATGTGTACAAGGACTCCTGTAAAAGTTGAGAGAAAAATGTGTTACGGTTTAAGAGATATAATTTTTCTAAGTATGCCATAAAAACTGAAAGGTAGTAATTTTGAACCTTAACGAAAAATTGATTTTTACCATTTTATAAGTTAAGGGTCCAATTGCACTTCTTTTAAAAATAAAAAAAAATAAACAACATAAAAAGATATCCTAGGTTATGGGTAAAAATTTGTAAGAATGGGAGATTGGGTTTTGTAAAACCTATAAGAGAGCGATATGACATTGTTAGATATTATTTGAAACGGATCAATAAGCGGTATTTTGGTAAATGATAAAAAATGGTAAATTTTCATAAGAAGACGACAAGTTAGTATTTTTTGATGAATGAGATGAGTATAACTCCTTTTCCCTAAAACCAAAATACGAGTTATCGGATAAGTTAGTTCTTCACTTAAAGAATATTAAAATGCATGGCGGTGAGCGTGTTGCGGCGAGACTGATTTTCCTATGATACCGTTAAGCAAAATCCGGCCTTATACACTGTGAAGTGTATAAGATACTATAGTATAGAGTCCCTAAGAATTTATTTCATGTAGCTATTGTGGAATATTAACTATAAGAATATGTCATAGTTTAATCCGAGTCACTGTGTGGTTTCACTATAGTGTTATCTACGCGTGAAGGATCGCTTTTGGAAAGAAGGTTCCCACAAGCAAGTGCTAAGGATTCCGAGTAAGAAAAATTATGATATGTTTGGCTACAACACGTTAATGACTAGTTTAGATAACTGTGTTATTAGTTAATAATTTAAACTAGCCGTAGAAGGTTTACTTAAGACCGTGGTCCTAGAGAATTCGCATACTCATGACTAAGGTAAACAGTCTGACAAGCTACCGTGACAATTATGAACTCTGGCTAGCCACTGGGGAACTATGTGAGAAACCAGTTCACCATCGATGCATGTGTGGCTAAAGTCGTTTGGCCATTGCGATATGTAAGAAGTTCAGTTCGCCATCGATGCCTTTGTGGCTAAAGTAAGTTAGCAATCGCGATATGTTAGAAGTCTGGTTCGCCACCGATGCCTGTGTGGCTAAAGTCGGTTGGGCATTGCGATATGTAAGAAGTCAAATTCGCCACCGATGCCTGTGTGGCTAAAGTCGATTGGGCATTGTGATATGTAAGAAGTCTTGTTCCCACTGATGACTATGTGGCTAAAGTCGGTTGGCCATCACGATATGTAAGAAGTCTAACTTAACACCCGTGACATAAGAGTCAGGTTAAACTCCATGACACGTATGGAAATTAATTATGAAATCAAATCTATATGGCTAAGAAAGTATGTCGAATTCCTCTTGGAGTCTGGGTAACTAGTGAAACTAGTTTACACCCATCGATGCATTGGTGAGATACGCTAAGATATGTTGAGATATATTAAGCTATGTTGAAGGTTCCTCCGGAACCCTAAGTAAGTATATATGATATGATATGATATGATATGAATGACTAAGTATGTATGTTATGATACGACTGAGTATGTAAGTATGTGTGTTACTAGTTAAGTCTGTATGTATGCTCTGGGATTTTCTTTGTGCAGGTGTACCTTTAGGATATAAATTTGGGTTATGAGGCATAACCATAAGTTTTCTAGGACTTTCGCACATTCTTAAATTGTATGTTAGGGTTTGGTTTCATCACAATCCTATTCTTGTTGATTATCTGCCTAGTTACAATTAGTTATGTTCTTGCTCTGTTTATGTGGTTATGTTTGTTAAGTTGTTCTTACTAACAGTTTTTCTGACCTAGTTGTTTCGTGTTGTAGGTAAGCTCAAAGGCAAAGTGGATCAGTGAACGCTAGAGTTTATCTGCGAGGATGTACATGTGGACTGACCTTTTGGGAATTTACGTTTTGGGGACTAGAAACCATATGATAACAAATAGTTTATTTTGGGCTCATTGAATGGTTTAAAATTATGACACTGTAATTCACTTTTAAGTAAGCGCATACTTCCGAACTATTGTATGTTTTGAAAAGTTTATTTTATGGATTTTCTATTACCTTATTTTTTGAAAATTGTTATTTTTTCCGCAAATTATGTTATCAGATTTTACAGGACATTACAGTACCGAATATCAACTTAGTATCCATCGCTTTTTGTAATCCTTCCCAGAACTTACACGTGAATTTTCACAACAAGGAAAATGGGCTTTTACTTCGGTTTTTAGGTAAAACCGAAGTAGAAAGTGGGGATTCTACTTCGGTTTTTAGGTAAAACCGAAGTAAAATGTACACTTTCTACTTCGGTTTTACCTAAGAACCGAAGTAAAATGGGACTTTCTACTTCGGTTCTTAGGTAAAACCGAAGTAGAAAGTGTACATTTTACTTCGGTTTTACCTAAAAACCAAAGTAGAAAGTGCCCGCATTTTTTATTTAATATATGTTTCTAATTATTTTTAAATGGATGGTTTCTATTTTTATATAAATATATATATTTTGGCCTGATTTTATTTAATTGATCTAATTAATATATTTTTTTTTTGGCCTAATTATTTTTCAACAATTTAATTATATAATATTACAATTATATATATTTTTACAATTGAAATTGGTTAAGAATTTTTTTTGAATAAAAATATGATAACTTTTATTAATTAAAAATATTGTACATAAACATATAAAATACAAGTACTTAAGTAAGATAACTAGCCTTAACATTAATACATTTACAAAAGACTAAACTTACAACTAAACAAAAATAGGCTTACTGATAAATGTATGGTATCAATTTGCCTAACCATTCGTGTTGGATTGGCAAGAGGTCTGCAATCTCACAATATTGCATCTTCCCACCAAACTGTAAAATTAATAAATATAAATTAATTTCATAGATTATCGATAGCAAATAAATTATAAAAAATGAACTTACTTTTTCTTTTAGGGTAGTCATTGCATTTGATGCCCGTACAAGATCTCTAATGTACTTCAAGACATAAAAACCACATTCATGACTTTGTGGTTGTCTTGGACATGTAACATTGAATATCTTTGTGGGATTGCCGAGTATTGCATTGGAAGAAGCTCTATAATATGCACTATTTAAAAAGAAAATTATTAACAAAAGTTATTAAAATGTAGTAACATGTAATATTTGTTGCATATTAAGAAATATTTTAAAAAATTTAAAACTTACCTCATTATCATTGAATCAATTTCTTCTGGACGTTTGTGTGATTTCAATGGATCTAAGAACACGATTTTTCCTTTTGGCATAGCAATCACCAACATCCAATGTTCCCTAAAATAAGAAGCGTATGTTAAGTAAAATAATTAAATTTTTAATATATGACTAATCAAATAAAATTTTTTTACACTATTTCTTACCGTATGTTCCAAGGTATAAAGTAAAGTTGACCAACTCTATCCATGGTCATCAACCAATTCGCCAAGTCAATGGTTGATCGCTCTACATCGTTAACATTATTAATGCTAAGACGTTCAATGTCATAAAACTTGTAATAGACACGCTGATTTGGAAATAGAGACTCCCAAATGCATCTGCAAAATTTTCTTTAGTGTTAAATATTTTGAAAAATTTCGGCAGAGTTTCCCTTATAAATAGGACTTCCCAAACTTGTAAACATTCAATGTCTATGAAAATTTTCAACAGATCACAGAGCAGTACTCATAACTGATTCTAAATTCCTATCATTCCAAAGAATTAGTTTAAGGGATACCTTAATCCGAATATCATTGCTGAGCCTCCAATCATATGCAAGGTAGCAACTTGTTCCACATCCTCTGAAGTTAGGAATATTGACTCGCGATTCATGAATGTTGGGTCCACTGGAATGGAGACGACTGAGTTTATTCCCTTAACTCTGCAAAATTCTCTCACCATAAACTGAAGGCTAACATGGATGCGATTCATGATGTGATCGGCAAATGGTTGGCCTTCGGTCAGAGTGTTTTCTGGATTGATGTGAGACCCAGCTGATGACAGATGCGGGCTAGTCATAGGAGGTTTTGACATATCCTTGGATGAACTTTTTGACATAGGAGGTTTCTTTCTTAGAGGACCCTACACAACATCAAGTTAAAATAATATTAAAATACTGGACCAACAAATATTTTAATAGGTAACAAATTAAAGAATTCGTTTATACCTGGTCAGTCATAATTAAATCTTTTGGCCAAGGAAGAAATGTGTCATAAGTATCTCGAACATAGTGTATCTCCCCAACAGAACATGGGATTTCAGCATCCTCTTGTAACATTTTGGTGACTCGCACCCTCGCATATTCGTCTGTCAGTTGAACACCATGAATAGTCAGTGGACCCACCCCATCAATGATAACACCCTCTGCCACCACATTATGAATATTATCCGAACAAAGTAACACATCTTGCATGTACGGTGTGTCATCCTGCATGTGCGATGTGTGGTATTCTTCGTCGCTCTGCTCGTCATCATTGTCGTGTTCATCCATATCATCTAACCCACCTGCTTGTTTAGCTTTTTCCTCCTCTAAAGCTTTAAGTTCTGCTTTGAGCCTCGCAATTTCTGCATCTTTCTTACTAACAACATCAGCCATTTCTGTTGCTATTTTTGGTTTTCTTCCAAAGACGGACGAAATCTTCGCAAACGACCTACAATAATCAACCAAATTTATTTTAAAACTAAATTATTATAGAATTAAGTTAAATGCAACAAATAAAAAATAATATCATACCCAAGTGCTCTAACACGCCCTGGGTGCTCAGGTATCCGGAAAGCTTGCGTTAATATGTCATTCCGACCCTTTGCAATGATTTCTCCACTACTAACTTTTTCTTTCAGCTCATTCTGTGGAACAAACCAGTGGTCACTTATATTAGTGACTTATAAGAACTTTATCATTCCTAAATTAATTTAAAATACTTGCTTGAAACCACTTACAACTCTTGCTTCAATTTGTTTGTCCAAATCTGTAACAAGAACCTTCCTCTTTTCTCGTGCTCTTATCCATACTTGGTACCGTTCTACATCTGCCACACCTAGTTCAGTTTTCTACAACATACAACAATTAATTAAAGTTGGTGAGTGCAATATTCTTCATAACAAGTTGACAGTTATAAAATAGTGATGCGAATTACTTACCAGGTCCTCTCTAACATTGGCAAGCCCTCTACGAGATGTACGATGCCTCGAAGTATATTTGAGAGCTCTTTCACGTTGTGCTTCCCGCAAAGCCTACATTAAATAGGTAACAATAAGTTTTTAAGCAATTATTAGTATTTCAAAACTAATAAATCATATACATAATAGATATAGACAATAGTACCATAAACTCAGGAGATAAACGGTGGCTAACAAATGTCCTCCAATCTTCTAGGTCAAGTTCTGGATATTTCTTAGGAAGGATTTGGAGTTCATCTATCAGACCGTCTTCTGCCAAAGGGTAGATGTAGTCACTAGTGATGTTGGTCTTAAAATCTCTCATCATTCTTCCCGCACTTTTCATTAATTCTGGTTTCCAATTTTCTGGAATGTTAAAGGCACCCTGAAATAGAAAGAAAATGATTAATGAAATGCAAAGTAATTCATGAAAATGATCAATATATTAAAGTAATTAAAATATTCATAAAATATTTTCTTACATATACATCCTCCCATATTCTATTCTTCAATTCTTGTGGGACTTGTCTCCAATCCTTATAATTGAGAGAGACCGTTCTCCTAGTTTTAACTCCAAGGTACGATTGCATCTCACTATATGCTTTCCCTATAGGTTGACCTTTATCATTAAACTGAATATTTCTCTTTATTCCCTTAGCTTTTTGATTATTGATATTGTTCTTCTTTGTTGGGCCTCGCCTATTTGGTGTGTTCTCCCCTTCAGAAATTGTCATCTGCACATAAACAAGAATTAACGTTACAATTATGACATAAATAAATACATATTTAACATAAAAATGAATACATTACTCACTGGACACATTTTCTTTTCTTTTTTCTTTTCTTGGTTGATCCACAATCTACCCATATTCCGTCTCTAATATCATTTCTAATATATTCCCCATCATCATCAACTTCATGGAAATCATGGATTTTCTCAACTTGCTCATGTATTGGTTGTCCAACAATAAAATTGTCATGGAACAAATTATCGTTTTCTTCGTCATTTTCATCATCTATAAACTGCCTTTCTGGGGTTCGTAAAACAACTGACCATTTATCATCAGCAGGATCAGTTATGTAAAACACTTGTTTTGCTTGGGTAGCCATGATGAAAGGATCATTCTTGTGACCTTTCTTACTTAAATCAACCAAAGTGAATCCAAGTTCATCAATTCTAACCCCAACATTGTTGTCCACCCAAGAACACTTGAGCAGAGGAATTTGAAATAAGGAATAATCAAGCTCCCATATTTCTTCAACAACCCCATAATATGCCATAGTACCAGCAACTGGATTATTGTCTTTTGCACTAGCGAAATGCACTGCTTCTGCCACAATACTTACTCCACTATTTTGAACCATTCGAGCATCATCTCGTGACTTTGTGTGAAATCGTTTTCCTCCAACAATGTAAGCATTGTGCTTTATTACATGAACACTTGGTCCAAATGATATGCGTTTTAACTCTGTCGACACTCCATGGTTTTCTTCTCCCAACCTTGCTAGAATAATATTTTTCAACCATCGACTAAATGTTTTTTCCTCAACACTCAACCATACAAGCTTCAGGGCGATGGTGATTACGTACATATCCTTTCAACACCTTCATATTCCTTTCAAATGGATACATCCATCTCGCCCAAACCGGCCCACACAACTTGGCTTCTCTTACTAAATGGACCATCAAATGTATCATGATGTTAAAAAATGATGGTGGAAAATATTTTTCAAGCTTGCATAAGGTTTCAACTATTTCATCATGCAATGCATTCAACTTCTTCATTTCCAATTCTTTTCCGTATAGTTGATTAAAGAAGATGCACACACTTGTCACACTATCTCTAACTCTTTTTGGTAAAACTGACCGAATGGAAATTGGAAGTAATTGTTGCATTAATATATGACAATCATGTGATTTCATTCCAATTAACTTCAAATCTTCCATAGACACCAAGTTTCGAACATTCGATGAGTAACCATCAGGCACTTTCATCCCTGCCAATGATTGACATACGGCTTGCTTCTCTTCTTTAGACAATGTAAAACAAGCAGGAGGCAAATATGTGCGAGCCCCCTTTTCTTCAGGTGCCAAGCTGTGTCTTATACCCATTTCAACAAGATCTAAACGACTAGCCAAAACATCTTTGGTTTTACCTGGGATATCAAGTAATGTACTGATTATACTTTCACATACATTTTTTTCTATGTGCATGACATCCAAGCAATGTCTAACGAGTAAATCTTTCCAGTAAGGAAGTTGAAAGAAAATTGATTTTCTTTGAAAACATCCATTGACTTTTTTGTTTTTATTCTTCTTCCCATACCTAAAGTCAACTTTTTCTACATCCTTAAGAATTTGCTCACCTGACAATGGAAAAGGAGCAATGTCTCGTTCCACAGTACCGTCAAATGCTTTTTTTTTATTTCTGTCAGGATGACTTAAATGCAAATATCGTCTATGACCCATATAACACATTTTGCGTCCATTTGACAAGCGACGGGCCCTTGTGTTGGTGCAACAAATTGGACAAGCTTGGTAACCTTTTGTGCTTAAACCTGATAGGTTACCACATGCTGGAAAATCATTAACAGTCCATAACAACACCGCTTTCAAATTAAACACTTCTTTTTTAAAACCATCATATGCCTCAACACACTTTTCATACAACTCTTTCAAATCATCAATTAATGGTGCCAAGTAAACATCGATATCATGTCCTGGTTGTTTTGGGCCCGAAATCATTAATGAAAGCATCATGAACTTCCTTTTCATCACCAACCAAGGAGGAAGATTGTACATAACTAGGAAGACAGGCCATGAACTATGCCTACTACTAAGAGATCTATGCGGGTTTACTCCATCAGCAGCTAAACCAAGACGAAGATGTCTTGGTTCATTTTTGAATTCTGGATTGATATAATCTACCTTCTTCCAGGCCTGTGAATCTGCAGGATGCCGGAGTTTACCATCTTTCACTCGTCCAGTCTCGTGCCATATTAAGTTCTTAGAGTGTTCTGCACTTCGATATAATCGCTTCAGCCGCGAAATCAAAGGTAAGTACCATAGCACTTTCTGAGGAATAAGTTTCCTAATCTCTTTACTTTTGTTAGGTTTGTACCGTGATAAACCACATTCTGGGCAAGCGTCCATGTCTGCATACTCCTTACGATATAAAATACAATCATTCGGACATGCATGAATCTTCTCATACTTCAACCCTATCAAACTTAATGTTTTCTTTACTTCATATGTAGACTCCGGAAAACAATTTTCTAGCGGCAAAATCTCCTTGAAAGCAGCTAAAAATTGACTGAAACACTTATCACTAACTCCATTTTCTGCTTTTATGTTATAAAATTTAACCATTGTGGGCAATCTTAGTTTATTGCAACCACTGAACAATTGTCTGTCTGCATCTCTAACCATACTATCAAATTTTTCTGGATTATGAAAAAACTCTTCTTGTGCTTCATCAAGCAATTCTATAGGATGATCATCAAAATCATTACTCTCAAAATCATCTACACCTCGCCTACCTAATGGATATGGGTCATCATTTAATAATTCTCCATGCCAATACCATTTACTATAACTCATATCAAATCCCCGACAAAATACATGATCCTTTATCATGGTAATATTCCCCTTTACTCCATTACCACAATCGATACAAGGACAACGAATTTTTTGTGGATCACTACAATTCTTTAGGCAAAACTCTAAAAATTTGTTGAATCCATCTTGAAATTGTGATGTTTCTCTCCTCTCAAGCATCCATGATTTATCCATACTAATAACAATATTCAATTCCTAATAAGTTAGAAAAAAAACTTATATTAGGTTCTAGTCTTATAAATTTTTTAAAAAATTCGGCAGAGTATCCTCTGTTTCTATAGCATACCGTAATTTCATAATTACCTATAAAATCAATACAAACAAACACAATAATCAAGCATATATGAATCCATCATTATTAGGTTCTAGTCTTATAAATTTTTTAAAAAATTCGGCAGAGTATCCTCTGTTTCTATAGCATACCGTAATTTAAAAATTACCTATAAAACCATTTAAAACAAACACAATAATCAAGCATAGATGAATCTATCATTATTAGTTTCTAGTCTTATAAATTTTTTTAAAAATTCGGCAGAGTATCCTCTGTTTCTATAGCATACTGCAATTTCAAAATTTCCTATAACAACAATACAAACAAACAAAATAATCAAGCATAAATCAATCCATCCTTATATCACCACAGCACGCAAATTTCCCAGAGCCTACTTCACTAATTTTCAAACATAACTTTCACTAAATCTAATATGCATGATTACATTAGTCTTATCTTTATACATAAATCTTATAGTAATATAAATACAAAAAATAACTAACCTTCAATATTAACCTTCAATGCACCCGAAATGAACAACAAAGTTCACCACTCAATCAACGACCCTACTAAAACATTACATAATTAGTAAACTACATAATTAATTATCAAATAAATAAATAAAAAAAATCAAACTAGTTAATGAAACTAATGAACAACACTTTGATCATCTTCAAGTTATTTTTTTTCAAATATTTAAAAAACAAATTTATCTATTGTAAAAATTTCTAAAACTAACTAATATGCATATATATATTTATAATAAACCTAATTTTTATCACATTATTTAAACTAACAAAATAAACAAATAATTATAAAAATTAATAAAATATTAATTATATTAATTTTAAATTCGGAATAATAAAAAAAATTAAAAAAAACATGGAAAATTAAAAAATTATCATCAAAATCACATTTTAGTAATCTATACCTGTTTTGAAGCTCAAAATCCCCTTGCAATGTCAAAAATCCGGCAAGAAACACCACTTTCAAATGGAGAAAAAACCCACGGCCAATTGCCTTTTTTTCTCTAAAAAACAAAAAAAAAAAAAAAAATTTGGACTATATTTCGGTTTATAGGGTAGAAATATTGCAAGAAATAAAGAAAAAACAAAAAAAAAGGCTTGGAGAATCAAAATGGGTGTTGGCTCACGGTGGTTAATGGAGGTTTTGGGGGTTTCTTTTTGCACAGAGGGGAGAGAGGTTTTGAGAAGATGACCGTTCGGGTCTAGGGAAGGGACATATAAAGGACTTTTAACTTCGGTTTTTGGTAAAAACCGAAGTAGAAAGTGGACTTTCCACTTCGGTTTTTACCAAAAAACCGAAGTTAAAGGTCCTTAAGTTATACTCGTTGGAGACTTTTAACTTCGGTTTTTTGGTAAAAACCGAAGTGGAAAGTCCACTTTCTACTTCGGTTTTTACCAAAAAACCGAAGTTAAAAGTGCACAAGGGCCGCGTTTGGTTTGGCCAGTTTTTTGCATTTTTACTATCTCTAAACATAATATAAGGGCTTGTGCAAACAAACACGGCCCTCTCCACTATGAATTTTTCACTTCGTTTTTTTAAAAAAGCGAAGTAGTAAGTAATTTTTTTCAGAGCGCCAATTTGAAATGCGAAGTAAAAGAGTTTGAAAAGGTTTTTACTTCGCTTTTTTTGTATGCTCACTATAAAAACTGAAGTAAAAACCTATATTTCTAGAAGTGTTTGGGTCTCTGTCCATAACGATTGACTTTGGTACACCATGAAGTCTCACAATCTATTGCACATAAATCACTGCATACTATTTTGATGGGTACAAAGTGTGCTGATTTTGTGAACCTATCAATGATCACCCAGACTGAATCATGTTGCTTCTAAGATAACCCCACCACAAAGTCCATAACAATTTCTTCTCACTTACCTTTTGGAATGTTTAACAGTTGTAACAAACCAGAAGGTCTTTGGTAATCTAGTTTAACTTGCTTGCACGTGAGGCACCTTGTGACATATTCAACTACGTCCTTCTTCATCCCAGGCCACCAATTTAACATTTTCAAGTCTTGATACATCTTCGTAGTCCCTGTGTGTAAAGAATATGGAGTAGTGTGCGCCTCATCAAGAATCTCCTTTTTAACTCCTAGATTATCAGGCACACATATGCATCCCTTATATCTCACTGTTCCACAATTACTGAGAGTAAAATCTTTGCTACTCCCATCTTGGATTCCTTCTTTATACTTTTTTATTTGCGGATCATTATCCTCCCCTTCTGTAATGCTGTTTGACAAAGTTGAATGCAAAGTCAAATTTGCTAAACCCTCTACGATAAACTCTATACCTACTCATTCTACTTCCTCCAACAACTTGGTAGGTATATTTCTTATAGCCCTACTTGCCCTTGGCTTCTATGACTTAGGGCGTCGGCTACCAAGTTTGCCTTCCCCGGATGATACAATATTTCATAGTTGTAGTCCTTGAATAATTCTAACCATCGTCGTTGTCTCATGTTTAACTCCTTTTGAGTAAAGAAGTATTCCAGGCTCTTATGATCTGCATAAATTTCACATTTCTCCCCATAAAGATAGTTCCGCCATATCTTCAGTGCAAACACTACTGTTGCCAATTCCAAGTCGTGTGTCGGGTAGCGTTGCTCGTATTCTTTCAACTGCCTAGATGCATATTGCTTACCCTGAAAAATACTTACTTGCTAATGTGGCAAAATCACTGTGCATGTGGGTTGCACGTGACTATTTAGTGATTACATTCTTGTCGACCAATGACCATAATGGAAGTTGCTCGATGGATTCAAGAAAGATGATGAACAGTACGACATAAGATGTTTTGACATATGCTGCCAAGTCTGGTCATGGTAATGAAGCTAGAGTTCAAGTATAGTTAGAAGTCAGATATTTGACCCTATTTTTGTGTATAGATTATGATTTCTGTTATTATTCAAATATATTTGTAACAAAACTTAGACACGACCCATCGATCGATATGTACATCCTTGAGCCTATTAGTAGGACTAAAGAGATTCATTTAAGAGGGGGCAATAATTGGTATTCAAGGAGAAGGAGTGCTTTTTATACACAATTTTGTATAATTTTTTGGAGCTTGTGAAACTCACTGAACCCTAGTTTGCTGATCGCAATTTTCATAATACATCAATAAAAACATCAAGTGGAAGTAAGTGATTACCAATATCTGGGGCCGAACCACTATAAATCTTTGTGTTGATTAGTTCTTGCATTCAGCCTATAAATCTTTTATCATTTTGGTGACTTCGTGTCGTTGGCTAAATCACTAGTAAACATTTTGGTGCTTTCATTGATAGTTGAACTCAAGACCTTCAAGAAAAACAATGGCTAAAACCTCCAGGGAAGCAGGTCAAACAAGGCAGACTTCTGAAAGTATGCCAAATCAACCTCCTCCACAAGATGTAGTAGAGGATGAGCATAGGTGGAACTAGAAGAGGAAGAGATCGATGCTGAAACCTTGCGAACAACTTTAAGTGTATTGAAAGAGGAATTAGCTACTCAAGAGAATGTGGCTGTACTGGAAGAGGAAGAGATGGATGTTGAAACCTTGCGAACAACTTAAGTGTATTGAAAGAGGAATTAGCTACTCTGAGAGCTAATCAAGAGAATGTGGCTGAAATAATGGTGCTGCAACAAAGGGAGATTGACCAGCAGCATAAAGAACTGAATGAGCGGCAAGATGACATGGATCACCTGTAGAGAGATGACACAATAGCTTTAGAAGCGGCCATTCAATTTGCACGAGGACAACCTGCACCTACCTCCCAACCAGATCAGCCACCCAGCTCTCACCCTCAACAAAATCCACTGTCAGAGCGTCCCCAGTATCATCACAATCTACCATAACAAGGGAATCCTCAAGGACCAGAGCAACCTCCCACTGCTCAACAAGAAAAACCAGTCTAAAATCCTGACAGAAACAACGAACAACAACCACTCTCACGAGCTGGTCGAGATAATGTTTAGCAGGAAAGGTAGAATAGGGCTAAGCAGCATCCTAGAAGCCCTAGACGCCAGATAGCTGGGGAGAAAAACCCTCCTGGTAGGGGACAACGTCCCACAGGAAGCAGAAGACCAGTGCCCTCAGGCTCTGTAGTCTAGGGTCCCCAACGACATAGTAATGTTAGAGGACCTAACGACCAACGCAGTCCTCTCCCTATTTATCAAGACATACCAGCAGGGAGAGAGGGGAACAATGTGTATAGCAGGTTACACACTCATAGGTCACAATTAAGAGATGACCATAATTATAATGAGGTGGAATTTGGCAGGAGGAATAATGGTCGGCAGCAGGAGGAGAGAGGCGGACAACAAAATCCTCCACCAATGGAGAACCGACTAATAAGCCAAAATGCTGGGGGCAGCCTAAACAGCCCAATGTCTTTGACCGACTAGGTGCAAGCGAGCAAAGGCATAGGATGAAGATTTTAGGGATGTACTCAATAATCGAAGAGAAAGACATGACAAGTACTTCCCTACAGCTCTGGTCATTCCAACAATACTAGATGTTGTACAGGCCCAGATAGATGCCTTGAATCAGGCCGTGCAAAAACTAGTTGGGAATAAAACTTCCCACATAGAATTTGATTGGAGGAAGGGCACTCCATTTGTTCATAGAATTGTTGTGCCAGAAGTTCCAAGTAAATTCAAAATGCCAATTCTACCCAACTTCACAGGATGGGAACCGACTAATAAGCCAAAATGCTGGGGGCAGCCTAAACAACCCAATGTCTTTGACCGACTAGGTGCAATCGAGCAAAGGCATAGGATGAAGATTTTAGGGATGTACTCAATAATCGAAGAGAAAGACATGACAAGTACTTCCCTACAACTCTGGTCATTCCAACAATACTAGATGTTGTACAGGCCCAGATAGATGCCTTGAATCAGGCCGTGCAAAAACTAGTTGGGAATAAAACTTCTCACATATAATTAGATTGGAGGAAGGGCACCCCATTTGTTCATAGAATTGTTGTGCCAGAAGTTCCAAGTAAATTCAAAATGCCAATTCTACCCAACTTCACAGGATGGGAAGATCCAGTATCTCACGTGAACAAGTTTGAGATACAGATGGACATCCAAAAGGTGTCAGATGATGCTTGGTGCAAGATTTTTCCGGCCACTTTATCTGAATCTGCTCAAGAATGGTATTTCAAATTCCATTCAGCCAGCATAGTTTCCTGGGAGGTGTTCGTGTAGGAGTTTTACGGACAGTTCTATGCATGTCGAATACACCCAACAGAGGTTAATCAGCTGGTCGACATTTGACAGAAGGAAGGAGAAACCCTAAAATAGTACATCCAGCAATTCATGCGAGCAGCTGCTGTAACGCCTTACTTCTTTAGAGCTATTACTAAGTGAGTTTAAAATGTGCCATTAACTCGCTAATCGAGGTTTTAGGTTAAAAGTGTGACTACCTGAGATAAAACTTGTTAAAAGTCATTAAATGTACAACATTTGGTTAATCATTGAAATTTCCAAAAGTTTTTATAGTTGGGATCCCAAAATTCTATTTAGAAAATATATTACAGATCAAAATTTACATGTGGTTGACTTAGGCGACAAAACAACTATTACAGTACATTTCATTTTCCTGAAACAATCATAGCCATGGCGGCCAGGTAGGTCGAACATGTACCCATTGCTCCACGCTCTCCATACTCATGGTTGGTCGACCTTTCCATTGCCCTTACCTGCACCATAGACCACCCGTGAGCCGAAGCTCAGCAAGAAAACTCAACAAAAAAAAATAACATAAGCATATCTATCAAAAACATATAAGAAAATAGCCAACGAGCTAAACACATAGCGGCCATGCCCTCCCAAGTGCTTTACCAGACCCTGGGTTTGCAGTCTTCACCGAGAGGATGACTCCAACATCCTAGGAGGGTTTCACCTTAATGGATTGCACTCCGCGTGCTCAGCGCCGTTCCCGGCCCCTTGCCGTACTTGGCTCTATGCTCTGTATGCTCAATGTCGTTCTCGACCCCTTGTTGTACTTGGCTCTACACTCCGCGTGCTCAATGCCATTCTCAGCCCCTTGCCATACTCGGCTTCCTACCATTCTCGTCCTTCGTCATTTCCAGCCCTCGCCGTTCCCCGCCTTCGCCGTTCATTCACAAATATGAACTACATAGCATAATATGAACAAATATTTAAACATATACTAAACATAAACAATAGGGCTATGCCCTACAATCCAATAATTAGGACCCTGCCTTGCAATACAAACTATAGGGCCATGCCCTACTCTAAGGGTACAACATTTTTCTTACCTGTGTCCCAAGCTTCCAGAGCATCGCAATCCCGAGCACAGTTCTCTAACCTGAGCCTCATTGAAAACATAGTCACAACATATTCATAATAGCCATCCATCAAGTTCAAATCCATTAAATATCTTTGGAACATAATTCTAGCCTCCGGGACCTTGGATTCTACAAATCCGGGAGGTAAAATCCTTCACGAGCCTTAACATTTGGGTTTTCGAACTAAAAATCTTCAACCAATCAATACATTGAATTTATATCGCGGCCCAACCCCTTAAGGGCCGTGGCGCGCTCAAGTTAGAGGGAAAATGCCTCTCTGTTGAGGGACACGGGCCGCGGCGTTCCAATCGTTGGGCTGCGGCACGCCTGGGCAGACAGAGGCTTGCAGCCTTTTCAACACACAAGGGCCGCGGCGCCTGAAGAATAGGGCTGCGCCTCAAGCCTCCAAACCCAGAAAATCACCATTTTTCATGCGTTTTCCTCGAGTCTAAACCTCATTTTCAATACTTCAAACATCAATTAAACACATAATTAAGCTTGGATTCCTTATTCACATACCCTAGACAACATAACAAGCCCATAAACAATCCCATCGAAGAATATACTTTAAAACCCATTCTCATGAAAGCTTATAACTCTAATAGAATTCAACTTGAAAACCAAGTTTAAGAGCTTACCTCTGATTTGAACTTGACCCTGAGCTGTTTTTCCCAAGTCCTTAAGCTTCCAATCCACCAGTTCTTCAACCCAAATCCTCAAGGTTCTCCAAAATTCTCCAATTTCTCAAAGCCTTCTAACACCAAGAGAAAACATAAAGGGAACTGAAGGAGAGAGAGAGAGAGATGTTTATCCTTTTGTCTCTTTTTTTTTCTAAGTCCAACCAGAACCATGTATACCCCTTACCAAAAGTCTAAAGTACCCCTAAGCCTATCCTTAACCCTCAAGTGCCACCAAGGGCAATTTCGTCATTTGCCGTGTTCCGCTAATTCCTCGATGTTCCTATAAATCCCCATTTAATCCCGACATTCCAAATAATTATTACGCTTTTACCCATTACTCAATAAATTCCGAAACCATATTATACTCCCAAAATACCCCTAGGCTCCTCCTGAGCCGGGTATTTGACCCCGTTGCGACTTTCTAGCTAATCTGCTCCCTAGGACTGTCTCGGATCATGCATCACAAATATATCACCACTCACTCGTGGTATCAATCAAAATATACACAAATATTGCATTTATGCCCTCAACTGGCTAAAATTTCAAATATGATGGTGCCCACATGCTAATCAAGGACCTAAGCCTTATTAGAAAATTTGGGATGCTACAGCTGCTCGGGCCAAAATTGTTGGAGAAGAGGGAAAGATGATGGCACTCACAGACGGAGTGCGGTGCCATTCTCCCCTCTGGACTAGTCTTCGAAAGAATGGAGTTAAGAGCACTCAGGAGTTTCTGGATCGAGCAGACAAATATATAAAACTTGTTGACCATCTGCGGAGGACCATATATAACAGGTGATAGTGGTAAGGCGAGGGAGAGATATGCCAAAACCCTACTTCACGATCAGGACATCGAAATGTTGAATGTCAAGAAGCGAACTCCCAAAAAAGCTCTAACAAAGGAAGAATTGATAACTTTCTCTGAGCTGGACACACATCATGTTCGATTTCCCCACTCAGATCCTCTGGTCATGGATGTTCAGATCACCAACATGATGGTAAAGAGAGTGTTGGTAGATATAGAAAGCTCGATCAATATTTTGTATAAGTCTTCTGTGGATGCTGAAAATTCTACACCGGTAAAAGACCCGCATCTCATGCCTAAGGTCCCAGGGAGATCCAAAGCAACAATGTTTGAAATCCCTTTTATCCCTCGAAAGGATGCCCGAACCCACCTTGCTCCAAATGACCACTTCACGTTGGGCACCCATGAGCGCTACAGACATCTCGTGAGACTTGTCGCCTCACACCAGCCAAGGCGCCTCGCACCTCACGGGTGCATATAACACCTTGCAGACGCATATGGCGCCTTGCGCCCACGTGGCCTCGCCAGCGCATGAGGGTCTCGCATGCGCCCATAATGTCGCACAACCGCCTTGCGCGCCCCAGGAATCTCGCGAGCCATCTCACCCTCACCTTGCCCTGCGCATTAACCATGCCATGGGCCTCGGGAGACCAGTGTCTTGCCCTTACCTAGCCCTGCGCATCAGCCGCGCCATGGGCCTCGCGTGACCAGCGTCTCGACCTCGCCTCGCCTCGCCCTGCTCATCAGCCGCTCCATGGGCCACGTGAGACCAGCGTCTCGCCGTCGCCCTGCCCCGCCCCGCCCCGCGCACTAGCCGTGCCATGGGCCTCGCGAGAGACGCCCCCACCTCAGCTCGTCATATCCGTGCCACTAGGGGTCGCTTACATAGTGGGCCTCACTAGAGAGTCCTAATCTCTCCCCTTAGGATAGGTGCTAGTAACGGGGAACCACTCTTACTGTGGGTCTAACAAGGGGTAAGATCAAGGACCTCTTTAACGCACCAATAAGAATGAATTGGGGAAGCCTCATAGTGATTCATGCAAAGTCAGAAGAAGTATTGAGCAACCTGACAAACCGAGGGGAGCTAAGGCATGGACACAAGGCCCATGCCCGACAAGTAGTGGGAGTACTAGGAGAGGGGACGTGGCTTGTATGTTTCTAACCAGATGTCAGAGTCAACACCACCAGCACCACTACGCCTGGCGCCACTCATCTGACATTCATACTAACTAAGTAGTGGAGACATCCCCACAGAATCTAACCATGTACTGGAACCAACACCACTACCCCTGAGACCACTCTCCTGACAATGTACTTGTGTACCATTTGGTCCCCTAGACCACAATGTATCCGGAGCCATTAGAGCCCATTATAATAGGAACCCCATTGCTACATGAGAGGGGGTTGGAAAAAACACTATAGCACTACACCATAAAAAATACAAGTTCATTTCACCATTTTCTTTTTGCAACAATTCTTTGAGTTTCTGATTAGATCTTTGAAGTTTTTCATTTGATAAGCTCTATATTTTAATTTTTTTAGCTTAACTTGGTTGACGAGTTCTCACCGTCAACAGTTTGGCGCCGTCTGTGGGTAGGATAGATTGCCAGTCACTGTTCTTCCGTCGATTCCGATAAGAAAAAGATGACGTGACGTTAGAAACGGTTGAGAGAGCCGCGCGAGGTGGAGGTCCATCTTGACGGAGATCAGCTAAAAGCCTCTATGAGGGATCCTCCTCCAGCTGCAAACGTGGAGGCCCCGAGGGAGCCTGAGGTTCACGGAGATGTAAGGGAGGCCACGTCCCCGGAGGTCCCACCTGAGGAGGATCGTCCAAGGTCGGTGACTGCCCCAATGAGGGGTGTCGATGAAGCCCTACTTCCAAGGTCGCCGCAGGTGCCAAACTCCGGTCGGCAGGACCCAGGCCCATCGACGCGCTGGGCTGACAAGCACCCTCGGGTCCACTCCATGAGCTCGAGTTCTAAGTCTCGATTCTACGAAGATGAGATACGAGAACTTCACCGCAAGAATCAGAGGCTAGAAACCACCCTGGAAAACATGCAAGAGGTGCTAAATGGCCTGTTGCAAGGGAGATCAAACGTGACACTCCCTAAGCGGAAAGAGAGAGAACATGAGGGGGTAGAAACCACCGTCCCAGTAGATGACGGAAGGACCCGACTCTACACTAGTAACACCCCCCCGATGAAGCAGCACGAACGTCCCAGACCACCAAGCAGCCCCAGGGGCCAGAGCCGAAGACCAACGCTGCCCCTCATAATGATGTCGAGGTCACCTCAAGGAGAACACCCTCAGATGTATGAGAAGAACTCCACAAAAAAAGGGCGGGTAAAAGGACCACACCCTCTATAGCACCCTGGGAAGGCAAAGGAAAGGGGGTCCTAACCCATCCACGCTGAGAGACTCCTTGAATAAGAGGAGGCATGACTTGGACACAGAAATGAGGAACCTACGAAGCAAAATCATCATCGCCTCCGGAGGTCAAGCCTTTGAGGATGAGTTCGATCATGAGTCGCCCTTCATCAAGGAGATCCAAGCCATCCAGCTCTTGGCCAACTTCAATGAGCCCCATATGACCCCCTATGAAGGAAGCACAGATCTGAAATACCATCTGGATGCATTTAACGACCTGATGAAGCTGAGGGGAATTAGTAGCGGGGCCAGATGTCATTCTTCACTATCACATTGAAAGGACCTGCGTACAAATGGTTCAAAAGCCATAGACCGTGGTCCATCAGATCTTGGCAACAATTTTTCGATGAATTCCTCCAGTGGCACCACGCCGTGCGAGACTACACGATGCCAGGCACTAGCCTCGCCAATGTGAAGCAAGGGGAAAATGAGAGTCTGAAGAGCTACATTCATAGGTTTAATATGGAGGCAACTAAAGTAGGGAGCTTGAACCGCAGAGAGCTGAAAATGGCCATTACAGCTGGAGTGCGCCCGGGAAGAAAGTTATGGGATAACATGCTCAAGAAGGAGGTCACAGACTTGGATGATTTCTACGAGCGGGCATAAAAATATATTCCTGTGGAGGACGGTCACGAAAGCCTCAAAGCCGGAAAAGGCCAGTCGCCACCAAAACCTTCAATCCAAGAAAGCCAAAGTGGTGCAAAGAAGAAGAGGGTCTATGAGGGGACAAGAGATGATTATCCCCGGAAGCATCAACGCTCTGATGAGCGCAGACAGGGCCCCTATACCTTTTATACTGACCTCACCCATGCGAGAGAACATATTTTCGTTACGAACGAAAACCAGGTCCCGTTCAGAAGGCCCTCGCCAATGAAAAAAGACCGGTCTAAAAGAGACCTCAGCAAGTATTACCAGTATCACAAAGATATCGGGCACACCACCGCGGAATGCAACCATTTGAAGGTGGAAATCGAGGAGCTCATCTGCAGGGGACATTTGGGCAGATATGTGCGTAAGGAGAACCAAAGGCCAGAAGAAGGATCATCCCCGTCGCAGGCGCAAGAGGTGGCCCCAGAAGTACAGGGACAGGTCAGGACCATCTTTGGAGGACCAGGATTCGGGGGCGAGTCAAGGAAGGGACGAGGTAGATATGCCAGGGAGGCCAGACGAAGTCCACCACCGTGCATCCTAAGTCTGGAGCAACGCCCCCCGAAGATTTTTAAGGGTGAAAATCACTAAATAACCTTCACCGAAGAAGACGCCCGGGGTGTACACTTCCCCCATAATGACCCCCTAGTGTTGACTGTCCAGCTTGCTAACATGAGGGTGCACCGGGTCTTGGTGGATAACGGAAGCTCTGTGGACATCTTATATTGCCCAGCGTTGGAGAAGATGGGACTAAACCTCCGACACCTAAAGCTTTGCAATACTTCTTTGTATGGATTTACGAGAGATTCGATACAGCCCCTAGGGGCAATCGAGTTAGCCCTCACTATGGGAGAACAGCCCAGACAAACCACCATAATGGCAAACTTCGTTGTGGTAGATTGTGCCTCAGCCTTCAATGCGGTATTAGGGAGACCTTCCCTAAGAGAATTAAAAGCGATAACTTCTGTATACCACATAGCTACGAAATTCCCAACTCCCAAGGGAATAGCATGCATGAAAGGAGAGCAGAAGGAAGCGAGAGAATGTTATAACACATCCCTCCACACAGCCACAAAGCCGACAGCGCCTATGGCGATGGTTGTGCATGAAGGCGTGAACCCAAATGAATTGGATCCACGAGTCACAGAAGAGCCCAAAGCTGAACCGGTAGAGGAATTGGAGGAAGTAATGGTCATGAATGAGCCGTTGAGAAAGTTCAAGGTAGGGAAAAACCTTGTAGGTGACATGAAAGCTAGTAGAGTTCTTAAAAGCCAACCTCGACGTATTCGCCTGGAGTCACGAGGATATGGTAGGGATGGACCCAGCGGTCATGTGCCACCATCTGAACATCAACCCGAGAGCAAGGCCAGTGAAGCAGAAAAGGAGAGCGCTAGACCCAGAGAGATACGCAGCCCTAAAAGAGGAGGATGACAAGTTGAAGGCGAACAGGTTCATTTGAGAGGCATTTTACCCACTATGGGTATCAAACCCAGTGCTAGTCTAGAAGCCCAACGGAAAATGGAGGACTTGTGTGGATTTTACCAGCCTCAACAAGGCCTGCCCTAAGGACAGCTTCCCGCTTCCTAGGATAGAGCAGTTGGTAGACACCACAGTGGGGCACGAGCTACTTAGCTTCATGAAGGCATATTATGGGTATAACCAAATAGCCATGAACCCTGCTAACGAAGAGCACACGGACAAGGGGCTGTATTGCTATAAAGTAATGCCCTTTGGTTTCAAAATCGCAGGTGCCACCTATCAAAAGTTGCTGAACAAAATGTTCGCAAATCAAATAGGAAGGAACATGGAAGTATACGTGGACGATATGCTGGTGAAGACAAAGAAGGCGAGGGAGCTCACCAGCGACCTCATGGAAATGTTCAACACCCTTCGAAGGTATAGAATGAAGTTGAATCCACTCAAATGCACCTTTGGAGTTTCGTCAGGAAAATTCCTGGGTTTCATGGTGAATTCCCGAGGTATCGAGGCTAATCCTGAAAAATCAAGGCCTTGTTGGAAATGAATCCACCACGAAGCAAAAAAGAGGTGCAATGCTTAACGGGGAAAGTAGCAGCCCTCAATAGTTTCATCTCCAGGTCTACTGAAAAATGCTTCCCTTTCTTCAACATCCTAAAAGGGAACAAAATGTTCATTTAGGATGATGAATGCCAGGATGCCTTCACCAAGCTAAAGGAACACCTTGGAAAGCCACCCCTTTTGCCCAAGCCAGATAAAGGGGAGAAGTTGTATTTGTATCTAGCTGTATCAGAGCATACCATAAGCGCCACCTTGGTCAAGGGGGAAAAGAAGCACCAGCAACCTGTGTACTATGTGAGTAAACAATTGGTAGACGTAGAAACCTGGTACTTGGAAATGGAGAAGTTAGCATATGCACTGATAGTGGCTTCTCGAAAGTTGAGGCCATATTTTCATGCTCATGCGATTGAGGTGCTCACAAACAGCCCCCTACATCAAGTCTTGCACAAGTCGGAGACTTCGGGAAGGTTGTTAAAATGGTCGATTAAATTGAGTCAGTTCGACATCACTTACACCCCAAGGACATCAATCAACGGGCAGGTACTGGCAGACTTTATAGTCGAGTTTGCATACCGGCCCCAAGAGGAGGGGGAAATAGAGGAGAACGAACTGGCGCATGAAGGGGAAAGGCACCGTGAAGAATGGAGCCTCCATGTAGATGGGGCGTCTAACGAAGGGGGAGCCGGTGCTGGCATAGTGATGACGGGACCTGAAGGGCATAAGATGTATTGTGCCTTAAGATTTGGATTCGATGCTTCCAATAATGAGGCAGAATATGAGGCACTGTTGGCCGGCCTGCGGCTACCTAAGTAGTAAAAGGTATCCCACTTGCATGTCTTTAGTGATACACAGTTGGTAGTGTTTCATGTGAAAGGCGAATACCAAGCTAGAGGTCGAAAAATGGCTGCATACCTTACCAAGGTGAAGGAGTATTTGGATCAGTTCGAAAAATACATGATAGAACAGATCCCTAGGGAGCAGAACACAAACGCCGATGCACTCGCGAAATTCGCCTCCACACGAGACGAAGACCCGCTTGAGTCCATACCGGTCGAATATCTTCCCAAGCCAAGCATAGCAGAAGAAAGGATCAACATGGTCAAGAGCTCTGAGAAGTCATGGTTTGCACCCATTGGGAGGTACTTAAATGATGGGACCTTGCCTTTGGATAAAAAAGACCCGCAGACTGATTTACAGAGCCGCCCAGTACACCCTAGTAGATGGAACCTTGTATAAGAGAGGCTTCTCTACCCCGCTCCTGCTGTGCGTAGATAAGGGAGAGGCATCAAATTTTTTACAAGAGACACACGAAGGGGAATGTGGAAACCATGCTAGGGGCAGTCCACGGCAAAAAAAGCCATCTGCCAGGGGTATTATTGGCCTACGATGGAGAAGGATGTGAGCGACTTCGCGAAAAGGTGTGACAAGTGATAGAGACACGCGAATTACCCCTGACAGTCGCCAAATGAGCTGGTGAGCATGACCAGTCTGTGGCCCTTCGCTGTGTTGGGGATTAACTTGATTGGGGCACTGCCAACAGGAAGAGGAGGAGCTAAGTAAGTAGTGGTAGCAGTCGACTATTTCACTAAGTGGGTGGAAGCGGAGCCCTTAGTCAACATAATGGCTAAGCAGATCACCACCTTTGTCAAGAAGTACATTGTTTGCAGATTTGGAGTACCTTACAAGATTATCTCCGACAATGGAACACAATTTGAAGGAGGGATGTTCGAGGACTACTACAAGGCAAAAGGGATTAGGAGGAGTTTCTCCGCAGTAGTACATCCCCAAGCCAATGGGCAAGTAGAGGCCATCAACAAGATCCTGAAAAGGAACTTGAAAACTAAGTTGGAAAAGTTGAAAGGGGCTTGGGTCGAGGAACTCCGAAATGTACTATGGGCCTACAGGACCACCCCTTGTTCCACCACTAGGGAGACACCTTTCTCCTTGGCCTACGGCTGCGAGGCTGTCCTTCCGATAGAAATGAAGATTAACTCCATCTGCACGCAAGCATATGATGATCAGGCTAACATCATAGCATTGGTCGGGAACTTGGACATGCTGAAAGCCAAGAGGGAAAGGGCACAACTAAGGTTAGCCACATATCAGACACGAGCAGCGTGGTACTACAATTCAAGGGTGCGAGAGACAAGGTTCAGGGTAGGAGACTTGGTACTGAGGAAGGTACTCCCCAACACGCGAGACCCGGGGGCGGGGGTACTAGGGACGAACTGGGAAGGACCTTACCAGGTCACTCGGTGCATACCACCAAACACCTACAAACTGGCCCACATGGATAACACCATTTTACCTCGGGCGTGGAATGCAGAACACCTCAAGAAATACTACCAGTGAGACTTCTGCACTCGTGCAAAGAAGTCCTATGTTTAGTTTGTTCGCTGTTATGTTCACTTAGTAAGTAAGAATTAAAGAGGCTACTTGGGTAACCTCCTAATTAGATGTAACCCTTTCATATGTATGTCATTGTAACCCGCACGCTATGAATGAAATAGTTCGCCACTTTACGTGTCATTCTTCTTCCATGTAGCACCCACCAAAGTGCCTGCTGAAATAAATTTCACCAAACACTTAGGGGGGTAGGAAAGGAGGCAAAACAGACAGCAAACAGGAGGATCCTAAAAAGGACCCCCTCTCAGAAGGATCCTAAAAGGACCTCTTATATCAGGGCCTTAAACGAGGTCGTTTTATAAAAAAAAATGTGATGAACCCTTACAAACAGTGAGAAGACCTTACAAGGCATCTCTTGAGTTCACAAGGATTAGCTACCCTTGTGAATATCAAGAAGGCCAAAAGGTCTTACAAAAAAAAACAAACTTCCAAATAAAGGCCGATGCTCCCACAAAAGGGAAGGCCTCAGAAAGAGCACCCACCAATAAGCCTAGAGCGGCTACCGTGCTGCCTAGCCAAAAAGGGTCCTAAAAGAGACCCTTGCAAAAATAGTACTATGAATAATGACGAGAAGGACGCTTCTCGCAAGAAATAATAAGCGCGCGCAAAAATATATAAAAGGATAGCTAGAACCCAAGGGGTCAATATATCCTTATAAGAACAATCAAGAGGCACCAAAAAAGGACCTATTGAACCTTTTCACATGGGCTCCAAAGGACCTCTAGCCTGATAAATAAAAAAGGTGAACCTACCGAACCCCATCATACGGGCTCAAAAAGACCTCGAACACAGAGGGATAAAAGATGAATAATCGCATATGTATATATAAAAAGAGAGTTTTGGTAACATAACAAGACTCAAAAAAAAAAAATTACAAGCACAATAGGGCTCGAACGAGCATACATCCACAGTGGACTAACTGGAAAAAATTATAAAATGATAATCTCAAGGCCTCTTGCCACGGGTGTTCCACCTAGCTGCTCGGGCAACAGTGTGCTCACCTGTAATGACCCACTACTCTAGACTTTTGGACCATTAACGAAACTATACATACAAATCCTTAATAAAACTTACATTTGCGAAAATACCATAACTTTATTGGAAACTTGTAGAAATAAGAGTTACTTTCATAAAATAAGTAGGATATGGGATTCCATTGTCTTAAAAACAAAACATAATTTAAAGTGAAAAGGAGTTACATAGAAAGTGCGGAAAAATACATGTAAAACCATAAAAAGGTAAAACAAGACTACATCCTCGAAAATCGAACTCTCGACTCCTTGACTCCATTCACCACCGATACACATTCCCCAAGCATCCACGAATCTTACCGCCACTATAGCTATTTTCCTGCACATATAAACAAAAAGGAATGAGCCTAATGCCCAGCAAGGAAAAATCTAACACATAGTTCATATACATAAGTTTCATAAGAAACATAAAGACATAACATAACACTTTATCATACACATACTATAATGGCCATTATTACTTGGGGTCCCATAGACTAAACAAGTCATATGCCCATGAGATTAGTGGGGTCCTACTAGCTAAGTAGGTCATATGCCCATAATCTAATTGGGGTCTTGTTAGTCATATGGGTCATATGCCCAAGCCTACAAACATACATATTCATAACATATTTTATAACATATTTCATAACATAAAACATAAGATAACATAAGCATAAAACATATAGATTCTATCCTATTTTCCTTACCAAAGTTACCGGGATAAGAGGACAGCGTTGAGACTCTTGGAACACTCCTAATAACCATTAAGAAAAGGTGAGTCTATAGAAGAAAAAGGGAAATGAAAGGAATGGAAGGACTAAACCTTGGAGAAACATACTTACCAAAAACTTATGTGCAAGTTCTTAGATTTCCTAACCAAAATAAGAATAAGGTTAGAAGACTGAGTAAAAGACTATGAGAAAGAAAGTAACATAATAACAATGAACTAGGGTATAGAAATACCTTGAAGACTTGTAGACCAATCTAAACCTCGAACCGAAATACTATGAAACCTTACTTCCCCAAGTCTTTGATAAGCTTATGATGATCAAGCTTATGATTTCCCCACCCAAGTGTTTAACTCTCACACTCTCCTAGCACTTGCAGCCTCTGAACTTAGAGTAAAAGGTGAATAATGGCTGGGTACTAGGTCCTATTTATAGAGTTTAGGAATGAAAGGATCTTAATTTTACTTGAATAAAAATAATAGCTTTTTAGGTGAAAATCATTTGAATAATCGTTCAACAGAGGCTGAAGACTCGTTCAAAAAGGTGCTGGACTTATCAAGAGGTTGAATGGCTGAATGGAAAACAAATTCAAAATGTTTCAAAATATGCTGAAGGAGGCGATATATCGCCCCCTGTAGGCGATATATCGCCTGGGCCAGTCTGCCCGAGGCTGTCGTGCATCGTCTCGTGTTTTCCGTATCTACGTGCTGTGATATATTGGCACACGCTGATTAATTAAACACGAAATTACACATTTTTAGCTAAGTTTGAATGGAGTAAACAGCCTTGACTAAGCCCTCAATGTATTCAAAGCTGCTGACTGACCTTATAGCGTTCAAACTTTTACCCTTATTAAATTTAATCCTCAAAATACTTAATCCTTAATCACCCAGTCATAACATGTTCTTAAAATCCTATTGGTTCTTATCTAAACCTTATAGTATAATAAATATTATCCTTAATATCAGTCATATAATCAAACCTTAGGTTAACATTAATATTCTTAAACTATAGGTTAAACTTAGAAAATCTACAAGTACTACTATGAGTGTCCAAATAATTCCCGGTCTGAACCAAAAATCCACAGTAACAAAGATAATACTATTAATACTATAATACTACTATCTATCTTAGCTAAGTAAAGTTCTTGGACTCTACATCGCCAGAGGAGGAGAAATCGAAGTTAGGATCTTGCCTCCATACGCCATAAAGGGCACGCTCTATGGACATATACTCAATATCTGCCTTGTCCGCCTCTAAGGAAGCGACCCTCCCCTACGACGCAACTTTAGCAGCCTTGGCACTCTCAAGTTCGGCCTCCAAGGAAGCGACCCTCTCCTGCAACGCAACCGTAGTAGCCTTGGCATCCTCGAGTTCGCCCTCTAAGCTAGTGACCCTTTCCTGCAACATCGTGGCCTTGGCAATTGCCCTCTTATTCTTTTTTTATGAGGCTGAAGCTTTCGCCAAGGCCTTCTCTAGCTTAGACTTGGTTTCAGCAAGCTCCCTCTCGAGCTCCTGGACCTGAACCACAAGACGGTCCCTCTCGGCATTCGATGTGGAAAGGTTGTGAGCCAAGTCGACAAACCGCTGAACCACTGTATAGGTCTGCACAAGAAAAATAACAACAACAGTGATAAGTAACAAAAAAAGGCAATAAAAAGGGTTAAGGTTGACATAAGATGCATGAACTCACCCAAGCAGCAGAGCGTGTGAGAGTCTCCCTAAGATCTGACATAGTGAAACTCCCAAGACCACTCCAATCAGCTTCAGGGAGGCCTGTAACGATCTGGACATATCGTTGCCCATAAAAGGCCGCCATGCGACCCACCCAGGGTACCCCTTCTGAGCCAAGGGTACCTGGCTGAGTAAGGACAGACGACCCGCTCGCCGAAGTAGGAGGGGGCGCAAGAAGATCGGAAAAATGAGCCCCTGGTAGATCAGGAGGGGGTGCAGGAAGATCGAGATAGTAAGCCCCCGATGAACCAGGGTCGAGGGGAGCCTGAGGAAAAGCATCAAAGTCCTCAAGATAAGGGCAAACAAAATGCCCCTGCATGGCCTGTTGATCCTGGAAGTGGGAAGCCATGTCAGGGTTTAGAGGGGCAAAAGGAGGGCATCCCCCGAGGGACAAAGACAGCTGGTGAGGTTGCTCATGTCCAAGGGAGACTCCTTCTGGCACGCGCTCAGCCTCACCTTCATCAGAACGATGCTCATCCGAAGCAGCCTTCGTCTTCTTTGACCCGGGAATAGTCCACAACAACCCGGGATCCGAAACCGGGGATAGCTTGTGAAAGTTGAGTTTCTTACCTGTGTCCCAAGCTTCTAAAGCATCGAAATTCCGAGAACAATCCTCTAACCCAAGCCTCGTTGAAAACCTAGTCACAACATATTCATAATATCCATCCATCAAGTTCTAATCCATTAAATATCTTCATAACATAACTCTAGCCTCTGGGACCTTGGATTCTACAAATCCGGGTGGGAAAATCCTTCCCGAGCCTTAACATTTGGGTTTCCGAATTAAAAATCTTCAACCAATCAATATTTTGAATTTGTGCTGCGGCCCAACCCCTTAAGGGCCATGGCGCGCTCAAGTTAGAGGCAAAATTCCTTTCTGTTGAGGGACATGGGCCGCGGCGTTCCAATCCTTGGGCTGCGGCACACTTGGGCAGATAGAGGCTTGCAGCCTCTTCGGCACACACGGCCGCGGCGCCTGAAGAATTCGCACGCGGCTCAATCCTTCAAACCCAGAAAATCACCATTTTTCATGAGTTTTCCTCGAGTCTAAACCTTAATTTCCATACTTCAAACATCAATTAAACACATAATTAAGCTTGGATTCCTTATTCACATACCCTAGACAACACAACAAGCCCATAAACAACCCCATAAGCCCATAAACAACCCCATCGAAGATTATACTTTAAAACCCATTCTCATGCAAGCTTATAACTCTAATAGAATTCAACTTGAAAACCAAGTTTAAGAGCTTACCTCTGATTTGAACTTGACCATGAGCTGTCTTTCCCAAGTCCTTAAGCTTCCAATCCACTAGTTCTTCAACCCAAATCATCAAGGTTCTCCAAAATTCTCCAATTTCTCAAAGCCTTCTAACACCAATGGAAAAGATAAAGGGAACTGAAGGGGAGAGAGAGAGAGAGAGATGTTTATCCTTTAGTTTCTTTTTTTTTTCTAAGTCCAACCAAAACCATGTATACCCCTGAGCCTATCCTTAACCCTCAAGTGCCACCAAGGACAATTTCATCATTTGCCGCGTCCCGCTAATTCCACGATGTTTCTATAAATCCCCATTTAATCCCGACATTCCAAATAATTACTACGCTTTTACCCGTTACTCAATAAATTTCGAACACATATTATATTCCCAAAATATCCCTAGGCTCCTCCCGAGCCGGGTATTTGACCCTGTTGTGACTTTCTAGCTAATCTCCTCCCTACGGCTGTCTCAGATCGTGCATCACAAATATATCACCACTCACTCGTGGTATCAATCACAATATACACAAATATTGCATTTATGCCCTCAACTGGCTACAATTTCAAATATGCCCCTAATAGACAAATGGGGCCCACATGCATATTTAATTCACCTAAAGATGCATATCTAATCACATAATCATCAAATTCACATATGAACGTAATTAAATTTATTTCCCTCTAGGCATGCTATTCAAGGCCCTAAGCCTTATTAGCAAATTTGGGACGCTACAGCTGCTCGGGCCAAAATTATTGGAGAAGAGGGAAAGATGATGGCGCTCACAGACGGAGTGCGACACCATTCTCCCCTCTGGACTAGTCTGCAAAAGAATGGAGTTAAGAGCACTCAGGAGTTTCTAGATCGAGCAAACAAGTGTATCAAACTTTAGGAGGCCATCACCAATGAAGGAAAGTCTCCTAAGGACGACCAGAGTAAGAAAAAGGTAACGGTAAAAATTGGGGAAAAAGGGCGAACAACGAGCCGGCGACATCTGATAGCAAGCGCTCCAAACAGATTAGGTATGAACCAAGGTTCACCAATTACACTACCTTGGTCGATAGCCGAGCTGAAGTATATCAGTCATGTAATACCACAGTTCCCTTTAGGTGACCGACCTCGATTAGAAAAACATCCAAAAGGGAAATTACCAAATTTTGTCATTTTCACAACGACTATGGCCATGATACCAATGAGTGTAACCAGCTCAAGGACGAGATCAAGTTCCTTATTTGACAAGGACACCTGAGGAGATATGTATGAGAAAGTGGATGTTCTTAGTAGGAGAATTACGAAGGCAACGAGCAAGCGCCTACATACCAACGCTTGCCTCCTCTATAGCCAGTTCCGGTCGTTGGTACATTGTTGACCATCTGCGGAGGACAATATATAGCAGGTGATAGTGGTAAGGCGAGGGAGAGATATGCCAAAACCCTACTTCACGATTGAGCAACCTGACAAACTGAGGGGAGCTAAGGCATGGACACAAGGCCCATGCCCCGACAAGTAGTGGGAGTTCTAGGAGAGGGGACGTGGCCTGTATGTTTCTAACCAGATGTCAGAGTCGACACCACCAGCACCACTACACCTGGCGCCACTCATCTGACATTCGTACTAACTAAGTAGTGGAGACATCCCCACAGAATCTGACCATGTACTGGAACCAACACCACTACCCCTTAGACCACTCTCCTGACAATGTACTTGTGTACCATTTGATCCCCTGGACCACAATGTATCCGGAGCCATTAGAGCCCACTATAAAAGGAACCCCACTGCCACATGAGAGGGGGTTGGAAAAAACACTATAGGACTACACCATAAAAAATACAAGTTCATTTCACCATTTTCTTTCTGCAACTATTCTTTGAGTTTTTGATTAGATCTTTGAATTTTTTCATTTGATAAGCTCTATATTTCAATTTCTCTAACTTAACTTGGTTGACGAGTTCTCACCGTGAACATCTTCACTAGAAAAAATGAAATTGTTAGTGAGATTTAGAGCCATGCAACCAAACCATCTGCGGTTTTTCAGGCAAAGGGCTAGCACCAATAGGGTCGATTAGACTCCCAATCACAATAGGTACTGCACCTGCAAATAGAACATTACTCGCTTCTTTCATAGTAGTTGATTGTCCATCTGCGTATAATGTTGTGATCAGAAGACCCATACTCGTCGACCTACGAGCCGTAACTTCAGTCTGGCATTTGGCGATGAAGTTTCCTTTTGATGGAAGAGTTGGATGCATGTTAGGAAACCAGTGACAAGCCAGAGAATGCTATAATTCCTCGATCACAAAAATGAGAAGAGGTGGATCAGGATGTGGAGCTGAAAAAAGGTTGCTGGTAGTAAATGAAACGCAAGCCCAATCAGGTGAACAAGTCATCAAATAGGGCGTTGCCCAGATTGAGGATAGGGACTTTGATCCTTGCTTTGGGGATTCTGAAGAAAACATTGGTCCTATGGAGGACCTCGAGGAGGTCCACTTAAAAGAGAAAGATCCGACCAGGGTTGTGATAGTCGGTAAAAACATAGAGACAACAACGAAAAGCAAATTGGTGGAGTTTTTGAAGAAGCACCAGGAGGTCTTTGCCTAGTCACATATTGATATGATTAGGATAGACCCAGCAGTGATCAGCCATGTCTTGAATATAGACAAAACTATCCACCTGTACAACAAAAAAGAAGGCTGCTCGACAAAGATAGATCTAAGGCCCTAAAAGAAGAAGTCGAGGAGCTGAAGGAAAATGGATTCATCAGGGTAGCGTTTTATCCATCATGGGTCTCTAATCCTATACCAGTTCCCAAGCCAAATGCTAAGTGGAGGACGTGCGTGGATTTCACTGACCTTAATAAAGCCTACCCAAAGGATTGTTTCCCACTTCCAAGAATCGAGACGTGAAGCTTTATCATTCATGGATGCATACTCCGGTTATAATCAAATGAGTATGCAACCACCTGATGAAGATCACACTAGCTTTCGAACAGATACTAGACTTTACTGCTATAAAGTAATGCCCTTTTGTTTGAAAAACGTTGGTTTGAAAAACGTTGGTGCGACTTACCAGTGACTAGTCAACCATATATTCAAAGAACTAATCTGCAATAACATGGAAGTCTACGTCGATGATATGCTGGTTAAATCAAGAAAAGCCTAAGAGCACATCAAGGACCTACAAGAATGCTTCGACATCTTGAACAAATATCAGATGAAACTGAATCCTCTAACGTGTTCCTTTGGTGTTGGATCAGGGAAATTTTTGGGATTCATAGTAAACTCACGAGGAATCAAAGCAAATCCCGAAAAAATTCAAGAACTGATCGAAATACAGTCTCCTACCAAAGTTAAAGACGTTCAAAGACTGACCAGAAGAATTGCTGCCCTAAGTAGATCCATATCTAAGTCAACGGAAAAGTGTGTCCCATTTTTTAATCTACTCAGAGGATATAAAAAATTTGAATGGACAGAGGAGTGAGAATAGGCTTTTCAGGCGCTCAAAGCCCACATGTCGCAACCGCCTATTTTGTCCAAGCCGGTTGAAGGAGAGACTTTGTACATCTACTTATCAATAACGGAGTATGTTGCAAGTGCTGTTTTGATCAGAGAGGAAGATAACATTCAAAAAGCAGTATATTATGTAAGAAAAAGACTAGTGGGAGTAGAAATAAGATATCCTCCCATAGAGAAATTGGCCTACTGCTTGATACTGGCGTCTAGAAAATTGCAACCCTCCTTTCAGGCTCACCCCATAATAGTGCTTACCGACCAGCCACAACGGCAAGTCTTACAAAAACCAAAAGCCACTAGTCGACTACTAAAATGGGCAGTTGAGTTGGGGCAGTTTGAAATTTCCTATGCACCACGAGTAGCTATAAAGGGACAAGCCCTAGCAGATTTTGTTGCAGAATTTACTGCACTCCCCGCCATCGAGCAGGTAATAGAGACCGATATTTGAAATCAAACCCCTACCTGGAAGCTGTTCGTAGATGGATCCTCCAACGAGCACAACGCAAGGGCAGGGCTGATTTTATTCACACTTGAAGGACATCGGTTTCATTGTACAATCAAATTCAACTTTATGGCCTCTAATAATGAAGCCGAGTACGAGGCTCTGCTTGCAGGATTAAGAATATCAAAGGATATGAACATCAAGTCACTAGAAATATATAGTGACTCCCAATTAGTAGTTGATTAGATTATTGGAGAATAGCAGGCTAGGGGTTTCAAGATGATTGCTTATTTGAACAAGGCGAGGGATTTACTGACACAGCTTGAGAAGTATACTTTGTGGCAAGTACCTCGTGATAAGAATTCAAACGTCAATGCCTTAGCCAAGTTCGCAAGTGCTAAAGATGCTGACACTTTGAGCATAGTACCGATCGAACGTTTGCTGGCACAATGCATTTAAGTGGACGAATCCTCACTAATTATACAAGTGTTAGACACATGGATGACTCCCATCATTAAATATCTCGAACAAGGATTATTACCAGCAGATAGGAATAAGGCGAGGAAGCTTCGAAGACAATCGGATTGGTTTATTTTTGTCGATGGAGTCTTGTATAGACGACGATACTCAATGCCTTTATTACGATCTATCGCAAAGGAAAAAGCTAAGGAATTGATGCAAGAAGTACATGAAGGTTTCTGCGGAGATCATGCTGGGGGGAAAAGTTTGTCGAAGAAGATTCTCCGACAAGGATATTTATGGCCTATCGTGATCGAAGACTCTATGGAATTCATTAAGAAGTGTGATAAATGCAAAAGATTTTCCAAGACACCATGAGCAGCCCCAAATGAGTTTAAATAGATGCAAAGCCCATGGCCATTCCTTGTTTGTGGAATTGATCTGATCGGATATTTTCCTACAGGAAAAGGGAATGTCAAGTTTGCAGTAGTTGTTGTTGACTACTTTACTAAGTGGGCCGAAGCTGAGCCACTTGCAACAATCATGATCAAGAAAGTATTGGATTTCGTCTTCAAAAACATTATATGTCGATATGGGTTGCCGAAAAAAATTGTCTCTGATAATGGCACACAATTTAACAGTGACCTTTTCACAGATTTCTGCGAACGACATGGTATTACTAAGAGTTTTTCATCAGTTTCTCATCCACAAGCCAATTGACAGGTAGAAGCTGTTAACAAAACTCTAAAGGACACATTGAAGAAAATGCTCGAAGAAGCAAAGGGGTGTGGCCAAGACAATTGCCAGAAGTACTCTGGTCGTGTAAAACATTTCACCGAACAACAACAGGCCATACACCATTTTCCTTGGCCTATGGGTATGAAGCCATGTTACCTGTTGAGTTAGATCCACCATCGCATAGAAGGCTGACATACAAGCAGAGCATGAATAACCAGTTATTAATGGAGTCTTTGGACTTGGTCTACGAAAGGCGCGAACAGGCTCAACTTCGAGTTGTAGCTTACCAGCAAAAGGTTGCTCGGTATTTTAACTCTAAAGTACATGAAAGAAAGTTTAAGGTGTGAGATTTGGTACTTAGAAGAGTTTTTCTCAACACTCGCGACTAAAATGCTAAAGTACTCCGACCAAACTAGGAAGGTCCATCAGATTGAAGAAATACTCCAACCAGGCACATATAAACTTGCTCGCTTAAATGGAAATCTCGTTCCTCGCTATTGGAATGGAGAACACCTGCGCAAGTATTATCAATGAAATATTATTTTTAAAGAATTGTCTTGTATTGATCTTACTTTTTACAAGTTTGTGAACAAGGGCTGGCCAGTTAGATGGCTGATCACTTATAAGTGTAAGATCAAATTCTGATCACTCATACAGACATGAATTTTGTCCATTTTATTACGAGAAATAAAAGGAAATATGCACAGCTAGTTATTCTTTCCAATTAGTGTATTTATTACAAGTATTTTATCATTATGTGTGTTGTTTTTCTATATTATTATTGATTGTTTAAAAGTACGCTAGCGGTGATGTTCGAACAGGTATTGGTCATGGCAAGTGACTGAGAACCTTAAGCTCCTCAATCACTTGGGGGGCATATAAGTTACTAAGCGAGCAAAGCATATCAACATAAACATATGTAAACACACGAGCAAAATAAGGGAAAGCATACTATGACACTAATAGTATTTTTGAAAAAATTTCGTTAATTTTGTGAAATCTTAATAAAGTGTTATGCTAAGTTCGGTCATACAAACAGATGTTATGATAGCAATGAGAATATATTATAATATCACAATGAAATGTCTTTACACTGCAAGAAATTGCTACTCGAATGTAATTAAAAATATCAAATGGAAATTAAAGTTGCCTTAGGTAGCAAAATTGTCTTAACATTACGAACTGTTGTTCGTATGTTTTTATTACATAGATAAAATTGTTACTGTGCAGTTGAAGGAGGGTTTTGCTGAGATTGCTGGTCGACTAAAGTTCCGCCGTCTTCTTCAGCACCATCAATGCCTGTCGCCAAAGAGATTTTGAGAGAATCCGAGGCATTATGGGCATTCTTTTCCTCCTCTAGGCGAGCAGCACACTTGGCAAGTTTAGCTTGTCTTACCTACTTGGGAAGATAGTTGAAATTTGCCTCTGGATTGTGCTTCCAAAACAAGTAGAACCAGTTGAAGGTAGCTCCTCAGAACCTCTCCATGTTTTGGGAATTCGTCTCCTCGGCAGCTTGATTCGTTCCTCCAGACCAGTGGCCTCCATCATGCTAGCCTCCAAATCTTCTTGAAGCTTGGCTGCTTCGTTGTAGTTAGTCTCTGGAGCTTCCTTAAACTTCTCCTTGGCAGCAACAGCTTTGGCCAGCTCCTCTTTTGCTCATCGGTTAAATTGGCAACTTTTTCTTCAACCGCGTTAACCTTCTCCTCGCATGCCTTGATCTCCTCAGCATGTTTTTCACCGACCTCCTCGACGCGACACTAGCCATTGTTCATGGTCAAGATACCCTGCGAATAATAGAAGAATGAAGCTTTTAGAGCTAATCAAAGGAAATGTTGTTCAACTAAAACACAATACAAAAGAAACTTACACTGAGCAGTTCGTTGAACCCACGAGCAAGGACCTGGTTGGGTTTCAACACACGAAGATAGACGAAGGCCCACTACTAGAAATATAGGCTTTTACTTCGGTTTTTATACTGAGCATACAAAAAAGCTGAAGTAAAAACCTTTTCAAACTCTTTTACTTCGCTTTTGAAATTGGGGCTTTGAAAAAATTACATACTACTTCGCTTTTTTAAAAAAACGAAGTTAAAAATTCAAAGTAAAGAGGGCCATGTTTGGTTGCACATGCCCGTGACTTATGTTTAGAGATAATAAACATGTGAAAAAATGGCCAAGCCAAGCGCAACCCTTGTGCACCTTTTACTTCGGTTTTTAGGACCTAAAAACCGAAGTAGAAAGTGCACTTTCCACTTTGATTTTTACCTAAAAATCGAAGTAAAAGGTACACAACCCAGATTACCTCAGCCCCTTTTACTTCGGTTTTTAGGTAAAAACTGAAGTAGAAAGTGCATTTTCTACTTCGCTTTTTACCTAAAACCCAAAGTAAAAGGGTTATATAACCCTCTCCCGCACCCCGAATGGTCATATCCCTCTCTCTCCTCTGTACAAAAAAACCCCAAAACCTCCATTAACAACCATGAGCCAACACCCATTTTCATTCTCCAAACCTTTTTTTTTTGTTTTTTCTTTATTTCTTGCTACTTTTCTTCATTATAAACCGAAATATAGCCCCAAAATCTTTTTTTTTTTTGTTTTTTAGAGAAAAAAATTCATTTGGCTGTGGGTATTTTCTATCATGGTTTCTTGGTGTTTCTTGCCGGATTTTGACCGGAGTTTTGCAATTGCAAGGTGTTTTGAGCTCCAAAATAGGTATGGATTACTAAAATATGGTTTTGATGATAATTTTTTATTTTTCTATGTTTTTTTATTTTTTTTATTATTCCAAATTTTATAATTAAAATTATTAAAATTTTGTTAACTTTTTTAATTATTTGTCTATTTTGTTAGGTTAAATAATGTGATAAAAATTTGGTTTATTATAAATATATATATATGTATATTAGTGAATTTTAGAAATTGTGACAATAGATAAATTTGCTTTTTTAAATATTTGAAAAATATAAATAGCTTGAAGATGATCAAAGTGTTGTTCATTAGTTTCTTTAACTAGTTTGATTTTTTTTATTTATTGGTTTGATAATTAATTATGTAGTTTACTAATTATGTAAGTAATGTTTTAGTAGGGTCGTTGATTGAGTGGTGAACTTTGTTGTTCATTTCGGGTGAATTGAAGAGTAATATTGAAGGTTAGTTATTTTTTATTTTTTATTTTATGTATAAAGATAAGGCTAATTAAATCATGCATATTCGATTTAGTGAAAGTTATGTTTGAAAATTAGTGAAGTAGGCTCTGGGAAATTTGTGTGCTGTGATGATATAAGGATTGATTCATTTATGCTTGATTATTGTGTTTGTTTGTGTTGTTTTTATAGGAAATTTTGAAATTGCGGTATGCTATAGAAACAGAGGATAATCTACCGAATTTTTAAAAATTTTATAAGACTAGAACCTAATAATGATGGATTCATCTATGCTTGATTATTGTGTTTGTTTGTATTGGTTTTATAGGTAATTATGAAATTACGGTATGCTATAGAAACAGAGGATACTTTGCCGAATTTTTTAAAAATTTTATAAGATTAGAACCTAATAATGATGGATTCATCTATGCTTGATTATTGTGTTTGTTTGTATTTGTTTTATAGGTAATTATGAAATTACGGTATGCTATAGAAACAGAGGAAACTCTGTCGATTTTTTTAAATTTTTTATAAGACTAGAACTTAATATATGTTTTTTTCTGACTTATTATGAATTTAATATTATTATTAGTATGGATAAATCATGGATGCTTGAGAGGAGAGAAACATCACAATTTCAAGATGGATTCAACAAATTTTTAGAGTTTTGCCTAAAGAATTGTAGTGATCCACAAAAAATCCGTTGTCCTTGTATCGATTGTGGTAATGGAGTAAAGGGGAATATTACCATGATAAAGGATCATGTATTTTGTCAGGGATTTGATATAAGTTATAGCAAATGGTATTGGCATGGAGAAGTATTAAATGAAGACCCATATCCATTAGGTAGGCGAGGTGTAGATGATTTTGAGAGTAATGATTTTGATGATCATCCTATAGAATTGCTTGATGAAGCATAAGAAGAGTTTTTTCATAATCTAGAAAAATTTGATAGTATGGTTAGAGATGCATATAGACAGTTGTTCAGTGGTTGCAATAAACTAAGATTGCCAACAATGGTTAAATTTTATAACATAAAAGCAGAAAATGGAGTTTGTGATAAGTGTTTTAGTCAATTTTTAGCCGCTTTCAAGGAGATTTTGCCGCTAGAAAATTGTTTTCCAGAGTCTACATATGAAGTAAAGAAAACATTAAGTTTGATAGGGTTGAAGTATGAGAAGATTCATGCATGTCTGAATGATTGTATTTTATATCGTAAGGAGTATGCAGACATGGACACTTGCCCAGAATGTGGTTTATCACGGTACAAACCTAACAAAAGTAAGGAGACTAGGAAACTTATTCCTCAGAAAGTGTTATGGTACTTACCTTTGATTTCGCGGCTGAAGCGATTATATCAAAGTGCAGAACACTCTAAGAACTTAATATGGCACAATACTGGATGAGTGAAAGATGGTAAACTCCGGCATCCTACAGATTCACAGGCCTCGAAGAAGGTAGATTATATCAATCCAGAATTCAAAAATGAACCAAGACATCTTCGTCTCGGTTTAGCTGCTGATGGAGTAAACCCGCATAGATCTCTTAGTATTAGGCATAGTTCATGGCCTGTCTTCCTGGTTATGTACAATCTTCCTCCTTGGTTGGTCATGAAAAGGAAGTTTATGATGCTTTCATTAATGATTTCAGGCCAAAAGCAACCAGGACCTGATATCGATGTTTTTATGGCACCATTAATTGATGATTTGAAAGAGTTGTATGAAAATGGTGTTGAGACATATGATGGTTTTAAAAAAGAATTTTTTAATTTGAAATTGGTGTTGTTATGGACTGTTAATGATTTTTCAGCATATGGTAACCTATCAGGTTTGAGCACAAAAGGTTACCAAGCTTGTCCAATTTGTTGCACCAGCACAAGGGCACGTCGCTTGTCAAATGGATGCAAAATGTGTTATATGGGTCATAGACGATATTTGCATTTAAGTCATCCTGACAGAAATAAAGAAAAAGCATTTGACGGTACTGTGGAACGAGACCTTGCTCCTTTGCCATTGTCAGGTGAGAAAATTCTTAAGGAAGTAGAAAAAGTTGACTTTAGGTATGGGAAGAAGAATAAAAACAAAAAAGTCAATGGATGTTTTCAAAGAAAATCAATTTTCTTTCAACTTCCTTACTGGAAAGATTTACTCGTTAGACATTGCTTGGATGTCATGCAAATAGAAAAAAATGTAAGTGAAATTATAATCGGTACATTACTTGATATCCCAGGTAAAACCAAAGATGGTTTGTCTAGTCGTTTTGATCTTGTTGAGATGGGTATAAGACACCGCTTGGCACCTGAAGAAAAAGGTAAACGCACATATTTGCCTCCTGCTTGTTTTACATTGTCTAAAGAAGAGAAGCAAGCCATATGTCAATCATTGGCAGTGATGAAAGTGCCTGATGGTTATTCATCGAATGTTCGAAACTTGGTGTCTATGCAAGATTTGAAGTTAATTGGAATGAAATCACATTATTGTCATAAATTAATCCAACAATTACTTCCAATTTCCATTTTGTCAGTTTTACCGAAAAGAGTTTGAGATAGTGTGAAAAGTGTGTGCATCTTCTTTAATCAACTATACGGAAAAGAATTTGAAATGAAGAAGTTGAATGCATTGCATGATCAAATAGTTGAAACTTTATGCAAGCTTGAAAAATATTTTCCACCATCTTTTATTGACATCATGATACATTTGATGGTCCATTTAGTAAGAGAAGCGAAGTTATGTGGGCCAGTTTGGGCGAGATGGATGTATCCATTTTAAAGGAATATGAAGGTGTTGAAAGATATGTACGTAATCACCATCGCCCTGAAGCTTGTATGGTTGAGTGTTATTTAGCAGAAGAAGTTGTGTTATTAAAAAAAATTTTGGTCCATTATTTTAATATTATTTTTACTTGATGTTGTGTAGGGTCCTCTAAAAAAGAAACCTCCTATGTCAAAAATCCCATCCAAGGATAAGACAAACAATAATTATCTGACTAGCCCACATCTGTCATCAGCTGGGTCTCAAGTCAATCCAGAAAACACTCTGATCAAAGGCCAACCATTTTCCAATCACATCATGAATTGCATCCATGTTAGCCTTCAGTTTATGGTGAGATAATTTTGCAGAGTTAAGGGAATAGACACAGTCGTCTCAATTCCAATGGACCCATCGTTCATGAATCGCGAGTCAATCTTTATAACTTCAGAGGATGTGGAACAAGTTGCTACTTTGCTTATCATTGGAGGCTCAGCAATGATATTTAGATTAAGGTATCCCTTCAACTAATTCTTTGGAATGATATGAAATTTAGAATGGTTATGAGTAATGCTATGTGATCTGTTGCAAATTTTTATAGTAAATTGAATGTTTACAGGTTTGGGTAGTCCTATTTATAGGGGAAGCTCTGCCAAAAATTTTCAAAAATATTTAACACTTAAGAAAATTTTGCAGATGCATTTGGGAGTCCCTATTTCCAAATCAGCGTGTCATTTACAAATTTTTTGACATTGAGCATCTTAGCATTAATAATGTTAATGATGTAGAACGATCAACCATTGACTTGGCAAATTGGTTGATGACCATGGATAGAGTTGGTCAACTATACTTTTTACCTTAGAACATATGGTAAGAAATACTATAAACTTTTCTTATTTTATTATTCATATATTAAAAATTTAATTATTTTATTTAACACGCTTATTATTTTAGGGAACATTGGATGTTGGTGATTTCTATACTAAAAGGAAAAATCATGTTCTTGGATCCACTGAAAGCACACAAACGTCCTGAAGAAATTGATTCAATGATAATGAGGTAAGTTTTAAATTTTTAAAAATATTTCTTAATATGTAACAACTATTACCTGTTACTACATTTTAATAACTTTTGTTAATTTTCTTTTTAAATAGTGCATATTATAAGGCTTCTTCCAATGAATTACTCGGCAATCCTACAAAGATATTCAATGTTTCATGTCCAAGACAACCGCAAAGTCATGAATGTGGTTTTTATGTGTTGAAGTACATTAGAGATCTTGTACGGGCATCAAATACAATAGAGACCTTAAAAGAAAAAGTAAGTTCATTTTTTATAACTTATTTTGGCATCGATAATCTATAAAATTAATTTATATTTATTAATTTTACAGTTTGATGGGAAGAAGCAATATTGTGAGACTACATACCTCTTGCCAATCCAACAAGAATGGTTAGGTCAATTGATGACATGCATTTATCAGTAAGCCTATTTTGTTTATAAGTTCGTTTAGTGGTAAGTTTAGTTTTATGTAAATGTATTAATGTTAATGCTAGCTATCTTACTTAAGTACTTGTGTTTTATATGCTTATGTATGACATTTTTAATTAATGAAAGTTAGCATATTTTCATTCAAAAAAAATTCTTAACCAATTCCAATTTTAAGAATATATATAACTATGAATTCATATAATTAGAGCGTTGAAAAAAAATTAGGCCAAAAAAAATATATATATATAATTATACCATTTAAATAAAATTAGGCCAAAATATATATATAAATAGAATTGGGCCATTTAAAAATAATTAGAAATAATTATTAAAAAAAGGGAGGAAGTTTCTACTTTCAATTTTAGGTAAAAACTGAAGTAAATGGTGACTTTCCACTTCGGTTTTTACCTAAAAACCGAAGTAGAATGTCCCTTGCTAGGCACTTTCTACTTCGGTTTTTAGGTAACAACCAAAGTGGAAAGTGCACCTTTTACTTCGATTTTTACCTAAAGACCGAATTAGAAAGTGCCCAGGATGGATGCGTGCCCCTTTTCTACATCGGTTATTATGTAAAAACCGAAGTAGAAAGTGGGGGTTCTACTTCGTTTTTTAACTACTTTTTACTTCGCTCCGAACTACTGCGGTTGCGAATTTTAGCAAAAACCAAAGTAAATCAAGCTTAAAAAACTGAAGTAAAAGCCCTTTTTTCTTGTAGTGGCCTCCTGGCTGCGACAGTGCTTGGACAATTTCTATAGTTTTTCATTTGTTGATCTATAGGCATTGCTTAGTAAACCTGCAGCCAGAGATCTTCCTGCTTGCCCGGTGGAAGGAAAAATGCGAGGATGAGGAGGAGGTGTAGTTGATTTAGACGGAGCAGGAGCTGGAGGGTCCTCTGGTCGAGCTCTTTTTATGGAGAGGTTCCCACTGCCTTCTCCAGGGTGTTTTCTACTCGACTTCTTCCTGCTCGGACGAGCGTCTACGGAGGCGTAGATATCGAAGGCGTCGTCAGATGGCATGACTACAAAACAAGAACAAATGAGTGGGTATGTTAAAAATTGTTTGGAACAACAAAAGAAAAAAATAAAAATAAATTTTAAGTGGTATACCCGAACTGTTATTACAGGTCGTTACATTATCTAAAGAACTATTGGTACACTCACTATCTGCCTCGAAGAAGTCCAAGTTAAAACTACTAGTCGTAAATTTAAAGTTGCCATCTATATCGAATAAATGACAGAGGATCAGTAAATTATCTAGAAGTGAGAAATCTATACCATTCTCGTCTGACGATTCGAGTATAGTACCAGTGTATTCCGGTAGTTTTTGTTTTCCCCTCCCATGCTGGGTAAGGGTATTAATAGCTTGAGTGTTAAGGGATGGTTCTCGAATGGTCACGCCCGTTGGTCATTGCCTTTGGGGTTGTGACACATCCTGTTGCTGCTTGGGGATTTCTTGTCCTTCTGTGCCCTCTCCAGTGGCACTCCCCGCGGTGGATTCCCACACTTCCTGATGAGGTTCTAAAAGGTCGACCAGCCTTAAATTGCTCTCCGTTACTGGCTCCTTGATGCTTTTTTCTATATTCTTCATTCTGGCTAGAGCTGCAGCTCTTATCTCCATTTCTAGAGTGGGGTCTGATCAGTACCATGGACCTAGATGCAACACAAAACAGCTAAGGACACGGAAAGACAAAAAGATGACTAGATAAATGTCGACCAGAAATTGGAGCTTTACCTCCTCGTGTGAAGGCCATGTTGTCAGCAACCAAGTCAGTTGTGAGGAAGTACTCTTGGAAATATCTGCCTACATTGGACTTGTAGGTAATATTACTCAAGAATGCACGAGCAGATTCCTAGTAGCAAAAATGGAAGAACCCCATATTATTCTGATTAGGGTTGGATTTGAGATGGAACATGTAATTGATCTCATGCAGAGTAGGCACATGCCATATTTTTGTGGTTGTATAGGATGTAAAGTGCTGAAAGTACTCTATATGTTGGGTGTTATTTTGAAAGGGGTGACCTCGAAATAATTGGCAAACCCTCAGAAAAAGTCATGTAAGCCCAAGATTGTCCCTGCTTCTATGTGATATCTCGACCAGGCACTGTTAGCGCCTCCAGGCACGTTTGCCCTCTGGTTGGGTGTAGGTTTATATAAAGTAATCCAAGAAAGCCCATACTTCTTGGGATATTTTGCTACCATCTTGGTCGATATGACGCTAGGAGGGGCAATGTACCGGTCTACCTCTGCTCAAGGGCCATCACGGGGACGAACTTTGGGCTGAATGTCTGGTGGTGAAACATTTAAAGGTTGAGGATCACTTGAAGGACACTCGGTGTTGGAAGGTGAATCTGTGGTTTTCTTTTTTCTACGAGCAGTGTCTTTGACACGGCCCATGTTTGATTGGTTCTCTGGCAGATTGTGTGGAGGGCTGGTTGTAGAGTTTGGGTATAAAACTGAAGGCTCGAGAAAAAGTAAGGAAGGTTGTTCTTGATCCTCAAACAGCAGGGCGAGAAGATCGTCATCTATTGGTCTCTCACCTCCCCAATGATCATGCATGAATATCTGAGAAGAGCAAAGGGGAAGTAAGAATCTACGACCAATAGATAGAAGAAAGTGAAAGACAAGGATAACGTTGCTCTAGTATAAAAGTTAGGCTCTTGTACGACCAACAACATCCTGATAAAATCATAATAAACATGCTAGCATATTGGAAAAGCTAATCAAAAATTGAATGTGAAAAGTTTTTTTGAAAAACTTTTCAACTACAAAAACAGGCAGGAAAAACATAGTTTTTCCAAAATACTCAAAATTGAATTTTCACTTCGATTTTGGGCCTGAAATCAGTGAACCTATACCCCACGTTGCTTTTTAATCATTGTCTAGTATTTTATAGTGCCTAACAATCCCTATTTTAGCATACTTATTCTATGTATGTTCGCCTAAACCAGGTCACCCAAGAAATTTCTCAAGAACAATAAAAACCTAGTTATGGAAACTCATGAATCAAAACCAGAATACACGAAGTTTTTACAAAAATAAGAGGATGGATTCGAAAACTTACTTCGATTACGAATTGTAGGAGAGATCAGGAAAGTTTTGCTCGATGTTGCTCAGAGACGTCTCGAATAGCACTAGAGTTTCTGGGTTTTCTCGAGGATTTTTCTGAGTACTTGCCGAGAGAGAAGGTTCGGGTAAAAAATGAAAAAGGTGAAGAGGCTTATATTTATACTACTCGGGGCGGTAATAAAAGGTAATGATAGGAATAGGGTTTCGATGTATGGAGAATCGCAATAACCATCAAAACATTTCTGGGAAATTGTAAAGGTCATGATGACTTGCTTTTTTGAAAAAGTAATGACATATGTGACAGGTCAAATGGATTTCTGGTCGAGTAAGTTTATTAAATGTTGATCACAAATGTTTACCCTAAAAAATACTTACTAACGTGGAAAAATCAGTGTGAACGTGGATTGCACATGACTATTTAGTGATTACATTTTGGTCGACCAATGACCAGAATGGAAGTTGCTCGATGGATTCATGAAAGATGTTGAACAATACGGCAGAAGATGTGTTGACATATACGACAGGGTCTGGTCGTGGTAACGAAGCTACAGTTCAAGTACAGTTATAAGACAGATATTTTAAAGATATTTGACCCTATTTTTGTGTAAAGTTTACGATTTCTATTTTTATACAAATATGCTTGTAACAAAATTTAGACACAGCCCACCGTCCCATATGTACATCCTTGAGCCTATAAGTAGGACTCAAGAGATTCATTTAAGAGGAGGTAATCATTGGTTTTTAAGGAGAAGGAGTGCTTTTTATACATAACTTTTGTATCCTTTTTTGGAGCTTGTGAAACTCACTGAACCCTAGTTTGTTGATCGCAGGTTTCATAATACATCAATAAAAACACCAAGTGGAAGTAAGTTATTACCAATATCTGGGGCCGAACCACTATAAATCTTTGTGTTGATTAGTTCTTGCATTCAGCCTATAAATCTTTATCATTTTGGTGACTCCGTATTGTTGGCTAAATCACTAGTATGCATTTTGGTGCTTTCATTGAGAGTTGAACTCAAGACCTTCAAGAAAAACAATGGCCAAAACCTCCAGGAAAACAGGTCAGACAAGGTAGTCTTCTGGAAGTATGCCAAATCAACCTCCTCCACAAGATGTAGCAGAGGATGAGCTATATGTGGAACTGGAAGAGGAAGAGATGGATGATGAAACCCTGCGAACAAATTTAAGTGTATTGAAAGAGGAATTAGCTACTCTGAGAGCTAATAAAGAGAATGTGGCTGAAGCAATGGTGCTGCAGCAAAGGGAGATTGACTGGCAGCACCAAGAACTGAATGAGCGGCAAGATGACATAGATCACCTATAGAGAGATGCCACAACGACTTTAGAAGCAACCATTCAATTAGAACGAGGATAACCTGCACCTACCTCCCAACCAGATCAGCCACCGAGCTCTCACCCTCAACAAAATCTACAGTCAGAGTGTCCCTAGTATCATCACAATCCACCATAAGCAAGGAATCCTCAAGGACCAGAGCAACCTCCCACTGCTCAACAAGAAAAATCAGTCCAAAATCCTAACAAAAAAAAAGAGCAACAACCACCCACACGAGTTGGTCGAGATAACGTTTAGCAGCAAAGGCACAATAGGGCTGAGCAGCATCCCAGAAGCCCTAGACGCCAGATAGCTGGGGAGAAAGACCCTCCTGGCAGAGGACAACATCCCTCAGGAAGCAGAAGACTAGTGCACTCAGGCTCTTTAGTCTAGGGTACCCCATGACATAGTAATGTCAGAGGACCTAATGAGCAACGCATGCCTCCCCTTGTTTATCGAGACATACCAGCAGGGAGAGAGGGGAACAGTGCGTACAGCAGGTCGACCAATGATTACACATGACTATTTAGTGATTACATTCTGGTCAACCAATGACCAGAATGGAAGTTGCTCGATGGATTGATGAAAGATGTTGAGCAGTACGGCAGAAGATGTGTTGACATATGCGACAGGGTCTGGTTGTGGTAACGAAGCTAGAGTTCAAGTACAGTTATAAGTAAGATATTTGACCCTATTTTTGTGTAAAGATTATGATTTATGTTATTATTCAAATATATTTTTAAAAAAATTAGACACGACCCATTGACCAATAAGTACATCCTTGAACCTATAAGTAGGACTCAAGAGATTCATTTAAGAGGGGGCAATAATTGGAATTCAAGGAGAAGGAGTGCTTTTTATACACAACTTTTGTATCCTTTTTTGGAGCTTGTGAAACTCAATGAACCCTAGTCTGCTGATTGAAGGTTGCATAATACATCAATAAAAACATCAAGTGGAAGTAGGTTATTACCAATATCTGGGGCCGAACCACTATAAATCTTTGTGTTGATTAGTTCTTGCATTCAGCCTATAAATCTTTATTATTTTGGTGACTCTGTGTCGTTGGCTAAATCATCAGTCAACAAATATGCTATCACCTTCTCCTCTTGCATCAATATGCACCCTAGTCCCTGTTTCGAGGCATCACAATATACCACAAATTTCTCATTATCTGTGGGTAGACCTAATACAGGTGCCGTGATAAGTCTATCTTTCAAATCTTGAAAACTTCGTTTGCAATCTGTAGTCCATACAAACTTGATACCCTTACTGGTCAATTCTATCAAGGGTGTAGCAATATTAGAAAACCCTTCTATGGATTTTCGGTAATACCCTGCCAACCAAAGAAAACTTCTCACCTTCGAAGCATTCTTTAGCTATGGCCAATCTTTTATGACTTCGATCTTTACTGGGTCCATCTTAATACCATCGATACTAACAATGTGTCCTAAGAGTGCCACATGACTTAGCCAACATTCACACTACTTGAATTTCAAATACAATTGATGTTCCCTCAACCTTTGCAGTGTCAATCTCTGATGTTCTTCATGTTCCTTGTAACGACCCGAATATGCTAATCAGGCTTAGGGCCTTGATTAGTGTGCCTGGAGGGCAATAAATGATTTAATATGCTAATATGTGGATTTACGCGTATATATGATTATGATGGATGTTTAGTTAAGTTAAATATGCATGTGGACCCCATCTGGATATTAGGGGTATAAATGTGATAAATGTTATATATGTGATATGTCTGTGCAGCACGATCCGAGACAGTCCTGGGGAGCGGTTAGCCTGAAAGTCACAACAGGGTTGAGATTCGGACTCGGGGTGAGTCGAAGGGTAATTCGGGTATTAGATGAGTTATGGGGTTATCGGGACATGAAAATAAATATTTGGAGATATATTTGTGGATAAAATGTCTAGGCGGGAATATTGGGGAAATTTACCATTTTGCCCTCGGGGACGTTTTGGGACCCCGAGCCTTGAGGTAACCCTTTAGACTTAAGCCAAGTAAAAAAAAATAGAGGAATAGTTTAGAAACTTAAGAAATCGACATTAGCTTATTCCTCCCAACTGAAGTTAGCTCTTATCCCTTTTTCTCTTTCATTCTCTAAGAAAAACACAAGGGAAATTCTGGTGTAAGCTAGCCTAAGCAAGGTGTTGGGCTGAGTAAATTCAGGAGCTTAAAGCTTGAGGAACAAACACAGGGACTAAGTTATGTAAGGTAAGCTCTAATTACTAAGATTATGTTGAGAATTGTTGCTGGTTTGTAAGAGTTGCATGCTAGATAAGTTTGATATGTTCTCGAGTGATTTAGTTGGATTTTGGAGCAGATTTATGGAGTTTTGATGTGGATATTGAGCTGGAATGTGTGTGGTGATCATCTAGGTTTGTTAGATAGGTTTTGAGTGGGTTAGTTTGAGGAAGATGCAAGGAAAGTGATGGAAATTCTGGGTTCGGTGATGAGGGCCGCGGCCCTAGGAGGGGTGCGCGGCGGCCCGTGTGCGTGCGGCCATGGGAAGCCGAGAAGCTCATGCGCGTCGCGGCCCGTGTGGAGGTCAGTGTGGTGCTAGCCTCTGTTTCGAGGCAAGCTGCGGCGCTTGTGGGAGAGGTCGCGGCTCTTAGTGCCAAATTGTGTATTTTAGGGTATTTAGGCTTGGGAACTCATTGGGTAAGGCTCAGGATAGATTTTATCACCCGGATTGATAGAATTCAAGGTCCCGGAGGTTAGGGTTATGGCTCGAAGTTATTTAATGGATTAGAACTTGACGGATGAACATTGTTATTGTGTTGTGACTAGGGTTTCAGAGAGGCTCAAGTTAGAGGACTGTGCTCGAGGTTTCGGTGCTCAGAAAGCTCAGAACTCAGGTAAGAAAACCCTTGCTCCCATAGAGCTTGTGTGCAGGGCTGAGCCCGATATGTTTGAATAGAATTGGTATGCAGGGCTGAGCCCAATATGTTAGAACTACGGGGCGTAGCCCTTTAACTGATTATGCTATAATTCTGTACTTGCTTGTTATACTATGTATATTACAATGTGAATGATCGGCAAGAGCCAGGAATGGTGTAGACCGAGAACGGCGAAGGCTGGGAACCGTGTTGGGCACGTTGAGTGCAAGGCCGAGAACGGCAAGAGGCCGAGAACGGCAAGGGGCCGGGAGCAGCGTTGAGCACGTAGAGTGCGAGTTGCCAGGGCGGGTCCCTAAAACGGATACCTGGGATATCCTCATGGCGTGGTTCGCGAACCCAGGGCTTGGTAAACGCCTGGGATGGCTAGGCCGTATGTGTTTAGCCCATTGGTGGCTTGTCTATATGCTCGAAATATGTGTTGTATATGTTTTCTGTTTGTGGGTTTTCTTGCTGGGCTTCGGCTCACAGATGCTCTGTGGTGTAGGTAAGGGTAAGGAGAAGATCAACCAACCATGAGTACAGCAGGCGTGAGGCGGCGTGTACATGTTTGGCCAACCTGGCTGCCACAGCCAGAAGATTTTGGGAGATGCTTGTAAATAAACTTAGATTTTGTCGTTTAGCCGACTTGGTTCTTTTTTTATGTTGTAAATATTTCTAAACTGTATTTTGGGATCCCAAGTGTAAAACCTTTATGATTTTCTATGGAAATTATTATTTCTAAAGATTTCGCTTTGTTAATGGCTTAATTACACCGTTTGACCTAAAACCTCGATTAGCGAGTTGAAAGCACGTTTTTAAATTCACTTAGTAACGGCTCTAAAGAAGTAGGGCGTTACATTCAGCTCAATCAAGTCTACGTATAGCTCCTTACCATCCACCCTCAAAGGCAAAGCACTAAGCCACTTCCTATATATTACCACCTCCCTTGTTGGTAACATTGTCCCAAACCCCTTAGCATGCATCTCATGAGGTCTATTAAATCTATCCACTATTCTCTTAGCAACAAATGAATGAGTGGTTCCAGAATCAATTAAAACATGATAATCAATTCCAGCGATAAAAATCTAACCTGAGACCACGAAAGTGCTTGCTTCTGCCTGAGGCTTAGTGAGAGTGAGCACAAGTGCTGGAATCAGATTATCGTCATTCTTGTGGTGCTCTTTAACCCCTTCTTGAGTCTTTTGTGGGAAATTCCTCTTAATGTGTCCTTCCTTACCACAACCATAACACACATTTGCTCGGCATTCGCCTTGGTGACGCTTCTTACATTTATCACACTCTGGGTATCGTAGCCATTCCTTGTTACCATTGTGATTATTTCCCTTATTATCTTGGGCCCTCTTATCTTGGCTTGACTGCCCTGACTGGTCACTTCCTTTCCTTTTCTGATCATTAAAGTTATGACCTTGGGAGGCGTTCTTCCTTGCCTCTCTTTTAGCAGCACCTTCCTTCCAAATTCTGTCTTCCCTTCTTTCAGCAGTGAGGGCTCTTTCCAAAACCTGAGCATATGTACTATTTCCCCTACTGATACAATCTCCACATCTCTAGCTATCATAGGCTTTAAGCCTCGAATAAACCGGTCTACTCTACTTTCATTGGTTGGCACTAAATCTTCCGTGAACTTGGCAAGCCTGTCAAACTTTAGTGCGTACTCTGTCACCGTCATATTCCCTTGAGTCTCCATGATTCTTACTATTGGTTTTAGTAGTTTTCCAATCCCGTTCTTTTCTCAAATATCCCGGTTTTCGGTAAGGAAAATAGGTTAGATTATATGTGTTATGATATGATATGTTATAGTGCTATGTTATATATGTATATGAATATGTATTATGTTATAGTCACTTGGGTATTATAGTTCCTTAGTTAGCAAATCAATCCCAAGATTTTTATCATTATCGTAGATTAGAGTTATGATTTACCCTACCTCGATTAGTAGACAGAGGACCTTGATAGGTTATCATATACTACCTTGTGATCTAACCTACCTCGATTAGTAGACTGAGGACCTAGATGGTTTTATCACATGCTACGGTAATGAGTTAATGGCCATTAATATTATAGTCCTATATTTATATGATATACGTTTTTACTTCATATGTTTTATAGTATATGTTTTTAGTCTTATGATTTATGTTATGTTTTGGTAGATTTTCCTTGCAGGGCATTAGACTCATTCCTTTTATTTTAGATGGTGCAGGAAAATAATCTTGGAAGGTGGGATTGATTCATGGTAGCTTTGGCATGTGTATTGGGAGAGGACTGATTGAATGGACTGCTGGAAGATCGAGGATGAAGTTATTTCAAGTCTTTTAATTTATGTATTTATTTCCGCAATTAGTTTTTGAACAATTAAATAAAGGTTTATGTTTTCTTTTTGTTTTATGTATTAAACAATGGGATCCCGTATTTTGGATTTTTAATAAAGTTATAATTTTTTGTGTATGTATTCCAAAATAGTAGTTATATCTTCGTAGTTTTTAATGGTCTGAGGTCTTAGAATTAGTCAGGTCATTACAGTTGGTATCAGAGCCCACGATTCATAAGCATGAAGTTCTACTTGATACACATGCACGAGCTCCAAATCTAACCGCCAATGTAAGTATTTATGTTATGATTATTATGTTTACGTTAATAGCTAACATTTTAGTCATTATGTTTTCATTCAAAATGAATGGAGCTTTCACCTATCATGATATCTGAGCCATTAAGGCATTGAAAAGCATTAGAGATAGAATAGGAGTGCTAGAAAGAATCACTCAAAGATTGATCCTATTTCACAAGGAGATAGTTCACCTTCAAACCACTAAGAAAATCATGATGGGAGCTATGGATTAATATGTCTTAGTAATTAGGCTTTTTAAGGAATTTCCTTTTGTAGTTTCGAAATTAGAAGAATTATGGGAGACTATGGATGATGAAGATGATTTACCGGTAGCCATGAGATATTATTTTCTTATACTTAGGTTTACCTCTAAGTTTGAGTTTCAATTCACTCATGAACAAAAGCATAATATCTTGGAGAGGTTCCCGAGCAGCACCCAGACGTGTCACAACCCCCTCCGAGGAGGGCCACTGGAGTGACAATCAAGGAACCCTCCAGCACCACGCGGGCTGCTACTCCCCCCGTGCCAACAGGAAAGGGAAAAAAGAGAGCCACCGAACCTCTCAAGCCCCTCGACGAATCTTTGGATGAGAACGGTACTGATCTCTCGCTCTTAGATAGTTTGCCAATTCCCTGTCACTTATTTGACGGGGACGGCAATTTTAAGTATGCTCCCAATTTAGATTCATACTTCTTCATGCCAGAGAGTGAGTGTAACACTAGTAGAGTATATAATGTAGCGACCACTAATTATAGCTCGGGTATTTCACTTACAATTTTCTTTGTTTCTTTTCCTGAAATAACACACTCAATTGTTTATACTATCTCACTGTTCGTGTGTTTTCTTTTCTTATAGACATGGACTCTGAGAATGTGTTCGACATATACAGTGCCCCCGAGGCTCCCGAAGCTTCCTTGAACAAGAAGAAAACGAGCAAGAGGCATCCCAGGGAAACCAGCAAAGCGCCTCAGGCCAAGAAAAACCACATTGCAGGCCCTCCGACAGACGGACCCTCAGCCAATGCAACACCACCTCTTTCTCCTCTTGAGCAGCAAACTCCCCCTCCTACTGCCGGGTCGACACCGTCTCCACCGGCCCCAACCGACCAGACTCCGCAGGGGGAAATATATCGAGTCGCGCCTTAAGATCGGTCAAAGACAGGGTCGCCAAAATTTTGAAGCATGAACGTTGTCGAGAAACGATGGCTTCGACGGAGACAATGGACATCGTCCAGATCCTAACCCGCGCTTTGAATGAGTTTGTTAGTGTAAGTTTTCTATTTCTGTGAAGACAACCCCTTTTACATTTTACCATCAGTCTAACCTTTGCTCTGATCGTAGGCCATGCTGACCCTTACTGGCGGCCGACTTTGCTCGGGTGCTGCTCCCGAGCAGTCCAGGTCTTTGGAGTAATGGCACGCTGACGAACTCAATGCTGCCAAAGCGAAATAGGCTGAACAGCTTGAGGTGGTGCTCGAGGAGAAGAACAAACTAGCTGAGGAGTTGAGGGAGAAGCAAAATGCTCTGGATAAGGCCATCGAGCAAAGAGACAACTTCAAGGAGTCTAACCACGTCAATTACAGTGCGGCTAAAAAGCTTGAGGAGGACTTGAATGCGAGTAGACAAGAGACTACAACCTTGGAGGGCCGGATCGAGAAGCTCGAACAAGCCAACACCATCAATTTAGAAAGGTGCAAGAATTCCACGGTTAAGTGTTTCTATGACTTCTGGAAACATAACCAAGGGGCTGACTTCAGCTACCTTCCCGAGCGTGCAAGACATGCTGAGATAGCCCGCTGCGTTGCTCGATTGGTGGAAGAAGAGAGAGCAAGGGTACCTGCCTCGCCCGAAATCTCCTTGGCAACTAGCGTGGATGGAGCGGACAATGAAGCTACAAATGTCGTCAACCAGGGCACCCCTCAAGATCCTCCAGTGTCGTAGTCTGCTATTTTTCTCTTTAATTTTTCAAGTACACGGCCTACAGGTCGTGATGTAAAGACACTTATTTTCTAGTTGACTTTTTATTGCTGCATGGGCAGCTTTACTTTTAATTGAATAATTACATCCGAGCAGCGACTGCTCGCGGTGTAAAAGGATACATTTTGATATTATAATATATTTGCATCTTATTATAACATCTATTCGCATGACTGAACTTAGCATAGTACTTTGGTTTGATTAAACAAAATACAAAATTTAGAAAAACACTTTAAGTACCCTAGCATTCTTTCACTTATTTTGCTCATGTGTTTACATACCTTTCGATATGCTTTGCTTACTAGATACCTTATATGCCCCCAAGTGATCGAGGAGCTTTAGGTCCTTGGTCACTTGCCTTGACCAAAACCTGTTTGAACAATACTGCTCATAGCAAAATAATTAAAATTGTAATATAGCAAAACAACACACGTAATGATCAAATACTTGTATAAAATACAATAATTGGCAAGAATGACTGGCTACGCACAGTCCCTTATATTTCTCATAATAAATGGACAAAACGTGTTTGTACGAGTGATCAAAAAGATCTTACACTTATAAGCAATTAGTCACATAAAATGACCAACCCTTTTTCATAACTTGTAAAAAGTAAAATTAATACAAGCCAATCCTTTAAGGAGGATTGTTCATTGACAGTACTTGCGCAAGTGTTCTCCATTCCAATAGCGAGGAACAAGATCTCCATTTAAGCGAGCAAGTTTATAGGTGCCTGGGTGAAGGAATTCTTCAATCTGGTAAGGCCCTTCCCAATTAGGTCTGAGTACTCTAGCAGCTTGGTCACAGGTGTTTAGGAAAACTCTTCGAAGTACTAGATCTCTGACATTGAATTTCCTTTCTCGCACTTTAGAATTACCGAGCGAATTTTTGCTGGTACGCAGCTACACGGAGTTGGGCTTGCTCACGCTTCTCATCGACCAAGTCTAGGGATTCCATCTATAGTTGGCTGTTCAAGCCTTGATCGTACGTCATTCTGCGATACGAAGGCAAATCCAACTCAACAGGTAACATAGCCTCATATCCATAAGCAAAAGAAAATGGAGTATGTCCTGTTGCTATTCTGTGGGAAGTTCTGTACGACCAAAGGACTTCTGGAAATTGCTCTGGCCATGCCCCCTTAGCTTCTTTTGGTCTTTTCTTCAGTGTATCCTTTAGAGTTTTGTTGACTGCTTCGACTTGTCCATTTGCTTGGGGAAGTGCGACTAAAGAGAAGCTTTTGATAATACCATGTCGCTCGCAAAATTCTGTGAACAAATCACTATCAAACTGGGTGTCGTTATCCGAGACGATTTTCCTTGGCAATCCATAGCAACAAACGATGTTTTTGATTATAAAATCCAACACCTTCTTGGTCATTATGGTTGAGAACGGCTTGGCTTCGGCCCATTTAGTGAGGTAGTCGATGGCAACCACAACATACTTGATGTCGCCCTTCCCTCTGGGCAAAGATCCGATCAAATCTATGCCCCAAACTGCAAACGGCCACAAACTTTGCATCTGTTTAAGCTCATTGGGGGCTACTCATGGGATTTTGGAGAACCTCTGGCACTTTTCGCACCTCCGCACAAACTCCATCGAGTCTTCATTCATCGTGGGCCAGAAGTATCCTTGCCTCAGGATCTTTTTTAACAAGCTTTGCCCCCCAGCGTGGTCTCCACAAAAGCCTTCGTGTACCTCTTTCATCAATTCTTTGGCCTTCTCTTTTGAAGTACATCTGAGGAGTGGCATTGAGTCTCCCCTTCGGTACAAGATTCCATCAACCAATATATACCAAGCAGCTTGCCGCTGAAGGGTCCTAGCTTTGTTTATGTCCGTTGGTAATACGCCAAACGTCAGATACTCTATATATGGTGCCATCCATGTATCTGCCATCTGGACTACCATAGTGGTCTCCTCTGCTTGGATGCTTGGCATAGACAGCCGCTCAACCAACACTATATTCAGAGTATCAGCATCCTTTGCACTTGCTAATTTGGCCAAAGCATCAACATTGGAATTCTAGTCGTGAGTTACTTGCTGGAGGGTGTATTTGTCGAACTGAGCCAATAGTTCTCTTGTTTTGTTTAGATAGGAAACAATCTTTAAACCTCGCACCTGGTATTCTCCCATGACTTGATTCACCACCAGCTGAGAATCACTGTAGATGTGAAGCACCTTTATATTCATGTCCCTGGCTAACTACAACCCAGCGAGTAATGCTTCATACTCGACCTCGTTGTTAGAAGCAGTGAAGTCAAACCTGATTACGCAGTAAAATCGATGCCCTTTCAGCATTATCAATATCACTCCTGCTCCCTCGTGGCACTCGTTAGAAGAACCATCTATAAATAATTTCCACTAGGGAGCTTGGTTTTGACACTCAGGCTCATTAGGCTCTTCAATCTGTTCGCCATCTGTAAGTTCAGTGAACTCTACCAGGGCTTGTCCTTTTATCGCTGCTCACAGCAAGTAAGATATATCGAACTGCCCAAGTTCGACTGCCCATTTTAACAATCTACCCGCAGCCTCTGGTTTTTGCAGGACTTGTCGTAGAGGCTGCTCGGTCAAAATCGTGATTGGGTGAGCTTGAAAGTAAGGTCGTAGCTTCCTGGAGGCCAAAATTAGGCAATAGGCTAGCTTCTCGATGGGCGGGTACCGCTATTCTGCTCCAATTGGCCTTTTGCTTACATAGTAAACACTCTTCTGCACGCCTTCTTCCTCCCTTACTAAAACGACACTAGCAGCATACTCTATCATCACCAAGTAGATGAACAAAGTTTCCTTATCAATCGAATTTGATAGGATGGGTGGTTGCACCATGTGAGATTTTAATCCTTGAAAAGCCTACTCGCACTCCTCCATCCATTCAAACTTTTTGTTGCCTCTGAGTAGATTAAAAAATGGAACGCACTTATCTGTTGACTTCGAAATGAATCTACTGAGAGCGGCAATTCTTCCGGTTAAACTTTGAACATTCTTAATCTTTGCTGGTGATTTCATATCGATTAGGGCTTTAATTTTCTCGGGATTGGCTTCAATTCCTCTCGAGTTAGCTATAAATCCTAAGAACTTCCCTGATCCTACTCCGAAGGAGCATTTAAGGGGATTCAACTTCATCTGATATATGTTCAAGACATTGCAGCATTCCTGCAAATCCTTTATATGCCCTTCTGCCTTCTTTGACTTGACCAGCATGTCGTCAATGTAGACCTTCATGTTTGTGCCGATCAGCTCTTTAAACATGTGGTTGACTAGTCGCTGGTAAGTCGCACAAGCGTTTTTCAAACCAAAAGGCATTACTTTGTAACAGTAAAGCCCTGTATCAGTCCGAAAGCTAGTGTGATCCTCATCAGAGGGATGCATACTAATCTGATTGTACCTGGAGTATGCATCCATGAATGAGAGAATCTCATGTCCTGCAGTGGCATCGGCCAACTGGTCGATTCTTGGGAGTGGGAAACAATCTTTGCAGTAGGCTTTATTAAGATCTTTGAAATCCACGCACGTGCGCCACTTGCCATTAGGCTTGGGAACTAGCACGGGATTAGAGTCCCACGATGGATAAAACGCCACCCTGATGAACCCATTCTCCTTCAGCTTTTCAACTTCTTCTTTTAAGGCTTTTGATCTATCTTGGTCGAGTAGCCTTCTTTTTTGTTGCACCGGTGGAAAACTCTTGTCGATGTTCAGGACATGGCTGATGACTGCAGGGTCTATTTCGACCATGTCTTTGTGCGACCAGGCAAAGACTTCCTAGTTCCTCCTTAAAAACTCCACCAGTGCTTGTTTTGTTGTTGTCTCTAAGTTTTAACCGACTTTCACAACCCTGGTCGTATTTTCTTCATCGAGTTGGACCTCTTCAAGGTCCTCGATGGGTCCAATTTCCTCCTCAAAATCCCCAAAGCGAGGATCCAAATCTCTATCCTCACTTTGGGCAACGCCCTATTTGGTTACATTATCACCCGAGTGGGCCTGAGCATCAGTTGCCACTTGCAACTCTTTTCCTGGAGCATCTCTCGATACACCCTTCTTCACCTTGGCGATCGAGGCATTGTAGCACTCCCTTGCTTCCTGCTAATTCCCCAAGACGCATCCTACCCCTGTGTCTGTCGGGAATTTCATGGCAAGGTGCCATATTGAAGTGATGACCCATAAGTCGACCAGAATTGGTTTCCCAATTACAGCATTGTATGCTGAAGGACAATCAACTACAATGAAAGTAGTGAGTAATGTCTTATTAGTAGGTGCAGTACCTGCTGTAACTGGAAGTCTAATCGACCTTGTTGGGGCGAGCCCTTCACCGAAAAAACCATAAATGGTTTGGTTGCATGGCTCCAGGTCTTTGACAGACAGCTTCATTCTTTCCAGCGAAGACTTGTACAGGATGTTGATCGAACTTCCTATGTCAACCAACACCTTCTTTACCATCATGTTGGCAATTTTTACGTCTACGACCAGTGGGAATCGCACGTGTTGGGCATCATCTTTAAAGAAGGTTATCAATTCCTCCTCTGTTCGAGCCTTTTTCGGTGCTCGATCCTCCACACTCATCATCTCGATGTCTTGGTTGTGGTGTAGGGTTCGAGCGTATCGTTCCCTTGCCTTCCCACTGTCTCCTGCAATATGTGGGCCTCCACAAATGGTGAGTAAAGTGCCTGCCACAGGAGCTGGCTGTAGAGGTGGCGAGCGTTGGCGTGTAGGCGCCTGCTCGTTGCCACCTTGAGCCTCTCACTGAAACCCTCCTGTGGCTCGCACATGTCTTCTTAAATGTCCCTGCCTGATCAGGAACTCAATCTCATCTTTCAACTGGTTACATTCATTTCAGTCGTGCCCGTAGTTGTTGTGAAAACAATAGAACTTTGTCGTATCTCTCTTGGAGATATCTTTCCATATAGCTGTGGGTCATTTGTAAGGCATGCTTGAGTTGGTCACCTGGTAGACTTCAGCTTGGCTTTCCATAAGGGTCGTGTAGTTGGTGAATCTCGACTCGTATCGATTGCCTTTGGGGCGTTTACTCTCAGAAGTCGAGGGTTCATTGTTCGCCCGTTTTCCACCGTTCCTACCATTGCCATTCCCGTTGCCCTTGCCGTTGCCATTGGGTTTTTCCGACCAGTTGCCAGCTTTGGCGGGTTCTTCCTTCGGCCTCTTGTCTTTTGTTTGTGATTTCCCTTCGTTGGCAATCGCGTCTTCGAGCTTGATGTATCGATCAGCCCGATCCAAAAACTCTTGGGTACTTCTTACCCCATTCTTTTTGAGGCTAATCCAGAGGGGTGGATGGCGCCTAACCCTAGCAGTTAGAGCCATCATCTTACCCTCATCTGCCACTGTCTTGGCTCTAGCTGCTGCTCGCATAAAGCGTTGGACATATTCTTTCAAGGGTTCTCCCTTTTTCTGGCGTATCTCGACCAGCTGGTTGGCCTCTGTGGGGTGTATGCGACCCGCGTAGAACTGTCCGTAAAATTCCTTCATGAACATTTCCCAAGACACTATACTAGCAGGAGGGAACTTGAAGAACCACTCCTGAGCAGTGGCAGACAGTGTCGCAAGGAAGATCCGGCAACGGGCATCTTCCAACACTTTTTGTATGTCCATTTGTATCTTAAACTTATTAACATGAGATACTGGGTCTCCGTACCCGTCAAATTTCGGCAATGTAGGCATCTTGAACTTACTGGAGGTTTTTGCTGCAGCAATCCTCTGTACAAAGGGAGTGCCCCTCCTCCTATCATACTCAATATGGGACGTTCATCCCCCGACCAGATGCTATACCGCCTGGTTCAGGGCATCAATCTGAACCTGAACAGCTTCTGGGACTACTGGGGCCACCAGTGCTGGGGGAGCATACTCGTCGATCCTCTCACGGCGGTCGTTAAGTGCGTCCCTTAGATCATCGTCTCTGCTCGCTAGCTCCTAGCCGACTAAAGACGTTCTGCTGCTTGGGTTGCCCCCCAGCGTTGTGGCTAGCTGGCCTATTTTCTCTAGGTGGGGGGCTTCTGCCTCCACCTCTTTCTTCATTTCTCTGGCCAGCATTTCGTCTGCCGGAATCAGCTTCATTATAGTTGCGGCCATCTCTGAATTGTGGCTGACTACGGCGTGATCAGCTATTCACGCTATTTCCTCCTTGAGCTGGCATTTCCCGAGCGTCAGGGGGAGGCCTGCGCTGGTCGTTGGGTCCCCATGCATTGTTATGCCATGGGGGGCCCCTGACCGCAGAGCCTGACTCGGTGTTCCTCCTATTGGCAGAAGGACGCTGCCCCCTGCTCGGTAGATTCGGCTCTTCATCCCCTGGGCGTCTAGGGCTACAGGGCGGCTACCCTGCCCTATTCTACCTTTGGCACTAGGGATTGCCTCGACCAGCCTGGGATGGAGGCTGCTGCTCAGGATCCCTAGGTGGGACATCATCCTGAGCCACAGGTGGCTACTCCTGCCTTTGAGGGCTTGCTGGCTGGAGCAGAGGGCTTGGATTGGGACCTCTCTGAGATTGTTCATTCGGTGGCTGATCTGGCTGGGAGGCTGGCACAGCCTAGCTCCTAGCCAGCTGAATGGCTACTTTGAGGGCGGCCATGGCATCCCTCTGCCGACGATCCATTTCTGCCAGTCGCTCAATTAGCTCTTGGTACAGGCATTTTATTTCTCTTTGCTGCAGCGCCATGGTCTCCACAACATTCTCCTGATTGGCCCTCAGATTAGCCAACTCATCTTGCAACACTCCTAGCGTTGCCCTCAGTGTTTCAGAATCTAATTCCTCCTCATAGAACTCCAAATGTGGTTCATTCTCAGCCACATTTGGGTATGGAGGTTGGGATGGTGCAGCGCCAGTAGCCTATCCAGTCTTCTTGGATGTTTTCGCCATTAGATTTTTTCACAGTTTTTTGTCAAACTCTCAATGAAAGCACCAGAATGTTGACCCACGATTTGGCCAACGACACGGAGTCAAATGTACGACTGAAGATAAAACGACAATTAAGAAAGATAATCTAATGGAAGAGAAGAAAACACCAAAGATTTATAGTGGTTCGGCCCCAAAAGATGGTAATGACCTATGTCCACTTAGTGCTATTATTAAGATTGAATCTCAAAGCAGTGATCAAAGAACTAGGGTTCTTGAGTTTCACAAACCTTGGAAGAAATACAATATAACGATGGATAATTGCACTATAGCTCTCTCTTTTTCTCTATCTTAGCAAAAAGATTCAGAGATCAAAAGTCCCTTCCTTGAGCTATTTCATGCACATGGATAGGCTCAAGGAGGGTTACATGGGCCAATGGGCCATATCTTTCCTTAATAACCGCGTATCAGGGTCATAATGAGCAAATATTCCATGCAATAATTATAAGATCACAGTTTAAGAAGGAAACTGTTGACTGTGAATTTAGCCAACGACGTGAGAACGTCAACTACGACAACCTTCAAGAGAATTATAAACGACAACAGACAGTTTTTTATGAACTAAAGTAAATAACACGAGGTTTTTATAGTGGTTCAGCCCCGATGATCGGTAATAGCCTAATCCACTTAGAGATTTTATTACTGTATTTGCACTCAAGATCAGATGAACCGTGTCAACTGAGTTTCTTCAGTGTGAGATATTCTAGAACGCAAAAATGGGTTTATCTCAAGAACAACACACTTTCTCTCTCTAGAATACAGATTCACTCTTGATTTTGCCAAAAAGTCCTTTTACGATCGTCCCAAGTCCCTATTTATAGACCTGGGTTCTCAACTGATATCCCCTTTTAATAGGGATATTCTATTATTTACCTAATATTTATATTACAAAATAAACATTCAAAATATAACTGATCCCTAATTTCGAGTGAGGATTGAGTGATTCCCGGATGCTTGGACCGATTCTCACTGAAGTAGTTTTGGGCAGTTTGACGTAGCTTCTCATGCATGTTGGCTATTCTTCAAGCTTTACGTAGGTCAAAGGTGGCATACGCATGGCTATCCTTGGACCAAAGGCCAACTACACTCGAGTTATACTCCTCCATTGTGTCCGATCGGACACAATGGTTGTCTTCTTTGGCTTAAGGTGGTTCAAACCACCTTATTTGACTCCTTCAATCAAGGTCCAAAATGACCTTACACTTTGCTCCTCGGACCAACATGGTCCGAGCCATCTTCTTCCTAGCATATCTTCGGACCAACATGGTCCGAGCGCTCTTGCAGGTGTCTTGCGCGATCGGGGGAGGTCATGTGCGATCGGGGGAGGTCTTACGCGATCGGGCATAATGCCCCTTGGACCTAAATGGTCCAAGCCTCCTTTGCTTAACCAAGGTCCGATCGGACCTTGGTCCTCTCTCTTCGGACTTAGGTGGTCTGAGCCACCACCTTTCCTTGATCAAAATGGTCCAAGGTACTCATAAGTACCACGTCCGATCGGGCACACATCCTTCTCCTTGGGCCAACAAGGTTCGAACCTCTTCGCTCAACCAAGTGCTCGATCGGGCATTAGACTTTTCTCCTCGGACCAAGGTGGTCCGAGCCACCATCTACTTCTCCTTGACTTGAATGGTCCAAGGTACCTCCTATGTGTATGTTCGATCGGTCATAGTCATCCCTTTGGACCAAAATGGTCCAAAGTATCCACACGCATCATCTCCGATCGGGCACCACCATTTCTACTCACCTCATTCAAGCCCAAGTTCACTTCTTCCATATCATACCCGATCGGCCACTATGTGGCTTTCCCCTTGAGTAAAACTTGAGCCTTATTCTTTTTGAACTTATTCGAACCAAGCTTAACAAGAGGTCTCCTAAGCTTAGGTCCAATCGGACCTACTGCTTTTATATCTTGAACCAAAATTCATACCTCCCTTTCACTTTCTTGGTCTTGGCACCAATTTAATTATATGGGTCTTTAAACTCAGGTCTGAGCCAAGCAACCCCCAGTCTAAATACTCTCTTCGATTGGGCGTATTTGGCTTGACCCTCTGTCCCATTCCTTAACTAATGTATTAGGCTATTACTAAGTCAGATCTCCCTACTAACTCATGCCACGTGTCCATTTCACCGCCACGTCATTCTTTCCAAATTTTTGGGATAACATTTGCCCCCCAAGTTTATTATATGATTTATTCACGTAATAAACTTTTTCTTCAGCTGACGCCATTATGAAAAATAATAACTGTTCATCTTCATGCAGCAGACCCACGATCACTTGCAAAAATCCACCCAAGATCGTGGGGAGAAAAATTGTCCCAGAATATCAAAGGTCCAAAAGTAAATGAAAAACCCACTTTTTTCCCTTCAAATATCCCCACTTTACATTCTCTTCTTCACACATACAAAAAAAATATATTCTAAAAACCCTTCATCTTCTCCCTTGGCCGAAACCCTCTCAAGGACTCCCTCCTCTTGCCAACTTTACAATCTTCAAGGGGAGCTCCTCATCTTCAAGCATCCTCCAAGCAAAATCAAAGCTCTCCAACCTTGGGTAAGTCTTCTTCTCCATGCCTCCTAGATTGCTACATTTTCTTTTCTAAAAAAATGCCATGGCCGAATATGCTTGTCCCTTGGATGTTCTTGAAGTTCTTGAATATGTCTTGTTCAATGTGTTTGTTCATTGCCTTGATGAGGTTTGTGGCATGGGTAACCCGAATTTTCCCTTAAGCTTTTAGGAATTTCAAGACATTTTTGGTATTTTGACATAAACATGAATATGGGTTTTGAGGGTTTTGATGGTGTAATGGGTTTTTAAGAACATGAAGAAAACCTTTCATTTATATGTTTTGATCTTGTTTTTTGTTTATGTAAATGATGGAATGTGTTTAGACTAGGGATTTTTAGGGCTTTGCCCATTTGGTTTGGATTCGGGGTAGGCAAAGTATGCCATTTAGGGACCATTTTGTACATGGTTTTTGCCCAGAAATTCTGGGCATAAGCGTGTGGTCCGATCGGACCACACTTTGTCCTCATGGTGAACCCATGTTCGATCGGGGATGATGAACCATGGTTCAAGCTTGAGGCGTGTATCTCTTCTGAACGAGATGAGACAACCACCTCCGATCGGGCCTTGAAAAGTTTCAGATAAATGTGTGGTCCGATCGGACCACACGCTCCTTCCTTCGCTTTTAAGTGCCCAAGTTTTTAACAGTCAATTCCGAACCTCCCTAGACACCCATGCCCGATCGAACCTGACTTGTTGCTGCTGGTGGCTAGGAGTTTTGGAGGCACGAGGCACACCAGGCGGATTCTCAGACCCTGGGTGCACATCTTCTCCTCGGGCACGCTACGCCCGATCGGACGTCCTAGGGACTTCGCGTGAGGCTCGTGCGGTGGCGAGGCAGGACGTCTCCTGGCCAGAATGTGTCTGATCGGACCAGTTTTATTTTGTTCTGGGCGTGTGTGGATATATGGTTCCTCCCATCTGCTCTGAACACCCCTTTGGTAATGAGTATCCAACACATTTTGGCAGTCGATCGACTGCAATATGCTAAGTTGTCCCCTAGAGTAAGCACACGGTCCGATCAGACCATTTTCAATTTTCCTTGGTTTATACACCTTTGTGGTCATGTCCACTTAGTGCCTCTAGGCATCCGATCGGAGGTATAAAACCATTCCTTTGAGCCTAAAATGTGGTCCGATCGGACCACACCTAACTCCTTAGACCTTGGCTTCTTTTCCTTCCAAATGTATAACCAACCTCTGTATGTTACTACACACATAAGGAACTTAGCCTTATAGGAAAACCCCAAAAATGCCTCCTTCTATAAGCTTTAATAAGTTCAATACTTTAAGTACTTTTAGGCACTTTTGAGCATTAAAATTATATTTTCCATATGTGTTATATTTTTATAACTTGGACAAAATTTTCCAAGTATATAAATAATTCTTATTTTTGATGAATTTTTTCTGTATGGTTACTCACCTCCCCATTTTTTATTCATTTTTGTAGATGAATCGCTCTGACTATAGGGGAGGTGACAATCATACGAACTCCGAATCATCCGCCCCGCAAACAATCGAGACTCCCTTGAATAGCGATTCCTCACCAGGCTCGTCTACTGGTTACACTCCAGAGGACCGTCTTCGCCGCTTCAAGCAGATCCTCCCTCGCTCAGCCTTATATCTTCTTCACGAGGAACAATTTCTTCGACAGGCTTCTCAGTCGACGATGAGGGTGAAGCAATCTAACAGGCTCCCTCAGGAACACGATCCGCAGGTTGCCCGCAGAGCAGTACAGAAGGTGGCAAAGCGCAATCAAACCTGCACTACCACAGCTTCAAGAAAGCCTTCTCTGAAATTTGCTACTGCGATCCAGGATTTGGCTGTTCAGAAGCCACGTGATGAGGGAGAAGAAGAACCCTCCTGGTTCGTTGCCGAAGCCTCAAAACTTAATCCCGCTCTATTCCAGAAACACATTGAAGCTTTAGGCTTGAATGGGGCAAACGTGACGTGTCCGGGCTCGCATCAAAGAGCCAATAGGCCCGGTGGAAGGTACTGTGCCTGGTCCAGGCACCATGTACAAGCTGGAGCAACACTCCCGCTGCACATCTATTTCCGGTCCGTAGCAGACTACTTCAACATCTCCCCATTTCAGATCACGCCGAATGGGATACAGGCACTCTCTGCGCTGTATATTCTTTATTTTCTGAATGGTTGGGACGAGCCCACCCCTCATGAGGTGCATTACCTGTTTGATCTTCGGACCAACCCTTCTCACAACAACTCAGGTTTCTTCCATTTCTATCACAGGCATAGGGGGGTTACATATCTCAATGGCATCTCCCATAAGTCAAACGCCGGGAAATATCATAAGGAATACTTCCTCACATTGGATATTGAGGCCAACAACTTGGATTTTACGCGCTCGGGTCCGTTTGAGCGACCATTGCCTACTGAAGGGATGTTTAGGCGGGCCAAGAAATTGGCTAACATGAGTCTTAAAGAGAAGGATGTAAAAAAGTTGGTCACGCTGGACCTTCTTCAGATGGTGAGTCTGGTGCCATGTGAGCAGGATCTGGTGGTGGAAAGTACCACCGGGGAGAACGACACGCCTGGTCGGTCTACCGAGGGCACAGAGCAAATGACTGATCGGCATTCTCCTGGGCCTTCTCCGCTTTCCCGTAGACCTGGCGACTTAGTCATTAGAGAGCCTGATCCTCAGCGTAGATCTACTATTCCCGCTCAACCTGGGAAAGGAAAAGCTATCCAGGTTGAAGGGGAACTTAGCTCATCCTCGGACGACGAGGATGAGTTCCTTGATCAGATCTTCAACGCAGGTAACACATGCTTAGTGAAAATAGGCATATTTTTTATAATTGGTAATTAGAGAGTATCACAATTGTAGTATACACTTGCATATGTTTCATTATGTTTATTTCTCTAACAATCTTGTTTTTTCATCCTTGGCAGATTCAGACATGTTCAGAGATTGCGTTGCTTCAAAGAGGAAAACTGGTGATGGAAGTGGCTCTATGCCTCCACAGAAGATTCAGAAGGTAGTACCGCCAAGTCAAGGGAGGCAACCTGGGGGACCGACTACACTTCCGCCACTGACCCCCTCTTCCCTTCCTCCTTCTGCGAGCCTAACTCCTACTCACCAGGGTAGTTCGAGTGAGCTCTTTCGTGCTGTTAGCGACCTGGGCAAGGGGCTTCTTGAGGATATTGGCCGTGATGCATCGACGCTTCAAAGCCTAGACTCCTACCCTCGACTTAGTGTCGAAGTTGTCTTGAAGAGAGGACTCGCTCAATTGATGAAGGTAAGCATTTTTCCTCGAGATACTTTGTTATTAGTATTTTTACTTGTATTAACTTTTTGTCTTCCATGCAGTCACTTGTCACCATTGGTCATGCTCAGCTTCGAGCCGTGGATTACAAGGATCTGATCAAGGTGCAGGACGATCAACTGGTGGAGGCCAGGTCCAAGCTGGAGCAAGCAGAGAGAACTATAGCTGAACGGGACGAGTCTCTCAAAAAGCAGGCTCAAAACAATGCTTCCTTGACAACTCAATTGGAGAAGCAATCCCTTGATATTAAAGAGTTAGTTCGAGACAATGAGAGGTTGATTAGCGAGAACGAAGAGCTGAAGCAAGAAAAAGAGCTTGACTTGATTCGCTTTGAGGAGGCCAGTTTTGACTGCTTCTATAAGGTCTGGAAGCTGAACAAGCCTCTTAATCTTGATTGTTTCCCCAAGGAGGCCCAAGCAGAGGATCTTGCCAGATGTGAAGCAAGAGCCGCTGAAGAAGCTGCCAACCCTCCTGCACTCGCCCCAACCTGCTCTGCTATATCATTTCGAGCGAGAGGAGCAGCTGATGCAGAGGAGGGAGTCGATCAACCCTCTAGAGGAGCTCGCCTGTGACTCCCTCTCATAGTTCATCACAGTCTACTTTACTTTGTATTTTGTTGCTCGAACTAGTGAGCTATTTTGACATTTAGCACTTTACTCTTTCCTTGCTGACAATTTCAAACTTCTAAGTTTTTATTGTGCATAGCAAAGTTTTTGGATGCCTTTAATTTCACATGAGAATTTAGTTTTTTAACTTAGAAATTTTTACCATTCCATAAGTTCACACCAAATGTACTTCCTCATGCTCTTATTGCTCTAACTTTTTATGAGCATAAATGTCTTGTTACACGAATATCAGTTTTTAACTTAGAATTTGAAAAATTCTAAGTTACTTAAGCTTTGTAAAACAAGTTAGCTTAACGGCTATTTTAGACTCCTAAACTTACAAGTCAGCCCAAAAACAAACATATTTGCTCGTGCTCTTATTGCCTGTGTTGAAATACATACCAGTATACCCTATGTGCCCCCCAAGTGATTGAGGGTGGATAAATCCTTGATCACTTACTACTTGATCGGATTTGTTCGAGTAGTTACTACTCGTGAAACACATGAAATATACGAAAATATATCAGTAGTTGACCACTACATAAATATTATCTAAACGTTGGTCCTCCATATTATGATACCGACCAGTTGAACACTGTCCAGTACATTAGTTTTTAAAAGACCTGTTTTGTTTAAATTATTATGACAGTTGAACACTGCCCAACAAAAATAATCAACACATATGCAAAGTTTGTAGCAAGGTACGACCACAATGCGTGTGGTCTCTTTTATTACTCGTAATAATAAATGACAAAACGTGTCTAACAACGAGTTCCAAACAAAATAACATTGTTCAAAATAATGCGACTGGGTAGCAAATAACCAGTTCACAAACAAAAAACTTAAATAACAAGTTAAGCACTTGATACAAAGCTACTACTCTGCAAGTAGTATTTATTGATAATATTTTCTCAAGTGCTCGCCATTCCAGTAGTTTCTGATCAGCTCCCCATTCAATCGAGCAAGCTTGTAAGTGCCGGGCGGTAAGACCTGTTCAATTTGATATGGTCCTTCCCAGTTCGGTCCTAGCACACCAGCTGCTGGGTCTCTAACAAACACCTTCCTTAGGACTAAATCTCCGACCTGGAACTTTCGATCTCGCACTCTGGAATTGAAGTAGCGTGCCACTTTTTGCTGATGAGCTGCTACTCTGAGGCTTGCCTCCTCTCTTCTCTCTTCGAGGAAGTCCAATGATTCTGCCAACAACTGATGGTTCTCCTCTTGGTTGTAAACGGTCCTTATATGAGAGGGTGGATCTATCTCCACAGGTAACATGGCTTCATACCCATATGCTAAAGAGAATGGGGTATGGCCAGTTGCCGTCCGAGCGGTAGTCCTATACGACCAAAGGACTTCTGGTAACTCATCTGCCCAAGCACCCTTAGCTTGTTCCAGGCGCTTCTTCAAAGTGTCCTTCAATGTTTTGTTCACTGCTTCAACCTGCCCATTGGCCTGAGGATGGGCCACCGAGGAGAAACTTTTGGTGATGCCATGCCGAGTGCAAAAATCGGTAAATATGTCGCTGTCAAACTGGGTGCCATTGTCAGACACTATCTTTTTAGGTAGACCATAGCGACATATTATATTTTTAACAACAAAGTCCAACACTTTCTTCGATGTAATCGTGGCTAATGGTTCGGCCTCAGTCCATTTAGTAAAATAATCTACTGCGACCACAGCGAATTGCACTCCTCCCTTTCCTTTGGGTAACTTCCCGATCAAATCAATGCCCCATACTGCAAAAGGCCACGGACTTTGCATTTGCCTCAAAAGATTTGGTGGTGCTCTGGGTACCTTAGAGAATCTTTGGCATTTGTCACACCTTTTCACATATTCCATAGAGTCTTCGTTCATAGTAGGCCAGAAAAATCCTTGCCTCAAGATCTTTTTAGATAGACTCTGCCCCCCAGCATGATCTCCACAAAACCCCTCATGCACTTCAGCTAATAAGCTCTTTGACTGGTCGGGGGTTATGCACCTGAGGAGAGGTAAGGAGTATCCTCTCCTATATAACACTCCATCCACCATGGTGTACCTAGCAGCTTGCCTCATAACTTTCCTTGCTTCATTACGACCATCTGGGAGCATCCCATGTTCAAGGTAGGCAATGATGGGAGTCATCCAGGTGTCGACTATCGTAATCGGCATGGCCTCTTCTCTATCAATACTTGGCTCTGCCAAGTACTCTACTGGAACTATATTCAGTGTTTCGGCATCTTTCGCACTTGCAAGCTTTGCCAGAGCATCAGCATTGGAATTCTGCTCCCTTGGTACTAGCTTAATGGTATACTCCTCGAACTGGGCTAGTAAATCTTTAGTTTTGTTTAAGTATGCCACCATGCGTAGGCCCCTCGCCTGGTACTCCCCTAATACTTGATAAACCACCAATTGGGAATCACTGTTTATCTCCACCGACCGGGCACGTACATCTCTAGCCAGTCGCAAGCCTGCTAAGAGGGCCTCATACTCTGCTTCGTTATTAGAAGCATTGAATCCGAACCTCAGTGCACAATGAATTCGGTGCTTCTCTGGTGTGACTAGTATAATCCCAGCTCCTGAATGGTGCTCGTTTGACGATCCATCAACGAAAAGTTGCCAAGCAGGAACTTCTTCTTTTAACCCAGTAACACTCTCCTGTTGATTAGGGACCTCAACGATTCCGGTACACTCAGCGATGAAATCCGCCAAGGCTTGACCCTTAATAGCAGTCCTTGGTTGGTACTTGATTTCAAATTGGCCTAGCTCGACCGCCCATTTAAGTAGCCGACCAGACGACTCCGGTTTTTGCAAAACTTGGCGAAGAGGCTGGTCAGTGAGGACCTTGATGGGGTGTGCTTGGAAATACGGCCTCAACTTTCGTGATGCAAGTACCAAGCAGTAAGCCAACTTCTCAATCATGGGGTATCGGGACTCCGCTCCTATCAAACGCTTGCTAACGTAATACACTGGGTGCTGCACCTTATCCTCCTCACGTACTAAAGCAGCGCTAACAGCGTGTTCCGTGACTGCTAGATATGCAAGTAGGTCCTCTCCATCAACTGGTTTAGAAAGAACAGGAGGTTGAGCCAAATGTTCCTTTATTGCCTGGAAAGCTTGTTCACACTCTGCGGTCCACTCGAACTTCTTTCCTCCTTTAAGCAGGTTAAAAAACGGGACGCACTTGTCCGTTGATTTTGAGACGAACCTGCTTAGAGCCGCAATCCGCCCAGTCAAGCTTTGCACCTCCTTTATTCTTGTGGGAGACTTCATCTCTATGAGAGCCTTGATCTTTTCAGGGTTTGCTTCTATTCCTCGGGAGTTGACAATAAACCCAAGGAATTTCCCAGAACCCACTCCAAACGAACATTTGAGGGGGTTTAATTTCATGTTATACTTCCTCAAGATTGCAAAGCAATCCTCTAAGTCTCCCACGTGCCCCCCAGCTTCTTTCGACTTCACCAGCATATCATCTACGTATACCTCCATGCTTTTGCCGATTAAGTCACGAAACATGCCATTCACCAGGCGCTGGTAGGTAGCTCCTGCATTTTTTAACCCGAAGGGCATCACTCTATAGCAATAGAGCCCTATATCCGTTCGGAAGTTGGTATGTTCTTCATCAGGAGGATGCATGCTGATTTGGTTGTATCCCGAATATGCGTCCATGAAGGACAAGGTCTCGTGACCAGAGGTTGCATCCACCAACTGGTCTATTCTCGGTAAAGGGAAACAATCCTTCGGGCATGCTTTGTTTAGATCAGTAAAATCTACACAAGTCCTCCACTTTCCATTGGGTTTAGGCACCAAGACTGGGTTTGAAACCCAAGCTGGGTAGTATGCCTCTCTAATAAACCCGTTCTCCTTCAACCGCTCTACTTCCTCCTTAAGAGCCTTTGCTCGATCCTTGTCAAGTAACCTCCTCTTCTGCTGTACCGCTGGATACCTTTCATCTACGTTGAGCACATGGCTGATCACAGTTGGTGAGATACCCACCATATCCTTGTGAGACCAGGCGAAGACATCCTGATTCCTTCGCAAGAACTCTATCAGCTGTGCTCTCACCTCAGCTTTCAATTTCTTCCCAATCTTGACCCCTCTTGTCGGGTCATTCTCATCTATAGGGACCTCTTCTAACTCCTCGGACGGTCCCACATCACTCTCATAATCCCCAAAGCGAGGATCAATATCTCTTTCCTCGCTTTGGGCAACGCCCTATTTGGTGACTTCATCACCTGATGGGGTCTTCTGCTCTTTCAAACTGGGAGTGCTCTCCTGGTCACACTCCTTCAACACCTCTTCATCGTTTACTACGACAAGACTCTGGTCTACGTCCATCTCATCCACTTCCCCTCCTTCAACACACACAATCATGTTGTTTTCCTTGGCACCTTTCTTTGCCTTAGCTATGGAGGCATTATAACACTCTCTAGCTTCCCTTTGGTCTCCTTGGACGTAGCCTACGCCAGCGCTGGTCGGGAACTTCATAGAAAGGTGCCAAATTGAAACTACCGCATGCAAGTTGGTGAGTAGTGATCGACCAATAACCACATTGTAGGCAGACGGGCAGTCAACAATCAAAAATTCAGTCATCACGGTTTCATGCTTGGGAGCTTCCCCCGTGGTGACTGGTAACTTTATTGTTCCAGCTGGTGATAGTCCCTCTCCAGTAAACCCGTAAATGACTTGAGAGCATGGTTTCAAGTCATTGATGGATAGCTTCATTTTTTCAAAAGAGGACTTATAAATAATGTTTACGGAACTTCCCGTATCAACCAAACATCTTTTCACCTTCATGTTAGCTATTTGAACTGTCACTACGAGAGGGTCATTGTGAGGATACCTCACGTGTTTGGCATCCTCCTCAGTGAAGGTGAGGGACTCACTTTCATACCTTGGGTTCTTTGATGGTCTCTCCTCCATCGTCATAACCTCGGATGTGGACGCTGCCTCCAACTCATGACGAAGGGTGCGAGCATATCTTTCCCTCGCCTTGCTGCTATCACCCGCAAGATGTGGTCCTCCACATATTGTATCTAGTGTGAAGTCCACAGGTTCAGGTTGCAAAGGTGGGGACCGTTGTCGCTTGAACCCAGGATTATTGTTGCTTCCCTCTCCCTGGGTTTTCTCTGCCTTATATTTTTTTAGTTTCCCCGAACGGAGGAGAAACTCTATCTCATCCTTAAGGTGGTTACACTCGTTCGTGTCATGACCATAGTCTCCATGGAAACGACAGAACTTGTTCTTATCCCTCTTACTCATTTCCTTCTTGATTGGAGGGGGCCTTCGGTAAGGGACCTCCTGATGGCTGGCTAGATAGATCTCCGCTCGGGTTGCCGAAAGAGTAGTGTAGTTGGTGAATCGAGGTTCATACTTCGTAGGTTTGTCATTCGACCCAGACTTAGCTTTCTTCTCACTGCGGTGGTCAGACCCGTTATTCCCACGTTTCTTACTACCGCCTTGATCATTTCCGCTATCCTTTGGAGTATCCCCCGATCCACTTGGGTTGTTCAACCCGTTCTCTCCTTTCTCAATGGCATCGTCCAACTTCATGTACTTATCTGCACGGTCCAAGAACTGTTGTAAAGTTGAAATTGGATGGCGGTGAATGCTGTCCCACAAAGGACTTCGATAAATAATACCCGAGGAGATCGCAACCATCTTCCCTTCATCTCCAACAGCGGTAGCCCGATTGGCTTCTCTCATAAACCTCTGTATGTAGTTCTTGAGAGATTCATCTTTGCCTTGCCTAATATCCACCAAGTGGTTGGCATAAACTGGAGGGGTTCGGGCAGTGCTAAACTGCCTGCAGAACTCCTTCCTAAAGCTCTCCCAAGAGGTGATGGAGTCGGGTTTGAACTTCCAGTACCACTCTTGGGCAGTGTCTGACAAGGTGGTGGGGAAGACTCTACAGCGGTAATCGTCACTCACCCCAAGCAGCTCCATCTGATCCTCGAACTTTCCAACGTGTCTCACCGGGTCTGCCTTTTCTGTATAAACTGGCAATACCGGCGCCTTGTATTTCCTTGGTGGTTGGGCTGCTCTTATTCTAGCACAAAAAGGGCTACCACTTCTGTGGTCTACTGGATCAATAACTGGTTGTTTGGATAAACCTTGTACTGCCGCCGTCAAAGCATCAAGCTGGGCTTGGATGGCTGGGGCCACTGCTGGGGATGAACTTTCGGGACCGCTAGGTCGGGCACTCCTATCCAGCGTATCTACGTCAAGTATTTCTACTCGACTAGTAGGACGGATTGGCTCCTGCCCTTCGAACGGAGCGGTCCTCCTTCTGTCATCAATGATGTCCCTTAGGTCCTTCTGAGCAGTGTTCTTTCCCAACCGGTCGAACACCGTACTCCGAGTCTTTTCGGAGGGTCTATTAGGTGGAGCGTGCTCCTTGCCATTACGCTGGTTGGGATGTCGTGGTGGCTTCCCCGTTTGAGCTGGTTGATTATCTCCCCCTCGTCGGTTATTATTCTTCTCTTTCGACTGGTTGGTGTGGTAACTGTCACCTTCATCACGCCCATGTCCATCTTTGAAGTGTGAAGTTTCCTTGCCACGAGGGGCTTTGTTGTGCCCCTGCTCAGAAGGTGTTTTCTTACTGCCAGACTTATGACTTCCTGACCTGGAAGTCTCTGATCTATGGCTCCTTGAGGGGGTCTTAGAATTCCCCCTTTGGGTAGAGGCAGTGCGTGATCGTATTCCCTCCTCCTCATGACCAGGCGGGTTACCACCACCTCTTGCTGGTCTATCAGCTTTCTTTTGACCAGCCTCTATGGTCCTTGCTTCTTGAGTGGGTATCACCCCAGGCATAGCTTGAGCATTGGCTCGGGTCAACTGCGCAGCTGCCTCCAGAGCAAGTGCAGCTTCGCGGTGTCGCCTGTCGGCCTCCTCCTGCTGTCGACGGATCTCCTCGCTCCTAGCGTCCATCTCTTGTCTCTGCTTGGCCATTTCCTCAGCAAAGGCCTCCTGCCTAGCATTGAACTGGGCCAACTCATCCTGGAACGCGCTCATGGTCTCCTGGAGCTCCTCAACTTCAGGAGCTACATCCTCAAGCACGACCCTAGGCTCATTCTCACGATCTTGAACGTTAGGATTTTCCGATCTAGCATGCTCCCTGGAGGTGCTTGCCCTCTTGGAGGCCGCGGTGGTGTTCTTAGGCGCCATATCGCTTTAGGGACTGTCTGTTTTCTCTTCAGGCTCTCAATGAAAGCACCAAAATGTTGACTGTGAATTTAGCCAACGACGTGAGAACGTCAACTACGACAACCTTCAAGAGAATTATAAACGACAACAGACAGTTTTTTATGAACTAAAGTAAATAACACGAGGTTTTTATAGTGGTTCAGCCCCGATGATCGGTAATAGCCTAATCCACTTAGAGATTTTATTACTGTATTTGCACTCAAGATCAGATGAACCGTGTCAACTGAGTTTCTTCAGTGTGAGATATTCTAGAACGCAAAAATGGGTTTATCTCAAGAACAACACACTTTCTCTCTCTAGAATACAGATTCACTCTTGATTTTGCCAAAAAGTCCTTTTACGATCATCCCAAGTCCCTATTTATAGACCTGGGTTCTCAACTGATATCCCCTTTTAATAGGGATATTCTATTATTTACCTAATATTTATATTACAAAATAAACATTCAAAATATAACTGATCCCTAATTTCGAGTAAGGATTGAGTGATTCCCGGATGCTTGGACCGATTCTCACTGAAGTAGTTTTGGGCAGTTTGACGTAGCTTCTCATGCATGTTGGCTATTCTTCAAGCTTTACGTAGGTCAAAGGTGGCATACGCATGGCTATCCTTGGACCAAAGGCCAACTACACTCGAGTTATACTCCTCCATTGTGTCCGATCGGACACAATGGTTGTCTTCTTTGGCTTAAGGTGGTTCAAACCACCTTATTTGACTCCTTCAATCAAGGTCCAAAATGACCTTACACTTTGCTCCTCGGACCAACATGGTCCGAGCCATCTTCTTCCTAGCATATCTTCGGACCAACATGGTCCGAGCGCTCTTGCAGGTGTCTTGCGCGATCGGGGGAGGTCATGTGCGATCGGGGGAGGTCTTACGCGATCGGGCATAATGCCCCTTGGACCTAAATGGTCCAAGCCTCCTTTGCTTAACCAAGGTCCGATCGGACCTTGGTCCTCTCTCTTCGGACCTAGGTGGTCTGAGCCACCACCTTTCCTTGATCAAAATGGTCCAAGGTACTCATAAGTACCACGTCCGATCGGGCACACATCCTTCTCCTTGGGCCAACAAGGTTCGAACCTCTTCGCTCAACCAAGTGCTCGATCGGGCATTAGACTTTTCTCCTCGGACCAAGGTGGTCCGAGCCACCATCTACTTCTCCTTGACTTGAATGGTCCAAGGTACCTCCTATGTGTATGTTCGATCGGTCATAGTCATCCCTTTGGACCAAAATGGTCCAAAGTATCCACACGCATCATCTCCGATCGGGCACCACCATTTCTACTCACCTCATTCAAGCCCAAGTTCACTTCTTCCATATCATACCCGATCGGCCACTATGTGGCTTTCCCCTTGAGTAAAACTTGAGCCTTATTCTTTTTGAACTTATTCGAACCAAGCTTAACAAGAGGTCTCCTAAGCTTAGGTCCGATCGGACCTACTGCTTTTATATCTTGAACCAAAATTCATACCTCCCTTTCACTTTCTTGGTCTTGGCACCAATTTAATTATATGGGTCTTTAAACTCAGGTCTGAGCCAAGCAACCCCCAGTCTAAATACTCTCTTCGATTGGGCGTATTTGGCTTGACCCTCTGTCCCATTCCTTAACTAATGTATTAGGCTATTACTAAGTCAGATCTCCCTACTAACTCATGCCACGTGTCCATTTCACCGCCACGTCATTCTTTCCAAATTTTTGGGATAACAGAAACAAATCAAGTTATACGACCAGCCTGGTCGTATCTAAATGTTAAGCCCCGACGAAGCGATGTGCTTCTGGTCGATAGTTGAGCAGTACTTTTGCCACGTCATCAACAACCAATTTTTAGGTAAACAGTGTCTATGTAGGTAAGGGCATGAATGAGCCTCTCTTTCCTCTCCTCTTCTTTTAGGGTTTTTTCACCAAAGTCAGGAAAACCGTTCTCTCCCACGTGCTCCATTCAATTGGGAGCATTTCTGATGTAACAAGATGAATTACAGTTGTCCTCACTGAAAAATTGCCACCTCAGCACATGTCTAAACCCCACATAAGGAAACACCACGTCATTTTCCCAAGTCTCCAGATAATGCTGCGAAATCCAATGCAGCCACATTCCTAAGTATTTTTTTTCTACTTTACAACAATTAAACTATGTGAGTTACAACACTTACAATCCATAAAATCCTACATTAACCCAACAACTTCACCATTTTTTATGAACCATGTTAATCCTTTCTTAGTAGACATCAAACAACAAAGACAACAATAATTAACACATAAAACAAAAAATAAAATAATAGATGAAATTAAATACAAAATAAACACAAATAACACACATCACTCTAACTAACTCATTTTATTAGTCTAAAAGTGCCTTAGATGACTCTATTTTCTAGAGTTATTAGCCTCTAAGAAAATCAACTTTATTTAAAAGTGTTTTAGTAAAGTGAGATGAATGTAATGGGTAATTATCTAGATCACATTAATTGTAGAAACAAGAACTTTTATAATTAAATGTATTTTGTAATTAATTACAATCATAGTGTTATCAATAAACTAGTAATTAATTTAGAATTGATTAATTAATTTTAATAAACTCATTTATTTTAAAATATTAAGTGGGAAAATGTGAACATCTCAATGTGACCTATGGTCTCCATTATTAGTACAACACCGTGAAATATGAATAGGGCCTCGAGGTGGATTTGTTTCCATCCTGCTAAGGAAGGTTTCTAGACATATTAATACCAAGGTTGACTTCTTACGAAAATAGGAAAGAATGATGTATTTTAGGCTTGACCAACATTAAGGCGGCACTCTCTAAGTTAAGTCATGAATTCATAAATAATGAGTTACACTTACAAAGATGCACTAAAGCTTTTGCAGTGGATAATTGTATCTTGAAAAAACCAACGATACTTTATTTTTAAAAGAGAAAAGAAGAGTTATTTTAAGTTTTAAATAATAAAGATAAGATCGTCCTATAAGCTATCTAAATTTAACTTGACCAACCCTAAGGTGGCACTTTATTTGTTGAGTAGTTTTATCGTGGAATAGTCAATGATAAATTTATGTGTTTTAATTGTTGCATTCTTGCATCATATTTAGTTTCCAAATTATTGATATTTTTTCAAATAGTAATATTATTGTATTTTATCTCTTTCAGTAATGTCAAATGGTGACAATCAAATTACTACTTTACTTTCACTTGAAAAAGTTAATGGAGATAATTTTATAAGATGGAAATCGAATAAGAATTTAATGTTAATCAGTGATAACCTTAAATTTGTCCTAACTGAGGAATGTCTTGAAGAGTCTACTGTCAATGTCTCGAAGAATATTTGGGACAAATATGATGCCTAGATTCAATCCAATAATAAGGCTAAGTGTTACATGCCTATGAGCATGAATGATGTTATGAGGGCAAAGCATGAACCCATGTAAACTACTTTTGAGATAATGGAATCTTTGTAGGCCATGGTTGGGTATAATTCTGATCAAAGGAGACATGAGGCTACTAGAACCTACATGAGTACTAAGATGAAGAAGGGTTTTTTTTGTGCATGAACATGTCTTGAGCATGGTCAACGTGATGCAAGAAGCAGAAATACATGGGGTCATCATTGATGAGCGTATACAAGTTAACATCATACTTGAATCACTCGCTCCTGCTTTCTCTGCATTCACAACCAACTATATTACGAATAAGTTGAAATTAAACATGACCCAACTATTGAATGAAATGCAGATATTTGAGTCTCTTAACAAAACCATAACCAATGAGGCTAATGCAAATGTGACATAGGAGAAACCTTCAACCTTTGAGGATAAAACCAAGAAGAGGAAGAAGAACAATGAAAAGGACAAAGTAAGGGAAAGAAGTCCAAGAAAGGCAAGAAGGCACTAAAAGCCAAGGATAACAAGAATGACTATAACTCCAAGAAGAAAGAACCAAAGGGAAAGTGTCCACTGTGGAGTTAAAGGTCACTAGAAGAGAAACTATAAAAAGTATCTGATGAGCTGAAAAAGAAAGGTAAATCTGATTTACTTGTACTTGAAGTTTGTACAGTGGAAGACGATGCCACTAACCATGTTTGTTCTTCTATGCAGATACTTGAGCAATCAAGGGAACTTGTTGATGGTGAGGTAGCTGTGCGAGTTGGCAGTGGAGTGCTCGTTTTAGCAAGAGCAAAGGGAATAATCCGTTTATTTTTTGGGAACAATTATCTTATTTTGAATAATGTTTATTTTAATCCTTGATTTTATAAAAACTTAGTTTCTTTATCTATGTTGTATGGACAATCTTTTGACATTTCTTTTAATATTAATGCGATTGTTATTTCAAAGAATGGTTTCAAAATTTTTGAAGTAAAACATACAAATGGACTGTATATGCACAAGCCAAATGAACGGTCGATAAATAACTCAGAATTATTTAAAGTAGCTAAATCAAAAGGAAACAAAAGACAAAAAGTTTCAAATGAGGACGACACATATCATTGACATCATAGAGTTGGTCATATAGAACTAGACAGGATAAACAGGTTAAGAAAAGATGGATTGTTGAGAGAACTAAGAGTTGGAACTCTTCTGGTTTGTAGGTCTTGTTTAGAAGGACCAAACTTCCTTTCTCAGCGAAAGGTAACAAAGCTAAAGCTTGTACATAGCGATGTGTGTGGTACAATAGATGTACAAGCTAGAGGTGGATATGATTACTTCGTCACCTTCATTGACGATTACTCAAGATATGGTCATACTTACTAATGTTTAGGAAGTCTGAAACCTTTGGTAAGTTTGAAGGCTTCAAAGTTAAGGTTGAGGAGTAGTTAGGTTAGAATCTTAAAACACTTTGATCCAATTGAGGTGGAGAATATTTGGATTTTGAATTCAAAGTGTCGAAGCATGGTATTCTATCCCAACTCACAACACTTGGACCACTACAACAAAATGGTGTTTCAGAAAGAAGAAACAGTATTGTGTTGGACATGGTCAAGTCTATGTTAAGCTACTCTTCACTTCCTATCTCATCTTGGGGACATGCACCTCAAACTACGACTTACATTTTGAATGAAGTCCCATCTTATACAATAAGCAAAACGATACTGGAACAGTGAAATAGTAACAAACCTAGTTTGCACCATATTCGCATTTGGGGTTGTCCATCTCAAGTTCTTAGACCTAAATCAAGGAAACTTGATTCGAGGTTTGAAGTGTGCATTTTCGTGGGATGTGCAAGAGGTGGTAATTTCTAAAGTCCCAAGAACCAAAATGTATATGTTTCAACAAATGCGACCTTCCTTGAACACAACTATATGAATAATTATAAACCTTGGAGCAAGGTAGTTTTGGAGGAACTCATAGATGATAGAATTCCATTAGATTCATCATCATCATTATTAAATGATAAATGAAAAACTAGGGAAACAATTATTAATACCAGCCAGGATCACAGCTCGGCAGGCGCACGGGCACGCAAGGCTACTGGTGTGTGTGCGACTTGGGCTTGTAGCCGAGGGGCTCGGGCCATCGTCTTGGGCTGGTGGCTCGGGTCCCTTTTATTTCTCTTATCTAGATTTTTAAATTTAAATTTTAAAAAAAAATAAAATTACAAGAATCCTATGCCTTTTATGGCTTACACGAGATCTAGAAAATCAAATTCCTAACCAATTAACATAAAATAATTAACAATTCATCATTCAACAATACGTTCAAGAAACATATCTATCCATTCAATATACATATCAACATATATATAAAAAATGCAACAAACCCACACAACATTTAATATATATAGACTACTTTGGTACCAATTGTTGGTATTAAAAAAATTATTTAATATACGCAGCAGAATGGAATTTTTTTAAAAAATTATTAATATCAGTCAAGATCATACATATATAGATATATTAAATCACATACAAATAAATGAAAGATTACTTCTTGAATCATATCAAGTGTCCTTGAATCTTTTTGTATAAATCAACGATCTTCCTATCCTTATGCAGAAAGCTAACACCTTGATCTTCTAGATCAATCCTCAAACACACAAGGACGTGTGTGGGCACATAAGATTCAAATGTTGATTTAGACTCTCTAGATGTACTCAACACATGAGAACTGAAGAGAATTGAGAGAGAGACTATAGAAATTTCTACAATTTCAAGTTTAGGAAATTCTATCGATTCTTTTCTTGAGAGAGTCTGATAGTTAACAACAACTTCATAAAACTTAAACTTAAAGTATCGTTTATTTCAAGTTTATAAAGATAATTAACTAATTTAATTAACCTTTATTTTATTTAAAATAAAACCGATCAGTTACATCTATTTGAATTATTTAATTTTATATCAGATTTAAAAAAATATATAATAAAATAAACAAATAAGTTTGAAATTCAAAATTTAAATCCCAAGGATATTTTCTATCCTCGGGTGGCGCCACACACTCACTATATAGTAAGTGTGTTGTGAGCCATATTAGAGATTTCCTTAATAAATATAAGTTAATTCGAAATTATCTTCATTTTAATATATGAGCTTTAAATAAATAAATATGTTATTATAAATGTCTTATAATATGATAATTATTAATGTCTCTTTATATTTATCAAAACATGATTAATATTTATTTTAACATGTTTTTCAAAATAATTATTAAATCACAATTAATCAATTTTCCATAATTATCACATAATTATTTCATTTCCTCAAAAGATTAATTCCTTTGCAATTTAGTCATTCTCTATAAAAGTCTTCCTTGTGACATCATTACCCTTGACAGTGTAGGATAGAGGTGACCTGGCGACCATGGACCTATAATACGAAGCTCTAATAAACCAGCTTATTAATCAAACTCTTTAATATAATAATAATATTTATTAATTCCAAGATTACTTCATTATAAATATGGACTCACACTTTAAGTATTTATACAATTATATTGACAGAGTTTTCTTTATAGTCCATCGATACAATCAATAAATGTAGTCTTGTCCTCCAATTATTGGTTCATTAATTAAAGCTGGTTAAAATTACAGTTTTACCCTTCTAATTACCTCTTGTTCCTTAAGTACCATTAATTCACTAGAGAATATTTAATGTATGATGAAATTAAAGATTTGAGCTCAATCACTATTCAGTCCTGGAATTAACCCTTAAGGGAACCAATATTTGATCCGTTAGGAAAGTATGGATGCAATTATTGTTAATCATGTTCTAAGCCATTCATGAAATTAAATCTCCAAAACAAAAGTCGCTATCCTCATTATACTTATAAACCTTCACGAGAGAATCAAAAGATCCAATAAGCACAAACAAGAGCTCATGACTACTCAGATATAAACTAATTTACAAATGATCATCTATTATGATTAGAATGAAATATTTATGGCAAATGATAAGTTTATAAAGATACATAATTCATGCCAGTCCTGTCATTTATAATCTGTATTATATACAATACCCTTACCAAGTTGTATATCCACATCAGTAATCTGAATCTAGACTACTTGCATCCCGTATGCTTAGTAAACTATAACAATAACCATTGATTAAAGATTCTTTACTTTAATATGTTACTGACTATTTTATTCATTGTATATGATCTTAATTTTCTGATACTAATACAAGATCATATCCTCATAAATGAATATGGATTTTTCTTGATATTTATATAAATTATTCAAACAATAATTATTACACTCAAATATAATAAAATTATACTTTTATATAAATCAATAAATTGTCTTTACATGCTTTTAGGGCATATATCCTAACAACTGCCCACTTGTCCTCAAAGTAAGTGAGGCATCTCCCTTAATCCCTTGTTGCGTATATGACCCATAAACGACTTTGTAGGAAGCGTCTTAGTAATCGGGTCAACTAGGTTCTATTCCAACACTATCTTCATAACAGTCAAATCACCTTGGTGCACAATCTCTTTAACCAGATGGTATTTCCTTTCTATATGCTTTCTTCTCTTGTGGCTTCTACGTTCCATAGAGTTAGCTACTGCTCAACTGTTGTCACAGTACAAGATTAGTGACTTCTCTTTGGAATTACTTCCAAATTAGTGTAGAAATTTTTAGCCAAATTGTTTCCTTAGCTCCTTCACATTCTGCTATATACTCAGCTTCCATTGTTAAATCTATAATACTTGATTGTTTAATACTCAATAGCTTCTCCACCAAGAGTGAACACTGACCTAGATGTTGACTTACAACTATCTTTGTCTAATTGGAAATCAGAATTAGTGTATCCAGTAGGGTTTGGCTCACCCCCTGAATATACAAGCATATAATCTCTCATCCTCCTAAGATACTTGAGACTGTGCTGTACTGCAATACCTACTGCATAGCATATGTCGACATACAATATTTGATTGATAATGACTTACAATACCTACTGCATAGCATATGTCGGGCCTAGTACACAACATAATATACATAACACTCCCAACTACTGAGGCATATGAATACTTTCTCATACCCATATTTTATTGAGGTGTCTTTGGACATTTCTCTTTGGAAAAAGTCATTCCATGTCTGGTCGGTAACTGGCCTTTCTTGGAATTCTCCATAGTGAAACTTTCCAGTACCTTATCTATATAATTAGCTTGAGAAAGTGCTAAAGATTATTCTTCCTATCCCTTAGGATTTGGATTCCCAAAACATAGCTCGCATCGCCCAAATCATTCATTTGGAACTTTTTTAGCTAACCTTTTCTTCACGTTTGACAGTGTCTCTACATCATTACCAATGAGGAGAATGTCATCTGCATAAAGAACTAATAAAACCACCACTTTACCTTTGACATATTTGTACACTCATGCTTTGCCGACATTCTGTTCAAAGCCATATGTTCTAATTGTCTCTGCAAATGTGATATAACAAGATCTAGATGCTTCTTTTAAACCATAAATGGATTTCAACTACTTACACACCTTATGATCTTCTCCATCCTTAATGAACCCTTCTGGTCATATCATATAGATACTTTCATCAAGAAAGTTGTTTATCGAGTTTTTCAGAAACTACAATGATAAAAGATAGGAGAGATTAAGAAGAAAGGGTTTAGAAGTTGTAAGCACGGTTTTTACGTGGTTGGGGCGTTAATGAGCCTTAGTCCACGAGACAGTTGTATTAGAGCTTAGAGAATCTACAACAATGGAAGTTTCTACCAGTTTCAGCAGAGTAACTGTATACATGCTAAAAAGATCCTTTCCCCAGTGCCCTACTACATGTATTTATAGGTTCACAGGTGTACTAGGCTTGGGCCGGGCTGACCTGGGCCCAATAGAGGTATAAATATTGCTGGCCTCTCTTCTGGAAGCCAAATACAAAAGGTTAAAACATAAAAACACACTAATCTAACCAAATCTGTCACGTGACAAAATGGAGCTTTGGGCTGGGCATTTCGAGTTACGAGGCAGATTCAGGGGACAAGATTGGTCAGAGTAGTGGCGGTACAGGTCTGAACCAAAGGCATACAATCCTGAGGTAGCCTTTTCAGCAGGTGAAGCGTGGGGACAACCCCCACGCTTCATGGGACGAAGTAAGGGTCACAGATGCTTTATCTTGCCAACCTCGGAGAACCGACCCGGGTTCGTTTACCTACGTCCCCCTCCATTTTTCAAGGTCCCATACCGTTTACCATGGGCCCGGATCGTTTACCAGGAGCTTGGACTGTTTACCAGGCTCCGGGATTATTCACTTCGATCTCGACCATTATCCGGAAGCCACTCGTACTATTTCCTGCATGGCTGTCCCAGACGATCCTACCCGGACGCCCTTTGGGCCTTATCTAGACTTGGCCTACTGACGTCTTTTTACTATTTGCCAAACGGGCCCGAGCCAGACCCAAAACTCACTTGGGCGCCCTGAGGGCTCGAAGCATGGATCCGGGCACCCGGAAGGAAACAGAGATAACATTTACCCGCCAAGCCTTCATCCGGGCTTGCTCGGTGGAGGCTTGTCTCAGTCCCGGATCTTCCCCGACATTTTCCCAGTTCGTTTCCCAGAGCGAGGGGCCCGCAGCGAGGGGTACCGCATGCCAGATGAGTGCGGAGCCACTGCCTGCTACGTTGAACTGGCCCACACCCACGAGCCCGGACCGTTTACCAGGGTCCCAAGGGCCCGGTTCATTATGGGGGATACACGTGCCCCCTAGCAACTATTGCACTGATGGCACTTGAACATGAAAGGTCAACAAATACCTCAAGGGTCAATATGCTAGGGCTATTATGTCAGCTCGATTCACGAAGCGTCGCATCTGCATGAGCGTGTTCCATTATTATCTCTGTGACAAGGAGGACCGTAGGATGGGGCGGCCTTTGAGGTGCTTCTCTTTCTGGGACGTTGGATCGGAGTGGTGCAGATCGCACCTCAGGGGTATCATGATCCAACACTCAAGTGGATCCATTAATATCCCTGCAGGCTCCTGGACCGTCCATAGGGGGAATCGATCCCAACTGTTAGATCAAAGACAACACTTTGGATCTTATAAATACTCCTCAGGCTTTCATTTGAAACCTTTACATTCTCGAGCCAGAAAAAGAAACTCGAAGGATTTGTTTATGACCGAGCATGCCGACGAAATCTTTCGCCATTTGCTCCGTCTTCGCCGTCGCCTATTTCCAACGATTCTGATATCTGCACCCGCGCATGAGCAGACGACACCAGCCTGCCCTCTCGACGAGCTGCTAAATCGCCTCCAACAGTTCAAGACAGAGATTCTACCATCACTGTCGCCGAACAACCACCATTTTTCAAGACCAGAAATTTACAGTAATATTTTCTGACCTTCGTATTTACACCTCCATAAATACAAATGTTGATGGTAAGAACTCGTCAACTAAGTTAAGTTGAAAAGAATTGCAAGATAAAGATTATCACTAGTAAAGCCTTCAAAATATAAACATCAACTCTGAGAATAATCGCAGAAGAACAATGGTGAAAACTATTTGTATTCAATATGATGCTCTTGCTACAGTATATTTTCCAACCCCCCTCCATGTGGAATTGGGGTTCATTATATAGTGGGCTCTAATGGCCCTGGGTACATGGTAGTCCAGGGGACCAGATGGTACACGAGCACACTATCAGGCGTAGTGGTGTCAGCTCTGGTACACCGTCAGAGTCCATGGGAGCACCTTAGCTTTTGTACCAGGACCTGACTTCACTACTTGTCTTGTACGGGTGTCAGAGTCGTGGTGGTGGTGTAGCCACTCCTTGTACTGTTCCCAACCGCCACTACTTTTCGGGTACCGGTGTCAGGCCTGTCCCACAATCCTTGTAGGCACGTACGTACCCCTTTAGATGTACCTTGTTCGTATTCTTTTTGTCTCTTGTGGGCCACCTTAAACCCTAGCATCATGTGCGCGTAGCCTTACACCTAAAGGTTGCTGGGCCTCGTGTGGCGGAGGCTGGACGATGACACGTCTTGCGCCTGGGCACGGGCCGCACTCGCGAGACGTAGGCACACGGGGCCTCGCGTGGCCAAGGCTGGGCGATGACGGGCATGCGCTTGGGCACGGGCCGCATCTGCGAGGCACTGGGACACGGGGCCTCGCGTGGCTGAGGCTGAGCACGAGGTAGGTCTTACACGGCTGAGGGTGGCCTCACGTGGGTGAGGCGTGACGCTGAGACGGGCCTTGCGTAGGCGAGGTGCGACGCCGAGAAGGGCCTCGCGCGGCCGAGGGTGGCCTCGCGTGGGCGAGGCGCGACGCCGAGACGGGCCTCCCGCAGGCGAGGCGTGACGCTGAGATGGGCCTCGGCCTCGTGTGGCCGAGGCTGGGCGACGATGGGCATGCGCCTGGGCACAGGCCGCACTTGCGAGGCGTTGAGACATGGGGCCTCGCGTGGCTGAGGCTGAGCACGAGGCGGGTCTTACATGGCTGAGGGTGGCCTCGCGTGGCCGAGGTGTGATGCTGAGGGTGGCCTCGCGTGGCCGAGGTGCGACGCCGAGAAGAGCCTCGCGTGGGCGTGGCGAGAGCGAAGCGGGGCCTTACGCCTGGACATGGCCGAACGAGATAGGGCCTCGCGCCTAGGCGCGTCTTGGATCTTTTGTGGGCGCGGAATATTGAGCATCCACACTTGCCCCCTAGTCTTGGAGAGGACCTTTAGGTTCTCTTGTAGACTATTATCCTTGACTCTTATAAATAGGCCCTCATGCAAGGCTTATTATTTACACCTTACTTCATTGGCTTGGTGGTTTGGAGAATCCTCCCTCCTTCAAGAGGTAAGAGGTTCAATCCCCCACACCCTCACTTTTGCCATAGTTTTCTTTATCTTATTTTTTCATTTCATTCATTTTTTTTAAACATATGAGCTAATTTCATGGGGTATCTATTTTGAGGCTAACACATTCCTTTGGTCTATTTTTACAGACGCGTAAATTCGACCATTTGGTGCTTTTGGCCCTCGACCTCCTTTCGACCTTGACAACTCTCCATCTTATCTGCTTGAGGTATATTTCCTTTTTCTCTCACGTTCATTGGGTCCAAATTAGCATTACTCGGGATGGGCTACATTGGCCTGAGCTTGTAGTGAGTTTGACCATGTGCAAGCCCCTTTTTTTTATACCCCGTAGTGGGCCATTTAGGACGTTTGCATCTAGAGATATTAAGCCTATTCCTTTGTGTTTTGTATCCATCCCCTCATTTATACGTGAACTCCTTTTTGCTTTCGGGACGAGGTCTCATGGCCAGTGACGGCCCGTCCTACATACCTCCGGGGGTTGAATTTACTGACCTGTCCTCAGACTCAGAGTCCCCTGAGGAAAACCCTTACCAGGACTATGACTCCTTAAGGCAGGCCTGTATCCGCCATCTTGAGTACATGGCTGAACTTAGGCGTAAAATTTGGGTTGTGGAGAGCGAAATTGACTCGGTGCTAAGAGGAGACGGAGCACCTTTCCCCCTAGACCTTAGTGACCATGTAGCGAGCCTTAGGATGACCCTTTTAGAGTTGCAGAGGGATTTGAAATTTATGGAGGGACACCTTCCGCCTGAGCCTCCCATCCCATCCTCGCCTGATGACTGTCATGGGGCCGCCTCCGCTTCTCCTCATCCCTTAGTCTCGGTTTTTCCTAGCTCAGCGCTTCCGCAGTCGCTCCCTCGATGGAAGACTCTTGCTAGGAAGAAAAAAAGGAGAGTTAAGTGTTCTGTCTCTTCCTCACATTTTTCTTTTGGATTTGCAGATATGCCGAGGGCACGACGACAGGTGACTTCCAATGAACCAGACGATGCTCCATTACTGGCGATTGAACTGGTGTCGCGTGTGTCCCAAAACAAACTGAGGGACATCATGGATAACTATCGCGTCCCTCCAGAGTACGCGTTATATGTTCCTCAGGAGACATGTCAGGCTAACCGTCTTAGGCCCGGCTTCGTGGCCCTCGGCGAGCACATCCTGAAGGCGGGTGGAACCATCCCGTTAAACCCGTTCTTCGTGGCGCTCCTCAACTACTTCGACCTTGCCCCGCTTCAGCTGGCTCCCAATAGCTGGCTGACTTTAAGCTGCCTTTTCATTGCATTTACGAAGCTGTTTAAACGCGCTCCTACGGCGACAGAGGTACATTTCCTCTACAACCTCATGCCCCTTCCCAAGTCCAAGGGCTTTTACTATTTGAAAAAAGCCAACAACGAGGCCACTTTGATAGAGGGCTCGAGGTCCAACTCAGGGTCCTGGAAGCGGGACTTTTTCTTCGTGGAAGGCCCCCTCTCTGGCCGCGAGGACTTTCGGGCCACTCTCAGTAAGTACCCTGAGCATCACTTTCTCTCTTTTACTTTCTTACAACTTATTGTTTCATGACTTACGCTCATATCGACCATGGTGTGTATTATGCAGAGCAACTCGCCGAATCCATAGTTGTCGGGTCGGAAGCGAAAGACATGAGAGCGTTCCTCAGCGCTGACCCCGCTATGAAAAAGGCGGTGTGCCTATTCACCGTGAAGAATCTGAACCGCTATAAATTGTCCCCTGCCTTGGACCCCAAGTTGTTGTGGACCATCTCTGGGTCCTCGAAGACGAAGGGGACATTGGCCGAGCCTTGCCCAGATGATGATGAGGATGAGGAGGAGCCGGAGGAAGCCCCCCTTGACCACGGGGGATCTCACCAGCTGCCTCCACCTCCTGAGGGATGCCCCCCATGTGCCTCCTATGATCCAGACATAGCTCCTCATTCTCAAGACCAGCAAGTCGTTCCGGGGTGTTATGTTCGTTCTGACCCCGAGGGCTACGACACCTTCACTCAGGCTCCTCTTGACCCTGTACCATCGGGGACTTATTACGCCGACCTTCCGAAGCATTTCTCTTATCTACCGGAGCCTCAGTTTTCCACTTTCACCGCACCCCCTCCTGCTTCGGTGAGCGGGTCGTCTGTCCTCACCCAACCAGGTGCCACTGGTACGGATGTGGAGCCCTGGGTGACTCGGATGGCGACGTCTTTCGGGCAGCGATACATCCAACTTCCCTCGGGCCTCCCCGTATCTGACTGGAACGGTCTTGGGAACGTTGGCCAGACGAACCTTGGGGAAACCCTAAGGCGCACCATGGCCTGGGTGAGTTCCTGCACCTCGCGTCGGCATTATTATGTATAGATGTACATGCTTTTTTATTTTTGTTACTTATCGTTGATGTCGTTAACTTTCTTGTACAGGCCTATACTGTGGCTCTACGGTTTGCCGACTCGTCTAGCAACCTCTCCGCATCTACAGCTGAGAGGGACTGCCTTACAGCCCGGGTGCAGGAGCTCGAGAAAGAGCTTGAGAAAACCCAGTCTGAGCTAAAGAAGGTTCAGGCCGAACTTGCCACCTCGTCGAGAAGGAAGCTGAAGGCGGTTGCCAAGGCCAAGGAGCTGAAGGACCAAGTTGCCAGCCTGAAGAGCAAACTCCAGGCGACCAAGGATATCGTGACAGTGTCGCATGAGAGGGCTACTTATTTCGAACTCCAGACTACAAGGGCCGAAGTCAAGGCTACCATGATTGAACTCCAGGCTGCTAGGACCAATGTCGCTACGTTGCAGGAGAGAAATGCTTCCTTGGAGGCGGAGAAGACTATCATTGAGTACAGGCCCATAGACTGCGTCCTTTACAACGTGGAGGAAGGATCCCAATTTTTATTTCTCTGCTTTTGGTGAGCATGTTGTCGCTCGAGCGGCCATGTGGAGCGCCCATGGTAGGAGGCCCTCAAGTAGTCATTTCATAATTTTTGTTAGCTAGCCCACCATGGGTGTACGCTCTTTTTTTTTTCTTTGACTCTGTAATATCATTATCACTACTACTTTTCTTTTGTAACTCTTGTACTGTCTTCAAAACTTTCTTTTTCAATGTATATATACATGTGTTGTTATTTATCTCTTATTCTACTGCATTCGAGGCCCTTTTGAGCCTATATGATGGGGTTTGGTTGGTTCCCCTCTTTTATTTACCAGGCTGGAGGTCCTTGGGAGCCCATGCGAAAGGGTTCACTGGGACCTCTTTTGGTGCCTCTTGATTACTCTTATAAGGATATTTTGACCCCTTGGGTCCTAGCTATCCTTTTATATATTCTTGCACGCGCTTATTAATTTTTGCGAGAAGCGTCCCTCTCGTCATTATTCATAGTACTATTTTTGCAAGAGTCTCTTTTAGGGCCCTTTTTGGCTAGACGGCTTGGTGGCCGCTCTAGAATTATTAGTGTTGTCACTATATATTTTTCTTTCGTAAGACCTTTTGGCCTCCTTGATGTTCATAAGGGTAGCTAATCCTTGTGAACCCAAGGGATGCCTTGCAAGGTCCTCTCCTTGTTTTCTGTATTTAAGGACTTCGCCTAAGGCCCCGATATAAGGGGTCTTTCTAGGACCTCCCATTATAGGGTCCTTTTTAGGGCCATGGTCCCTTTTGGGTCCTCTTGATGGAGGGCCCTTTTTAGGATCCTCCTGGTGCATAGGATCCTTTTTAGGATCCTGGTGCAAGGGGTCCTTCTTTGGATTCTCTTGCTTATTGCTTGCTTTGTCTTCACGGGCCACTTCCTCCTGATGGAGGGCCGTTTTTAGGATCCTCCTGATAGGGGGTCATTTTTAGGTTCTTCCTAATTGAGGGCCCTTTTTAAGATCCACTGTTAGAGGGTCCTTTTTAGGAGCCTCTTTTTTAGGAGTCTCCTTTTTAGGAGGGCAAGGGTTCCTCTCTAGGATCCTCCGTTAGAGGGTCCTTTTTAGGAGCCCTTTTTAGGTTCCCCTTGCTAGCTGCATGTTTTTTCCTCCTGTCCTGCCCCCCAAGTGTTTGGTGAAATTTATTTCGGCAGGCACTTTGGCTGATGCCCACGTAGCGAAGAAAAGTAACACATGAAGTTGCAAACAATTTCATTCATAGCATGCGGTTTACAACCAATCTTGTAAATAAAAGGGTTCCATCTAACTAGGAGGTTACCTAGGTAGCCTCTTTGATTCTTACTTAATTAAGCTAAAACAACAAGGAGCAAATTAAACACAGGTTCTTTTTGCACAGAGTGCCGAAGCCTCGCTGGTAACACTTCTCGAGATGATCCGTAACTCGTGCGTCCAACTTGTGTGGGTCGCTCCTTCATACTCAACCATTGCCATTGGTACGGAAGGTTTGGTGGCTGTGCGGAGGGACATGTAATAGCATTGCCTCGCCTCCTTCTGCTCCCCTTTCACGCATGCTACTCCCCCAGTGGTTGGGAATTTCATAACCAGGTGATACACAGAAGTTATCGCCTTCAATTCTCTCAGAGAGGGTCTCCCCAATATCGCATTGAAGGCTGAGATGCAATCCACCACGACAAATTTATCCATTACGATGGTTTGCCTGGGTTGCTCCCCTATGGTGAGGGCTAATTCGATTGCCCCTAGGGGCTGCATCGAATCTCCCGTAAACCCATACAAAGACGTAGTGCAAGGCTTTAGATGGCGGAGGCTCAATCCCATCTTTTCCAACGCAGGTCAATACAATATGTCCACAGAGCTCCCGTTATCCACCAGGACCCGATGTACCCTCATGTTAGCAAGCTGGGCAGTTAGCACCAGGGGGTCATTATGTGGGAAATGCACCCCCTACGCATCTTCTTCAGTGAAAGTTATCGAGTCATTCTCGCCCTTGAAGCTCTTCGGGGGGCGTTACTCTAAACATAACACGCGAGGAGGTGGACTTCGTCTGGCCTCCTTGGCGTACTTGTCTCGCCCCTTCCTTGAATCGCCTCCAAATCCTAGTCCCCCAAATATAGTCCTGACCTCTCCCTGTATTTCTGGGGCCACCTCCCGCGCCCGCGGCGGGGATGCTCCTTCGTCTGGCTTCTGGCTTTCTTTGCACACGTACCTGCCCAAATGTCCTCGGCGAATGAGCTCCTCAATTTCCACCTTCAAATGGTTGCATTCCGCGATGGTGTGGCCGACGTCCTTGTGATACTAGCAATGCCTGCTAGGGTCTCTTTTGGACCTGTCTTTTTTCATTGGCGAGGGCCTTTTGAAAGGGACTTGGTTTTCGTTCGCAACGAAAATATGCTCCCTCGCATGGGTGAGGTCAGTGTAAAAGGTGTAGGGGCCTTGTAGGCGCTCCTCAGAGCGTTGGTGCTTCCGAGGTCGATCGTCTCTCGTTCCCTCATAAACCCCCTTCTTCTTTGCACCGCTTTGCCTATCCCAGACTGAAGGTTTTGGGTGCGATGGGCCTTTTCCTACTTTGACGTTCTTGTGACCGTCCTCCACACGAATGTACTTTTGTGCCCGCTCGTAGAAATCATCCAAGTCCGTGACCTCTCTCTTCAGCATGTTATCCCATAACTTTCTCCCTGGGCGTACTCCTGCCGTGATGGCCGTTTTTCAGCTCTCGACGGGTTAAGCTCCCTACCTTAGCTGCCTCCATGTTGAACCTGTGGAGGTAGCTCTTCAGACTCTCGTTTTCTCCCTACTTCACGTTGGCGAGGCTGGTGCTTGGCATCGTGTAGTCTCGCACAGCGTGGTGATGCTGGAGGAATTCATCTGAAAGTTGTTGCCAAGATCGGATGGACCCCGGTCTAAGCCTCTTGAACCATTTTTATGCAGGTCCTTTTAATGTGACAGCGAAGCAATGACATCTCGCCCCACTGCCGATTCCCCTTAGCTTCATCAAGTCGTTAAATGTATCCAAATGATATTTCGGATCTGTGCTTCCTTCGTAGGTGGTCATGTGGGGCTCTTTAAAGTTGGCAGGGAGCCTGATGGCCTGGATCTCTCTGACGAAGGGTGACTCAGGGTCGAACTCCTCCTCAAAAATTGGTCCTCCCGAGGCGACGACGATCTTGCTTCGCAGGCTCCTTATTTCTGTGTCCAATTCCTGCCTTCTCTTACTTAGGGTGTCCTTTAAAGCGGATGGGTTTGGATCACCCTCTCCTTTGCCCTCCCGAGGCGCCATAGGGCACGTGGTCCCTTTACTAGCCCTCTTGTTATTGAGCTCTTCCAATAAATCAGAAGGTTCTCTCTTAGAGGTGACCTCATCCTCATTGCGAGGGGCAGCGTTGGTCCTTGTCTCTGGCTTCTGGGCCTGCTTCGGTGGTTCAAGATGTTCGCGTCACTTCGCTCGGGGGGTGTTACTGGTAGAGTGCCGGGTCCTCCCATCATTTACTGGTACGGTGGTCTCTACCCCCTCCCGACCTTTCTCCTTCCTCTTAGGCAAGGTCACGCTTGACTTACCCTGCAATAAGCCATTCAGCACCTCTTGCATGGTCTCCAGGGTGGTCTCCAACCTTTGGTTCTTACGGTGGAGCTCCCGTATTTCTTCTTCATAGAATCGAGATTTCGAACTCGAGCTCACGGAATGGACCTGGGGATGCTTATCATGCCTTCGGGCAGAGGGGCCCAGGTCCTACCGGCCGGAGTTCAGTACATGTGGTGGTTTAGGGAGAGGGAACTCATTAGCACTTCTCGGTGGTGCTCTTGGAGGACTCTCTCCAGGTGGAGCGGCCGGTGACGAGGCCCCTCTATCACCTTCGTCAACCTCAGGGTCCCTTGAGGGCTCCTCGTCTCTGGGTGGAGGAGGGTCCTTCATGGAGGCCTTCAGCTGGACTCCGTTAAGGTGGACCTCCACCTCTCGTGGCTCCCTGAGTCGCTTCGAACGTCTTGGCATTTCCTCTCACCGGAAGTAATGGTAGAACAGTAGCTTGCAACTTAAGTTCCCATAGACGGCGCCAAACTGTTGACGGTAAGAACTCGTCAACTAAGTTAAGTTGAAAAGAATTGCAAGATAAAGATTATCACTAGTAAAGCCTTAGAAATATAAACATCAACTCCTAGAATAATCGCAGAAGAACAATGGTGAAAATTGTTTGTATTTAATATGATGCTCTTGCTACAGTATATTTTCCAGCCCCCCTCCATGTGGAATTAGGGTTCATTATATAGTGGGCTCTAATGGCCCTGGGTACATGGTGGTCCAGGGGACCAGATGGTACACGAGTACACTATCAGGAGAGTGGTATCAGGCGTAGTGGTGTCAGCTCTGGTACACCGTTAGAGTCCATGGGAGCACCTCAGCTTTTGTACCCGGACCTAACTTCACTACTTGTCTTGTACGGGTGTCGGAGTCATGGTGGTGGTGTAGCCACTCCTTGTACTGTTCCCAACCGCCACTACTTGTCAGGTACCAGTGTCAGGCCTGTCCCACGATCCTTGTAGGCACGTACGTACCCCTTTAGATGTACCTTGTTCGTATTCTTTTTGTCTCTTGTGGGCCACCTTAAACCCTGGCATCATGCACGCGTAGCCATACACCTAAAGGTTGATGGGCCTCATGTGGCAGAGGCTGGGCGATGACACATCTTGCGCCTGGGCACGGGTCGCACTCGCGAGACGTAGGCACACGGGGCCTCGCGTGGCCGAGGCTGGGCAACGACGGGCATGCGCCTGGGCATGGGCCGCACCTACGAGGCGCTGGGACATGGGGCCTCGCGTGGTTGAGGCTGAGCACGAGGCGGGTCTTGCACGGCCGAGGGTGGCCTCGCATGGGCGAAGCGTGATGCTAAGATGGGCCTCGCGTGGGCGAGGTGCGACGTCGAGAAGGGCCTCGCGCGGCCAAGGGTGGCCTCGCGTGGGCGAGGCGCGATGCCGAGACGGGCCTCCCGCAGGCGAGGTGTGATGCTGAGACGAGCCTCGGCCTCGCGTGGCCGAGTCTGGGCGACGATGGGCATGCGCCTGGGCACGAGTCGCACTTGCGAGGCGCTGGGACACGGGGCCTCGCGTTGCCGAGGCTGAGCACGAGGCGGGTCTTGCATGGCTGAGGGTGGCCTCGCATGGTCGAGGTGTGACGCTGAGGGTGGCCTCATGTGGGCGAGGTGCGACGCTGAGAAGGGCCTCGCGTGGGCGTGCCGAGAGCGAAGCGGGGCCTCACGCCTGGACATGGCCGAACGAGGCAGGGCCTCGCGCCTAGGCGCGTCTTGGATCTTTTGTGGGCGCGGAATATTGAGCATCCACAACAAATATAGATTTTATGTTGTTTTGATTATCTTCTTAGGTTGCTAGACCTTGTCTGTACTTAGAATTAGAGTGTTAGGGAAAGAAAACATGGTCCGGGCTGCTTTGGACCCCTTCGGGTTCGGGTGGTTCCCATATAGGTGGCGATGGCCCCGCTTAGGAGTGTAGTCTTTCTTTTTTGTTCCCGATTAGGATCTTGTGAATCCTTGGTGATCCCGGGCCTGATCCGGAGGGGACTCTTCCAAGCAGTTCATAGGAGAGCCCCCGTACCTTAACCAATCCTTCTTGGGTTTCGGTGCTGACTGCTTGGTTTGTTTGTTTTGTTCTGTTATGTTCCCAGATCATTAGCCATGACCTCGGGCGTCACCCTTCATCTGGAGGAGCAAGTCCATGCGGCCCCCATCACTCTGCCTGGGTCCAAGACTCCCAAAGGCAACAGGTGGGAGATGGACGTGGTGCCAAACCTATTTCGGAACTACCGGATGCTGTATGCCCTGGAGAAGCGTTTGGGCATGGAGTTGACTCGCGGACTGTTCCACAACTGCCTGGCCAGGAAAGAGGAGAAGGCCCACACAAACGTGGGTGGATTCGGGGCCTAGAGCGTAGGCCATATTAGTGCGGGGGCCACGCTCTTGCTCCATGACTATTTCGTGCAATTCTTGATGTTCGTGGGGATTTCACCTTTCCATCTTCTGCCCTAAGAATACTGAATGCTTGTGGGATGGGACGTCTTCTTTGTCGCGAAGGAGATCCCGGAGCCAACCCCGGTAGAAGTCTTGTACTTCTACAAGCTGGAGCTGCAAGTCAACGTCAAGGACAAGATCTAGGACGGCTTCTACAGGCTTAAGTCGTGGGGCAACTACCTTGCTCCTACCAGCACCTGGAATCATCCCCCGGACGTCAGACATTACTGGTTCATGACGTCCAGGTTTCTTATAGAAAAGAACCCCACGCTGATGCTGGACTTCCAGCGAGTGGGTAAGTGGTTTCCCAATCCCTGGCTTCCTTTTTTTTCTTTTTTGTCTTGGTTTCTTATTCCTCACTCTTAACTCAGTGTCTTGGGTGGCAGGAACGTATGCCCAGACTCCCCTCACCCAGTTCATCTTGGACAGGAAGAAACTTTACTCCAAGCTAAGTGCGGAGGATTTGGACATGGGGGGCTACGTCACCACTAACAACCTCTGATTGATCGGGATGCTCGCAACCCATCAAACGATCCAGGCCCCAAGCCTTCGAGGGATAAAATGCGAGAAAGACCCCGCACTGAGGGAGGAGCTGGCCCTAGAACACATCAGGGTTGTGGAGGCCGCAGCACTGGCGAACGCGACCAAATGGAAGAGGGACCAAGCTCAGCAAAGGGAGGCGACCGCTTCCGAGGAGCTGGAAGCCCTCTTCAACGAGGTACCGCCGAACGCGAGGACCCCCGGAGCTAGTGTATCAGGGCAAGGTAACTCACCTTTGATTTTGACTTATGCTCCCCAAGTTGGGGACTTCGTTAGGGATAAGCTAGCACACTGAGGCCCCGTGGTCAAGGCGGAAGGGGAAATAAGATCTCCGTCTCCCATTCCCATAGATTTGGAAATCCTCATGTACTCGTCCGGTTTCCTTCAATACGGGGACTTTCTACACCTGGACGACATGGGGGACCGAAATTACTACTTTGCATTAGGAGAATTGAGACAGGTCCGGGGCCTAGAAAAGAGTTCGTCCCATATCATGTTTAGTCTTGATCTCTTTGCTCGCTTATTCGTTGTACTAACTCTTTTTTGTTTGTTTATTTAAGAAGACTCGGATATGTCTGAGCTTGTGGACAAGATGAAGCAGCTCCTCGAGACTCAGGCCGCCAAGGCAAGGGCCGCGGCTAAGAAGGCTACCAGGAATGTGTCTAAATAGACATCAGGGCAAGAGCTTCGACCCAGCGAGGTGGCCCTGGCAGCGGTCCCGATCACGGTCGTTGACCCAGCAACTGTCCCCGATCTTCCCGCTCACCCCCTGGTGATCGACCTGGAGCGGGAACCTTCGGAAAGTTGGAGCCCTGGAAAAACAGCCACGGAATTGGGCGCGGAGGAGGCAGAACCAAGAACCAAAAGGGCCAGGACGAGGCAAGCTAGCTCGGCTGGGGAGTCATCCAGGGAGAGTCACCTTGCAGCCAAAGACCTCCTAGTAGCACCAACCCTCCCCGTCCACGTGGCCTTACCTGAGGAAGGGGAGGCCATTCTGCGGGACGAGTAGTCCAAACTTATTTCCCGGACCTGGGAGAGCGGCCGAGAAAGAAGGGAGGAGGTTTACAAGGCCCTGATGATCCGTTGTCAGGTTGAATTTGCTGATCGCCCGGCAGCCTTCAGTGTCCCTCAGTCAATCGTGGATTGGCTGGTCGCCGAGATGGGTTTCTGCCCCAAAATAGGGCAGGACACGGCCTCGTTCGCGGCGGATCTACTGGACCAAGTGGGGAACACATGTTGTTCATTTCCCAAGCTCTCTGCCACCAAGCCACCGCTGTAAGTTCGCTTTGCATCTTCTCTTTCTCCTTTTCCTTGTTTAGTAAGGACTCTTCTGACTTTGCTTTGTTCCAGGATGTTTTACTGTCCCATCAGAATGCCGACCTGGTGGCCGAGGCTGCCATGAATATGGGGACGCTCCAGCTGGAGCTGGAGGCGACCGTGAACCAAAGGGAAGCCACCAAGGAGGCCTTGGCCAGGGAGACAGCTCAAGCCAACGTGACTCTGGGCAAAGTGGTTGCTCAAGCCGAAGCAGATCACGCGGAGTTTTCCTGGGTTAAGTTTCAGCTTGAAGAGGCTCTGTCCTAGAAGGAAATTGAGACTGGTGAGTTGGTGGCCAATCTAGAGGCAGAGCTTCTTCGAGTAAAGGCTTCGCAGGAGGCGGCAGTGACTCAATCCATCCAGAACTGGGAGAGGGTCAATGGTTTGGAGGCTCGGGTCCACAAATTGGACGTCTTGCTTCACAAGGAGGTGAAGGCGCACGACGAGACCTGCCGCGCAAAGGAGAAGGCAGATGATTTGCTAGGTGTCACCTTTGATGAGGCCATCTATATGGCCTGGGTCCAGGACAAGAATATGAACCTCCTGCTCTACCCCGACCCCGTTGCGAAGAGATCTAAATTCGAGGCCAAGGAGAAGGCCCACGCGGAGCCTCTAGACGATGAAGAGGCGAATGGGGGAGTCCCGGGGGCGTCTGGAACTAGTGAAGCCTAGACCCGGGACTGTTTTTTTTTTAAATTGTAATACTTTTATTGATGCGGATGCGTTTAAGACAATTTTTGGTATTTTATCCACGTTATCTTTTGCATATTGCTTTCCCATTTTCATTAGTTAAGCTTTCACTAAGTGTTTTACCACTGTGCATGAATGAGTTGAGTGTTTGGTCTCGGTTCCAACGGCTTGGACTAGATTATTCTTGACTTTAACTTATCAACTCACTTCAATCTTGTTGCTCAGGTTCCAACGACCTGGGCCATTAAGGAGTTGATAATTATCACAGAATCTATTCGTCCAGTCCTCAATGTTGAAAATCTGACGGTCTGGACCATCGGGGTTTAGTTGATTAGCTTATTTTGAAACCTAGACTAGGTTTCCACGGCCTGGGCTGTTTATAAGACTAATTTTAGACAACTTATACCTGGGACCCACGCTCTAATGATCCTGAGCTATTGTAGAAATGACGTGGACATATACTTGGTTGTTTGGGACCACATATGGTCAACCAAATGTTATGAAGCGGGCTAGCCCGTACGTCCTACTGGATATTTTATCTCCCGGACTATGCACGTTCAGGCCGAGGCCAGGCCTGCACCTTAGGTCCCCTATATCGCACCCCCGGACAGCGTTCATCCGGGGCGGGACAGGCCTGAGCCTTGGGTCCTCTTTATCATACCCCTGGACAGCATTCGTCCGGGGCGGGACATGCCTGACCCTTGGGTCCTCTTTATCATAACCCCAAACAGCGTTCGTCTGGGGCGGGATAGGCCTAAGCCTCGTGTCCAACTGGATTTGTTTTCGTATTTGTTCATACTGGAGATACCCCCCAAGTGAATGGAGACTGGTCTCTGTTCACTTGTTTATTGAAGTAGATTAGAATTTTCATTGTTTGATAATATTTCCTTATGACATTTTGTACATGCAATTCTTATTATTCAAGGAATCGCCCTGAGGTGTACATTGTTTACAATGAAAATATAAAACTAGGACATGTTCTCCTAACTACTGATAGTATTTACGGAGATATTCCTGTTCTAGGTCCTTGGGACATCTGTACCGTCGAGCCATTTTAAACGGTATGTTCCCGGGCACACTTCGTGTTGGATTTTGTACGACCCTTCCCAATTTGGGCCCAGAACCCCTACTCTCGGACCTTGGGTTGCAGGGAAGACTCTTTGTAGGACCTGATTGCTAGTTTCGAACCTTCGGCTTTTCACTTTCGAGTTAAAATGCTGAGCGATCTTGCCCTGGTACATCTTCAACTGAACTTGTGACTCTTCCCGGATCTCCTCGATGAGATCCAGGGATTCCTGGAGTATGGCATGGTTCTGGGCGGGATCGTATGTGTCTCTTCTGTGCGACGGGACGACCGTTTCTACCGGGATGACGGCTTCGCACCCGTACACCATGGAGTAAGGAGTGTGCCCGATAGACGTCCTTTCGGTGGTCCGGTAAGCCCATAATACGCTGGGAAACTCTTTGGGCCACTTGCTCTTGCAGGCTTGGAGCTTTTTCTTTAATGTTCATTTCAAGATTTGGTTAAGGGCCTCTGCTTTCCCATTCTCTTGAGGCCTAGCGACTGCGGAGAAGCTTTTGACGATACCATGTCTTTCATAGAAATTCATGAAGTGGACGCTGTCAAATTGCTTTCTGTTGTCGGACAGAATTTTGTAGGGGAGCCCGTATCAGCTTAGGATGTAAAGACCGCTTCCCTCCGGCCTGCCTTGGGGCATACCGGGGCCTGGTACCCTGTGGCCGCGTCCCTTGCGAATTGGTCGGGTGGCCTTGTCCGAGGATGATGTGCACCTTCTCTTTCCTAGGGAGCGGCCGGGGACGGGTCTCGGCTCTCTGGATGAGAGGGTTTTTTCTCTGGGAGTTTGCCCTGGCATTCCTTTTCTCTCAGTTCGGGTTTCTTGGGCCTTGCTCGGGAGCTTGTCCCGGATGAGGGATCGGCCCCGCGTCCTCAGGGGCTCCGTTTCTGGCTTGCGGAGCGGGTGGTTGCGTCTCCGGAAGCGGGACAGCTGGGGGATTGGCCGCCGGAGCCTGGGTGGCTATGAGAGCCTTCAAGGCTTGGAGGGACTCCTGCATCCGTCAAGTGGCCTCTGTCTGTTCAGTAATCCTGGATTCTTGGTCCAGGACTTGCTGCCTCAGTTTAGTCACCTCCGGATCCTCCTTGTTGGAGTCCATTCCTTCTGGGATCTCGGGATCCTCAGCCTCATCGTGGTATTCCCCCTCATTCTCCTCCTCTTCCTCATAGTAATCCTCCTCGTACTCCGCCCCACCTTCATAGTTCTGTGACTCATCAAGTTGGGACACCTGTTGAGGAATGTCCTAAGGTGGACTCTGAGGAAGAGGTTGGTTGGGCAGTTGCTCTCCATTGCCCTGCTCTTGGTTAGTAGGGTCAAAAGTGGTGTGTCTTGTGTTCACCATTGTTGCAGAAGTTTGAGATCAACTCTAGCTTTCTCAAGCTCTCAATGGAAGCACCAAAATGTTTATCGAGTTTTTCAGAAACTACAATGATAAAAGATAGGAGAGATTAGAAAGAAAGGGTTTAGAAGTTGTAAGCATGATATTTACGTGGTTGGGGCGTTAATGAGCCTTAGTCCATGAGATAGTTGTATTAGAGCTTAGATAATCTACAACAATGGAAGTTTCTACCAGTTTCAGCAGAGTAACTGTATACATGCAAAAAAGATCCTTTCCCCAGTGCCCTACTACAAGTATTTATAGGTTCACAGGTGTACTGGGCTTGGGTTGGGCTGACCCGAGCCCAATAAAGGTATAAATACTACTGGCCTCTCTTCTAGAAGCCCAATACAAAGGGTTAAAACATAAAAATACACTAATCTGAGCCCATTGGGCCAGCCTAAACCAAATCTCTCACGCGACAAAATGGAGCTTTGGGCTGGGCATTTCGAGTTACGAGGCAGATTCAGGGGACAAGATTGGTTAGAGTAGTGGCGGCGCAGGTCTGAACCAAAGGCATACAATCCTAAGGTAGCCTTTTCAGCAGGTGAAGCATGGGGGTCCCCACGCTTCATGGGACGAAGTAAGGGTCACGGATGCTTTATCTTGCCAACCTCGGAGAACCGACCCGGGTTCATTTACCTACGTCCTCCTCCATTCGTCAAGGTCCTGTACCGATTACCATGGGCCCGGATCGTTTACCAGGAGCTCAGACTGTTTACCAGGCTCCGAGATTATTCGCTTTGATCCCAACTATTATCCGAAAGCCACTCGTACTATTTCTTGCATGACCGTCCCGGACGATCCTAACCGGACGCCCTTTGGGCCTTCTCTAGACTTGTTTTGCTGACGTCTATTTTACTCTTTTCCAAACGGGCCCGGGCCAGATCCAAAACTCACTTGGGCGGCCCGAGGGCTCGAAGCGTTGACCCGGGCACCCGGAAGGAAACGGAGATAACAATAGCTATTCAGAAAAGTTGTCTTGACATCCATTTTCCATATCTCATAGTCATAGGTGGCAACCATAGATAAGAGAATGCGAATGGATTTTAGCAAGGTCACTGGAGAAAATGTTTCTTCATAATCAACACCCTCTCTCTGAGTGTAACCTTTGGCGACCAGCCTTGCCTTGAAAGTTTCTACTTTTCCAACTACGCATCTTTTCTTCTTGAAGATCCATTTGCACCAAATAGGCCTGACATCTTTTGGTGGGTATATACGTTCACAGAAAAAATTCGAATACATCGATTCCATTACTTGGTTCATGGATTCTTTCCATTTCTCCTTTTTAGGATCATGCATTTCCTTTTTGAAGGTTAATGGATCATCCTTGTATGTATCAGAAACAAGGATATGTGCCTAATGTTCGTAGGGAACATGTTGTCTCACAATAGTCTCACTACGAGGTTGAACTCGGGTTTCCTTTTCAGGAATAGTGGTTTTCTGGGTTTGTCTTTTATCATTTAATGATGATGAAGAAGGTGATAGAATCTTATCAGCTATTAGTTCCTTAAAAGCTGCCTTCAAGGTTTATAGTTATTCATGTAGTCGTGTTCAATGAAGGTTGCATTTGTTGAAACAAATACCCTTTGGTTCTTGGGACTATAGAAGTAACTGCCTCTTGATTCTAGAGCATAGCCCACAAAAATGCATAATTCAGACCTCGAATCATGTTTCCCTGATCTAGGTCTAAGAACATCAGTAGGACAACCCCAAATATGGAAATGGTGCAAACGAGATTTGTTATAATTCCACAGTTCCAGTGGCATTTCGCTTATGGTCGTAGATGGAACTACATTCAAAATGTATGTTGCCGTTTTAAGTGTATATCCCCAAAATGAGAGAGGAAGTGAAGACTAGCTTAACATAGACCTGACCATGTACAACAAGGTCCTGTTTCTTCTTTCTGAAACACCATTTTGCTATGGCGTTCTAGGTGCTGTGAGTTGGCGTAGAATATCATTCTCCAGCATGAAATCTTTGAATTACAAATCCAATTATTATCCACCTCGATCTGATCAAGGTATTTTAAGAGTCTTACCTAATTGCTTCTCACCCCCAGCTTTGAAGTCTTGAAACATACGAGAGGTTTCAGACTTCCTAAGCATTAGGTAAGTATGACCATATCTACAGTAATCTTCAATAAAGGTGATGAAGTACACATATACACCTTTAGTGTGTACATTGATCAGACCATAGGCATCACTGTGTACAAGCTTCAAAGGATCTTTAGCTCTATTACCTTTCACTGAGAAAGAACGTTTGGTCATTTTTCCTTCTAGACAAGACTCTCAAACCGGGAGAGTTCCAACTCTTCGTTCTCTGAATGGTCCATCTTTTGTTAACTGGTTTATCCTGTCTAGTCCTATATGACAAAGTGTAAGATGCCAAATATATTTTTCATCCTCATTTGAAATCTTTTGTCTTTTGTTCCCTTTCGGTTTAGCTACTTTAAATAATTTTGGGTTATTTAGCGATCGTTCAATTACTGAAAGCGTTTAAATTCCGAACATTTAATTACATATCTAAAGAAAATTTAAGAATAATCAAATTAAAAATATATTATAAAGTCAATACTTGCAATAAAATCAAATTCAAAATACTAAAAGAAACAACCTAAAAATAATTGTTCAAAACAACAAAATAGTTTTCTTTTAATAAAACTAAAGAACTATAAAATAAACGGACTTTCTTCAACGTTTTCGTGAACAAGATGCTTTCTCTCTCATCTTTCCAGTCTTTTTATTTCCATTTGCAAGTTCCTCTTGATTACTTAAGTGTCTGTAAAGAAGAACGAAAATATGATGAGTGGTTTCTAAATCAAAGATTTAGAATGATACATTATAATCCACTATTAAGCTTATGGTAAAGGCATTAACTTTTTTGTGAATGTGGTCTTGTCTATATATCCTCATAGACAACATCCCACATATCACGAGAGTATTCAATATCTTTGAACTATTTCCTCAGTGTTAAGAATATAAAGTCTTGCCATGTGATTTGCTCTCATCCAATCCGCATATTTCTCATGTTCCTCTTTCCTTGCATCCCATGAAGGCATAGGAGGAGGTCGTTTTTCATTAAAAATATGTTTAAGCTTTTTAGCCAGAAAAACGAATAATGTTGAATTTATCCATCGTCTTTCATCATCTTCAGTTAGTTTAACTTTACTTATATAATCATCAATCATTTAATGCATGACTTTGCACATAATGGGAAAGTAATTGTATGGCAGAATTTTTATGACTGAAAATAAAATACAACATTAATACTATTTGAAAAATATCAATAATTTGAAAAGTAAATATGATTCATGAATGCAACAATTAAAACACATAAACTTAACATTTACTATTCCACGATAAAACTACCCAACATATAAAGTGTTTCCTTAGGGTCAGTCAAGTTAAATTCAGATAGCTTATAAGACAATCTTATCTTTATGATTTAAAACTTAAAATAACTCTTTATTTTCTCTTTTAAAAATAATGTATTGCTAGTTTGGTCAAGACATAATTATCCATCGCAAAATCTTAATTGCATCTTTGTAAGTGTAACCCATTATTTTAGAATTCATTACTTAACTTAGAGAGTGTCGCCTTAGGTTCTATAACGCCCTACTTCCTTAGAGCCATTACTAAATGAGTTTAAAAACGTGCATTCAACTCACTAATCGAGGTGTTAGGTCAAATAGTGTAATTACGCCATAAACAGGGGAAAAACTTTAGAAATAACTCTATTTCATTGAAAATCATAAAAGTTTAACACTTGGGATCCCAAAATAAAGCTTAGAAATATCTTAGAAATATTTACAACATATAATTTGAACCAAGTCGACTAAACGACAAAATCTAAGTTTATTAACAATCATCTCCCAAAATCCACTGGCTGTGGCAGCCAGGCAGGACAAACATGTACACGCCGCCTCATGCTTGCTACACTCATGGTTGATTGGCCTTCTCCTTACCCTTACCTGCACCACAGAGCATCCGTGAGCTGAAGCCCAGCAAGAAAACCCACAAACAGATAACATATGCAAAACATACACCAAGTATATAAACTGGCCATCAATAGGCTAAACACATACGGCCTAGCCGTCCCAGGCGCTTTACCAGGCCCTAGGTTTGCGGTCCACACTGTGAGGATATCCCAGGTATCCTTTAGGGACTCTCCCTGGCAACTTGCACTCCACGTGCTCAACGCTGCTCCCGGCCCCTTGCCGTACTTGGCATTGCACTCAGCGTACCTAATATCGTTCCCGGCCCTTTGCCGTTCTCGGCCCCTGCCGACCTCAGCCTACACCGTTCCCGGCTCTTTCAGATCATTCACATAATTGCATTCATAACATAATAAACAAGTATAGAATACTAGCAAATTCAATCAAAGGGCTACGCCCTGCAGTTCAAATATATTGGGCTCAGCCTTGCATACAAGCTCTATGGGAACAAGGGTTTTCTTACCTGCGTCCCAAGCTTCCCGAGCACCGATATCCCGAGCACAGTCCCTTAACTTGAGCCTTGCCGATCCCTAGGCACAAAACATAATAATATTCATCCATCAAGTTCCAACCCATTAACTAGCTTTAAATCACAATTCTAGTCTCCGGGTCATTGAGTTTCACCAAACATGGTAAAAGATTCAATCCCGAGCACCTTAGGTTAAATTCCCAAGCCTAGAATCTCAAAATCCCAAAATCCCAAAATCCTTTAAGGGTCGCGGCAGTAGCCAACCATGCCACGGCATGGCCCCAACCAAAGGCCTCAAAATGCCCAAAAACAGGTAAGGGCCGCTGCATTACTCAGGCCATGCCGCAGCCCACCCTCCTTCCTCACCATGCAACAGATTCGAAGGGCCTCGGCTCAGCAAGAACAATTCCTCGCCTCGACCCTTCGAACCCAGAAAAATCCTCCATTTTTGACACCCAAACCTCTCTCAAAACCACTCACAATCATCCCAATTTCACAACTCAATTATCCATAAACTTTCCACAAGGTTCCAGCAACAAAACCTATCTGAAATCTAGACTAAAAACTCATTAGAAATCCATTTCAATCTCTGAGATTTTCTAACTCAAGAACCCCAAACTCAGCCATGGAAACACTATAATTCAACCTTCAAACTTTAAATTAAAGCTTACCTCAACTGCAGAACCAATCCTCCAAGTGTTTTCTGGCTTAATTCCCAAAGTTCCAGCCTCAATTCACTCTTCAAATTCAAAACCCAAAAACGACTTAGAACATACCCAATTTCACAGAATTTTCAACACAGATAATGAGAATCAATCCTTACCTTAATCCTGGTCGAATTCCTTTGCTTAAGTTGAGCTAATCCCTCAAAATTCAAGCCTGAACTACAGAGCCCTCAGCTGAATTCCTTAGCTTCCAAGAGTTTCCTTTATTTTTCCTTAGAGAAAATAGAGAGAGAGAGAGAGAAGAGGAAGTCTTAGGTCGGTTTCTACAAGTCTCTAAGTGTTTCTTTGTTTTGTTTTATTTAACTTAGTCTATGTGGTGACCTCAAGGATCGGGGTACCAAAACGTCCCCAAGGGCAAAATGGTAAATTTCCCCAGTATTTCCTCCTAAACATTCTAACCTCAAATATATCTCCAAATATTTATTTCCATACCCCGATAACCCCAAAATACATCTAATACCCAAAGTACCCCTCGACTCACTCTGAGTCCGATTCTTAACCCTGTTGTGACTTTTTGGCTAACCGCTCCCCAGGACTGTCTCAGATCGTGCTGCACATATATATCACATATACATCGCATTTATCACATTTATACCCCTAATATCCAAACATGGTCCACATGCACATTTAGCTCAACTAAACATGCATCATTATCATATATTGACGCAAATTCACATATTAACATATTAATTGATTTATTGCCCTCCAGGCACGCTCATCAAGGCCCTAAGGCGATGGTCTTGCTATTCCTCCACAACACTTTCCCCAAGGCGATGGTCTTGCTCCGCCAGAATTTATCCGACTTCTCCTCATAGGAAAAATCTTGATCTAGCTCCAGATTCTCAAAACTTAAAATGTGCGTAGAATCTGACACATATTTTTGTAGCATAGATACATGGAAAACATCATGAACCCCTGATAAAGCTGGAGGCATCGCTAGTCTATAAGGTACCTCTCCAACTCGTTCTAGAATCTCGAAGGGGAAAACAAACCTAGGGCTCAGCTGCCCCGAACACCAAACCATTTCACTCCCCTCAAGGGTGAAACCCTAAGGAACACATGATCACCAACCTGAAATTCCACGCCCCTGCGTTTCAGGTCTGAATAAATTTTCTGTCGACTCTGGGAGGTGAGCATTCACGCTCTAATCTTCTCAATTGCCTCATTGGTCCTCTGAACCATCTCTGGACCCAGATATCTCCTCTCACCTATCTCATCCCAATGAATAGGTGATCTACACTTCCTTCCATAAAGCATCTCATACGGAGCCACTCCGATGGTCGCCTGATAACTGTTGTTGTACGAGAATTCGATCAAAGGGAGATACTTACTCCACGATCCCCCAAAATCAAGCACACAGGCTTGCAACATATCCTCCAATATATGAATCGTCCTCTCAGACTGTCCATCTGGCTGAGGATGATAAGTGGTACTAAACCGTAACTGCGTGCCCATAGCCTTTTACAAACTCTCCCAAAACTTGGAAGTGAAGCTGGGGTCTCTGTCGGATTCTATCGACCTCGGAGCCCCATGCAGTCGAACAATCTCCTTCACATACAACTTAGCATATTGCTCCATAGTATAAGTTGTCCTAACAGGAAAAAAGTGAGCGGACTTGGTATACCTATCAACAATCACCCACACCGAGTCATGCTGTCCCACGGTCCTCGGTAAACCAACCACAAAGTCCATATTGATATCTTCCCACTTCCATTCTGGGATCCCCAGAGGCTGCAGCAACCTCGCTGGCCTCTAATGCTTAGCCTTGTCTTGCTGACAAGTTAAGCACTTGGCCACATAATCCACCACATCCCTCTTCATGCCCGACCACCAATACAGAGCTCTCAAATCCTGGTACATCTTCGTTGTACCCGGATGCAAAGAATAGGGAGTGGTATGTGATTCATCTAAGATCTCTCGCCGGTTGTCAGAATCCATCGGAACGCAGATCCGACCCTTGTACTTCAGTAATCCCATCTCTGATATAGAAAAGTCCTTAGTCGCTTCGACTAAGACATTCTCTCTGTGACCTTTCAACTGAGAATCTTTCCCCTGCGCCTCCTTGATCCTCTCAAGGAGTGTAGACTGAAGAGTGATGTTGGCCAAGTGACCAACCACCAACTCTATACCTGCTCTGGTCATCTCCTCAGCTAGCTTATCAAATATCTGCGTCGAACTAAACAACTGTCTTGGGCCTTTCCGACTCAATGCATTAGCCACCACATTAGCCTTCCCAAGATGGTATAGGATATCGCAGTCATAATCCTTAACCAACTCTAACCACCACCTCTGGCGCATATTCAGGTCCTTCTAAGTAAAGAAATACTTTAGGCTCTTATGGTCAGTGTATATCTCGTACTTCTCACCATAAAGATAATGTCTCCAAATCTTAAGTGCAAACACCACTGCTGCCAACTCCAAATCATGCGTGGGATATCTCTACTCATACTCCTTTAGCTGTCTCGATGCATAGGCTATTACCTTACCAGCTTGCATCAATGCACAACCCAAAGCCTGTCTGGATGCATCACAATAAACCATAAACTTTTCATTATCTGTCAGCAGGCTTAACACTGACATGGTGATCAATCGTCGCTTCAATTCCTTCAAGCTGTTCTCACATCTATCCATCCAGTCATACCTTGTCTTCTTCTTCATCAGTTCTGTCAATGGCGTAGCTATTCTGGAGAACACCTCAACAAACCGCCGATAATACCCTGCTAAACCCAAAAAGCTTCTCACTTTAGGAACATTGCTCGGTCTAGGCCAATCTCTGACCGCCTCAATCTTACTTGGGTCAACCAAAATCCCCTCCTTACTGACAATATGGCCCAGAAATGTAACTTGTGGTAACCAGAACTCACACTTACTGAACTTAGCATATAGCTTATGCTCCCTCAACCGCTGTAGAACCAACCGTAGATGCTGCTCGTGCTCTGTCTCTGACTGAGAGTACACTAGAATGTCATCGATGAACACAATCATAAACTTGTCCAGATAATCCCTGAAAACCCTATTCATCATGTCCATAAAGGCTGCTGGGGCATTGGTTAATCTAAAGGACATAAGCAAGAATTCATAGTGTCCATACCTCGTTCGGAAAGCGGTCTTTGGTATGTCCTCCTCTTCAATCCTTAATTGATGATAACCTGATCGGAGATCTATCTTGGAAAACATTGTTCTTCCCTGTAGCTGATCAAACAAATCATCGATCCTAGGTAGTGAATACTTGTTCTTAATGGTTAGCTTGTTTAGCTCCCTATAATCAATACACATCCTAAGGGATCCATCCTTCTTCTTAACGAACAACACTAGAGCACTCCATGGCGAGAAACTCGGTTTGATGAACCCCAAGTCAAGTAACTCCTGCAACTGAATTTTCAACTCCTTTAGCTCTGCTGGAGCCATTCTATAAGGTGTCCTAGATACTAGCTCCGCTCCTAGTACCAACTCTATAACAAAGTCAATCTCCCGCTGCGACGGCAACCCTGACAAAATCTGCTGGAAATCAATCCAAAAACTCACACACAAATCTAGTCTCACCCGGTCCAACCGACACCACCCTAGAGGTATCCACAACACTCCCTAGGAATCCCATGCAACCTTCATGCATCAGGTCTCTAGCCTTCAATGCTGAAATCATTGGTACTCGCGGTCCACTTACTGTCCCAACAAACACAAAGGGTACCTCCCCTTTTGGTTCAAAAGTCACCATTCTACGCTTGCAGTCAATCGTTGCCCCATACTTCGATAACCAATCCATCCGTAGAATCATGTCAAAGTCATCCATCTCTAACTCAATCAAATCAATAGATAGTTCCCTACCATCTACCTCTATTGGCAATGTTATAATCCATTTCCTAGAGACTACCAGTTCTCCCGTTGGCAACAAGGTCTGAAATCCCCTAGCATACACACCACTAGGTCTACAAAGCTGATCTATCACTCTAGCAGATACAAATGAATGGGTAGCCCCTGAATCAAACAATGCATTAAACAAAGAACCACCACTAGAGATCTGACCTGTCACAACTGAGGGGCTAGCCTCCACCTCAGTCTGTGTCAAAGTAAATACCCTGGTAGGAGCAAGACTGTCACTTTGCTTCTGTTCCACTTTCTTAACTTGAGTGAAATCCCTCTTCAGATGACCGGCACTCCCACAAACAAAGCAAGCCCTAATCCTGCACTCACCCTGGTGTCGTCGCCTGCACCTTGAACACACTAGAAAGCTCCTCCAGTTGTCACTTCCACCCTGACGGCCAGTCGAAACACTTCGTGCCCTCCTATCTGAACTGGGAGGAACAAAGGAATTTGGGGACTTCCTCTTCTGCTCACTAGAGCCACCACCACGACTGGACCCAACAAAAGGAGGCACTTTCTTCCTGGCATCGCGCCTAACAGCGCTCTCTCTCCATATGTGATCTTCGACCCTCTCAGCTGTAAGCGCTTTGTCCACTACCTGGGCATAAGTAGTAGTCTCTGGATCCAAAGTAATGTTCACATCGCGGGCGATCATAACGTTCAACCCCCGCACAAACCTGTCCCTTCTTGCCGCATCAATCGGCACTAAATCTGGCGCAAACTTCGCCAATCTATCAAACCTCAAAGCATACTCTGTCACTGTCGATCGGTTTTGAGTCAGGTTGATAAACTCATCAACCTTCGTAGCTCGAACTGCCACACTGTAATACTTCTCATTAAATAAGTTTCTGAAATCTTCCCAAGTCATAACTGATACATCCCTTCTCTAAACCACCACGTCCCACCAGATGCAGGCATCCTCTCTAAACATGTAGCTAGAACAAGCTACCCTCTCATTCCCCTGAACTCTCATAAAATAAAGAATTGAGGAGATCATATTCATCCACTGCTCTGCCCGCAGTGGGTCTAGTCCACCCTCGAAGGTGGGAGGATGTTGTTTCCTGAACCTCCCATACAAAGGTTCCCACCTGTTCTCCATAACAGGTTGAACCGGCACTGGCGTTGCAACCTGCTGAACTGCCAGCCTAGTAACCTGAGGTGGGGCTTGCTGCCTCAACTGTCCCAACTCTTCCTCTGTTCGCTGCAGTCTCGCTTCCATCTTGGCAAACATCTCTTGCCAATTCTGTGGAACAGGTGGAGGGTCCTGACCCTGGTTGTCATCCTCGGCCCTACTGCCGCAGAGTCTAGCTGATTGTCGAGTCATCTCAACAAATATGCCTGCAACCAACGACGCCGCTCATCAGGCATGATAACAACATCCAAAACCACCTCCCAAACACATTAGCCATCCATAATCAGTAACTCATATAGCATATAACACACAATGGGCCATTCCCTGTCATCATGCATTTGTTAACTCATTCATCATGCTCTATATAAGATAAGCAGGAAAACAGGGCATTTAAGCACATATTCAAACATATTAGTCAATCATACCAACCAACCCTGAGTCGAGCTTGCCACTGACAGCGAGCGTACGTGTTCGGTCATTCTCCAGAACCAATAACCTTGGCTCGCTCTGATACCAAGTTGTAACGCCCTACTTCCTTAGAGCCGTTACTAAGTGAGTTTAAAAACGTGCATTCAACTCTCTAATCGAGGTGTTAGGTCAAATAGTGTAATTAAGCCATAAACAGAGGAAAAACTTTAGAAATAACTATATTTCATTGAAAATCATAAAAGTTTAACACTTGGGATCCCAAAATACAGCTTAGAAATATTTACAACATATAATTTGAACCAAGTCGACTAAACGACAAAATCTAAGTTTATTTACAATCATCTCCCAAAATCCATTGGCTGTGGCAGCCAGGCAGGCCAAACATGTACACGCCGCCTCATGCTTGCTACACTCAAGGTTGATTGGCCTTCTCCTTACCCTTACCTGCACCATAGAGCATCCGTGAGCCGAAGCCCAGCAAGAAAACCCACAAACAGATATCATATGCAAAACATACACCAAGTATATAAACTGACCATCAATAGGCTAAACACATACGGCCTAGCCGTCCTAGGCGCTTTACCAGGCCCTGGGTTCGCGGTCCACACCATGAGGATATCCTAGGTATCCTTTAGGAATTCTCCTTGGCAACTCGCACTCCACGTGCTCAACGCTGCTCCCGGCCCCTTGCCATACTCGGCCTTGCACTCAACGTGCCTAACGCCGTTCCCAGCCCCTGCCGACCTCGGCCTACACCGTTCCCGGCTCTTGCCGATCATTCACATAATTGCATTCATAGCATAATAAAAAAGTAAAGAATACTAGCAAATTCAATCAAAGGGCTACGCCCTGCAGTTCAAACGTATTGGGCTCAGCCCTACATACAAGCTTTATGGGAACAAGGGTTTTCTTACCTGCGTCCCAAGCTTCCCGAGCACAATCCCTTAACTTGAGCCTTGCCGATCCCTAGGCACAGCACATAATCATATTCACCCATCAAGTTCCAACCCATGAACTAGCTTTAAATCACAATTCTAGTCTCCGGGTCATCGAGTTTCACCAAACATGGTAAAAGACTCAATCCTGCGCACCCTAGGTTAAATTCCCAAGGCTAGAATCTCAAAATCCCAAAATCCCTTAAGGGCCGCAGCACTAGCCAACCATGCCACAACATGGCCCCAACCAAAGGCCTCCAAATGCCCAAAAATAGGTAAGGGCCGTGGCATTACTCAAGCCATGCCGCGGCCCGCCCTCCTTCCTCAGCATGTAACAGATTCGTAGGGCCGCGACTCAGCAAGAACAATGCCGCGGCCCGACCCTTCAAACCCAGAAAAATCTTCCATTTTTGACCCCCAAACCTCTCTCAAAACCACTCATAATCATCCCAATTCACAACTCAATTATCCACAAACATTCCACAAGGTTCCAGCAACAAAACCTATCTGAAATCTAGACTAAAAACCCATTAGAAATCCAGTTCAATCTCTGAGATTTTCTAACTCAAGAACCCCAAACTCAGCCATGGAAACACTATAATTCAACCTTCAAACTTTAAATTAAAGCTTACCTCAACTGCAGAACCAATCCTCCAAGTGTTTTCTGGCTTAATTCCCAAAGTTCCAGCCTCAATTCACTCTTCAAATTCAAAACCCAAAAACGACTTAGAACATACCCAATTTCACAGAATTTTCAACACAGATAATGAGAATCAATCCTTACCTTAATCCTGGTCGAATTCCTTTGCTTAAGTTGAGCTAATCCCTCAAAATTCAAGCCTGAACTACAGAGCCCTCAGCTGAATTCCTTAGCTTCCAAGAGTTTCCTTTATTTTGCCTTAGAGAAAATAGAGAGAGAGAGAGAGAGAAGAGGAAGTCTTAGGTTGGTTTCTACAAGTCTCTAAGTGTTTCTCTGTTTTGTTTTATTTAACTTAGTCTATGTGGTGACCTCAAGGCTCGGGGTACCAAAACGTCATCAAGGGCAAAATGGTAAATTTCCCCAGTATTTCCTCCTAAACATTCTAACCTCAAATATATCTCCAAATATTTATTTCCATACCCCCATAACCCCAAAATACATCTAATACCCAAAGTACCCCTCGACTCACTCTGAGTCCGATTCTTAACCCCGTTGTGACTTTTTGGCTAACCGCTCCCCAGGACTGTCTCAGATCGTGCTGCACATATATATCACATATAGTTCGCATTTATCACACTTATACCCCTAATATCCAAACGGGGCCCACATGCACATTTAGCTCAACTAAACATGCATCGTTATCATATATTCATGCAAATTCACATATTAACATATTAATTCATTTATTGCCCTCGAATTCATATATTCACGCTAATCAAGGCCCTAAGCCTTATTAGCAAATTCAGGTCGTTACAGGTTCGGTCAAGCCTAAAATACATCACTCTTTCCTATCTTCGTAAGAAGCAACCCTTGGTATTAATATTTCTAGAAACCTTCCTTAGGGGGACCATAGGTCACATTGAGATGTTCACCTTCTCCTACTTAATATTTTAGAAAAAATGTGTTTTATTAAACTAATCAATTAATTCCAAATTAATTACTAGTTTATTAATAACCTTATGAATTTAATTAATTATAAAATAAATTTAATTATAAAAATCTTATTTCTACAATTAATATGATCTAGATAATTACCCATTACATTCATCTCACTTTACTAAAACACTTTTAAATAAAGTTGGTTATCTTAAAAGCATATAAAACTATTGCCTTTATTATGATGTGATTTACCAAGCTTTAACTAATTTAAGACTTACCAATTTACATGCAATTGATTTCTCCAAAACATTTCATATAAACACTTAGGACAATCCTACATAATCATGTTGCTAAAATATGCATGATTAATCAAAACTATGTGGGGTTTCATGAATGACATTTAATTGACTAATTCATGATCATGTTATCAATCAAACATTAATTAACCTTTATTTAAATAAATAAATGAAAAATAATGAACCAAGTACTATTGGGTATTTCTAAATTTACAACCCTTTGAAAAATAGAAATAAAATTATAAAATGGTCTTTATTTGTTTGCAAGACTCAAGGAATGCTTCACTTCTCATATAGGTCCTTCTTTATAATTCTTAAGAATTTCTTAGGCCCAACTAACTAATTAGAAACTAAATTTCTAACTAATCTATATAATTAAAACTAACTTTTAATTAAATAACCATTTTTGTCATCTTTTAATTTAGTTCAATTTAAATAATTAAAAAAATAATATTCAAATAATTATTTAAACTTAATATGAGATCTTAACCAACTAAAAGATAGTTTATTTTTCAAACAAAAATAAAATACTACAATTAATTTGTTAAATTTAAAAAATAAAAAAATCAATTAAATAAAAGACAAGTAGCAAAAAATGGGATCTATTGTTTGGGCACCAAGAATGGTGCCTAGGGTTAGGGTGGTGACACTAAGGGGCTGGGCAAAGCCAGGGCATGGGCTCAGGAGCCACTCGGCACGGCTGGCGCATAGGGGCTTGCCGAGGGGGCAAGGGGCACGGTCTGGTCCGCATGCGAGGGCGGCCCTTGGGTGTATGGGGCAGCTGGGCAAGCGCATGGGCGTGTGGGGCTGGTAGTGCGCATGTAGCTTGGGTTGGTGGCTCAGGTCCCTTTTCTTTCTCTTGTAAAAATTTCTATATTCAAATTTCAAAAGATTAAAATTACAAAATTCCTATGCCCTTTATGGCTTACACAAGATCTAAAAATTCAAATTTCTAACCCAATAGCCCCATATAATTAACGATCCATCATTCAACCATACATTCAAAAAAAACATCCATCCATTCAATATACATATCAACATACATATAACAAATGCAAGAAACCCACACAACATTTAATTTATATATGTAGACTGTTTCGGTAGCAATTGTTCGTATTAAATATGTAAATTAGAATACGCAGCGGAATGAGATATTTTTAAAAAAAAATTATTAATACCAGCTAGGATCATACATATAAAGATATATTAAATCACATACAAATAGATGAAAGATTACTTCTTGAAGCCTATTAAGTGTCCTTGAATCTTTTTGTATAACTCAATGTTCTTCCTATCCTTATTTTGAAAGCTCACAACTTGATCTTCTAGATCCATCCTCAAACACAGAAGGACGTGTGTGGACACATAGGATTCAAATGGTTATTTAGGCTCTCTAGATGTACTCAACACATGGGATCGAGAGTGTAATTCCCTGGCTTTTTGAGTACCCATTAGTAACCTGTTCGCGACGGTGAAAACTTGTGTGGAATATTAATTTGAATAATATTATTTTGGGGTAACTCATGTTGCTATGTAGCCATTTGTTGTGATCGGATAGAGTTATTTGGCCAAATTTGAAGGGTTGGTCTCGGACCAAAAATTTGAAACCCTAGTGGGTTAAAATCTCAAATTACTAAATTGGGAAATTATTTGTATGGAAAATATACTATTTTGGGGCATGAGAAATATTCCCTAAGGCTAATAAAATTAACAACATTGGTTATGGTGTAAATTTCCAAGTTGTTATGCATTTCATGGGAAAAGTGCTTAAATGGGCCTAAGTGTGCACTTAATGTAACATCTGTTGTTTTGAACACCCGTTAGTAGCCAGTGAAGAATTATGTGAAATATTATTTATCGAAATAATATTATGTGAAATATTATTTATCGAAATAATATTATGTGAAATATTATTTCGATAAATAATATTATGTGAAATTATGTTATTTCGTGAATTTTATAGCTGTTGTGCTAATTTGGTAAAGAGTTTAAGCCTATGCAAAGAAAATTGGTCATGGACCGAGGGGCAAACCCTAATAACGGAAATTTTTTAGATTAGGTAAAATAAGGAATACTATGGCATAAAAATATTTGGCAATTGAGATTGTATAGTCAAGCCAATAAAAGTAAGAAAAATTGATTGATGATTTAGTTCCAATATATCGGGCTTAAGAATGGAAATTCTTGCCCGAGCCTCTAACGAAATTTTGGTCAATTTGTGTAAATTACCAAAATTATGTGCTATGTGACAAAATTTTATTTTTGGTCACATTTATTTTATTTAATTTATCTTTGAGATATTTGAAAAATATACGGTAAAAATTTGGTTAAATTTAGAGAGTGAAATTTACCAAAGGGCCATTGAGTGCATTAGTAGTTAGTTAAAAGGAACAAGGGCATTTTAGTCATTTCCAAAGGTTGACAGAGGGTGTGATGGGCGGCTAGGCTATGCCCTAGTGTACTCATGTGTCTAGGAAACTTACCTGTAAAACGCCCTTAACTAGTACTTAATAAAACATTCACATTTTCATGGTTCATAATAGAAAGCCACTTATTATAAAGGTTTTAGTGGGGTCTCCCTTAAAACATTCAAGTTGAGCCTAAAAGTTTAAAAAGAAAATATCAGTTTTATGCAAAGTTCTAAAACAAACAAAAGTTTAAGTCCCGCTTACAATTTTAAGAAAATCCCATTAAACATAACATTATTAAAAATAATGTTTAAAGTTGATCGTTTCTCGTCGATAGGATGCCCCACACCATACACACCAGGATGACAGAACTCCCCACATCACCACGCATGCCATAGAGAAACCTATTTACTACCGGGAAGGGAAAGTAAGGGGGTGAGCTAAAAGCCCATTAAGGAAGTACAAACAACAAGCAAGTAAGATACAACAAAATTACAAACACTTTCATTCATCTTTATACACCATAACATCATCATAAAAATGGTGTCAATATCATAAACATAAACATATTCACGTCAACATAACGTCATCATCATATCATAAACATCATAGCATCATCATAACATAACAAAACATTATAACATCACTATAAACATCACAAAACATCATAACATAATCATAAACATTTCCTTGTGAACATTGCCCGCTAACTTGTCCATACCATGCTTTGAGGTAAACAGGAGTCTCTGGTCCTTGAATAACCTCGATGCGTCCGCCCTTGGAGTTATGTCTTTATGTCCTTAGTAACTCAGGTTACGTCTTCATATCCTTAGTAACCCATTTGTTGAGTCGTGTTCAACACGCTAACAACTGTTACATATAACTCGGTTACGTCTTCATATCCTTAGTAACCTCTTTATTTGATGTGTCGCGTTCATCACGCTAAGATCCATTCATATCATACAATATTCATATAAGCCAACATATCATCACATTATAGCATTTCATAACTCATAACATTTTCAGTCATACAAAAAGTCTTACCATTCATAGCATAAACAATCATAAATTCTATCTAACTTCCTTACCTCAGGTCCAAGCTAAGTAAAACCACAACTTCTCAACGAGCCTATACCATAATCAAAACGAAATTTCTTAGCTTCATATAATTACTATTTTTCCCTCTCATATAACTCATGTGTGCATGGGCCATGCACACATGGTAGGAGTTACACACAACATACACATATGCTTAATTACACACAAGGTCATAAAAAGAATAATGATCATTCTACCTATATTGCATGCATGATCTTTCTATAAAAACTACATGGTTGCATAATAGACATAATTTTGGAAATAAAAGTGAATTTTCATGTAACATGAATATGTGGGAATATTGCGTAAATGTGGTATTTAAAATGATAATTCCATGCGTCTTACTTCTATCGTTTTAAACATAATAGACTTGTAGCATGTTTTGTTTACCATTGTTTATCTTCTTAAAGTTACTAGGTTGATTAAATCTCCCAAGACATTCTTTTTATTTCATAAAAACAATTTTATTTAGCCATTAAGAATACATAAAAGACCCATTTATTATTTTCAATTACAAAGAAAAGCAAAGGCACTAGAAATTATTTTAAAAAGAAAATACATATGATTATCATGTCTCCTTAGAAAATAACAATTTAATTTAAGTTAATAGAATTTCATATTTTGATGTGAGAAAAATAATAGTTTTATGTGTGGGAAAAATATATTTTGCTTGAATTATTTGTAATACTTAATTTTATGTAACATAAATTCATATGTGAAAATTAAATAACTATTTTAAACTTTTTGAACTAAACTTTATGCCATTATTTAAAAATCACAAGTGAATTAAATCCAAAAAATTTCTTAATCCAATTAAAGAAAATCATAAATTGTAAAATAACCACTCATATTATATAAAAAAATACCACTTTTAAATTTTACCATAATTTAGGATATTAATTTATTTCAAAATACCAATCAAATTCCTTTTATTGAAACATACTTTACATTTTTAAACAAACTTCCAGCAATCAAATTTATCATTAAAATCATCATCCTTATTTTTAAAAAACTCATATTTTCTCAAAAATATAAAAAAAATATGTAGGTATTTATTTACACAAAATATCATTTCAAGGCATAACTAAATTTCCCATTAAATTTCTTAAAACATCAAAACACTTGCAAAATTTATTTAATCATCAAAACATTATTCTCATCATAAACAACATCATTTTTGCACAAACAACACAGCAAGCACATTTAATCATAAAATTCATTCTTTTCATTATATTCACAAAATTCATGCTTATTTATGTACAATATTCCAACACAAACCCTAGCATGCTTCTAACCCTTTTAACAATTTTAATCACACCATGAGCATACAATAATTCATCACCTTGAAACTTATTCACAAGTCATGAACAAATAAACACCCTTGATCTTGTGTTAAATATACTCTCAATATATTATTACCATGCAATTATTCCAAAGAACAAAACCATCATAACTTCATACAAGATCTTGCCACAACCTATCATGATCTCGAAGATTAAATTGACATTAAACATAAAAAAAATAACCATCATGCTTTTGAATATCACCTTTAGGCCGAAATCCCAATAGCCAAAATAATCAAATCCTTTCATGTTATTTTTAAAAGAGATATTCATCATCATTTTTATAGATCACAATTTAAAACCTTTGTATATTTTCACATAGAGTCTTTAAGCCAAAACATACCCATCATCAAATCATAGAAGATCTTTAAACAACATATCATCAACACCACATTTCAATAAGATTAATCATCTAATATATCAAAGGAGAACAAAACAATGAATCACCATTCTAAAACAATATTCTCCAAACCACAAGAAACCAAAGATAAAAACAATAACCATAAGACAAAAAGGTTCCCATTACCTCTCTTGCTATAACTCAAGGATAATAGTGACAATAACCCAAACTATGGCCACCACTTTTTCAAGTCTAGGGTTTCAAAACCCACATGAAGAAAAGAAAAAAAATGATCTTAGATTCAAGAAAAGGTAGAAATTAACATCGCTATGAACCCAAATACTTACCCTAGGGATTTCGAACACTATCCTCCAATCCTCTTGCAACAAAATCCAAACCTATCATCACCATCATTTTGCCTTGGTTAGAATCAAGATGTAGAGGAGACAAAATATAATGCTATGAACCTTAACCCATACCTTAGGATCCCTAGCCTTGGCCTCTTCTTTCTTCTTCTTTTATTCTCCTTCACGTTCTTCTTCTCTACCTCTCTCTCTAGAACTCACGAGCTCTCCCTCTCCCTTCTCTCTAAGCACATGGTAGCCACCAAGCCAAATGAGCCTTCAATCTCTTTCTTATTTTCTATTTAAATGCCTCAATCTTCAAAACCTAGCTAAGGAAAATGTAATTATCATTTTCCTTTATTTTCCCTAAATCAAAATATAATTCAATTAAAAATTATACTCAGCCAATCAATCCATTTTATCATTGACAGCACACTAATTCCTCTCTTGTCTTCCCTTGTTGTCCATGGCTAATAAAGGAAATAATGTTATTCTCGTAACTCTAGGGTGCTGAGACTTGGGACTGGGTTTTGACCCATTTCTGTTACGTTTTAGGAAAAATGATTTTCACTGAAAATGTAGATAATTTCATTAGCTTTCTAACGGTATAAGTTTTGTTTAAATTGGATATCTACTGCCCATGTTATACCCGTTTTACTGAGGCTGGGTCTAAGGTTACGGGAATTCAAAAATGACAACTCTATTCTTTCTCACCAGTTGTTTCCCAGTATTTTTCTTGTGTGAACACAAGCCTCTTTATTTCCCTTTATTTTTATTTTCTTTTTAAATCCCTTAATTAAATAAAAATAAATAAACCAATAAATGGAAATTAATGTGTACAAAACTATTGCATGCACACCATGCAACCATAGACATGCACATACTGAATCACTAGGGTGCATCACTACCTACCATGCACCTTAGTGCATTCAACCAAATCTCACATAATCACATTTTAAAAATAAAAATAATTACATATCATTTAACAATTAATTTCACAAAAATGCTACCAACAATTCTAACAATTAAATAAAATAACAAACCATTAAATACAACAAACAACAATTAAATAAAAATAAACAACATTTAAATAAAACAATTCATCACACTTAACACTTAAATTAAATAAAACACGAAAGTTTTAATAACTAAATTTTTTTTTTGGTGCACTACACTACCCTAGGAAGAGTAGTACACTTACCCACCCATTGGCTAAACCCCCAATCATTTCCCTCTTACACATCCAATCAGTATTTTTTTTAATATTTACTTTTCCTCAAGAAAATAGCTCTCTCCATTCTTTCTCCCCATAACCGAAGCCCTAGTCCCTCCTCACTCTCCATTGTCACCATTTTCTCTTCACGAGACAGAGCACTCTCTCCCCATTGAAGAAGGAAGAAACTAAAGAGATATCTAGGTAAGTGTAAGTTTCAAACCTAGTACATTCTTTTCTCTTCTCTTTTTCTTTCAAACCCGAATTTCTAAGGGGTTTTACTATGCATCCATGTGATTCTAATAGCCATGCATGGCATGGATCTTGTCTTCTAGGTCTAAAGGAATGTTGTTCTAAGCAGATCTCAAGATTTGAAGCTTTTTGATGTTTTAGTGAGAACAAAGGTAAGCAGTTTAGAGTTTTGGTCATTTTTCCACTCATCTCCATCTTCTACCCTAACACTCTTTTAAAAATCTACATGTGGAACCTTTGGAGCTCGGTTTGAGCGTATAGAATCCAAGGAGGAAGTTTGAAAAGCTAAGGAATCTCATCTCCAAGCTAGAACTTCAAAGGTAGAGTTTTTGGTTGGTTTTTGAGTTGTTTTTTTATTATTGATGCTAGATCTGGTTGTATAGGTTATTTTTTTTGGTTTTTGAAGTTTATTTTATGCTTGAGGGTTAGCTTGGTTGATTTATTGATTTCCATGCATGCATGTGGCTAGGGTTTTGCTAGTTGTGTTTAGTTTTGCTAGAATGTGTGAAAATGCATGCTGCCAAGTTTTCGTGGTCTGACTTCCAACGGGTCAGATCATACCCTACTACCTCTATTTGTGAAAATAATTTTTATGGTTGCATAGTTCTAGATGAGTACTTGAGTTTAGGCTTTGTAAAATGAAAAAAAAGGTGTTTTCAAACCTAAGTTATGAACCTTTTGGCATCTTGATGCAATCTGGAAAATTTCTGGGAACCATGCACTACCCAAATTGTTTTGAAAATTGAACACATTTTACTTATCCAAAAGCCATGAAATTTTTTAAACTATTACTTTTAATATGTATAAGGATAACATAATTTTTGTAGAGAAAATTCAAAATGGTTAAGAGTAGTGGTGTTTCAAAGTTTGCCCTAATAATCCGAAAACAAAATTTATGGGCAGCAAACACTGCCCATATTGTCTTACATTTTTTAATTCCCCTATCCTAAAAATTATGAAATTTTTAGAGAAGCTATATTAGATATGAGTAAATATCCTGTTAAAATTTCAGAAAGTACTAGGCTAGGGTGTAAGAGAAATAATTTTTAAAAGAACCCTAAAAACTTGAGAAAACTCCTGGGCAGCAGGCACTGCCCAGATTTCTTTAAATGGTTTAATGGGTTTTTCCATCCCAAAAATTATGAAAATTGGCGAGAAATTTTTTAAGATATGTATCAAGTCCCTGGTAAATTTTAGAATAAAATATATCACGGTTAAGGAGTAGTAATTTTTCTAAGTTTCCCTAAAAATGGGGGAAATTAGTAATTTCGAACCTTAACAAAAAATGAATTTTGGGAGGTTAGTTCTCCTAACCTAAATTGAATTTTGATGTGAGCTTTCACCTAGTTTCCATCATTAGGATGCATAATACATGAATAGTATTTTAAAGGGTTATGGTTAGAGAACCTAACATAGAATATGAGTTTAAAACGCGATTTCTATCACGTTAAAATGAATAGTGAAAAAAGTTAGGTTCGGAATTGGAAATGAAGTTGTTTTAAAAAATAGCTAACTTTTGGATATCTAACCAATCCCAAATTAGCTTAAGGTTATTAAGAATTCATTTTTACCATTTTCTAAACACGGGGTCCAATTGCCCTTCCTCTTCGAAAATGATGTAATAGAGATCCTGGATTATGGATTGAAGATGGTAAAAATGGGAGTTAGGTTTTATAAAACCGTAAATCGAAAAGTATTATCGTTAACGAATAATAAATTCTAAAAGGTTGAAACGCAGTATTTGTGGGTAAGGAATGGAAAATGGTAAACTCCGTGCTTCAGTGAAAAGTGGGTAGTTTTATAAGATTAAGAGTTGTTTCAAACTCCTTTTATAAGTAACCAAAATACGCGTAATATGATTGTGAGAGTCATCTAGAGATAGAATATTAGAATGCATAGCACAGAGAGCATGTTTCCTTTCTCTTTCTTGGCTACAACATGAATATACTAGTGTGTGCTTATAGTAGTAGATTACACTAGTTTTGTTTGGGTCATGAAGACCAGAGTATGCTTAATGCCTACTCTTGCAATGCTTTGGCATTATACGGATAAATGGAAGAAGGTTTTGGTTGAAGCCAGAACCTTAGCATAATATAGTCCAGGTTAGAGCCAGGACAATGGTAATATAGTCTGGCTTGGAGCCAGGACATGGTATGTATATAGTCCGAGTTGGAGCCAGGACAATGGTAATATAGTAATATAGTCCGGGTTGGAGCCAGGACATGGTATGTATATAGTCCGAGTTGGAGCCAGGACAATGGTAATATAGTCCGGGTTGGAGCCAGGGCATGGTAAGTATATAGTTCGAGTTCAAGCTAGGACAATGGTAATATAGTCTAGGTTGGAGCCAAGACATAAATGCTGGAACCGAGTTGTGGCCTAGATCCCTTGTTGATAATTTAATTGCTTAGTCATCATGTGTGTTATATATAATTTAATATTCTGAGAATCTTCTGAGTGCAGGATATTACGATATGAGTGATATATTGTATGTTCTGGGAATTTTTTGCGTGCAGGTTATTGTTATATAAGTGAACTTGGTTATTAGAAACAACGAGAGTAATTATTTCGGATATGGTTATATATCTTGAATGTGTGGGATTTTCTGAATGCATGTTGTTTTGATATGTATGAACATTGGTTGTTGGGCACAATCAATGTGCTTGATTTTATGTTAGGACTATTATTGAGAATTGTATGATAGGGTTGGAATTTATTCAATACCCTATGACCGGTAGTGGTAACTACCTTAGGGCAACTTGTTACTAGGTTTAGTATATTTGTGTGCAAGGCTATTCTTACCAAGCGTTTTCGCTTACCTAGTTGTTTCATGTTGTAGGTAAGTGCAATAGTAAAGTGGAGCAATGAGCGCTAGAGTTTGCTTGTGGATATGTACATGTGGTCTGACCTGGCAAGGTTTTGATGGAACACCATTTTGAAAATAAATGTTGGGAGCTTATTTTTCTTTTATGACATTTGTTTTGCTTTAACTCTATAAAAGAGTAGTTGTAATTCTGTTTGCTAAAAATAAAAGTGTGCGCACACGATCTTTTTAAAGTTTTTTATATGAATTTTTGGTACGATGAGTTAAAAGTAAACAGTTTTAAATTTCTGCATGTTTTGAGGGTTGTTACTTTTAGGACAAAATATTTAAATTAAAATGGTAACATATGGTGTGACAAATATGTAATGTCATCGAATATATTTAAATTAATGCATGGTTGGTTTTATTTGAGAAACTATAGGTTAAAAAGGATAAAAATGCAACACAGGAGAATTACCTATTCACCCTTGGCCATTAAATGAGGTAGACTTGGAATGGGGTATTTTTGGGAGGGCATTTAGGTCTTCTCAAGGAGGTTGATGACAGCCTAGTGTACCCTAAGGAAGGGTGTTTTACCTTCTCTCAGCATTTCATGCACATCTCATCATTACATGCACAACTTCCAAGTTGAATATGTATGGTCTTTACTCTTCTCTCTTTTCCCTCAACCTACACACCTAGCACTCCTCTCTCTGTCTCTCAAAAATTTCAAACCATCAATCTCAGCAACACTCTCATCTCTCTCATTAGGAGAAAATCTCCATTTAAGCTTAGAAGGAAAGCTTGTAGAAGATCAAGCTTGAAGGTAAGCTAGTATCATCCATGGTTGTGTTTCTTCTTCTTCTTTCATCTCCTCTACATGTCAAAACCCTAACGGGTGGGGAAGTTGCATGCAAAGATTCAAGTGCATGCAAGCTTGATCAAGCATTTTCCAAAGGGTGAGTAGTTAGGTTTCTTCAACTCTCTGTTTTTCTATCTTCTTCATCTTCAAAAGATATGAACAATGATCTGACTTTTGTTCTTAAAAGTATTTTGTAAGACTGCTAGAATGCATTAGGGGTACTCTTGGAGAGATAGAGCTAAGCCCTAGAAGCCAACCAACAAGCTAGGACATAAAAGGTAAAAATATTGAAGTTTTAATAGTAATCTTGGATTCGTAGTGAATCTAATTTTTATCCTATATTGTGTTTAGTGTTTTGTTTAGTTTTATTGCTAATGGTTTAAAAAGGCTTAAGATGTAGTTTTTGGTTGCATGCATGCATGGTAGGGTAGCTGTTCAAAGTAGTTACGTATGATTTTACGTGAAATGGCTTGCAGCCATTTTCGTGGTCTGATTTCTAACGGGTCAAACCACACTGTTATACCTCTATTTGTAAACTAGGTTGCTTTAATTTCGTAGTACTCTAAAAGAACTTGAGTTTAGGCTTTATAAAATCTTAAAAAGGTGTTGTAAAGCTCAACTTATAAGCGGTTTGGGAAAATGGTTTGAACTAGGGAAATCCTGGCAGTTTGCACTATCCAGTTTGTAAAAATATGTTAGAAATGTTTTACTTGTTAAAAAATTATGAAATTTGGTGCGATGCTTGGTAACATAATTTTAAAGGTTTCCTGTAAACATTTAGGGTAAAATGCATTGTGGTTTAAGAGGAATATTGTTTCTAAATTTCCCAAAAATCTGGAAATCTCAAATATTTGACAACAAAAAGTTAAGGTTTTCGTAAGGTTGGTTCTCCCAACATATAATTAATTTTGGCATGGAATTTTCGTGTAGTTCTAGTATTTATGATGAGGTTTAAACCATAAAGTTTCAAGGATTTTGGTTCCATACAGAGAAAATGGTAGAGGTTGAAAGTTAACGAATTATCACTAAATTGTTAGTTCTAGAAAGTGAAAAAGGAAGTTAAAGAAAAAATACTTTTCTAGATAAATATTGGATAAATTATCACTAGACATGGAAATTTTTTTTATAATGAATTAAAAATGGATTTTTTTTATTGATTCAAATAAATTAGGGTCCAATGCTCTACTTTTCAAAAATACCAGAAAAATGGACTTTCTTAAAAAAAAAAAAAAACTTGACCCTTATACTGTGCGCATGGTGGGTACGCAATGCATGAGTACATGTTGGGATAGAAATGTCTATAGTATCAATACTAAGTGAATGCCATAGATTAATCTGAGTATTGTATATCTTTTATAGTATTGGCTATATGGGGAATAAGGTCAACGGTGACCCAAGGATTTCAGCTAGGAGCTAAGAAATCCAAGTAAGTTAATCATGACTTTGTTGGCTATGACATGAAACATATTAGTGTATTATCTATTATAGTTCTTTATACTAGATTGATTGAGGGCTAAATTAGTAATGGCTAGGGGTTATTATTAAGTGTACATAATATTCCAATGAAATCCAGTGATTACTAGATAATACTGGTATTCGAGCTGGTGACCATGGTAGGGGGAGTACGGTCGGCCAATGAGCTACTACTAGTGTGAGTGCGGTATATGAAATATAGCGGTTATAGAACATTGCTGGAGCTCGAGTTTGTGACTGGGGTAGGGGAAAGCACGATCGATTGACTATGGACTGATGACCGGGGTAAGGGAAACACGGTCAAATGTATGTTGATTTGTAAGCGGGGTACTCAAGGGGGAGTCCGGTTTGTGTGTGAATTGATTATTGATATGTGAATCGGGTTACCTACTAGGATGATTAATTTTTGTATTATTGTGAGATTCTATGTGTGTACTGAGACCGCACTATTGTAAATCTAGATATTACTAGGTAATACTGGCACTTGAGCTGGTGATCGTGGTAGGGTGATTATGGTCAGCCAATGAAATGATTAAACAGTTAGTAAGTACCCTGTGAATTTGTTTCTTGTGATCTAGGAGGTGCCCAAAGACCTCATTATATTTTTGTAGATCTTCAGTGATTTTGCACCCATTGTAGAATGGTGTTATGCGTTTATATCTTATATCTGCTTGTTCTAGGATTTTCTGCATGCAGGTTAATTTTGAATTTAGTTGGTTTATCGGTACAACTAAGCTAATGATCTAGTTTGAATTATTATACCTTGTTTGATAGGGTTTGTAAGTTATCTAATACCCTAGTGACTTATGCTTAGTAGAATCCCATCATTGGGTCGTAGTATGTTATTGTTTGAAAAATTAATCTTACTAAGCTTAATTGCTTACCAAGATGTTCATGTTGTAGGTACGGGCAAGGAGCACCAGTGAGTGCCGGAGTCTGCTTGTCGAAGTGTACATGTGGCTCGACCTTTGGGATTTGGTTCTTTTTGGAAATGGTTTGTGGGAAACTCCTTTTTTTATGGGCACTATTTCTTTTTATTCAGAACAAATGCTTAAGTTGACGAAAATAATGTAATTGTCTAAGTGTGCACAGACAACTTTTTAAAAGTTTTGTTTTATGTCAATTTTTTGGAGACTATTAATATTTAAAAATGTTATTTTCCCCGTTATTTTGGTCTTGTAAGTTTGGGTCTTTACAGAGAATGATTGAGAAGAGAGAGGCTATAGAAATTTCTAGAATTTCACGTTTAGGAAATTCTATTGATTCTTTTCTTTCGAGATATTGATAGTTAAAACAACTTCATAAAACTTAAACTGAAAGTATCGTTTGTTTCAAGTTTATAAAGATAATTAACTAATTTAATTAATCTTTATTTGATTTAAAATAAAACTGATCAAATACATCTATGTTAATTATTTAATTTTAAATTATATTTGAAAAAATTAAATAAACAAATATGTTTGAAATTCAAAATTCAAATATCAAAGATATTTTCTATCCATGGGAGGCGCAGTGAGTGTGTGTCATGAGCCACATTATGGATTTTCTTAATTTTCTCATTTATTTGTTTAATTAATATTTAAGATAATATATTTATCTCAAAATAAATATTAGTTAGTTCAAAAGTAACTTTATCTTAAAATATCAGTTTTAAATAAATAAATAAATATCTCATAATAAGATAATTATTAATCTCTCTCTATATTAATCCATACATGATTAATATTTATTTAACATATAGTTTTCAAAATAAAAACTATACAGTTAAATAATTAATTAATTCACAATTAATCAATTGTGCATAATTATCACATAATTATTTCCTCACCATGGAAGATTGATTCCTTTGCAATTAAGTCTTTCTCTCTACAAATATTCCTTATGACATCCTTACCCTTGGCAGTATAGGATAGAGGTGACCTAGGGATCATGGACATTTAATACGAAGCTCTAATAAACTAGATTATTAATCAAACTCTTTAATCAAATTATCTTATTTATTAATTACATGAGTACTCCACTATAAATATGGAATTGCACTATAAGTATTTATAGAATTAAATTTATAGAGTTTTCTTTGTAGTCCATCGATATAATCAATAAATGTAGTCATGTCACCCAATTATTGGTTCGTTAATTAGAGCTGGTCAAAACTACAATTTTACTCTTCTAATTACAACTTGTTCCTTAAGTACCATCAATTCACTAGCGAATAATTAATCTATAATCAAATTATAGATTTGGGCTCAATAAATATTTAGTTCAAGAATTATCCCGTAAGGGAACTAATATTCGACCCATTAGGAAAGTATGGATGTCATTATTGTAAATCATGTTCCTAGCCATTCAAGATATTAAATCTCCAAAACAAAAGTCATTAGCCTCATTATACTAAGAAACCTTAATGAGTGAATCAAAAGATCCAATAACAACAAACATGACTTAATGACAACTCAAGATTTAGACTGATCTACAAATGATCTTCTATTATGATAAGAATTAACTCTTTATGGAAAACAGTATGTTTATAAAGATAGTTAATTCATAACGACTTTGTCATATATAATCTCTTTTCTATACAACACCTTTATCAAGATGTCTATCCACATTAGTAATATGAATTTGGACTACTTTAATCTCGTATGCTTAGTTAATCGTACTAGCAACCATTAATTAAAGATTTCTTACTTTAATATTTTGATGAATATTTTATTCATTTTATATAATCTTAATTCTCTCATACTAATACAAGATCATATCCTCATAATGAATATGTAATTTTCTTGATGTTCATAAAAATTATTCAAATAATAATTATAACATTAAAATATAATAAAATTGTACTTTTATTTAAATCAATAAAATGTATTTACATGCTTTTAGGGCATAAATCCTAACAGAAACCCCAGTGCAACGTCGTAGTGGGAGGATTGTGAGACAACCTGTTCGCTACGAACATGTGGCACATGTTCTTGTTTCTGATACAGACAAGGACGATCCATTAACCTTCAATGAGACAATGGATAATCCTGAAAAGGAGAAATGACAAGAAGCCTGGAACCAAGAAATAGAATCGATGTATTCAAATCATGTATGGGAACTTGTAGATCCACCTGAAGATGTTAGGCTAATTGGGTGCAAAAGGATCTTCAAGAAGAAAATAGGTTTAGATGGGAAAGTAGAGAATTTTAAGGCAAGACTATTAGCCAAAGGTTACACTCAGAGAGAGGGTGTTGAGTATGAAGAAATATTTTCTACTGTGGCCATGCTAAAATCCATTCGCATCCTCTTATGAATAGTTGCCACCTATGACTATGAAAGTATATCTTGGTGAAAGTATCTATATGATACAACCAGAAGGGCTCATTAAGGATGGGGAAGATTATAAGGTGTATAAGTTGCTGAAATCCATTTATGGATTAATGTAAGCATCTTGATCTTGGAATATCACCTTTGATGAGACAATTAAAACATACAGCTTCAAATAGAATGTCGACGAAGTATGTGTGTATAAATATGTCAAAGGTAATTAGTGGTTTTCATAGTTCTTTATGTGGATGACATTCTCCTCATTGGGAACGATGTAGAGACACTGTCAAACATGAAGAAGAGGATAGTTGAAAAGTTCCAAATGAAAGATTTGGGCGAAGCGAGCTATGTCTTGGGGATCTATATCCTAAGGGATAGGAAGAACAAGCTCTGGAAACTTTCTCAAGCTAATTATATTGATAAGGTGCTTGAAAAGTTTTCTACGAAGAATTCCAAGAAAGGTCAATTACCGACTAGACATGGAATTACTCTTTCAATAGAGAAATGTCCAAATATATTTCAAGAGGAAAAGGACATGAGATAGTATCCCTATGGTTCAGCAATTAGGAGTCTAATGTATGCTATGTTTTGTATTATGCCCGACATATGCTATGAAGTAGGCATTGTAAGTCATTATTAATAAAATTGTGGTTTGAATACAGGATTGTAGTAAAGCACATTCTCAAGTATTTTAGGAGAACGAGAGATTATATGCTTGTATATTCAGGGGGTGAGTTAAAACCTACTGGATACTGTAACATCCTCCTAATCTAGGGCTGTTACACTATGTACTTTAAATTGTGTTAGACTTGCTAATGAAGTCATTTGGCTTAAAACGTGTAACTATGGTTAATGTCAAGGGTTAGGGATTAAAAAATTTGGTCAAAGGAAACGTTGACTTTTATTTAAAAGGTTTCATACATTTGTGGTATCCCAAATTATTACAACCAAATTCTTAAAGAAGTGTAGGTATATCAAAAATTACATCCAGCCAACCTAAGCGGCAAAAACAGGGCTATAGTCCTAGTTCCTCTGAGATATCCTCAGTCGTGGTGTTCGAGCAGCCACATATGTACATGCCGCCACCGAAGCTTTCCAAGTCAAGGTTCCTCAAGCGTTCCCTTCCCCTTACCTGCACCACAATGCACCCGTGAACCAAGGCTCAGCAAGAAAACTATACATGTGCATAAACAGAAAATACAGATTTCCAGATACTTATCTAGCATGTCCATCAATAATAACCTACACATACAATCATTCAATTACAAACAAATGGTCATTGGACCAATTTGGGGCCGCTGCCCTAAACAGTTGACCATAGAGCCAACCTTGGGGCCTATGCCCTAGCTATGTGACCATAGAGTCACCTGGGGGCCTCGCCCTTAGCTCTGAGTAACTAGCCACAGAGATAGCCCAACACCTTTGGTTTTTCAACGACCATAGGGTCAGCCAACATAATAGTACGTAGCTGATTTAGGCCTAAGCCTTTCGACCAACGCGTAGCGTGCTTTTGTCATCATTGACTAATAAGTCAAGCCTGATCCAGGTATTCAAACTTCAATACAGAAATAGATATGAATAAGCATATGTCAACAAAACGAGTACGCATGCATGTTAATCACATAACACCATTGAGTAACCATACTCATAATACTAATCATACCTATTTAACGGGGCCTCAAGCCCTAACCACAGAATCCATGCAACAAACATGAAACACTTAAGCAGGTATAGTATATTCAAGTAGGATCAATCAACATGTGAAACAATAGCTTAAACATAAACGTTCTCAGGGGCCCAAGCCCTAATCATAATTGTTGATAATAGTCGAGCCAAGCCCTGATCACATATAAAATGTATTGAGTGCAGTTTTCTTACCTTAGTTCTGAGTATGGCGTAAAATAAGGGCGACCCTTGAGCACAATCCCGGTTCTAAGCCCCTAGCGATAACCTAGTCATAACCATAAAGGCTTCCAGATTGAGTCCTAGCCTCTGGGGCCTCGAATTCCACTAAACCGAGTAGTGGAATCGATCCCGAGCCCTAAGGAAAAGCTTCCTGTCATTAAACACTCCCCAAGGCCAAAACTGCCCAGGCGGGCCGCGACCTGCCCTTGAAGGTCGCAGTGCGCCCCTGTAATTCGAGGTCCTCTCCCTCTGCCAAAGGGATGTAGGCCATGACCTGCCTAAGAGGGTTGCGGCGCGCCTCCCAGACAAAGACCTCCCAGGGCCCTGGGTTCAGCTAAGTCACGACCCCTCAAGAAGAGAGCCACGACTTGGCTCTGCGAACCCAGATTTTCTTCAATTTTCAACAACCAAATCCAACCTAAACTATCCCAATTTCATCCCAAAACCATAATTCAATTACCACAACAGTTCTAGCACCTTCCCTACAGCAAAACCCAACAAAAACCTAGTTATAAAACTCATCAAAATGCCAAATCAACTCTTGAGCTATACAGCTCAAGAACTCTTCAAGAACAACCAAACTAAGCCTAACAATCAATGGAAATCAAGGTCCAAAGCTTACCTCAACTGTAAGTCTCCCTAGCTGTAGCTAATCTAATCCAAAGCTTGAGCCTTCAATCTCTCAAGCTTTAGCCAACAAATTTCCCATTAATTCACAAAGAATTCATTAGAAGAGTTGAGAGAAAATCAAAAAGCGGGAGAGAGATAGGAGAGAGTTAGTTTCTAAGAGGTGAGCTGCTAGAAGTGTTTGTGTTTTTTGTTTTTGTTTTCCTTGAGGCATAAGTGACTTGAGCTAATCCCGAGGCTCGGGGTACCAAAAACGTCCCTGAGGGAAAAATGGTCAAATTCCCCGGTATTCCCTCATAAACTCACTAACTCAAAATATATCCCCAATTATTCAATCCCTGTACCCGATAACCCAATTAAATGCCAAATACCCAAAATATCCATTGACTCACCCCAAGTCGGGTATTGGGTCTTGTTTTGACTTTCCTGCTAACTTGCTCCCTAGGATCGTCTCGTGCCGAGTAACTCAAATAAACCCACATAATAATGTGGTCTCACACACACACACACATATATATATATATATACAATTATGCCCATAACAGGCCAAATTATGAAAGTTGCCCTTCTAATAAGAAACGGGCCCACATGCATATTTAATAACCTTAACCATGCACCACTAGTTATATTATCAGATAACTCACATAATTACAATAAAATATATCAAATAAACATATAACTCCATATATTTCCATCCTAGCCCCCTAATCAAGGCCCTAAGCCTTATTATATAATTTTGGGACATTACAGATACACTGATTCTAATTTCAAACCAGACAAAGATTGTAACGCCCTAGGTAACCAAGACCGTTACACTGTGTATTTTAAAATAGTGCAAGACTTGTTAATCAAGTCGTTTGAACAATAATGTGTTCCTAGAGTCAACTATCAGATTAGGGTTAAAAGATTTTGATCATAAATGGTTAATTTTCATTCAAACAAATGTTTGGTACATGAGATCCCAAAAACAAGGTATAAGTTGTAATTTAAAACCCTCAAACGTTTAATACAACCAAAAGCCACTCTAATGGCAAAATACAAGTTTTAGGCCTCTGTTCCTGCACTTTCCCGCGGTCGTGACGGTCGAGTAGCTGACTATGTACACTCTGCCCCCAGAGCTCTCCAACTCATGGTTGGTCCAACTTTCCTTTGCCTTTACCTGCACTACATAGCACCCGTGAGCTAAGGCCCAACAAGAAAACTATAAACTACAAACACATATACAGCAGTAGATTCCAATCAATCTAAATAAAGTCATTCAAAAATTCAACATGATATAAGCATCAAGATAATAATGGTAAACATGTATTTTCTAGAATATATTTTAACTAGTAATACAAGTGCTCAGAGTCGGCGCCCTTAGGCCGAACCCTCTGTTTACTCAGCTGACCCCGACTCGCTTAGGCCAAGTCCAATAATTATTTAGCTGACCCTTGCTCACAGTGGCCAAGCTGCATCCAATACGCAAATCGTCATCCCCGGCTCCCTTAGGCCATACTTTAACATTCCACATAATTATAATACAGTTACATAACGCATATATCCAGATATAGGGAACCTTAGTCCCAAACACAACCACATGGGTGCAGTTTTCTTACCTTGAATTCCCGAGCGGAGAATTATGAGCGCTCTCGAGCACGATCCTCAGTTCTGAGGCTTAGCGATAAACCTAGTCACAATTTCAATGGGTAATCATCAATTTCTAATCCAAATAAATACTTAGGAGACAATATCTAGCCTCCGAAACCTCGAATTATACTAAACCAGGTAGTAGAAATTGTCCCGAGCGCTTAGGTTCGAACCCTCGAGCCTTCCCAATCAAAAAACCAACCTAGGCCAAAGTCCCCTAGGTGGGCTGGGAGTTAGCCCTAGGGGTCGCGGTGCGCCTCAAATAAGAGGCTCGACCTCATGAGTCAGGGGGGAGGTGGGCCGCGACTTTCCCCCTAGGGCTGCGGCGCGCCCTCAAAATAGAGAGCCCTCCCAGGGAAAACTGGGCATCGGGGTTGCGACGCGCCCCACAAAATCATAATTTTCTGGATTTTCTCAGCATCCTTCCTAGCCAAAATCCTCAAAATTTAAACTAATTATGCTTCCAACTTCCAACCAAATTCCAGGAGCAAGTCCAGGACTCCTAACCATATATTTTAAGCATTGTACAACACAGAAAATTCTACTGAAACTTCCAATCCAACTAATAACAATTCATCACTTTAAAACCTAAATCAATTGATCATTAAACCCTGAATCCTTAAAGAAACCAGACCAAAAATCCTTACCTGAATTGCTAGTCCAACTTCCTCAAGAACCTTTGTCAAACCTTTACTTGTTTCTCCCTAGCTTGAACCAACCCACAATTCAGCATAGTCTTGAGTCCCCTTCAGTTCTTTTTTTCAGCTTCAATACACAAGGAGAGGAAGAGAGTAGGGATACATGTATGAGGGACAGATAATTATAAGTTTGACAATTCCTAGTATTTTCTGGTAAGCTCCAAAATGTTTAAGGATATGTTTAACCTCAAAAGACTGAAATGCCCTCTAAAAACTCAGCCCCCCTTGATTTTCTCCAAGGGTACAATGGTCTTCTTTTTTTCGATTCCCGCTAATACGTCAAGTGTTCCTAATATTTACCAATTAATCCCATCGTGTTCAGTTAATTACCAAATATTTATTCATCACTCAATAAATCCCAAAATATTCTCTAAATTCCCAAAAATACTCCCAGGCTCCCCCAAGCTGGTTATTTAAACCCCGCTATGTCTATTTCGCTAATCCGCTTACTAGAGCCGTCTCGAGCCATATAATACAAATATATCCACATAATAATGTGGTCTCAACCAAATATCACATAAAATCACATGTATGCCCTCAACGGGCCAAAATTAAAAAAATGCCCTTATAAGCTATAAAGGGCCCACATGCATATCTAATACTCATAAACATGCATATAATATATTCATGTAATCATATTAATCATGCATGCCACAAAGTCACGCATTTAACCAATTAAACACACATATAAACTTATTATGCCCTCCCGACACGCTAATCAAGGTACTAAGCCCTATTAGCAATTTAAGGTTGTTACAAATATAGTCATAAGTTGACGTCTAGGTCAGTGTTCACTCTTGGTGGAGGATTTGTAGTCTTGAGAAGTATTAAACAATCAAGCATTGTAGATTCAACCATGAAAGCCTAGTATATAGTGGCTTGTGAAGCAAATAAGGAAGCGATTTGGATTACAAAGTTCTACACTGATCTGGAAGTAATTCCAGATATGGATAAGCCACTAATCTTGTATTGTGACAATTGTGGAGCAGTAGCTAACTCTAAGGAACCGAGAAGTCACAAAAGTGGAACGCATGTAGAAAGGAAATACCCTCTAGTTAGATAGATTGTGCATCGAGGTTATGTGTTTGTTATAAAGATAGTGTCAAAACATAACCTAGTGGACCCGATTACCAAGACACTTCCTGCAAAGTCATTTATGGGTCATGTACGCAACATGGGATTAAGTGAGATGCCTAACTTATTTTGAGGGCAAGAGGGAGATTGTTAGGATTTATGCCCTAAAAGCATGTAAAGACATCGTATTGATATAAATAAAAGCACAATTTTATTATAATTGAATGTAATAATTATTGATTGAATAATTTATATAAATATTAAGAAAATTCCATATTCATTTATAAGGATATGATCTTTTATTAATATGAGTGAATTAAGATCATATAAAATCAATTAAATAGTCAGTAACATATTAAAGTAAGCAATTTGTAATGAATGGTTACTAGTACAGTTTACTAAGCATACGAGATGCAAGTAGTCTTGATTCAAACAACTGATGTGGATAGACATCTTGGTAAAGGTATTGTATATTGTACGCCCTGATTTTCCCATGGGCTGATTAACGAGCTGAGATACGGCCTAATCATGACTACCACGTGGACATCCCCAAGACCGGAGCTGCCATCGTAAGATCCTACCTCCTTAGCTCGAGGTAACCTAAGGGTTCACCAAGATTGCTTAAGGACTGAGCCTGGACTCTGAAGGCCACAGGTCGAGGGAAGCATCCAGCTCGTGGTACGAGCTAGAGTTGGAGGCTGTGACCTTTTATAAAGTCAACCACGCAAGGTAAACGTGCATATATCAGACATCACATGTTTGATATATCCCTGACTTCTCAGACACGCAGCGTGAACATGCGTATTCAGACACCCACGACTGGGTTGGGCCGTGCGGCCATTATCCCCTTACCTATTGATTTGACCACACTTATGTGTCAGGTTTAGGAATTAATCATGAATGTCATAGAGTTGACATGATAGGTAAGAAGGTCACGGGATGACCTTCTTACCAACTCCCAGGTGCCTTCCCTGTAAGAAATACCCTGTAAAAGAATACCAAGCATATAGCAATAATATTGACTGGTGGAGTAGAAGGATTTTAACCTTTGAACCACCTAAAAAATGTATTTTGTATCACCATTCCATTTCCAAGATCATTCATCTATTTCGGTTCAACATAAGCACTAATACCTTCCTCTTTCTTTTCTTAATTACCTGTTGGTGAAGAACCGCGTCAACAGTTTGGTGCTTTCATTGAGAGCAAGTTAGATTGGTGCTGTCGCAAACATCCAACTATGGTGACTACTTGATCCAGAAATGGTAACGAGACAGAGCAACATGATGGGCAGGAGGCCCAGCCTATCGCCATCCCTGGTGAACAAATTCCTGAAGTCCAACAGCGGCTAGGCAAACAGCCGGCGGGCCAAGATGACACTGGAAGTTCGGCGCCCCGGCCACCTAATCCAAACCCAGGTTATTACACTGCGGTGGAGATGGAGAACGCTCAGCTGAGGAGCCAGCTAGCAATAGCTAATCAGCAGATCAAGGATGTGTTGGCCCGACTACCCCCTCTTACAACCGACACTAACGTCGGAAACAGGCAAAGCGAGGCTCCTAAGTCCCGTCGGGGTAATCGGTCCAGGCATAGCCGCTCGGACAGACTTCCGGCAGCCAACTCTATTCCCTCATCGCACCATCAAGAGGCAAACTTCAAAGAAATGCCTAGATTCGAACAACAGCAGTACAGCCGTTCGGTCAGAACTTCAACTCCTATCTCCCAACCCGCCTCGAGCGCGCCCAGGAGAGCTCGAGGAAATTCCAGAAGGAGATCCGGGAAGGGCTCACAGCATCAGCCCGTCCCCAATAGCCATCCTGCGCCTCGTCCAAATCGCCAGGCGCGGGACCCGCAGGCTGGCAGGGCCAAAAGGCCCCCACCTAATTTGATCCGTCTTGACGGAACCAGGATCGCCTCTCCGGTCAGGCATCCTCCATCTCCAATAAGATATCCATCTCCTCCTCGGCCCATCCGAGATATTCTAGCCTACGGAAGTAGCAGGAGAAACCCGCCATCCGCAGGACCTTCTCGACGTAGCAGGCCACCGAGAGAAAGCCCGGATCCTCACCACCAAAGGCGGACTCCGAGCCTCTCTAACAGGAGCTACTGGACCGGCAGTCGCTGGAGTGACCTTTCTGGCGGAGACCTGTGTCAGCGTTTAAGTTCCTCAAACGACCCAGGGGGCGACCTGCGTGATCGCCTTAACTCTCATAGAGGGGAGCTAGTAGGAGGTGATAGCCATGCTCGCTCAGGGGGAGACCTGTCCGAAGTACGTAACGGCGGGAAAGCCCCAAATATCCTATCTCAAGACAGGTGGGTCAATAACCCACCAAATATGTACAATGGATCCAGAGCTGTTGAACAGCCTCGGAATAACCAAGGAAATCAGGACAAAACCCTCGAGCGCCTGGCTCAGATGGAGGAGCTGATGAGGAAGCTCCTGTCGGAGAAAGAGAAAGATGAGTATGATTCGGGGGACGAGATGGAGCTCTTCGCCCCCAGCATAGAAGCAACGGCTTACCCACCCGGTTTCCGTATGCCGCACCTGTCCAAATTCAATGGGGATGGAGATCCGTCGGATCATCTGGGGATGTTCAACACCCTGATGATGGCCCACAACATCGGCCCCGAGCTGAGATGTTTGATCTTTCCTTCCACACTGACTGGACCAGCCAGGCAGTGGTTCAAGCAAAGCAAAAGACAATCAATCAGCTCCTGGAAGGTTTTCTCGGCAGATTTCAAGAGGGCATTCCGAGCCTCCCAAGCTGCCCGCGTTAAGGCCGACTCTCTGGCTAACGTGAGGCAGCAGCCCGACGAAACTCTGAAGGCTTACCTGAGCAGGTTCACGAACGTCGCTGCTCGGACCAGAGACGCGGATGACAACTCCAAGCTCATGGCCTTGAGAACTGGAATCCTCGTCGGAGGGGAACTCTGGAAAGATATACAAAGAAACGGAGTTAGCTCGGTGAACGAATTCCTTAACAGGGCCTAGGAATGGATCAACTTGGAGGAGGCCGAAGCCTCAGCTGCAGGGACCAGCCAAGCCCCTAAGCAGCCCGCTGGAGTGGGGATGGAGGTCATGGTAGCAACCCAAAATGTCACACAGAACAACCAGCTCAGTGGAGGCAAAAGAAAGGGGAATGGCGAGGGCAGCCAGCACGACCCAAAGAAGAATAAGTCCGTAGACAAGTTTAAGCCTGTCTACGTGACTTATACAGAGCTCACCCAGTCTAGGGAGAATATCTTCCTAGCCAATTCTACTCGCCTCCCCTGGAAGAGGCCGGAGGCGTTGAAGCACCAAAAAGGGAAGAGAGACACCTCCAAGTTTTGCCATTTTCACAACGATGTTGGCCACAATACCGATGATTGTAGGCATTTGAAAGATGAGATCGAGACTCTCATCCGAGCCGGCCCCTTGGCCCAGTACACGCGGAACAGGGTTCCAGCAAGTCGACCTGCTCCGGAGGTCCCAGTCAGTCAGCCCGGGTCCCGGGAAGATCTGGACGTCCCCTCCCCCCCCCCTCCCCCCCCGGTGATAGGAGGGGAGATATCCACCATCTCTGGGGGTCCGCATATGGCTGCCGTGAGCAGGGGCGCCCAGAAGTGGTACGTAAACAAACTCAAGGTGCATAATGGAATGGAGTTTGTCCCAGAGCAGCGTCTGTCGAAACAACAACAATTGGAGAGACAACCGATCATTTTTACGGAAGAAGATACGGGCCCTGTCCAGTTCCCTCACAATGACCCTCTGGTCGTAGCAGTTCAGCTCGCTAATCGGAGGGTTAGGAGGGTGCTGATTGACAATGGAAGCTCGGTAAACCTCCTATTCCGGTCAACATTGGAGAAGATGGGTTTGACGGTCGCCGAGCTAAAGGCGACCTCCATGATGCTGTATGGTTTTTCAGGAGAAGGATAAACAGCAATAGGGACGATCGAGCTGGTGATCACCCTAGGAGAAGGACCTCGGACAGTCTCCAAACTCCTCGAGTTCGTGGTCATCGACTGCTCCGCTGCGTACAACACAAATTTGGGACGACCCACGCTCATAGCCTTTGAGGCCGTCACTTCCATTCGCCACCTCGCGATGAAATTCCCTACCTCAACGGGAATATGCACTGTTCGTGGCAATCAACTCGCTACCAGGGAATGCTACAACATTTCCATGAAGGGAAAATTGAAACCCGGGCAGCTAGCAATGGCCATCCAAGGTGGAGAGGAATCTCAGGAACCCTTAGCTGATCCTGTGATTGAAAAACCTCAGAGTGCCGAAGGGGAAAATATCATCTTAAGTGAGGATATCGACCCCCGAATAGGCGAGGACAGGTCCGAGCTCCAGGCTATTCAGGAGCTCGAGGAAGTAAACATCGATCCGCAGAACCCGTCACGGATGGTCAAGCTCGGGAAAAACCTCTGTAGCGAGAGAAAGGCGGAGCTGACTAAATTTCTGCAGGACAACCAGGATGTGTTTGCATGGTCCCACGAGGATATGGTGGGAATTAGCCCGAGTGTCATCATGCACACCCTTCATCTGGATAAAAGCGTTCCTGCAATGTCCTAGAAGCAAAGACGCCTAGGAACAACCCGGGCTGAAGCCTTAGAGGAAGAAGTAGCCCGGCTCAAGAAATGCGGCTTTATTCGTGAAGCCAAGTTTCTGATTTGGATCTCCAACCCCATGCTGGTCCCGAAGCCCAACGAGAAGTGGCGGACCTGCATCGAGTTCTCCGAACTGAATAAAGTCTGCCCCAAAGATTGTTTCCCCTTGTCGAGGATTGACCAATTGGTGGATGCCACGGCGGGGCACGAGCTCATGTCCTTTATGGACGCGTACTCAGTATACAATCAGATCGCCATGAATCTGGCGGACCAGGAGCACACCAGCTTCATGACCCCGACTAACGTTTATTGTTACAAGGTCATGTCGTTCGAGCTAAAGAATGCCGGTGCTACGTATCAAAGGTTAGTAAATAGAATGTTCGCAAACTAGATCGGAAAGAACATGGAAGTGTACGTTGATGACATGCTAGTCAAGTCAAAGACTGCCGATAACCATGTTTCCGACTTGGAAGAATGCTTCAAGATACTACGGGAGTATGGCATGAGGCTTAATCCACAGAAGTGTACTTTTGGAGTCGCGTCGGGAAAATTCCTGGGTTTCATCGTCAATACCCGAGGAATCGAGGCAAACCCCGACAAGATCAGATCATTGCTCGAGCTTCCCTCACCCAGGTCACACAAAGATGTCCAAGGCCTAACAGGAAGGGTGGCAGCCCTCAACTGGTTTATTTCAAAATCCACTGATAAGTGCTTGCCATTCTACAACCTGCTTCAAGGAAATAAGAAGTTCGAATGGACAGAAGAGTGTGAAGGCGCTTTCCTCGACCTGAAGGCACATCTGGCCAAGCCACCCGTATTATCCAAACCAAAAGCAGGAGAGCCTCTTTTTCTCTACCTAGCTATCACAGAGGATGCAGCTAGTGTCGTATTAGTCCGGGAAGAAGACCGGGTTCAGAAGCCAGCCGTATTAGTCCGGGAAGAAGACCGGGTTCAGAAGCCAGTCTACTACATCAGCAAGAGACTTCTCGGAGCTGAATCTCGGTACCCGTTGATGGAGAAATTGGCGTTCTGCCTTATCATGGCCTCACGAAAGCTCAGGCCGTACTTCCAGTCCTACTCAATACACGTCATGACCGATCAGCCTTTAAGGAAGGTTTTGCAAAAATCTGAAGCATCGGGACGTCTGTTAAAGTGGGCTATCGAACTCAGTCAATTCGAGATTTTGTACACCCCACGAACTGCTATAAAAAGTCAGGCCCTGGCCAATTTCGAAGCAGAGTGCACATGATTCTGGGAGGATCCTGCAGAAGACTCACCCCAGGTCACCTCGGCCCCGGCGTCGTGGAGGATCTTCGTGGATGGTTCATCCAACGAGAACGGCTCCGGAGCTGGAATCATTTTGATATCCCTTGAGGGACATAGATTCCACTCGGTGCTGAGATTTGGATTCAAGGCCTCCAACAACGAGGCCGAATACGAAGCTTTGCTGGCCGGGCTGAGGATAGCCCAGGAGCTGAAGGCGAGCTCCGTCTAGTGCTTCAGTGATTCCCAGCTCGTGGTAAACCAGGTTCTGAGCGAATATCAAGCACGGGGACCCAAGATGGCTGCCTACCTAGCAAAGGTAAAAATGGAACTGTCCGTGTTTGGGTGAGGCTCGATCGAGCAGATACCTCGGGAGCAGAACGCTAACGCAGATGCTCTTGCCAAGCTCGCCACCTCTGGGGAGACGGAGACCTTGGGGTTAGTGCTGATAGAATTCTTGGAGAAACCAAGTATAGACGAAGCCAGGACGGAGGTCGAGATGATCGACGCCAGGCCGACCTGGATGACCCCCATCCTTGAGTATCTCGTCGAGGGAAAGCTACCTGAAGGGCGTAATGATGTGCGGTGAGTGCTGTATCAGGCTCCCAAGTATATGATAGTAGACGGGGTGCTATACCGACGTGGGCACTCCCTACCTCTCCTACGATGTGTTCTTCCAGGCAAAGCAAAGACCATCCTGCAGGAAGTGCATGAGGGTTTTTGCAGAGATCACACTAGGGGGCAAAGCTTGGCCTTAAAAGTCCTGGGCAAGGATATTACTGGCCCACTCTTTCCAAAGACTCGATCTCATACGTGAAGAAGTGCGACAAGTGCCAGCGATTCGCCACAGTTGCCCAAGCTCCTCCAGTCGAGCTGAAGATGATCTCGTCCCCGTGGCCGTTTGTGGTTTGGGGAATCGACTTGGTGGGCGCCCTCCTTACTGGAAAAGGCAGGGTCCATTACGCCATGGTAGCCATCGACTACTTTACGAAGTGGGCTGGGCAGAACCTTTGGCAACAATAACTTCCAAAAAAGTCCTCGACTTCGTGGTTAAGAGCATTATCTGCCGATTTGGGCTGCCCAAGAAGATCGTTTCCGACAATGGGACTCAGTTCGACAGCAACCTCTTCACCGAATTTTGCAAAAGGTACAGAATTGTGAAAAGTTTCTCCTCCGTGGCCTATCCTCAGGCGAATGGCCAGGTCGAGGCTGTCAACAAGACGTTAAAGGCGACCCTCAAGAAGAGACTAGACGAGGCGAAGGGGGTCTGGCCAAAACAGCTCCCCCAGGTTCTGTGGGCATACCGGACCTCACATCAGACTCCTACGGGTCATACTCCTTTCTCCCTGACCTTTGGGAGTGAGGCAGTCCTCCCTGTGGAGATTAAGGTACTTTCGCATAGGGTCCAGTCATATGACCAGGACCGCAACCACGAGCTACTTTGCACTTCCCTCGACTTGGTTGATGAAAGACGAGAAGATTCGTAACTCCAGCTCACCCATTATCAGCAATAAATCACTCGTTATTTCAACTCTAAAGTTAAAAAACACGCCTTTAGCGTTGGCGACCTGGTCCTTAGGAGAGTTTTCTTGGCCGGAAAGGATCCCAAGGATGGAGTCTTGGGACCGAACTTGGGAAGGGCCATATCAAGTCATCGAGGTCATTAAAGAGGGAACTTATAAATTAGCTTGGCTCGATGGAGGGGCAGTCCCACGGACTTGGAACGCCATCCATTTGAAGAGATATCATCAATGATTCCCTTGTAAGGCCTAAAAGGCCATTTTTTTGTGTATTACGAAATGAGAATTAACTTTTCGCTTATGATTGTACATGTTTACAAGTGTAATCTAAAGTAACCACGAAAGACCCTTTCCCAGTTACTTGAGGGGCATATGGTATCTGGATATAACCAGGTCACCTTAAAGACTTAGAAGTTAATTCAAATCGATTGATCGTTGTTTTTCTTAAAAAACACGAGCTATTGATAAGGGATTAACGCGAACTAAGTCCTATCCTGGATTTAACCAGGTCGCCTCAAAACTTAGAAGTTAATTTAAATCGATTGATCGTTTTTCTTCTTAAAGAGCACGAGATATTGATAAAAATTGACACGAACTAAGTTTTCAAATTAATTCCCTGGATATAACCAGGTCATAAAACTTAGAAGTTAATTTAAATCGATTGATCTTTGTTCTTTTTAAAGAGCACGAGATATTGATAAAAATTGACACGAACTAAGTTTTCAAATTAAGTCCCTGGATATAACCAGGTCATAAAACTTAGAAGTTAATTTAAATCATTGATCGTTGTTCTTCTTAAAGAGCACGAGATATTGATAAAAATTGACACGAACTAAGTTTTCAAATTAGGTTCCTGGATATAACCAGGTCATAAAACTTAGAAGTTAATTTAAATCGATTGATCGTTGTTCTTCCTAAAGAGCACGGGATATTGATAAAAATTAACACGAACTAAGTTTTCAAATTAAGTTCTTGGATATAGCCAGGTCATAAAACTTAGAAGTTAATTTAAATCGATTGATCATTGTTTTTCTTGAAAAGCACGAGATACTGATAAAAATTAACGCGAACTAAGTTTTTCAAAAATTGTAACTGAAGTGCATGAAGGCAAAAGGGAGTAAACCAATTTAAAGTAAAAATTAATTGTCTCGAGGTGGAAACACCTCATGCAAAAGTTAAAACAAAAAATAAGAATAATAAAAGAGTGGGAGCAAGATGGAAAGGCCCTAGGCTCCACCAGTTGGCCCCTTGGAGGTCACCGTCTAGCGCTGCTCAGCTGTGCCGGAGACTTCCCCGGTCTCGGAAGGTGCTTCTTTCTCGAGGCGAGCTTTAAACCCCTCCAGCAAGGGCTCCCAGACGTCCGCTGCCAAGAAGGAGAAGTCGCCGTCCGGGTTATAGGCCCAGCAATGGTAGAACATGTCCTCCATGGCGGTGCCTGAAGCTGCCTGCTCAGCCTCCAGGGCGGCCTTGACCTCAGCCTTCGCAGTGTCTAGGTCTGCCCGTGCAGCGGCGAGGGCGGCTTTGGTAGCCTCGAGTTCTTGTAGCTTGGGGCGGGCTTCTTCCAGCTTGGCCTGCGCGGCCGCCAGGGCATCCTTAGTCGTCTGCAGGGAAGTATGGTGAGTGGCCACAGCCGCCTAATGCTCGCTCCTCATATCCTCAAGCTGGGCCTTGGTCCTGGCTATGCTCCGGTGAAGGGCAGCGGCGCTCTGCGAAAACGGAGAGCCAACTACCTTAGAGGAAAAAGAGAAGGGAGAAAGAAAAAATAGGGCAAGGCATGATAATCAAAAACCATAAAAGGGTAAGGTCAGCTTACCGTTAGGGCCATGCCCAAAGAAGATTCCAGCACGCCCACCGGGCTCCTTGTTTTGATGGCCCTGAGCTCCCTCTCGTTGAATTTGTAGATGTGGCTGACGGCGTAGTTCGCCGTCTCATACACCGTCCCCCAGAAGGCCACTGGAATCTTATCCAGGTCCTGGGGGTCAACCGGGATGCGCACCTCGGAAGGTGCAATTGCCGAAGCCTCGGGCTCCGCCCCTGTGTCCCGGACGAAGGCCGGAGCTCGTGGAGGGGGTGGGGGCATGCTGCTCCCCCCTGCAGCAGGAGGAACAGTTTCCATGACCTGGGCAGCTGGGGGCTACTCTTTCTCCTTTGCAGGAGACTTGGTGGGGGTCCTGGCGGTTTTCTTCGACGTTCGGAGTTTTTTCATTTTGGGCCCGGAAGCCCCGGCGGAGGAGTTCCCTCCGATGAACGCAGCTCGCAGACCCTTTCCTCCGGGCTGAGACATCTCTTCTATCAAAACAAAGATATGGTTAGTACAAAAGTTAGCAGTCATGCAAAAACAAAAACAAAGGGGGAAAAAAAGAGAAATTCAAGTATGTATATATACTAAAGGGAATCCTACCCCCCGAGCTAGACGAAGAATCTATGATTACGACCATCGGCCCCGGAGCTTCCGCAGGGGAATCTAAGGCAATTATTTCTCGAGCTGGCGCAGGTTCTGGATCTAAGGCTGGCTCAGGACTAGACTCTTCTACATATTGCCTAAGACCCAGAGCTACGGTGCCCTCCCGGAGTGATGGCCATGACTGAAGGTTAGTCCTATACTCCTCTAATAGGACCGACCTAAAAGCTAGGGTGTTGTCTACAACTATGGTCCCCCTAGGGCGGCTACTTTCGTAATCCAACACGAGCTGGTCGACGCAGTGGAGCAGGGTTTAATCTAAGTCTGGGTCACTTCGGTGGCGTTGGACGATCTGCTTGGGATTGAACCTAGCTAGCCGGGGGTCAGTAGTGGCCCTATCTAAGTTCCTAAACATGTAAGGGTTACCTTGGCCAGAAGAACCCACGGCTGCTCCGGACCGGATCCGCTCCTCGTCCGTTCTTTGGGCGACCTCCAACGCCCGCTTCCTCGTCCTCACGAGGGGCACTTCATCCTCCTCGTCCTCCTCATCTTCATCCCCCGCGACCTCCTCCACGATGATATGCCTCATATCGCGAGCTGGGGGAAGCGCCCGGGGCCTCCTCAGGTTCAGAGTCTGGCCTGAGGAGATCAGCTTATAGGCCACCATCGTCTCGTCTGTCACGAGCTAACGATAGTCCTTTTCACTGGGGGGCAAGCCCGCCAGTGTCTCGTACTGGCTGCCGAGGATCACAGACTTCTCTGTCCTCGCAAAGATAGCTGTAGAATTATCCTAAGTCAGAAATGGATATAGGGGAAGCTAAATAGTACTTAACTTATGAGCTAAGGTTGAGAGGCACTTACGAGGACGGTTGAAGTAGTGAAGCTCGCAGTTTCGGAACCCCGTCAACATAAAGAATTGATCTTTGAAGTCGTTAGGGTGCCTGGGCAGCTCGATGAGCGCAGCCGTGTTGGGGAACCGGGTTAAGTAATAAAACCCGTCACCTCGCCCCCGCTGCTCCGGGCTGGCCTTGAGGCCTAAGAAGTACAGGATGTCTGCAGGAGTGGGGACCTCCCACTCCTGTTTCAAGAACAAGTATCTTAACCCTGCCAGAAAACGATAAGAGTTGGGGGGGAGCTAGAATGGGGCCAACCTCACGAAGTTGAGGAAATTGGTGAAGTACTGGTCCAACGGGAGGAAGGCCCCCACCTTGAAATGTTCATTGCTCCAGGCCGAGAACGACTCGTCAAGCGGCGCGTAGCTCCGCTCTCCTTCTGCGGGAGGTCGGGCAATCACGGATCCTCTCCCCAGCTCGATTTTATGGGAGAGGAATATTTTGTTAACCCTCACCTGGTCAGTAATCTTTGAGACGATCCTCTCCGCCTCAAAGAACGCATCGGGGGCCACCTCGAGCTCCTGTTCCACTGCTTGCCCGAAGTTGGGAATCAAGGATTTAGCCATCACCTCCTTTCCTTTGTCTTGTTGGGAGGACGAGCTGCCAGCGGTCCTCTTTGTAGCGTTCTTCTTCGGTGCCATCTGGTCGCCTAGCGAACAAAAGAAAAGATTTCAGAAAAGGCGACCTAAGCATAAGGAAGAATCAAAAGGAGTGTTCTTTGCAGGAGCTGAGGTAAGCCCAGCCCGTGGAGAGTGAGACCACGTGATTCTATGAACACGCGCCTGTGCTCCTAACAGATCCCCGATTACTCGGAATTCGTGTGTCAGGAGGGTGAGGATAGATTTTGCCTTGGAAGGAAAGTTTCAGTAGGCAAGGAAGGCAAAACCGCCTGTGAAGCGTGTCCCCTAAGCTACCCGGTTTTGCACCCAAAATACTGAATACTTTAAACCAACATACCAAAAATCCTACCCAGAAATTTTCCCCAGAAAATGCATCCTGCAAACCACGCTCCTAAATGATTTTCTACTACAAACAATACCCTAACCTAAAAGGCTCTTACCCTTCATGCCCATAAAAAACCAGCAAACCCTTGCATGCGGCTACAGTAAATATTTACCTAAGCTACAGTGAAAAATAATTTCAAAACATGCATAGTCAGGAGACTTACAGAATGTTTTGGTTGAGAAGAGGATGAAGGGATCGCCTGGGTTGGGGCTTTGTCGGAGTAGTTGATTCCAAATCTTCGAAGGAGTCTTTGCACTTCTTGATCGCTAGGAATGGCGGTCGGAAAGAAGAGGGTTTTTTTTTCTTTTGAAAATGAAGAGAGAAGAAGAAGAAAATTTCTGAAAAATTTCAAATGAATGGGTGGCCCATGCGTAAGGTGGCCACCCCTTTTATATACGTGAAGGGCCACGTGAAGAGGGCCGTTGGATTGCCCTGATGTGGGATCCAAGGCCTTCCACTCGAAAGACGAAATGATGGCTGAGTATAGGCTAGGCCATTAAATGCGGTTCTCGAAAGACGTACTGTCACCAACCACGATGTTCCACGTATTCGGCGCCTGCGTAAAATGTGGAATATGAAGAGTTCATGGGGATGCCTAAAAGCCCCTACTGTGGCCCTGTGCGGCGTCGTGTACCACGAGCAGGGGCTTGGGGGGAAAATATACGCCTTGATTTTCCCACGGGCTGATTAACGAGCTGAGACACGGCCTAATCATGACTACCACGTGGACATCCCCAAGACCGAAGCTTCCATTGTAAGATCCTACCTCCTTAGCTCGAGGTAACCTAAGGGTTCGCCAAGATTGCTTAAGGACTGAGCCTGGACTCTGAAGGCCACAGGTCGAGGGAAGCATCCAGCTCGTGGTATGAGCTAGAGTTGGAGGCTGTAACCTTTTATAAAGTCAACCACGCAAGGTAAACGTGCATATATCAAACATCACGTGTCTGATATATCCCTGATTTCTCGGACACACAGCGTGAACGTGCGTATTCAGACACCCACGACTGGGTTGGCCCGTGCGGCCCATTATCCCCTTACCTATTGATTTTACCACACTTATGTGTCAGGTTTAGGAATTAATCATGAATGTCACAGAGTTGACATGATAGGTAAGAAGGTCACGGGATGACCTTCTTACCAACTCCCAGGTGCCTTCTCCTATAAATATGGAGACCCTGAGAGTTACAAAGGGTTGGATTCTACTGTGTAAGAAATACCCTGTAAAAGAATACCAAGCATATAGCAATAATATTGACTGGTTGAGTAGAAGGATTTTAACCTTTGAACCACCTAAAAAATGTATTTTGTGTCACCATTCCATTTCCAAGATCATTCATCTATTTTGGTTCAACATAAACACTAATCCCTTCCTCTTTCTTTTCTTAATTACCTGTTGGCGAAGAACCGCGTCAACATATATAATAGTGAATATATATGACATGACCGATATGAATTAAGTATCTTTATAAACTTTTCGTTTGCCATAAATATTTAATTCTTATCATAATTGTTGACGCGACATTTCACCAATAGTGTATTAAGAAATAAAATGAGTAGATTAGTGCTTGATAGTAAACCACAATGAAAATAATAAGAACTCACTCAAGAACACAGAACATTTATGTGGTTTAGTGGTTAAAATCTACCTAGTCCACGAGTCAATATTATTATGTTTTCTCTCTATATTTTGGCAGAGTTTGGGTATATCAGAATGTGGTCCCCTTTCCCTGTCCAATATTCCTAGTATTTATAGGGGAATTCCATGAACAGGTTTTTGGGTCAGCGTGTAAATAAAATTCGTAATTATATATGATATATAATTAATACAGATTATTCCATTTGGTAATAGAATAAACACGCTTCTGCTATCTTGGGTAATAAATGACATAGATATGATACAACCTGGTCATTAATGAGCATATAAAGAATTCCCGAGTCTCTTGGGATCCTTCAGTATGCATTATATCTAGGTCCACATGAGCTGAATGTCTCACCCGAGCTGAATGCATTATATCCAGGACGCCTAATGTTTGGTCTGACCATTATGAGTCTCGAGCTGTTCACATAGTAAATAACTATACTTGGGTATCTTTCCACGCATTCAACTGCCAATTGCACCCGAGCTGGGCAAGTGAACTCGTGCTAAGTTTAGGGTACAACATCTGCCCCCCAAGCTCCTGCTTGTGTTTGATGTCGTCGCTTTCTGACATGCACAGTAGGGGCTTTTAGCCTTTTTCCATATAAAACTGTGCTTGCCCACTACTCAAGTATTGGATACGTGGCTTCCTGCAATTGGCGTCCATTCGGGTTTCGAGGACTAAAATAACTTTCCTGTCAACTTTTTCCGGTCATGTGGTTTATTTAACCTTGACCCTTGGATCTCGAACTAACCCAATTGGATGGCTCAGATTGATTTCCTTGGTTTACGAATAAATATGGTGATCAGTCCTGAGACCTAACCACCTTCACATTCAAAAAATTTCCCTTTTCAAACACTCAAGTTTCCTTTTTTCTTCTCTAGAATCCCCAGAAACATTCATCGTCTTGTAAAAATTCAGAAGCTTTCAAGGAGATTCCAGTGGCCATACCAACATTTCCTCTGAATCAAACGTCATAATAGTAAGTATTTCATCCCTTAGTTTGAAATTTTTTTTATTCTTCATTTTCCAATATGATTTTTTCCTTTTTACTTAAAAAATGTTTGTTGTTCAGCATCATTAGGCTATTTATAAGTGCCAATAGGAAATGGGTTTTGGTTTAGGTTTCATGAATGAACCCAAACAAATTTAGAAATAGGACACTTATAAATCTGGGTAATTTTCTATGTTAATCTGGGAGAACCCTAATGGAAAATCAGTTTGAAGAACACTTGTTTGGGGTATTGAAACCAAAGGGGTTTTAGGTTTAAACCTAGGTAGCTTAAGGGTTACGATTCCATAGGCGATTTTTCATTAAACCACCTCCCAAAGGAAAGTAGTGGGTCTGATAATTCTAACACGCGGATCCTGAAGAATTTGGGGATTTTAAGAAATCAAGGCGCGTGGCCAAGGATACCGCGTGAGACCTCACATTGAGACTGGGACAAAGTTTAGCTCATAGAAACTTTCAAACTTTGAAAGTAGTCCTTTTCATCCTCCGTACCTCCACGACCATAGTTATAGACCATCTTAGGTCGCCTACTAACTAGGCTGCTTTGTCGTTAGGCGATCTGAATTATTGTACCTCCTAAGAAGAATGCCGCGAGCTCATCTACCCAAAGCAAAAATAAAGGCAAGCAGAGTGCCTCTGAATCTCCTATCCCACATTTTGGTCCTGTGGTGGAGAGAGAAGTCATCATTGACGCCAACACTTTTTTCGAGGTAGAGCACATAGTCTCAAAGATAACAACTCAGGGAAAGGTGAACAAAATCCTCCTGAGTCATAATATTGAGATGGGAGCTGACGGTCTCCTTGCCCGACCTACATTTGAAGGGGAACGAAGCTGTGTCCCCTTCCAAGACGACTATGGGTCTTGGAGTGACGAGCACCTGAAGGTTGGTGCGTTCCTCCCACTGAACCAATACTTCGTAGATTTCTTGAACTACGTCAAATTGGCTCCCTTCCAGCTCCCTCCAAATTCTTACAGACTCTTGGCATGACTAAAATATCTATTTTTGAGGCATGAGTGGGAGGTCCCCACTCCAGCAAACATTTTATATTTCTTCTGCCTCAAAGTGAGTCCTAACCAGAAAGGACGATTTGACGAGTTTTATTACCTCACCAGATTCCCTAACTCCACCTCTGTCAACGAGCTTCCCAGTCACCCAAATGACTATAAAGATTTATTCTTTATGTCAAATGGGTTCAAGAATTGTGAACATCGGTACTTCAACCGTCCTCGTAAGTCTTCTATCTCTATGAACTCAACACATAAATTTGTATTCCTTTCATTGTATTCTCTTTTTATATATGTCTTCACTAGGTTTGTTCCTCATGCAGACTTTGTCCAGAGGAGACTTTGTCCAGTCTCCCTCCTGGGGAAAAATATTATCGACACGGCATGAATGATGCCACCATAATGGCATGCAAATTTATCAGCAAGGGTCATACATTAGCTCTGAGGACTAGAGCTCCACTCCCTATTATCCTCAAGCTCCCCTCTTCTCAAGAGGCCTTGCCAACCACTGAGGACAATGAAGAGGAAGAAGACGTGGTGCCACTTGTGCGAAAAAGACGAGCTCCCGAAGCCAATACCCTTTTTAGAGGGGAGCTGTGTTTGAGGCAGTAGTCGACCCTTCCGGCCAAGGTAACCCATACCCTTTTAGAGAATTAGATTGGGGTGCTACCTACTTTAAGTTAGTTTATTTTAACCGTAACCAGCTCGTTAGTCAACATCCTACCGATCCGGATCTAAACGTAATCCTCCTCCAATGTGTGGATCATTTGGTGATACACTATGATCATAGCTATCCCAAAGGCACTGTTGTAGTTGACAACACACTAAACTTTAGATCCTCCATCTTTGGAGAATATGGGACAAACCATAGGACCTGGCCTTCTCTGCTCCAAGGTACATTTGCCCCTGGGTTCACGCAGTATGTAGATGAATCCAGCCTTGAGAAAGGACCTAAACCCCCATAGGATCCAAGAGATCATAGCCTTATATTCCCCCTCCCCTCCATTAATCCTAGAGTTGGAGGTCATGCCTAGCCCGGTCCATACACCCGAGCTGATCGTAATAGATTCCTCCCCTAGCACGAAGGGTAGGATCCTTGTTCTTTTTTTTTTTTGCATTCATAATACCTTTGAAGGACTACTCCTGTGGATTAAATCATCTGTTCTCTCTTTTTCAGGTGAAGAAATGGAATCGTCAGGAGTTTCTGATCTGACGAATGCCTTCAAGGCTAGGGGATCCAGAACTGGTCCCATAGTAAAAAGGCCCAGGGTGGAAAAGAAGGCCACCCCTAAAACGGGGGGTACCACACAATCCCCCCTTAAGGGTAAAAGTGCAAGCAAGAACCCTCGGAGACTGGCGAGGCTTCCAGAGCAGTTGAGGGAGATGGCAACGAGGTTACTTCAGCGAGGCGAGCTGATGGAGCCCAATGACTTTGTTCAATATTTTCTTTTGTAATCATTATCATATATTTTCTAACAATCCCATGGGATGAAAACAATTGCTTTCAGGCTTAGCTCGAGGTTTTTTCTCTTCGATGTGACGGTATTTTTTCTTATTTGAATATACATCTAACTTATGATCTATTTGTCTTTCCTTTATTATTTTCTCATGTTTATGAATCCTTATACTCTTGTACATTCGAAATATTAAGGATCGACTTTAGATCGAGATAGATTTTATCAATCTTAGTCATATCCAAGAATTTGCTCGCTTATTTGCATCATACCTGTTAAGAATTAGGCCTCAGACCTCGTTATATGCAGTTTTTTTAATAAGCTTAATAGCATTATACATGTTAAGAATCATGCCTAGGACCTGGTTATATCCAGTGTTTAAAAAATATTTTTTAAAGTTTAGTTCATGCTAGGTTTATTAAAAACTCGACCTTTAAAAAGTTGTTGAATAATCAATTTCTCCAAGCTTATAAGCTTCGGACCTAGTTATATCCAGGGTTTTAGATGAATTAAAGCTTAGTTCGTGCTAGGTTGATTGAAAACTCGGGCTTTAAAAAAGCCATTGAATAATCAATTTCTCCCAGCATCCAAGTCTTTAATCTTATCTGAGTAAGCTCAATTCTCTCAAAAACTCAGTTATGTGCCCCCCAAGTAACCAAAATATATAAAATTTTCTGGGTACTTTTACAATGTGAGAACACGAGCTTGCAATATTAAAACTAAGAAATGGTTATTCAATAATCCATCTATCATTTATTTGAAATGGCTTTTATAAATAAGCCTTACATTGATGGTAATATTATTAATAATACTTTTTTAAATGAAGATCATTCCAGGTCTGTAGGACTACTTCCCCATTTAATCGGGCTATCATAAAGGTCCCTTCCTGTAAGACTTTTACGATCTGGTAGTGTCCTTCCCAGTTCGGGCCCAACACACCATCATTGGGGTCCTTATTCGCCAAAGAGACCCTTCAGAGAACCAGATCGCCCAATCTGAGTCTACATCCATTGACTTTGGAATTGAAATAGCGAGTGATCTTTTGTTGATAATGGGCGAGCTATAATTGCGATTCCTTTCATTTTTCTTCGACCAAATCAAGGGATGTGCTAAGTAGCTCGTTATTCTATTCTTGATCAAATGTCCTCTGCCTATGAGTAGCCACCATTGCTTCAATTGGAAGCATGGCCTAGCTTCCAAAGGTTCGTGAGAAAGGAGTATGCCCCGTGGAGGTCCGGTGAGAAGTTCGGTAGGCCAAGAGTACTTGCGGGAGCTGCTCGGGCCATAATCCTTTGGCTTCATCCAACCTTTTCTTCAGGCTCGCCTTGAGGGTCTTATTTAAAGCCTCGACCTGTCCATTGGCTTGTGGATATGCTACCAATGAAAAACTCTTCGTTAAGTCGTATCTTTCTGAAAATTTTGTGAAGAGATCACTGTCAAACTGCATCTTGTTGTCTGACACAATCTTCTTAGGAAGTCCAAATTGACAGATGATATTCTTCACCATGAAATCCAAGACTCTCTTTGAGGCGATGGTTGCCAGAGGTTTGGGTTCTACCCACTTCGTGAAGTAATCGATTGCCACCACCAAACATCGAATTCCTCCTTTTCCCATAGGTATGGAATCTATCAAGTCAATCGCCCATGCCACAAATGGCCACGGGGATGAAATCATTGTTAGCTCGACTGGAGCATCTCAGGCAACTATGGTGAAACACTGGCATTTGACGCACTTCTGAACATACGAGATTGAATCTTTCATTAAAGTGGGCCAAAAAGTAGCCCTGTCTCAGTACCTTCAGCGCCAGGTTTTTCCCCTAGCATGATCTCCACAAAAACCTTCGTGTATTTCATGCAAAATGGTTTTAGCTTCCTCGGACAGAGCACATCGTAGGAGGGGTAAGGAATGACCTCGCCGATACAGGATTCTATCAACCATTACATACTGTGGAGCTTGATAAAGTATTTTCTCGTATTTTTTCTAACATCAGGTAACTTTCCAATCGCGAGATATTCCATTATAGGAGTCATCCAAGTCGATCTTATGTCAATCATTCCGATCTCCATTACTTCTCCTAGTACACTTGGGCTCTCCAAGAGCTCCACTGGTACTACATTTAATGTTTCAGCCTCTTTTGTGGTAGCAAGTCGTGCCAAAGCATCAGCGTTAGAGTTCTTCTGGTGGGGTATATGTTCAACAGAGCTAAACTCAAATTCAGATAGCTCCCCTTTTACCTTGGCCAGGTAGGCCTCCATCTTGATGCCTCAAGCTTGATACTCTCCCAATACCTAATTTACCACGAGTTGGGAATCACTATAGCATTGGATGGCTTTTGCCTTCAGCTTTCTTGCCACCCCCAACCCTGCCAGTAGGGCTTCATATTCTGCTTCATTGTTGGATGCCTTAAATCTGAATCTCAGAGCTGTATGGAATCAATGTTCCTCTAGTGAGATTAATATTATTCCAGCTCCTGGTCCTTTCTCATTTGACGATCCATCAATAAAGATTTTCCATAATTCCTGCACCGGCTCCCTCATGAGCTCGTCCTTAAAACCGGTGCATTCAGCCATAAAATCATCCAAGGCTTGACTCTTGATTGAAGTTCATGGCATGTATAATATCTCGAATTGGCTAAGTTCAATACCTGCCTTAAAGGTTGGTCGGTTAAGACGTTGATCAAATGGGACTAGAAATATGGCCAGAGCTTTCTGGAAGCCAAAGCTAAATAGAATGTCATCTTCTCTATCAGTGGGTACCGTGATTCAGCTCTGAGAAGCCTCTTGCTTACATAATACACTGGTTTCTGAACACGGTCTTCTTCTTGAACTAACATGGCACTAACTGCATTCTTTGCTATAGCCAAATAAAGAATCAGAGGCTCTCTAGATGTTGGTTTAGATAATACCGAGGGCTCTGAGAGGTGCATTTTCAGATCATGAAATGCCTGTTCGCACTCTTCGATCCATTCAAATTTTTTGTTTCCTTTGAGCAAGTTGTAGAAAGGAAGACACTTGTTAGCGGATTTCAAAATGAAGTGATTTAAAGCCGCCACCCTTCCAACTAGGCTTTGAACTTCTTTACGCAACCTGGGTGAAGGCATTTCTATCAACGATCTGATTTTTTCAGGATTCCCCCTTGTGTTGACTATGAATCCCAAAAAATTTCCAGATGCCACCCCGAAAGTGCATTTCTGGGGATTCAACTTCATGTCATATCTCCTTAATATCCCAAAATATTCTTCCAAAATATATACATGGTTACTGGTAGTGTTTGACTTGAGAAGCATGTCATCGACATACACCTCCATGTTTTTCCCGATCTGGTTAGCGAACATTTTGTTGGCCAAGCATTGGTATGTAACCTCGGCATTTTTCAATCCGAATGGCATAAATTTGTAAAAATATATGTTATGTTCCATCATGAAATTAGTATGCTCTTGGTCCGTAGGGTTCATCGCGATCTGGTTATATCAAGAGTACGCATCCATGGCAGACATGAGCTCATGACCTGCCGTGGCGTCTATCAACTGGTAAGTCCTTGGCAGTGGGAAACAGTCCTTGGGACAAGCTTTGTTTAGATCGAAGAAGTCGATACAAGTTCTCCACTTCCCGTTCGACTTCTGGACCAGCACGAGATTGGCAACCCAGATCGGATATTTTACGTCTCGGATAAACCCACATTTTAGTAACCGAGCTACCTCCTCCTTTAGTGCTTCAGCTCGGACCGTTCCCAAAATTCACCATTTTTGGGATTTTGCAGGCACGTTCTTGTCCAAATTTAATGTGTGCATTATTATATTTAGATTGATTCCCACCATATCCTCATGCAACCAGGCGAAGACATCCAGGTTCTTCTGCAAAAAATCGACTAGCTCCTTCTTTCTTTTGTCTTCAAGATTGTTCCCAATCTTTACGACTCTTGAAGCTTATTTGGGGTTGATGTTCACTTCCTGGAGCTCTTCTATGGGTTTAAGCTCTGACTTGTCTTCCCCTATCCGTGGATCAATGTCGTCATGTTGGGCGACCTTACTATCCTCTTCTTGTTGAGGTTCTTTCGTCCCACCAGTGACTTCCACCTCATGGAACTCCTCACCTCCGTCATTTATGACCATTGCCTGCTGCCCGGGTTGTGACTTTCCCTTCATAGAAATGCTATAGCATTCTTTGGTAGTGAGCTAATTGCCTCTGACTATGCATATCCTCGTAGCTAAAGGGAATTTTATTGTCAGGTGTTGGATAGATGTTATGACTTCAAATGCCATCAACATAGGTCGGCCCAAAATCGCATTGTATGCGGCCAGACAATCGATTACCACGAACTCGAGTACTTTGAAGACAGTTCGTGACTCTTCTCCCAATGTTACCACCAACCCGATTGTCCCTATGGCTGTTGATCCTTCACCCAAAAACCCGTACCGAGTCATCGAGGTCGCCTTCAAATCGGATACAGATAGTCCCATTTTTTCCAGGGTGGACTTGAAAAGTAAGATTCCGTTATCCACTAGTATTCTTCGGACCCTTTGGTTGGCGAGCTGCACGGTTACTACCAGCTGTTCATTATGTGGGAATTGGAGGTGGCTAGCATCCTCTTCTGTGAAAATGATTGGTTGTTTTTCCAATCGCTGTTGTTTCGATAACCATTGCTCTGGGACAAACTCCACCCCGTTATAAGCCTTCAAATCATTAATGTACCTCTTTTGCGCCCCGCTTCTCATGCCCGCCAAATGAGGTCCTCCTGCAACAGTGGTTATATCTCCCCCTACTATCGGAGGAGGTTCGACCTGGTTTGCCTGAGCTCCGGATTGGCCCACCAGAGCCTCTAGGACTGAATGATGGTTCTGTCCGGCGGGCTGATTAGGAACTACCCGATGGTTCTTCCACAGAAGGCAATTAGAATTTGCCAGAAAAATATGCTCTCGAGTGTCCGTTAGGTCGGTATATGTAGCGTAGATAGGTTTGAACTTCTCCCCGGACTTATTTTTCTTCGTACCGCTCTGGTCACCCTCACTATTCCCCTTCCTTTTGTTGATCCCCCCTTGGTTATTCTGGGTAACAGTTTGAGCCGTAGCTGAAACATCCATTACCGTTCCAACGGGTTGGACAAGGGTCTGGCTAGTTCCTGCGACAGAAGCTCGTGCCTCCTCTAGGTTTATCCATTCTTGAGCTCGGCCAAGAATTCATCTACACTTTTAACTCCTTTTCTTTGGAGTTCCTACCATAGGTCACCCCCGACAAGTATTCCCGTCGTCATCGCCATGAGCAAGGAGTTGTCATCAGTATCCCTAGCTCATGCAGCAACATTGGAAAATATGCTCAGATATGCCTTCAGCGTCTCGTCGGGTTGCTGCTTTACGTTGGCCAATGAATCAACCTCAACCCGAGTAGCCTGTGAAGCTCAGAATACTTTTTTGAAATGGGAGGAAAATTTCTTCTACGAGCTTATTGAATGCCTCTTATATTGTTTAAACCACCGCCTGGCAGGCCCGACCAGAGTTGCAGGGAACAAGATACACCTTAGGTCGAGCGCGAAATGGTGGGCCATCATCATGGTGTTAAACATTCCAAGGTGATCGGACGGATCTCCATCTCCACCAAACTTTGACATGTGCAGCATCTTGAAACCTACAGGATATGTTGCCGCCGCAATATTCGGAGCAAAAGCTTCGAGCTCCTCATTTGAGTCACAATCGTCCTTTTCCTTCCCAAACAAGAGTATTTTCATTTGCTCTTCCATTAGAGCTAGTCTCTCGAGGGTTTGGTCCCTATTCCCTAGGTTGACTAGGTTCAACAACTCCCATCCTATCATATGCATTTGACGGGCTATTGTCCCTCCAAGCTCGAGCTTATTTAGGGGGGGCATTCCCATTGTTGTGCACTATGGATGGACCTCCCTCGTGTCGAGTATAGCTAATATCTTCATTTCGAGTTAAATACCTTCTCTGTGAGTTCAGATGATCTTGCAAGTCGGGCAGTGGATCATACTGAGGACTTTACGCTGAACACAAATGATTTCTTAGGTCATTCTCGGACCTGCCGCTACGTTGGCTTTCTAGCTCTTGGTTGGGATCGAGGGCCTAGATTCTCAACACGCGTTCATGGGATGCAAGTATGCGCAAACAAGGGTGGATTTCTTCTGTTGTCCCCATGAGATGGAATATCTCGTTGAGGACAAGGTGGTGTTGGATGTCTTACAGGTGATGGTGGATGCCTTATTGGCGAGGCTATCCTCGTTCCATCAGGACAGACTAAGTGAGCCTGCCTTTGTTCTATTCCAATGTCCCAAATTCTTTGTGCCTAGCTCTCCACTCATGGCACAGAGGGATTTATTGGAGCATTGTGCCTTCGTGAGCCTGTTCCAACCCCTCCTCGTTGGTTTTCATGGGCATTCCTGGGAATCTGTGAAGAAGTCTCCGAGCTTGGGGTCGAAGTCCTTACTGACATGTTGATGACCCCTGTGATGGTCAGTGTGCCTAACATTATAGTGATTTCACCCTGAAGTCACAGAACTTGGAGTGGCGGTCTTGACAGATTGACTCGGTTTAGACCGGTTATTCTAGTGAGACCCACTTCGCCTCTTTCCGACATTACATCGGTTGCAAGAGGGGGTAACCAAGATAAGACCTCCTCCATCTACCTGTTTGCCCTAGAAAGATGGCTCCTCAGCTGCATGTTTTCGATCCCGACGGCCGTCAGAAAGCCTAGATTAGGATTTGGCGGTAACGACTCTGAACTCCTAGTATCTCCCTGACCTGCCAGTTTTTTTCCCGAACGTTGTTGAACATCTGAACCGCTTTCATTAGAAACAGCGGTATGATGGGCCTCCTACCCACCACGCTGTTCTGTCTCATTATCGTGCATTAGGCGAGTGACCACCATGGTGAAAGTTGACTGAAACATGTGAAGCACTAATTTACTTTCAATGAAAGCACCAAACTGTTGACGCAATTTTTCGTCAACAATGTATTAAGAAATAAAATTAGTAGATTAGTGCTTGATAGTAAACCGCAATGAAAATAATAAGAAGTCACTGAAAAACACAGAACTTTTACGTGGTTCAGTGGTTAAAATCCACCTAGTCTACGACTCAATATTATTACTGTTTCTCTTTCTATTTTGGCAGAGTTTCGGTATATCAGAATATGGTCCCCTTTCCCTGTCCAATATTCCAATTATTTATAGGGGAATTCCATGGACATGTTTTTGGGTCATCGTGTAAATAAAACGCATAATTATATATGGTATATAATTAATACAAATTATTCCCATTTATATTGGGATATGATTTGGTAACATAATAGACACACTCATTCTATCTCGGGTAATAAATGATATAGATATGATACAACCTAGTCATTAATGAGTGTATAAAGAATTCTTGAGTCTCTTGGGATCCTTCAGTATGCGTTATATGTAGGTCAACAAGAGCTGAATGTCACACCCATGCTCGTGCTAGACAGCTATCTAGCTTCGAGCTCGTAGTAAATCCAGAACGCCTAATATTGGGTCTTACCACTCCATGTAGTAAATCCAGGACTCATAGTAAATCCAAGATGATTCCTCATCACTCTGTTCAGAGTCTTGATCACTCCACATGGCAATCATGACTTTCTTTTTCTTTAAGGTATTTGCACACTCAGATTAAATGTGTCCAAATCCTTCACATTCCCTGCACTGAATACCCTTTTTATTAGTCTCAAAGGGTTTAGAAAAATGACCTTTTGGGTTTTTGGATATGACCTTTTTGTTTCCCAATTTCTTTATGTATTTTTGGAAAAATTTTATCAACAGAGCCATCTCATCATCCTCATCATCCGAACTTTCCTTCTTTTCTTTAGAAGATTTCAAGGCAATAGATATTGTAACGACCCAAATTTGCTAATAAGGCTTAGGGCCTTGATTAGCGTGCCTGGAGGGCAATAAGTGAATTATGGTTATAATATGTGAATTTATGTGAATATGTGATTAGAGATGCATGTTTAGTTGACTTAAATATGCATGTGGGCCCCATTTGGATATTAGGGGCATGTTTGTAATTTTAGCCCATTGAGGGCATAAATGTGATAAATGAGATAAATGTTATATGCTTGTGATATATCTGTGTAGCACGATCCGAGACAGTCCTAGGGAGCCATTAGCCAAGAAGTCACAACGGGGTTGAATATCTAACTCGGGACGAGTCGAGGGGTGTTCTGGGTATTAGATGTCTTATGGGGTTATCGGGTTATGGAAATAAATATCTAGAGATATGTTTGAGGTTAGAATGTTTAGGAGGAAATATTGGGGAAATTTACCATTTTTCCCTTGGGGACGTTTTTGGTACCCCGAGCCTTGAGGTAACCTTAAAGACCTAAGTTAAATAAAACAAAACAAAGGAAACACTTAGAAACTTGGAGAAATCGACCTAAACCTCTTCCTTTCTCTCTTTCTCTCTCTAAACCATACTAAGGGTAAATTTGAGGAGATTAAGCTATGAAAACTCAGAATTCAAGGCTGGAGCTTTGGGGAATTGAAGCTTGGAACATAGAAGATTAGCTCAGGATTTAATTAAGCTAAGGTAAGCCTTTATCTTGAGGAATTACATTGATTTTCTGCTAATAATTTCAGAGTGTGCATGTGGGTAAAATGGTGAATTTCTCTTGATTGTTTGTGTAAGTTTTGGGATTAGTTTTGTTGGGTTTTGCTGCTAGGATTGCTCTGGAAATGTTGTGATGATTGAGTGGGATTGCTGGGTTTATTTTGGGATAAATTGGCTGGGTTTTCATGGCATCAATGGAGGATTTTTTTGGGTTCTAAGGGTCGGGCCGCGGCATTGTTCCTGCTAAATCGTGGCATGCCCTAGCTAGGGTCGCGGCACACCTGCTCTGATTTGGGGTGGCTCTCTGTTTTTGGGGCTGGCCGCGGCATGGCCTTGTTGGGCCGCAGCTCTTAGTGCAATTTTGGGCTTTAAAGTGTGTTTGGGGTTGGGAACTCAAAGGATAAGGCTCGGGATGGATTTTATCACCCGGATTGATTTAAATCAAGGTCCCAAAGATTAGAATTATGGCTCAAAGTTATTTAATGGATTAGAACTTGATTGGTGAATATTATTAATGTGTTGTGACTAGGATTTCATGAGGCTTGGATTAGGGGACTATGCTTAGGACATCGGTACTTGGAAAGCTCGGGACACAGGTAAGAAAACTGATGTTCCCATAGACTTTGTATGCGGGGCATGGCTCTATATGATTGTATGGCAGGGCGTAGCCCTTGGAGTGAGTTTATTCATGTTTGGTATTTGCTTTATTATGTTATGTATGCATATGTGTGAATGTTCGGCAAGAGCTAGAAATGGCGCAGGCCGAGGTTGGCAAGGCCGGGAATGACAAGGGGCCAAGAACGGCGTTAAGCACATGGAGTGGAAGGCCGAGTGCGGCAAGGGGCCGACAGCAGCGTTTAGCACGCGGAGTGCGAGTTTCCAGGGCGAGACCCTAAAGGATACATGGGATATGCTCTTGATGTGGACCGCGAACCTAGGGCCTGGTAAAGTGGCTGGGACGGCATGGCCGTATGTGTATAGCCTATTGATGGCCTGTTTATATGCTAAGTGTTTGATTTTCATATGTTATCTTCTTGTGAGGGTTTTCTTGTTGGGCTTCGACTCACGGGTGCTCTGTGGTGCAGGTAAGGGCAAGGGAAAAGTCAACCAACCATGAGTACTGAGAGTGTGAAGCGGCGCATACATCTTTGGCCTGCCTGGCTGCCACAACCAGGGGTATTTTCAGAGATGATTGTACTAAACTTGGATTTTGTCGTCTAGTCGACTATGCTTATGTTTATGTGTGGTAAACAATTCTAAACAATGTTTTGGGATCCCAAATGTTAAATTCTTTATTATTTTCAATAAATGGAATTATTTTCAAAGTTTATGATCCTGTTTATGGTTTAATTACACGTTTGCCTTAAAACCTCGATTAGCCAGTTAAATGCACATTTTAAAGTCACTTAGTAACAGCTCTAAGGAAGTAGGGCGTTACAACTTGGTATCAGAGCCAGGTTTATTGTTTCTGGAAATTGACCAAACATGCACGCTCGCTATCAGTGACAAACTCGACTCGGGATTGGTTGCTAATGATTGACTAATATGCTTGAATGCCCTGCTTGCCTGCTTATTTCATATAGAGCATGATGATTGAGTTAACATATGCATGACGCCAGGGCATGGCCCGTTGTATGCTATATGATATTTGTATGTTATGTGGACTGTTGTTTAATGTTGTTTAATGTGATTGGGAGGTGGTTTTGGATGTTTTCATCATGCCTGATGTGCGGTGTCATTGGTTGCAGGCATATTGGTTGAGATGCCTCGACAATCATCTAGACTCCACGGCAGTAGGGTCGAGGATGATAACCAGGGTCAGGACCCTCCACCTACCCCACAGAATTGGCAAGAGATGTTTGCCGAAATGAAATCGAGGAGGAGCTTCGATAGTTGAGGCAGCAGGCCCCTTCACAGGTCACTGAGTTATAAGTTCAGAATGTTGTGGCGCCAGTGTCGGTTCAACCTGTTATGGAGAATAGGTGGGAACCTTTGTATGAGAGGTTCAGGAAACAACGTCATCCCACCTTTGAAGGTGGATCAGACCCACTGCGGGCAGAGTAGTGGATGAATATGATTTCCTCAATTCTGGATTTTATGAGGGTTGAGGGAAACGGGAGGGTAGCTTGTCCTAGCTACATGTTTAGAGACGATGCCTGCATCTGGTGGGATATGGTAGTTTAGAGAAGGAATGTGACCGTTATGACTTGGGAAGAGTTCAAAAATATCTTCAACGAGAAATACTACAATGTAGCAGTCCAGGCTGTGAAGGTTGACGAGTTCATTAACCTGACTCAGAGCCGGTTGACAGTTACTGAGTATGCTCTGAGGTTTGACCGATTGGTGAAGTTTGCACTAGATTTAGTGCCGACGGATGCGGTAAGGAAAGACAGATTTGTACGGGGGTTGAACGTTATGATCGCCCATGATGTGAAGATCACCTATGATCCAGAGACTACTACCTATGCTCAGGCTTTAGACAAGGCCCTTACAACTGAGGGGGCCGAAGATTAGATTTGGAAGGAAAGCGCTGTTAGGAGTGATGCCAGGAGGATGGTGCCTCCTTTTGTTGGATCCAGTCAGGGTAGTGGCTCCAGTGAGCAGAAGAGGAAGGCCCCAGATTCCTTTGTTCCTCCCATTTCAGATAGGAGGGCACGGGGTGGTTCTAGTGGCCGTCAGGGCGGAAGTGACAACTGGAGGAGTTTTCCAGTGTGTCCTCAGTGCAGATGACGATGCCAGGGTGAGTGCAGGATTAGGGCCTGCTTTGTCTGTGGGAGTGCCAATCATCTGAAGAGGGACTGCCCACAAGTCAGGAAAGAGGAGTCGAAGTAGAGTGGCAGTCTCGCTCCAGCCAAAGTATTTACTTTGACTCAGACTAAGGCGGAGGCTAGCCCCTCGGTTGTGACAGGTCAGATTTCTAATGCTGGTTCTTCTTATACTGCACTGTTTGATTCAGGAGCTACCCATTCGTTTCTGTCTGGTAGAGTGATAGATCAGCTGTGTAGACCTAGTGTTTTGTATGATCGGGGTTTTCAGACTTTGTTGCTGACTGGGGAACTGATAGTCTCTAGGAGATGGATTAGAGCTTTACCAGTATAGGTAGATGGTAGGGAATTGTTTGCTGATTTGATTAAGCTTGCGATGGATGACTTCGATATGATCCTAGGGATGGGTTGGTTATCAAAGTATGGGGCGACGATTAACTGCAAGTATAGGATGGTGACTTTTGAACCAGAAGGGGAGTTACCTTTGTATTTGTGGGGACAGTTGGTGGACCGCGAATACCTATGATTTCAGCACTGAAGGCTAGAGACCTAATGCAGGAAGGTTACATAGGATTCCTATCAAATGTTGTGGATACCTCTAGGGTTGTGTCGGTTGGACCGGGTGAGACTAGATTGGTGTGTGAGTTTCCAGATTTATTTCCAGCAGATCTGCCAGGGTTACCACCGCAGCGGGAGATGGATTTTGTAATAGAGTTGGTACCAGGGGCGAAGCCAGTATCTGGGACACCATATAGAATGGCTCCAGCAGAGTTAAAAGAGTTGAAGATTCAGTTGCAGGAGTTACTTGATTTGGGGTTCATTAGACCAAGTTTCTCGCCATGGGGTGCTCAGTGTTGTTTGTCAAGAAGAAGGATGGATCTCTTAGGATGTGTATTGACAACAGGGAGCTGAATAAGTTAACCATTAAGAACAAGTATCCACTGCCTAGGATTGATGATTTATTTGATCAGTTACAAGGAAGAACAGTGTTTTCCAAGATAGACCTCCGATCAGGTTACCATCAGTTAAGGATTAAAGAGGAGGACATACCAAAGACCTCTTTCCGAATGAGGTATGGACACTATGAATTCTTGGTTATGTCCTTTGGATTAACCAATGCCCCAGTAGTTTTTATGGATATGATGAATAGGGTTTTCAAGGATTATTTGGATAAGTTTGTGATTGTGTTCATCGATGACATTTTGGTGTACTCTCAGTCAGAGACAGAGCATGAGCAGCATCTGTAGTTGGTATTGCAGTAGTTAAGGGAGCATAGGTTATATGCCAAGTTTATCAAGTGCGAGTTCTGGTTACCGCAAGTTACATTTATGGGCCATATCGTTAGTAAGGAGGGGATTCTGGTTCACCCAAGTAAGATTGAGGCAGTAAGAGATTGGCCTAGACCGAGCAATGTTCCTGAAGTGAGGAGTTTTCTGTGATTGGCAGGATATTATAGTGGTTTGTTGAGGGGTTCTCCAAAATAGCTACGTCGTTGACATAATTGACAAAGAAGAAGACAAAGTATGTCTGGATAGACAGATGTGAGAACAGTTTCAAAGAGTTGAAGCGGCAACTGATCACCGCGCTAGTGTAAGTCTGCTGATAGATAATGAGAAGTTTGTGGTTTATTGTGATGCATCCAGACAGGGTTTAGGGTGTGTGCTGATACAAGTTGGTAAGGTGATAGCCTATGCATCGAGACAGTTAAAGGAGTATGAGTAGAGATATCCCACACATGATTTGGAGTTGCCAGGGGTGGTATTCTCACTTAAGATTTGGAGACATTATCTTTATGGTGAGAAGTGCGAGATATACACCGACCATAAGAGCTTGAAGTACTTCTTTACTCTAAAGGATCTGAATATATGCCAGAGACAATGGCTAGAGTTGGTTAAGGATTATGATTGTGACATCCTATACCATCCTGGGAAGGCTAATGTAGTGGCTGATGCATTGAGTCGGAAAGGCCCAGGAAAGTTGTTCAGTTCGAGATAGATATCTGATAAGCTAGCTGAGGAGATGACTAGAGCCAGTATAGAGTTTTTGGTTCCCCGGTTAGCCAACATCACTTTTCAGTCAACACTCCTCGAGAGGATCAAGGAGGCGTAGGGGAAAGATTCCCAGTTGAGAGGTCACAGAGAGAACGTCCTAGTCGAAGCAGCTAAGGACTTTTCTATTTCAGAGATAGAGTTACTAAAGTACAAGGGTCGGATCTGCATTCTGATGGATTCTGATATCTGGCGGGAGATCTTATATGAATTGCATACCACTCCCTATTCCTTGCATTCGGGTACGGCGAAGATGTACCAGGATTTGAGAGCTTTGTATTGGTGGTCGGGCATGAAGAGGGATGTGGTGGATTATGTGGTCAAGTGCTTAACTTGTCAGCAGGTCAAGGCTGAACATTAGAGGCTAGCAAGATTGTTGTAGCCTCTTGGGATTCCAGAATGGAAGTGGGAAGATATCACCATGGATTTTGTGGTTGGTTTTCCGAGGACCGTGGGACAGCATGACTCGGTGTGGGTGATTGTGGATAGGTATACCAGGTCCGCCCACTTCTTACCTGTTAGGATGACTTATACTGTGGAGCAGTGTGCTGAGTTATATGTGAAGGAAATTGTTCGACTTCATGGGGCTCCAAGGTCGATAGTATCCGACAGGGACCCCACCTTCACGTCCAAGTTCTGGGAGAGTCGGCAGAAGGCTATGGGCACATAGTTATAGTTTAGTATCACTTATCATCCTCAGACATATGGACAGTCTGAGAGAACGATTCAGATATTGGAGGATATGTTACAAGCCTGTGTGCTGGATTTTCGGGGATCTTGGAGTAAGTATCTCCCTTTGATTCAGTTATCGTACAACAACAATTATCAGGCGACTATCGGAGTGGCTCCGTATGAGATGCTTTATGGAAGGAAGTGTAGATCACCTATCCATTGGGACGAGATGGGTGAGAGAAGTTATTTGGGTCTGAAATGGTTCAGAGGACCAATGAGGCGATTGAGAAGATTAGAGTACGAACGCTCACCTCCCATAGTCATCACAAGAGTTATTCATACCTGAAACACAGGAGCGTGGAATTTCTGGTTGGTGGCTATGTGTTTCTTAGGGTTTCACCATTGAGGGGAGTGAAACGGTTTGGAGTTCGGGGCAAGCTGAGCTCTAGGTTTGTTGGCTCCTTTGAGATTCTAGAACGGGTTGGAGAGGTAGCTTACAGACTGGCGATGCCTCCAGCTTTGTCAGGGGTACATGATGTTTTCCATGTGTCCATGCTCCAGAAGTATGTGTCAAATTCGACGCATGTGTTAAGCTATGAGAATTTGGAGCTGGAACAGGATATTTCCTATGAGGAGAAGCCAATTCAGGTTCTTGACCGGAAGGATAAAGTCTTGCGGAGCAAGACCATCGCCTTGGTGAAAGTGATGTGGAAGAACAGCAAGGTTGAGGAGGCGACATGGGAACTTGAATCAGAGATGCGGGAGTGGTATCCCGAGTTGTTCAGATAATTTCGAGGATGAAATTTCTATAAGGAGGGGATAGTTGTAATTACCCAAATTTGCTAATGAGGATTGGGGCCTTGATTAGCATGCCTGGAGGGCAATAAGTGAATTATGGTTATAATATGTGAATTTAAGTGAATATGTGATTAGAGATCACGTTTAGTTGAATTAAATATGCATGTGGGCCCTATTTGGATATTAGGGGCATGTTTGTAATTTTAGTCCATTGAGAGCATAAATGAGATAAATGTGATATGCTTGTGATATATCTGTGTAGCACGATCCGAGACAGTCCTAGGGAGTCGTTAGCCAGGAAGTCACAACGGGGTTGAATATCTGACTCGGGACGAGTCGAGGGGTGTTCCGGGTATTATATGTTTTATGGGGTTATCGGGTTATGGAAATAAATATTTGGAGATATATTTGAGGTTAGAATGTTTAGGAGGGAATATTGGGGAAATTTACCATTTTGCCCTCAGGGACGTTTTTGGTACCCCGAGCCTTTAGGTAACCTTAAAGACCTAAGTTAAATAAAACAAAACAAAGGAAACACTCAGAAACTTGGAGAAACCGACCAAAACCTCTTCCTTTCTCTCTTTCTTTCTCTAAACCATACTAAGAGGAACTTTGAGGAGATTAAGCTAGGAAAACTCAGAATTCAAGGCTGGAGATTTGGGGAATTGAAGCTTGGAACTTAGAAGATTAGCTCAGGATTTAATTAAGCAAAGGTAAGCCTTTATCTTGATGATTTACATTGATTTTCTGCTGATATTTTCAGAGTTTGCATGTGAGTAAAATGGTGAATTGCTCTTCATTGTTTGGGTAATTTTTGGGATTAGTTTTGTTGGGTTTTTCTGCTTGGATTGCTCTGGAAATGTTGTGATGATTGAGTGGGATTGCTGGGTTGATTTTGGGATAAATTGGTTGGGTTTTCGTGGCATCAATGTCGGATTTTTCTGGGTTCAAAGGGTTGGGTCGCGGGATTGTTCTTGCTGAGTCGCGACCCTTTAAAGCATGTTGGTGGCCTGGAAGGGGGGCGGGCCGCGGCATGCCCTAGCTAGGGCCGCGGCGCGCCTGCCCTGATTTGGGGTGGCTCTCTGTTTTGGAGGCGAGCCGCGGCATGGCCTTGTGGGGCCATGGCTCTTAGTGCAATTTTCGGCTTTAAAGTGTGTTTGGGCTTGGGAACTCAAAGGATAAGGCTCAGGATGGATTTTATCACCCAGATTGATAGAATTCAAGATCCCGAAGATTAGAATTATGGGTCGAAGTTATTTAATGGATTAGAACTTGATGGGTGAATATTGTTAATGTGTTGTGACTATGGTTTCGGCGAGGGTTGAATTAGAGCTTGTATGCAGGGCAGGGCCCTATATGATTGTGTTGTAGAGTGTAGCCCTTGGATTGAGTTTATTCATGTTTGGTATTTGCTTTATTATGCTATGTATGCATATGTTTGAATGTTTGGCAAGATTCGGAAACGGTGCAGGCCGAGGTTGGCAAGGCCGGGAATAGCAAGGGGCCGAGAACGGCGTTAAGCACGTGGAGTGCAAGGCCGAGTGCGGCAATGGGCCAGGTGCAGCATTTAGCACGCAGAGTGTGAGTTGCCAGGGTGAGATCCTAAAGGATACCTGGGATATCCTCACGGTGTGGACCGTGAACCCAGGGTCGGGTAAAGCCCCTGGGACGGCATGGTCGTACGTGTATAGCCTATTGATGGCCTGTTATATGCTAAGTGTTTGATATGCATATGTCATCTGCTTGTGAGAGTTTTGTTGCTGGGCTTCGGCTCACGGGTGCTCTGTGGTGCAGGTAAGGGCAAGGGAAAAGTCAATGAACCATGAGTACGGAGAGCGTGAAACGGTGCGTACATGTTTGGCCTGCCTGGCTACTACGGCCAGGGGTGTTTTGGTAGATGATTGTACTAAACTTGGATTTTGTGGTCTAGTCGACTATGCTTGTGTTTATGTGTTGTAAACATTTCTAAACAGTGTTTTGGGATCCCAAATGTTAAAATGCTTTATGATTTTCAGTAAATGGAATTATTTTCAAAGTTTATGATCCTGTTTATGGTTTAATTACACGTTTGCCTTAAAACCTCGATTAGCGAGTGAAATGCACATTTTAAACTCACTTAATAACGACTCTAAGGAAGTAGGGCGTTACGGATTTCTCCTTGATTTCTTCTCTCTTACCTTTTTGTCTAATTTGTTGGTTTAGTTGAAAAGTTCAGAGTGAACCCATCAATTCTTCAACTTTTATTTTGTCCAGATCTTTTGCTTCTTCAATTGTTGTTAGCTTCGTCTGAAACCTGTTAGGGAGAACTCTAACAATTTTTCGAACCAAAACATTATCTTCAAGTTTTTCACCAAGAGCAAAATATTCGTTAACAATATCTGACAATTTCTCATAAAATTCAGTGATGTTTTCATTTTTAAATTTTCAAATTTTGTTGTGAGCATAACAAGCCTACAACGCTTGACATCAGCAATTCCTTCAAATTGAGTTTGAAGGATTTGCCAAGCATCTTTGACCGAAACACATGAAGAAATCAATTTAATGTAACCTTCACCAACACCATTAAAAATAGCATGTAATGCTTTATTATTGTAACTGGACAGTTTAGCTTCAGCATCAGTCCAATCAAGTTCAGATTTTACCTTAGTTACATCATCGCTTTCTGCTGGAGGAGTCCAACCACTTAAAACAGCTCTCCAAGCCTTTTCATCTTGAGATTTGATGAAGGCTCTCATTCTAACTTTCCAATATGGATAGTTCGAATCATTGAGTAAAGGGGGGCGAGTTATGGAGCCTCCTTCTGTAAAAAAAGACATTGCAAGAACAAGAACAACAAATGGAATAAACCAAGATCACACTCAGAAATGAGTGACCTGCTTTGATACTAATTGAAATTTTGTTTTTAGTAATTACCAAATTAATTAAACCATGTGAATTAATTAAAGTGCGGAATGGTAATTAACTATTTAAACAGATTGCAATCGGGACAGAATCTGAACTTGTCAAGACAGAAACTGAACACAATAAAAAGACAGTGCAAAACAATAAAGAACACAATGAATTTTTACAAGGTTCAGAAACCTTCCGGATAACCTACTCCTTGGGGCCACGCCCAGAGAATAAAACCAATTAATAAAGAATCACAAGTACAAAATATTGACTTAAACAAAACAAGACTCACTCTTGAGATTTGTCGCAACTTTGTTGTACTTCTCTTCACTAATTTGATCTTAATTGAAATGCTCAACCACTTGAACTCCATTCAATGGCCAGCGAGTGCTTGCATCCTCCCGACGCAAGGCTTATAAAAATCTTCTCCTGAAGACTATAAAAATTGTGTTCAAATTACAATGTGTATTCACTCATGAACATGGTATAAACTCACCACAAAATCGAAACAATTATATTTCTACAAGATCACGTGAATACTATGATCTTGAATACAAATAAGGAACTCTCACAAATATTACAATACACTCACAAAATATGCATCTAAGAGTTCACTTTTTCTCAAAGCCTTAGACACCTATTTATAGAGTCCATTTTCGTGCTCACAAATGCTGAGAAAGAATCTCCTAATAAAGGCAAGAATAATTGAAGATATTCTTGATTGATGAAGAATTGCCTTTTTTAGAAGATGTTGATCTGACATATACGACTTTGGTAGGGATAGCTCAGACCTGTGTCGGATTAAAAACATGCTCAAAATAAAAAGAACAATTAATGACATTAAATATTTAGTTTCCTGAATTTAAATTCTTGAGCTGCACGAAAATATAATGTAAAATATTACAGTAATGATTTTGAGAAAGTACTGAATATTTGCAAGATATTACTTCCCTTTATAATCAAATAAAGTTAAAAAAAGGAATGTAAATATTCCACAAATCACGAGAAAGGGAAAGTTTAATTCCAAAAAACACAATAAAGGGAAACAAAAAATTGATCTTTTAATAAAACGATATTTTTATAAAATATGTCAATTTTAGGATTTACAAGATTCAATCAAGTATGTAATTCAGACATAACACAACCATTCACATTTAGAAATATATTCAAAGACATGATTATAATCATGCTCACTAACCGGGGCTCAAGCCCTAATCACCACCCGAATGCAGTTTTCTTACCTCAGATCCTGTACGAATAATGGTACGACCCTGAGCACAATCCTTCCCCAAGCCTTGCGATATACCTAGTCACAACCGTAAATGGTGCTTACGTTAAAAACTAAATTCAATTACTAAATTCGGGAATAATCCTAAGCACCCGGGAACTCCAATTCCATCAAACGGGGTGGTGGAATTGTCCCCCTGAGCCCCCAAGTTCTTCCCAAACCTTAAAAATTAGGTATGTTGAAATGGGCATAAGCCGGGGGCACCCTAAACAAGGGCAGGGGCACCACACAAGTCAGAGACTCCCAAATATTTCCCCTACATAGCGCAGGGCCATCCAAAACAAGCGCAAGGGCGGTATGTCGCGAACCCTGAATTCTGGATTGCATTTTCTGCAATTTCTTCGACCCAAACTCACCCCAATCCAACCGAAGCCCTCAAAAATCACCAAACCAAGTTTCTAGACCAACTTTTTGACCTCAAAACACCTCATACCACTTAGATAGTAAGAACCCGACCTCATTAGACCACATAGACACACTTAACACTCAGTTGAACATAACTTACCATTGTTGAGTAGCAAACTCAACTTAAGCTCCAAAATCTGAAATATGAACCCCAAATCTCCACTTTCAGACCAAATTCAAGTGTTAAAAATTGTCACTTAACATGCCTTAACCCCCACAAGCTTACTCAAACCAATAAATCCATCAATTGCAAAGATTGGACAAAGAACTCCAAAATAACTCAACAACACGTCAAAGAAAAGGAAGAACACTTATGAAATCATTACCTCAGCTATGGAATTGACTTCTCTAGGGTGATGATGACCCTTAGCTGCTGCTAGCTCTTCCACTAGAGCTTAACCCCTCCACAAATCCTCTAAACTTAAGAAGGCTTAGTCTACCTTAAAAATGTTCTTCTATGTAACTTAGTGTTCAAGAGGTCACCACCAAAGATAAGAGGTAGCTCATACACGTGAGAGAGAAACCTTAAGCTATGGGTTTCCTCTTTTGACTAACTTCATGGTCAAATAGCCAATTTTCCCGTCCCTTTTATTCCCACTACATACTAAACCCAAGGGAAATTTAGTGAATTGACACCAAATCCCACTAAATATCAAAACCCACTTATTATTCCCAAATTAAATCCATTAAAACCAAATGTTCACAAAATTAATTTCCGTAATTTACCAAATTAACAAAATACCCCTAAGCTCATCCGAAGCCGGGTATTTGTTCCCGTTGTGAATTTTCAGCGAAGTTGCTCAAAAGGATTGACTCCTGCCGAATAGTTCAAATATATCCATATAATTATGTGGTCTCAATTAGATAGCATATAAAATTACAATTATGCCCTTAATGAGCAAAAATTACGAAAATGCCCTTCCAGATGAAGATGGGCCCACAAGCATATTTAATTCACATAAACATGCATAAGTAGTCATATCATAATATAACTCATATAATTCACATAACCATATGTATAATCACAAACACATAGTCAATTAAAATCACTTAATTCCAATTAAGCCCTCCCATCACCCTAATCAAGGCACGAAGCCTTATTAGAAGCTGGACGTTACACTAGTAGTACACCAAAGTTCTTCAACCTTCTTGGAGCTTAAAAAATGTTGCTTAAGAACACCACTTTCAACTTCTTCTTCAATGCAAAACACAACCAGATGCTTATACACAAGGTGTATCACTATCCTAATTCTGTATTTCCTAGCCCTCCATTGATGCTTCTGGATTTTCTAAGATGAAATGAGAATTGGGATTCAACAAGCCTTTAAACTCACAAAGTCAAGCACATTCTATATAAGTTACTTAGAGAAAACTTGAGATCTTGAATGCTAGAAAAAAGAGAGAGGTTAGAGAGAGTGATTAAGTCTTCCAAAACTCTTATTGAACCACTTTATAATATAGGCACTGTCATTAAGTCTAACCAATAGGATTAGGGCTTTTGAACAAATCATTTGAGATTTAATTTACGTATCTATATGGACACACTAGACGATGCATCACCTGCCTCTAGGCGATGCATCGCCTACTAGTAGGTGATGCATCTCTTGCTGAGGTTTTCAAGCCCATTCACATTTGGGCGATGCAACGCCTCCAAAGAGGCAATGCAACATGACCCTCTCTGCCCCAAGCCCCCAAAAGAGACCTAAGAATCCTCCAAATGCTCCCCAACGTTTTGGGTATCCTTAGATACTGTTGATGCTCAAAATCTTGTCAAGGGAAAATATGAGGTCAATGCAAGGCCCTCGGGCCGCCATCGTCTCGGGAAGCCATCACACCGTCACGTCGCGAGTCAGGATCCGCGCCTCATGGGATCGGTGCCACGTGGCCCGAATTTGCAAGGCATAGATGCCAAGATGCCATGGCCTCGCACAGCCCTGCTCGGACGCCCAAGCGCGACGCTGCTGGCCTCGCTCGGCCACCTCGGCGCGAGGTGCCATGGCCTCGCTCGGGCCCGCTCGGCCACCTCGGCACGAGGCGCCATGGCCTCGCTCGGCCCTGCTCGGCCACCCAGGTGCGTCCCGCCCATGCTGCCTCGACCGCCTCGCTTGGACGCCCAAGCGCGACGCTGCTGGCCTCGCTTGGCCACCTCAGCGCGAGGCGCCATGGCCACGCTCGGCCCCTCTCGGCCATCCTGGTGCGTCTCGCCCATGTTGCCTCGACCGCCTCGCTCGGACACCCAGGCGGCCTTGCTCGGACACCACCTTGGGCGCGCGTAGATGGCCTTGCCTAGCCATGCCTAGCCGGCCTCGCTCGGACACCCCCCCGGTGCACACGGGTGGCCTCGCTTGGCCACGTCCCAGGCGCGCGACACGCCCATCTCGCTCAGCCCCGACACCAAGTGGCCACGCAAATGGGGCCACACGTCAAAGGAGCCTCGCCACCTAAGGGCTTGTGAGGAAATCATCTCACCTCGCACCCATCCATCAAGGACCCATGCCTATCACTTATGCACGCAGGTGACCTCGGGGTGCTTCAGGTAACAAGTGTCAAGGGCCTCGCCTCACGCCACCACCTTTACACGCGCTGAGTGTCCCGTTCCCTATACCTTGGGACCTTAATGCTTAGGGGCCCGGGTATGAGTCGAATGGAACGTAATTGTACGGCCTCATACTGGGTATGGTCCTCAAGACCTTGTACGTCGAAATACAGACACCCGTACCAGCGGGTGAGTGGGAATGCAGGGACAGGAGTAATGACCCGTACGTCTACGGCCAAGGGTCAGAGTCGACACCACTACCACCTGCACCACTACGTCTGCCACCACCCTTCTGACATGAGTACGGACAAGTAGTGGAGACACCTTCCTGACGCCTGCCCCTGTACTAGATGCACGACCACAACCTCTGGAACCACTTTCCTAACAGCGTACTTATGTACGGCTTGGTCTCCTGGACCACCATGTACCCAGGGCCATTAGAGCCTACTATAAAATGAACTCTAACTCCACCTGAAGGGGGGTTGGAAATTTTACTGTAGCAAGTGCTTCAGAGTGAATGAAATATTGATTTCTCCATTGTTGTTCTGCCATTGTTCTTGAGTTATTGCTTAAGTTTTTACAGCTTTTTCATTGGCTATCTTTACTAGATAATTTTTTCCAACTCAACTTAGTTGACGAGTTCTCACCGTCAACAGTTTGGCGCCGTTTGTGGGAACGTTAGTTTCAAGCTACTGTTCCACCATAGTTTCCAGCAAGAAGAAATGCCAAGACGTTCAAAGCGACTCAGGGAGCCACGAGAAGTAGAGGTCCACCTGAACGGAGTCCAGCTGAAGGCCTCCATGAAGGACGCTCCTCCACCCAGAGACGTAGAGCCCCCAAAGGACCCTGAGGTTCACGGAGGTGATAGAGTGGCCTCGTCACCGGCCGCTCCACCTAGAGAAAGTCCTCCAAGAGCATCACCAAGAAATGCTAATGAGTTCCCTCTCCCAAAACCACCGCAGGCACCGAACTCTGGCCGGCAGGACCTGGGCCCCTCTGCCCGTAGGCATGATAAGCATCCCCAGGTCCATTCCGTGAGCTCGAGTTTGAAATCTCAGTTTTATGAAGAGGAAATACGTGAGCTCCACCGTAAGAACCAAAGGTTAGAAACCACCTTGGAGAACATGCAAGAGGTGCTGAATGGCTTATTGCAGGGTAAGTCAAGCATGACCTTGCCTAAGGGGAAGGAGAAAGGACAGGAGGGGTTGGAGACCACCGTACCAGTAGATGATGGGAGGTCGCGACACTCTACCAGTAACACCCCCCGATCGAAGCGACGTGAACACCCTGAACCATCAAGGCAGGCCCAGAAACCAGCACCAAGGACCAACGCTGCCCCTTGCAGTGAGGGCGAGGTCACCTCTAAAAGAGCACCCTCGGATTTAAGGGAGGAGCTCAATAAAAAGAGGGCGGGCAAAGGGACCACGCCCCCCATGGCGCCTCGAGAGGGCAAAGGAAAGGCAGATCTTAGCCCGTCCGCTCTGAGGGACTCCCTAAGCAAGAGGAGGCAGGACCTGGACACGGAATTGAGGAGCTTGCGAAGCAAGATCGTCACCGCATCAGGTGGCCAGGTTTTTGAGGAAGAATTCAACCGCGAGTCGCCCTTTGTAAGAGAGATTCAGGCCATTCGGCTCCCTGCCAACTTTAAGGAACCCAATATGACCCCCTACGAAGGAAACATGGATCCAAAGTACCACCTGGATGCGTTTAACGATCTGATGAAACTGAGAGGGATTGGAAGCAGTGCCAGGTGCCATTGCTTCGCTGTCACCTTGAAAGGAACCGCCTACAAATGGTTCAAAAGGTTAAGGCCGGGGTCCATCAGGTCCTGGCAGCAGTTTTCTTATGAATTCCTCCAACAGCACCATGCCGTGCGGGACTACACGATGCCAGGTACCAGCCTAGCCAACGTGAAGCAAGGGGAGAATGAGAGCCTGAAGAGCTACATTCACTGGTTCAATATAGAGGCCGCGAAAGTGGGGAGCCTAACCCGTCGAGAGTTAAAAATGGCCATTGCAGCTGGAGTGCTCCCAGGAAGCAAGCTGTGGGACAACATGTTGAAGAGGGAAGTAACCAACTTAGATGACTTCTACGAGAGAGCGCAGAAGTATATTCGTGTGGAGGATGGCCACGCAAACCTAAAGGTAGGAAAGGAGGAGCCCCACGCGAAGCCCCCAGCTAACGACAGGTCGAATGTAACAAAGAAGAGAAGGGCGTACGATGGATCAAGGGATGACCAGCAGAGGAAAACCAAACAGGGGAACGATCATAGGCAAGCGGCTTATACTTACTACACGAACCTCACAGATACCAGGGAGCACATTTACCTCACCAACGAAGATCGACTTCCTTTCAAAAGGCCCCCACCAATGAGAAAGGACCGGTCCAAAAGGGATCCTAGTAGAAACTGCCAGTACCACAAGGATACCGGTCACACCACGGCAGAGTGTATCCATTTGAAGGAAGAAATTGAGGAACTCATCCGCAGGGGGCATTTGGGCAGGTATGTGCACAAGGATAACCAGAGGCCAGAAGGAGGAGTGTCCCCATCGCGGGCACGTGAGGTGGCCCCGGAAGTGCAAGGAGAGGTCAGGACCATCTTTGGAGGACCAAGATTCGGAGGCGATTCTAGGAAAGGGCGAGACAGGTATGCCAAGGAGGCCCGACGAAGTCCACCACATTGCGTTTTAAGTTTGGAGCAACGCCCCCCGAAGAGCTTCAAGGGCGAGAATGACTCAATAACTTTCACTGAAGAAGATGCGCAGGGGGTACATTTCCCTCATAATGACCCCCTGGTGCTAACCGCCTAGCTTGCTAACATGAGGGTACATCGGGTCATGGTGGATAACAGGAGCTCTGTGGACATCTTGTATCGATAGGCGCTGGAAAAGATGGGATTGAGCCTCCGTCACCTAAAGCCTTGCACTACGACTTTGTATGGGTTTACGGGAGATTCGATGCAACCCCTAGGGACAATCAAATTAGCCCTCACCATGGGGGAGCAACCCAGGCAAACCACTGTAATGGCTAACTTTGCCGTGGTAGATTGCACCTCAGCCTTCAATGCGGTATTAGGGAGACCCTCTCTGAGAGAATTGAAGGCGATAACTTCTGTGTATCACCTAGCTATGAAATTCCCTACCCCTGGGGGAGTAGCATGTGTGAAAGGGGGGCAGAAGGAAGCGAGGGAATGCTATAACATGTCCCTCCGCGCAGCCACCAAACCATCTATGCCAATGACAACGGCTGTGTATGAAGAAGTGACCCACACAAGTTAGATCCGCACAAGATTGGACCCACGGGTTACGGAGCCTCTCGAGAAGTGCTACCAGCAAGGCTTCGACTCTCAGTGCCAAAAGAACCTATGCTTAGTTTGTTCTTCGTTATTTTAGCTTAAGCAAGTAAGAATCAAAGAGGCTACCTAGGTAACCTCCTTGTTAGATGTAATCCCCCTTTTTTATTTACAAAGTCGGCTGTAAACCGCGTGTTATGAATGAAATTGTTTGCAACTTCATGTGTTATATTTCTTCGCTACGCGGGCATAAGCCAAAGTGCCTGCCGAAATAAATTTCACCAAACACTTGGGGGGCAGGACAGAAGGCAATAACATGCGGCTAGCGAGGGGAACCTAAAAAGGGCTTTCTAACGGAGGACCCTAAAAAAGACCCCTCACCCTCCTAAAAAGGAGGCCCCTAAAAGGGACCCTCTACCAAGAGGACCCTAAAAACGACCCCCTGTCAGGAGGATCCTAAAAAGGGCCCTCCATCAGGAGGAAGTAGGACAGGAGGCAACAACATGCAGCTAGCAAAGGGAACCTAAAAAGGGCCCTCTAACGGAGGACCCTAAAAAGGACCCCTCGCCCTCCTAAGAAGGAGACTCCTAAAAGGGACTCTCTACCAGGAGGATCCTAAAAACAAACCCTCCATCAGGAGGACCCTAAAAAGGACCCTTTAGCGGAGATCCCAGAGGGACCCCCTATATCAGGGCCTTAAGCGGAATCCTTAAAAGGCATCTCCTGGGATCACAAGGATTAGCTACCCTTGTGAACATCAAGGAGGCCATAAGGACTTAAAAAAATATATATGGTAACGACAATAATAAGTCTAGAGAGGCCACCAAGCCGTCTAGCCAATAATAACTCTAGCCAATATATGGTAACGACAATAATAAGTCTAGAGCGGCCGCCAAGCCATCTAGCCAAAAAGGGTCCCAAAAGAGACCCTTGCAAAAATAGTACTATGAATAACGACAAGAAGGACGCCTTCTCGCAAAAAACAATAAACGCGCGCAAGAATATATAAGAGGATAGTTAAGACCCAAGGGGTCAAAATATCCTTATAAGAGCAATCAAGAGGCACCAAAAGAGGTCCCAGTGAACCCTTTCACATGGGCTCCAAAGGACCTCCAGCCTAGTAAATAAAAGAGGGGAACCAACCAAACCCCATCATACAGGCTTAAGAGGGCCTCAAATGCAGTAGAATAAGAGATAAATAGCAACACATGTATTTATACATTAAAAAAGAAAGTTTCCAAGATAGTACAAGAGTTACACTAGAAAAATTGTAATGACAGTCATATTACAAAGGCCCGAAGTACAAAAAAAAGAAGGAAGAGAGCATACACCCATGGAGGGCTAGCCGGCAAATGTTATGAGGTAACTACTTCAGGGCCTCCAAATGTGGGCGCTCCACGTGGCCACTCGAGCAACGACATGTTCACCAAAAGAAGAGAAGTCGAAATTCGGATCCTGCCTCCACACATTGTAAAGGGCACGGTCTATGGACCTACGCTCGATGGTAGCCCTCTCCGCCTCCAAGGAAGCATTCCTCTCCTGCACCGACTGAAGTTCGGCCCTGAGGGCCTCGACTTCGGCCTCCAACTGGGTAACTCTCTGATGCGACGCGGCCGCGATGGCCTTGGCCTCCTGGAGTTCACGCTCCAAGCGGGTAACCTTGTCCTCTAGCCCCTTGGTCTTGGCCTGTACTTCCTTCCTCTTTAGCGTAAAGTTGGAAAATTTGGTCCAGACCTTTGACAACTTAGCCTTAGTTTCATTAAGATCTTTCTCTAGCTCCTAGACCCGGGCTGTAAGGCAGTCCCTCTCAGCAGTAGACGCGAAAAGGTTGTTGGACGAGTCAGCAAACCGTAGAGCCATGGTATAGGCCTGCACAAGAAAGTTAACGACATCAAAAATAAGTAACAAAAAGAAAAACACTTGTACATCTATACATAATAATGCCGACGCAAGGTGCAGGAACTCACATAGGCCGTGGTGCGCCTTAGGGTTTCCCCAAGGTCCGACTGAGTAACGTTCCCAAGGCCACTCCAGTCGGATACAGGGAGGCTCGAGGCAAGTTGGGTGTATCGCTGTCCGTAAGACGATGCCATCCGAGTCACCCAGGGCTCCCCATCCGTACCAGGGGCACCTGGCTAGATGGGAACAGACGACCCACTTGCCGATGCGGGAGGGGGCACGGTGAAAGTGGAAAGCCGAGGCTCTGGTAGATTAAAGGGGGGCTCCGCAAGGCCGGCGTAATCAGCCCCCGGTGATCCAGGGTCGAGAGGAGCCTGAGTGAAGGCATCGTGGCCCTCAGGGTCAGGGTAAATACTACACCCCAGAATGTCCTACTGGTCTTGTGAGTGAGGGGTTGTGTCTGGGTCATAGGAAGCACATGGAGGGCACCCCCCAGGAGATGGAGGCAGCTGGTGGGATCCCCCGCGGTCAAGGGGGGCTTCCTCCGGCCCCTCCTCGTCCTCATCGTCATCCGGGCAAGGCTCAGCCAAGGTCTCCTTCATCTTCGCGGACCCAGAGATGGTCCACAATAACTTGGGGTCAGAGACGGGAGATAGCTTGTGGCGGTTCAGATTTTTTACGGTTCAAAGGCGCACCGCCTCTTTCATGGTAGGATCAACATTGAGGAACTTTCTCATGTCTTTCTCTTCCAACCCGATGATGATGGATTCGGCGAATTGCTCTGCACAGTACGCGTCATAATCGATGTGAGCGTAAGGCACGAAACCATAAGTTCCAAAAACAAAAAAAGAAGAAAAAAGAGATGAAGTGATTCTCAGAGTACTTACTGGGAGTGGCCCGGAAATCCTCACGGACAGAGAGTGGACCTTCCACGAAGAAAAAGTCCCGCTTCCAAGCCCCCGGGTTAGACACCGAACCCTCTATCAAAGAGGCCTCATTGTTGGCTTTTTGTAAGTAGTAAAAGCCTTTGGAATTGTGAAGGGGCATGAGGTTGTAGAAGAAATGTACCTCGGTTGCCGTAGGGGAGCATTTCAACAGTTTCATATATGCAATGAAAAGGCAGCTCAAAGTCAGCCAGCCATTGGGTGCCATCTGAAGCGGAGCAAGGTCGAAGTAGTTGAGGACTGCAACAAAGAACAGGTGTAACAGAACGGTACCACCCGCTTTCAGAATGTGCTCACTGAGGGCCACGAAGCCGAGCTTAGGGTGGTCAGCCCGGCATGTCTCCAAAGGGGCGTATAGAGCATAATCTAGAGGAACGCGATAATGATTCATGATGTCCATTAGTTTGTTGTTGGACACGCGTGACACCAGCTCGGACGCTAGTAAGGGGGTGTCGTCCTGCTCTAGGGTAGATACATGTCGCCTTGCCCTCGGCATATCTGCAAAATCAAAAGAAAAATGTGAGGAAGACACAGAACACTTGACCCTTCATTTTTTCTTCCTAGCAAGAGTCTTCCATCGAGGGAGCAACTGTGGAAGTGCTAAGCTAGGACAAACTAAGACTAGGGGCTGAGGAGAAGCAGAAGCAGCCCCCTGACAGTCATCAGGCGAAGGTGGGCTGGAAGGCTCAGGCGGAAGGTGTCCCTCCATAAACTCTAACTCCCACTGCAATTCAAAAAGGGTTATCCTAAGGCTTGCTACATGGTCATTAAGGTCTGGGGGGGAAGGTCCTCCGTCTCCTCTCGACACCAAATCAATTTCGCTCTCCACCACCCAAATTTTGCGCCTAAGTTCAGCCATGTACTCAAGGTGGTGGATGCGGGCCTACCTTAAGGAGTCATAGTCCTGGTGAGGGTTGCCTTCAGGGGACTTTGAGTTTGAGGACAAGTCAATAAATTCATCCCCCGGAGGTATGCCGGACGGGCCGTCACTGGCCATGAGACCTCGTCCTGAAAGTGAAAAGGGGTTCACGTATAAATGAGGGGATGGTCACAAAACACACAAAGGAATAGGCTTAAAATCTCTAGGTGCAAACGTCCTAAATGGCCCACTACAGGGTATAAAAAAGAAGGGCATGCATATGGTCAGACTCACTACAAGCTCAGGCCAAAGTACCCCATCCCGAGTAATGCTAAGTTGGACTTAATGAACGTGAGGGGAAAAGAAAATATACCTCAAGCAGACAAGATGGAGCGTTGTCGAGGTCGAAAAGTGGTCGAGAGCCAGAAAGTACCAAAGGGTCGAAAGCACACGTCTGCAAGAATAAACCAAAAAGATAAATTAGCCTTCAAATAGTCATGCCAAGAGATCAACTTATACATAAAAAAAAAAATTGGAGGAAGCTATGGCAAAGGTGAGGTTGTGAGGGGTTGAACCCCTTACCTCTTGAAAAAGGAAGGGTTCTCCAAACCACTAAGAATCAAGGTGAAAATATTAGGCCATGCATGGAGGCCTATTAGGCCATGCATGGAGGCCTATTTATAAGAATCAAGGTGAATAGTATACAAGAGCACCTAAAGGTACTCTCCTAGACTAGGGGGCAAGTGTTGATGCTCAAAATCTTGTCAAGGGAAAATATGAGGTCAATGCAAGGCCCTCGGGCCGCCATCGTCTCGGGAAGCCATCACACCGTCATGTCATTAGTCGAGATTCGCGCCTCAAGGGATCGGTGCCACGTGGCCCGCATTTGCAAGGTATAGATGCCAAGACGTCATGGCCTCGCACGGCCCTGCTCAGACGCCTAGGCGCGACGCTGCTGGCCTCGCTCGGCCACCTCGGCGCGAGGCGCCATGGCCCCGCTCGGCCACCCAGGTGCGTCCCGCCCGTGCTGCCTCGACCGCCTCGCTCGGACGCCCAGGCGCGACACTGCTGGCCTCGCTCAGTCACCTCGGCGCGAGGCGCCATGGCCCCGCTCGGCCACCCAGGTGCGTCCCGCCCGTGCTGCCTCGACCGCCTCGCTCAGACGCCCAGGCGCGACACTGCTGGCCTCGCTCGGCCACCTCAGCGCGAGGCGCCATGGCCTCGCTCGGCCCCTCTCGGCCACCCTGGTGCGTCTCGCCCATATTGCCTCGACCGCCTCGCTCGGACGCCCAGGCGGCCTCGCTCGGACACCACCTTTGGCGCGCATAGATGGCCTCGCCTGGCCACGCCCAGGCGGCCTCGCTCGGACACCCCCCCGGTGCACACGGGTGGCCTCGCCTGGCCACACCCCAGGCGCGCGGCACGCCCATCTCGCTCAGCCCCAACACCAAGTGGCCACGCGAATGGGGCCACACATCAAAGGAGCCTCGCCACCTAACGGCTCGCGAGGAAGTCATCTCACCTCGCACCCATCCATCAAGGCCCCATGCCTATCACTTACGCACGCAGTTGACCTTCGGGTGCTTCAGGCAACTTGTGTCAAGGACCCGAGGGCCTCGCCTCACGCCACCACCTTTACACGCGCCGAGTGTCCCTTTCCCTATACCTTGGGACCTTAATGCTTAGGGGCCCGGGTATGAGTCGAATGGAACGTAATTGTACGGCCTCATACTGGGTATGGCCCTCAAGACCTTGTACGTCGAAATACAGACACCCGTACCAGCGGGTGAGTGGGAATGTAGGGACAGGAGTAATGACTCGTACGTCTATGGCCAAGGGTCAGAGTCGACACCACTACCACCTGCACCACTACGTCTGCCACCACCCTTCTGACATGAGTATGGACAATTAGTGGAGACACCTTCCTGACGCCTGCCCCTGTACTAGATGCACGACCACAACCTCTGGAACCACTTTCCTGACAGCGTACTTATGTACGGCTTGGTCTCCTGGACCACCATGTACCCAGGGCCATTAGAGCCTACTATAAAATGAACTCTAACTCCACCTGAAGGGGGGCTGGAAATTTTACTGTAGCAAGTGCTTGAGAGTGAATGAAATACTGATTGCTCCATTGTTGTTCTGCCATTGTTCTTGAGTTATTGCTTAAGTTTTTACAGCTTTTTCATTGGTTATCTTTACTAGATAATTTTTTCCAACTCAACTTAGTTGACGAGTTCTCACCGTCAACAGATACCTTCAGGTATGACTTTGGACCCAAAAATACAATTTTGAAATGCCCACAATTGAAACTAAAGTTTCACATCTTTAATTTTTGAAATTTACTAAGTGTTTTATACCTAACTTGTATAATAACACATATCTTTTGTATTTAACCAATCACAACAATGTGTGAGCTAACTACCCGCAGTATTGCTCAGTTGGGTGATAATAACGAGGCCTTCCTCATCTCCTCATGTCGGTGCTCCAACATCAGGTTAAGTTCTTGTAACACCCTGGATAGCCAAGACCGTTACACTATGTGTTTACAAAAGTGCAAGACTTGCTAATCAAGTCGTTTAGTTAGAAACATGAACTGAAACTATAGTTGAACTAGGGTTAAAATATTTTGGCCACAAAAGCTACATTTTATATAATAAAATATTCCTTTACATGGGATCCCAAACAATAACGTTTAAAAGACGGTTTAAAAAAATTCCAAGTTATAAGTACGGCTAATAGCCACTCTAAGGGCAAAATAGACATTTAGGTTTTTTCCGTCCTGTACTACTCCTCGGTCGTGGTGGCCGATCAGCTAACTATGTACATTCAGCCTCAAAGCGCTCCATCTCAGGACTGGTCCACTTTGCCCTTGCATTTACCTGCACCACGTACCACCCGTGAGCCAAGGCCCAGCATAAAAACACAATAACAGAGCATAATCATCAGTCAAACAATCAGATAACCCATACAACATAATCATAAAACTCAACAATCCAAATATTCACAATAATCAAGTATTCCACATACCAAGATCATCATTTCACATTAATAACCAATTCACATATAATAACCAGGGTCAACGCCCTTAGGTCACACCCCCTATTTATCCCATTGACTCTAGCCCGCTTAAACCGAGCTCAGTGAATATCAAGCTGTCCTCAGCTACTAGTGGCCGATCCGCGCCCTGTGCGCAAATATTGATTTCAGCACCCTTAGGTCGTTTATCACATGTCTCATGGCATAATACCACTATGACATTATACAAATATAGGGAGCCCTTAGTCCCAACATAATCACATAACTGGGTGCAATTTTCTTACCTTTGAATTTTGGTAGCTTTGATCAATAATGACAACCCTCAAGCACGATCCCTTCCAAGCCCTAGCGTACACCTAGTCACGGTCACAAGTTAGAACCATACCAAACTTACATTCCAAAACCTAACCTCGGGACCAATCCCGAGCCCTCGGGAAGCTCTAATTCCACCAAACGGGGTGGTGGAATCAAACCCCGAGCCCCTGGGCAAAAACCCTAAGAAATATCCCAAAAACCCCCTTCTGGAAACAGGGTAGCGCTACAGTGCCATAAGGAGGGCGCTATAGTGTTACAAGCAGAGCCAAAAAGCTCTGAAACATCAGGGCCTAGCGCTGTAGCACCCAATGACTAGCGCTACAATGCTAGTCACAGCACAACCCAACTTCAGATCTTCTTCCTTCAAATTTCCCCGAGCCAAACCTCTCCAAAACTCAACCAAACCTCAACCATACCCCAAAGTAAGCCTACCAACATCTCCAACTCACCCCAAATTACCTAACCATATGAAATTCAATCACATGCACCCCAAAATAAAGAAATCACCATGGTTGAGCTTAAAGCTCAAAACTCAGCTAAACATCAGAAATTTCAGAACTTCAAAGCTGGAACTTCTTACCTTTGATGGAGGATTTCGACCTAATTTATCTTCCACACTCCCTTAGCTTTCACCTCCTCAAATCCACAGGCTTAATTCCCTAGAATTCCCCTCAAAACTCAACTTAGAATAACCATTTCTACACCAAAAACCTGAACTGAAAAACACTTTAAAACTTACCTCAAATGGATGAACTAATCTTGCTAACTCCTCAAGCAAAAACAAGGACTCTAGCCCCAAGCTCCAGTCCAAACTATCCCTGAGTTACAGCTCCAAATTCCTTCAAGAAATGGGGAAGAAACCTAAACCGTGAGAGAGAAACAGAAACAAGACTTCTCTTTTTCCTTCTTTCCTTTTCTTTTCCTTTTGTCTCTTTCCTTCCTCTCTTTCAGCTTCCTTTAAATTCTAGACATTCCACGAAGTGATAAAGGCAGAAATAACTCTCATTCCTTATAACAAATGACCATAATACCCTCCCATTAAATCTAAGCCCTTAATCCTTCCAAGGGCATTTTGGTTATTTGTTCCCAATTCTCGCTAATTCCTCGAGTGTCTCTAATATTTACCGCTTACTTCTCGACACCTAACTAATCACTAATCACCACTTATATTCCTCAATATCAAATAGAATCCAATATATCTCCTAAATTCCCAGAAATACCCCCAGGCTCGCCCCGAGCAAGGTATAAATCCCCGCCGTGACTTTTTCGCTAAACCGCTCACTAGGATCGCCTCGAGTCACAAGCTACAAATATATCCACATAATAATGTGGTCTCAAAACTTTATCACAGATATTTACATTTATGCCCTCAACGGGCCAAAAGTACGAATATGCCCTTCTAACCTAATCAAGGCCTACATGCATACTAATACACATAGTCATGCATCACAAATATCCAAATAATCATATAAACATGCTTTTAATCATTTAAATCACATATAATATATTTATGCCCTCCCGGAACACTAATCAAGGCCCTTAAGCCTTATTAGTAAATTTGGGTCGTTACAGTGCTTATCTCCATAGTTCGAGTAATGTTCCCATTTTGTGATCGGGGCTTAACTTCTGTTTCTTTTTTTTGACAGCCTTAGCAATCCAATGCCTAGGGGATGTCATGATGGAGAAGTATTTTGAGATATAATTGGTCAAATTGAAGACACATGCCAGCGCCCCTGCCGAGGAGTTGACCCAACTGCGGGCAGCTCTGGAGGAGGAGAAGGTCTGCTCTCAAGAACTCAAGGAGGCTTCCACCATGGTGGCGAAGGAGGCTTGGTTGGCCAAGGTAGCCAAAGAGAAGGACAAAATGGCTGGTGGTGAGATCGACAAGACTCGGGAGGATGTCGCCAAGGCCCAGGATGAGGCAACCAAGATTCGTGAAGAGGCCACTCAGACAATGGAGAGGGCCGGATCAGCCAAGGAAAAGGCATGGGCAGTAAAGGGAGAAGCTACCAAGGCCCAAGAAGAAGCCAAGTTTCTTAGGGAATCTGTTTCTTTGGTAGGAGATGAGATTGACTCTCTTCGAAAGGCACATCAGGCTACGGAGGACCGCAATAAGGCTGCATACTCCAAGGCGTAGCTGATAACATATTTTATTTAACCTGGTTTTATAACTAAGAAATTGATCTCAGCTTTACCAGCAATGTTGATGCCACCTGGGCACTCTTCGAAGAGCACCTCTGGCAAAAAACTACTATTGTTGCCGCCACTGCTTCTACTAGCCGAGTTCCTAATGACAAACCTATGATTGATCTCATCGAGGAGGTTCTTGTGAGGTAGGACTAAGTTGGTTTTCTCTTTTGTTTATTTACATAACATTTTTGTATAATAGGCCTACGAGCCACATTTTTTAGGGTACAAACAACTTAAATGCTTGAGCCCCCAAGCAATGTTGTACATGTTTTCTTTATTAATGGCTTTTATGCTCTACATACTTACCTTCTTTGCCTTTTTACTTTCTTACAATTATATACAATGTTTAGTAATAATGCAAATTGGATATACAAGGTCTTATCAATTTCCTTACGTTATTTGGTATCACAAAAAAATCAACTTAGTTTAACCTTTGTTTTTATTCACTATGTTTGTGGGCCCCACTTTTAGGCAACTCAGGACTTATGGTCCCAAGTTTTAGGCAACTCGAGACTTGTGATACTTTCTTTCAGTTCTCATGGACTTAGATTTATTTCTCAGGCGTTTTGGTCCTCGGGAAGTAAGTTGAGTTCTCAGGCTAACTGTTATAGTATGGGACTCTAGACCTTATGGAGCTAAATTAACTCTTAAGGTACCCTGTATAGGTTCCTCTTGATGAGTTCTTTAGGACCGTTGCTTCTTGTAAGCTTTGTGACACTAGGTTCACTCTATGGTACCCCGTATAGGTTTCTCCTGATGAGTTCCCTTGGTCTTACTTTTCATGGAAACTCTCGCAATCTTTGTGACACTAGGTTTACTCTAAGGTACCTCGTATAGGTTCCTCTTATTGAGTTCCTAATGTGTTACTTCATGAGCAGTTATTCTCGTAGGATGAATTAACTTCTTGTTTATGCCCCTCAAGTTATCAGAGACTAAGGTCTGCGAGCGAGTACATCTTCGAATAGTAATATTTAAATAAAACATAAATACAAGCATATTTTATGAATTTGATCTAGCATATTTGCTCAACACAATTTTCACTAATTGCCCATAGGCTACATATGAGTAATAAAATGCAAAAATACATAGTTTCTTGCATTATTGGTAATGCTGGCGAAGGTGCTTGACATTCCAGGCCTGAGGGATCAACTCCCCATTGAGTCGAGCCAGTTTGTATCTCCAGGTACATATGGTGCTCTCGAATAGGGAAGGGCCTTCCCAATTTGGGCCCAACACTCCAGCACTTGGATCTCAGGTTGCCAGAAAAACTCATCGCAACACCAAGTCTCCGACCTCAAAATTTCTATCCTTCACTTTAGAATTGAAATACTTGGCAACCTCTTGTTGGTAAGAAGCTTCTCACAGCTGAGCAGCTTCTCGAAGTTCTTCAACTAGGTGAAATGATTCTTAAATTAAAGTGTGATTGGTGGTCGGGTCATACATTGTTCATCAATAGATGTAGATGGCAGCCAAAACTGGGAGTATGGCCTCATACCCGTAGGTCGTCGAGAATGGCGAATAGCTGGTGGATGACTTAGAAGTGGTACGATAACTCCATAGTACCCTAGGAAATTCCTCGGGCTACGCGCCTTTTGCCTGCTCCAGCCTTTTCTTTAAAGTGGCTTTACTCATCTTATTGACAACTTCCACTTGTCTATTTTCCTGAGGATGAGATATGGAGGAGAAGCTCTTGATGACTCCATGCCTGTTGCAAAAATCAGTGAATAGGTTGTTGTCGAATTGTAGGCCATTGTCGGAGACTATCTTTCTCGGGAGCTCGTAGCTGCAAAGATGTTTATAATGACGAAGTCCAGCTCCTTCTTGGAGGTGATAGTAGCAAGGGGCATGACTTCAACCCACTTATTGAGGTAGTCGACAACCACAATCGTGTACTTTATTCCTCCCTTTCCCATGGGCAAGGAGCCTATCAGGCCAATGCCTCGACTGCAAAGGGCCACAGACTTGTCATCCGAGTAATCTTATTAGGAAGAGCACATGGGATGTTAGCGTACTGCTGGCATTGGTCGAATCTCTTGACATAATCAAGCCAATCAATATTCATCATGGGCCATAAATATCTTTGTCATATAATCTTTTTGGCAAGGCTTTGCTCCTTAGCATGGTCTCTGTAGAAGCCTTCATGCACTTCTTGGAGGATGAGTTTTGCATCCTACTCAATCATACAATAAAGTAATGATAGTGAATATCCTAGCCTATATAATTTTCTATCCATGATCATGTACCGAGGAGCTTGATAAAGTAGCTTCTGAGCCATTTTTTTCTCCTGCGATAGTTCTTTGGAGAAGATATTTCGTTATCGACATCATCCGACTATCCTGAGGCTGGATTATTTCCACTTACTTGGTTTCTACAATACTTGGAGAACTCAAGTAGTTAATTGGGACCGCATTGAGCATCTCCACATCCTTATTAGTGGCTACCTTGGCTAGAATACCGATGGTCAAGTTTTGTTCCCGTGGAACATTATGGATGGTAAATGTCTTGAAGTTGTGTAACATCTCTTGGCCCTTGGTCAGGTAGGCAACCATCTTGGTACCTCATGCTTAATACTCTCAAAGGACCTAGTTCACAACCTCCTGAGAATCGTTATAGATTTCGAGACCCTCAACTTTAAGCTCACGGGAAACTCGTATTCAACCTCATTGTTCGAGGTGTCGAATCCAAATCTCAGGGAACTGTGAATCTTGTAACCCTTGATGGACACCAAGATTGCCTTGCTCCAGTCTTGTTTTCGTTTGACCACCCATCCATATACAACTTCCATATAGGCCCAATGAGTAGGGCTTTCTTGGGATCTTCGTTTATCCCTATGCACTCTGCGATGAAGTCCACCAATGCATGCCCCTTTATGGCAGTCCTTTGGTGGTATGTTATGTCGAATTGACTAAGTTTGACTGCCCATTTAAGGAGTCACTCGAAGGACTCTAGCTTCTGGAGGACCTACTAGAGAGGCTAATTGGTGAGCGCTTTGATGAGATGTGCCTGAAAAGAGGGCCTGAGCTTCCATAAAGCTATCATTAAACAGAAATTTTGCACCCCATGAGCGGATATTTGGATTCCACTCCGATGGTCACTTGCTAACATATTAGACCGGATGTTGGGAGCTGCCTTCCATGCGTACCAGTGTTATACTGATGGTATGCTTTGTGATGGCTATGTAGAGGAGTAATGATTCTTCGTCTACATGCATCGACAATATTGGAGGATTTTCCATTTATGCTTTAAGTTGTTGGAAAGCCAACTCACACTCTTCTATCCACTCAACCCTTTGGCCTCCTTGGAGGGTGTTGAAGAAGGGAATGTAATTGGCGATTGCCTTCGATGCAAAGCGTCTGAAAGCTGCTATCCGACCAGTTAGACTTTGCACATATTTGTGCTTCGTAGGGGAAGGCATCTCGATCAGTGCTTTGATCTTCTCGGGGTTCACTTCTATTCCTTGATCTCTCACGATGATTCCCAAGAACTTCTTGAAGGCTACTCCAAACGTGCATTTTTGGGGATTTAACTTCATCTGAAACCTGCGGAGGACTAAGAAAGCTTCCGCCAAGTCATTTACATGTTCTGAGGATAGTTTAGATTTGACCAAGCTGGTTTTTGACCAAGCTACGTACACCTCCATTTTCTATGTACACCTCCATGTTCTAACCAAACTAGTTTTTGAACATCTTGTTAAGACCAAACGACATCACCTTGTAGTAGTAGACGCCCTTTTCTGTCTTGAAACTTATGTGCTGTTGGTTGGCGATGTTAGGGATGGTGCCTTAAAAGCATGTGAAAATACATTTTATTTATTTAAATAAAATACATTTTTATTATAATTATTGTTTGAATAGTTTATATAAATATTAAAAATTCTATATTCATTTATGAGAATATGATCTTGTATGCATACGAGAGAATTAAGATCATTTATAATGAAGGGTATATAACCATTTGGTACCCTTAGTTTTAGCGAAGTACATACTTGGTACCCTATGTTTTCAATAATGCTCATCTGGTATCCTGTAATTTGAAATCATACAAATTTTGTACCCTAGACTCAATTTTGAACGATAAATTTTATCAATATAACCAAACTGCCCTATGTTATATATAATTAAATAATTAAATTTGAATTTGAAATTCATATAATTGAGGGCAGTTTAGTCATATTGATAAAATTTTGTTGATCAAAATTGAGTTCAAGGTACCAAATATGTATGATTTCAAATTACAAGGTATTAGATAAGCATTATTGAAAATATAGGGTACCAAGTATGTATTTTGATAAAACATAGGGTACCAAAAGACTATTTACCCTATAATGAATAAAATAGTCAGCAACATATTAAAGTACATAATCTTTAATGAATGGTTTCTAGTACGGTTTACTAAGCATATGTGAAGCAAGTAATATAGATTTGGATTACTGATGTGGATAGACATCTTGGTAAATGTACTTTATATAATAGTGATTATATATGACAAAACCAATATAAATTATAAACTTACTGTTTGCTATAAAGATTTAATTCATATCTTAAACGATGATCATTTGTAGATCACTCTAAATCCTGAGTTATCATGAACTCTAGTTCATGTTTATTGGATCTTTTGATTCATTCGTTAAGTTCTCTTAATATTTGAGGCTAGTGACTTTTGTTTTGGAGATTCAATATCATGAATGGCTGGGAACATGATTTTATAATAATGGAATCAATGCTTTCCTAACGGATCAAATAAAGGTTCCCTTAAAGGTTAATTCTTGGACTGAATAGTTATTGGGCTCAAATCTATAATATGATTATAGATTAATTATTCACTGGTGAATTAATGGTACTTAAATAACAAGAGGTAATTAGAAGGCTAAAATGATAATTATTGACAAACTCTTATTAGAAAACCAATAAATGGAGGACAAAACTAAATATATTGATTATATCAATGGTCTACAAGAGAATACTTTGTAAATATAATTATATAACTACTAAGAGTGAAATTCCATATTTATAGTGGAGTAATAATGAAATTAATAAATAAGATTTTTTAATTAAAGAGTTTAAATAATAGTCTAGTATATTGGAGCTTAGTATTATAGGTCCATGTTCCCCAAGTCGCCTTTGTCCTATACTATCAAGAGTGAGGATGTCTAATGCAAGATTAATGGAGAAAATGACTAAATTGCAAAGGAATTGATTTTTTGGGGCTAAGTGATAATTATGTGCTATTAATTAATTAGTTATTGTAACATCCAGCAAATTATACCGAGAGAATTTTAAAGAAAAAATATTACTTAATTAAAAAGGGATTTAATTGGAAAATTATGAAAATTAAATCAATGTTAATTTAATTATATAATGGGATAATAGATGGATTTATGTCCCAAATTATGTATTTTTCTTTGGAATAATTAATAAGTGACATTAAAATTTAGAAATAGAGAATAAATTTAATTTAAAGAGTCTTACTTTTGTGAAATTGTATTATTATTTATTGGGAAATAGATAATAAAAAATCTTTAAATTGATAAATGAGATCTATCAATGTTTCAAGATTTACATTTTAAATTATAAGATTTAAAATAAAAGAAATTTTGATTACTCAATTATTATGTTATTTATGGAAATAATGTCAAGATGTTTTCATTTCAATAAAAAGTGAATTTTATTAACTAATTGTGATAAATTGATGTAAAATGCCATCTAATTATATTTTTGGGATTTAAAAGAAAATAATCAAAATAAATATTTGTCAAATTTTGAAGTGTTTATTTTAGCAATTAAGGTTTCAATTAATAAAATAATTAATTAATAGAATAGATAATAATTAAATAAATAAGTTATACAGTAAAATCAGATGTTACATAAAGAGAAAAACCCTAATATTCTGAAGATAGCAGTTCTCTCTCTCTTTTCTCAGATTCCCTCTCTCTCCCCCGTTTCTCTCTTTCTCTCTCATCCCAGTCATCTTCTTGAGCTCCGGCGACCAACTTGTCGGCCTCCGATTGCTACACGTGTCTGACTAGAAGATTCAGAGGCCACCAAACTCACTCGCCGACTATGCCATTCAAACAGTCGCTCAAAGTTCCGACGTCATTTCAGGTTTTAGCTTCGATCCGGCTACCTCGAGCCTCTGTTGGCCAAGTGACCACCACCACCGTATTCATTGTTCTTTGGGCTTCAAAACACACTAATGGATAGGGCTCAAAGGTCATCAAAGATTGAAGTCGATGTTCGTCGGAATCCATGGAAATTAGAGAATGCATGGCTCTAATCTGGCTATTCTAGGATGTTTGAAGCTAAACCGTTACCACCACGAGATTCACGAGCTTTTGGCTTCGAAGGCTAGCCACTAGTTCCCTGAACCACCACTGCGGGGTTGTGTTGCTGCCACCTTCGCCAGAGCTGCAGTGAGGGTCTCGGCCAGCAGCCACTTTTGGGTGTTTCGAGGTTCACTACAAGAAAAAACAGTATTCATAACACTTAAAAACTGCTAACCAGAAGTATTCATAACACTTCTCAAAACGCTAACATAGCCCATGTTATTAATAGTCCTGTCTTTTCTATAACAGTTTTTGAGTGTTATGTTCGATGTTATCTTAAAGTATTCAATAACACATTTTTAGTTGCTATCATATTAAAATAATAACGTTTAGTTTGAGTAATTGGTTATAAATTTGAAGTTTAATCTTAAACTTTTTGAATAACACTTTTCAATTGTTATAATTGATTATTTTAATAGCATTTTTAATTTGTTATTTAATATAAATCATAACGTTTTGTTACACTTATAATACGTATCCAAGACAATCATAAATACCATATTAAAGGTCCAGTAATAAAATTTTGTTATTTTAGTCTAGATAATAGATTTTTAATTTTGTTGTGTAAGGATAATTATAAGTTTTCTTTTAAATTAAAAGGTTTTTATTATCGTATTTGGATAAAAAAAATATAAAAATTAATCACAAAATATAATATTAAATAGATTGATAAACCATAAGTATTACATTAAACAAGAACTACTTCATGAGATCTTAGTTCTAACTTAAGTTTGAAAGCATACATAATAAAATTCTATAATCTTGAACATCTTTTACTTCAAAAATGAAAAATAAAGCCATAGCAAGATACACAAAAAGTAAACCATAAAACTTGCTCCATCCTTCAATTCATCATCCATTGTGCACTTATCTTTGTTGTGGATTGATTTGCTTAGCTACATAAAAATTTAAATAATTAATGCTTAAACTTAAAGTTAATAGTAAACGAAAAGAGTACATATAAAAAAAAGTAACATAAGGGTAGGTATGTTAATACATTGAAAAACATGCATCATATTTCACAACCAACTATACAAAAGTTCCTATAATCAGAGATAAAGAAAACTAACAAAATTGAAGTATTATCTTCCTTTAGAATTTACAAGCGATGAAAAAAAATAAGGAGTCTGAAAAATCAGCATTTCCACAGTTTCTTATTTATAAAACTATTGATAAACATGACTTGTATATATTATTTATGTCTTAATAATACAATTGCTTCAGTTTTATCATGTTTTTACTCTTTCTTGTTAACTAAAGTTTAGTTTTATCATGTTTTTACTCTTTCTTGTTAACTAAAGTTTAGATAAGCTACATGTACCACAAGAATAAGACTACAAAATAAGACCACAAAAACAAATCAATAAATAACAAGAACAAATAATCAGAAGTAAGAAAGACACATGGAAAATGGATTTAGAATATCATCCCTATAGATCTATTTTGTATGAAAATCAATAGCAACTTTTAAGGAAACTTACTCAAGCATCAAATACAACCAACAAGAAATTAAAAGTCAGTACAACTCTAATTCAAAACAATCAATTTCTCACCACCATCACTACGTATCAACTGAAAAATTTAAGGAGATAACTAAGTATGTTCTCACATCAACATTAAGTTAATGCCACTCAACATAATCAATCATTGAATCAAACCCAATCTAAAAACCTCAAGAGTTTATAGATTATATCAAACACCATATAGGAACAAATCACTGACCATTAAATAAACAATATGAAGCCCAAACCTGTTTCGTACATATAACCCCAGAAATTTCATACAAAATTCTACATCCCTAATCTTATATCAATAAGTATTAAGCACAAAAGAAGTACTCTAATTCCCTAATCTTGGATCAACAAGTATTAAGCACAAGAGAAGAGATTAAAAACTCTAACACTCCACATTAATTTTGAAACTATTAAAAAATGAACGATGAAAAGTTATTATAAACAAGAGAGTATCATCAACTAATATGTATTAGTAAAATTTCTATTTATGTACATTTCAATTCTAAAAGAATTCTAAATCCCAATTGAGTTCTTTCCTCTGAGAAAATAGAAATGCAAAAAAAGATAAACATTTACTAGTTAAATTTCAATGCCAGAATAATCTCAGACCTATCTGCCTATTAAAACAGAAAAAGCTAAGCAACAGTGATTTTTCAACAAAACAAACATTTAAGTTCAGAAATGAAAAAGAGAAAATCAGAGAAGAAGAGAATACAACTTGCTTAATCATAACAGATCAATCAGCTACCACTTAACTAACTGCCAACTTGCTTAATCAGCCAACTAAGTTAAAGAATTTGCAATTTGGGCAAGTTTATATCATATGGTAGGAAAAGAATTTGTTATTACAATAGCTTACAATCTACTAACAAGACTTGGGCAAGTTTATATCATTGCACCCTATGTATACTTAAACTAATTTAAAGAGGAGAGAAAGTCTAGGAAGGGAGTTAGGTAGACAAAAGAGTGGAGAGAGAGAAAATTCAAAACAGAGACAGATTATGCATAGAGAACAATTTAAACAATAAATATTTACAACAGGAGCAAAGATCAAGACTTCAAAGTCAATTTATACACTTTTTTGCATAACTCAATATGAAACAGCCACTCCTTCATAGAAAATTAGACATATTAAATGACTCAAAACACAAATTAAACGAACAATTATAATATAATTCTCTCTTGTTTAACTTACTCCCTGTCATTGTATTATAATAGAAGAGCAAGCATATTCCTACTGAATTCCCAATAACTTAGTAATATAATCAGAATTTGGTATTATTCCATTGTATGCACTACTAGGAAACAAGGAAATTGTTAAAGTAATTGGACCTATGTAATTGTGGCATGATTAAATTACCAAATTTACAAAAATAGACCAACAGTAGCAGTAAAAAAACAACACAAACTAGTAACAAAATACACCAAAGCCAATAGAAAAATACATATTCTATGCCATTAAACCAATAGCAAAATGCACCAAAGATGTTAAAGAAAAAAATAAAAAACAGTCAAAAGAAAAAAAATAGAAGGAAATGAAAAAACAGAGGAAAGGGAAAATGGAGCTTTGAAAGAAAAATCTGAATAAATCAAAAAAGTAAAACAAAAAGTTAAAGAAAGAAACAAACAAAATACTAACACTAATACATAACTAAGGCTCAAAGAAAATGATTTACCCATATCAGCAAATAATAGCAAGCCATTTGGAATAATTATATACCATGAGTAAATATAATTAGTATTAAAATGTTGGACTAATATACGGACCCTTTTGTAAAAGTCAACATATATCCACTCAATAAATTGGCTTACAACATCATTGCAGTCCTCTAGACGTCTAAAAAGAACAAAAACAGTGTTGAAAAACCATTAAGAAACATTTATTTGAGGTGGTGCAACACATTGTACTTTTTATCAATGCACTCCAATTCGTCCCATTCAAACCAAAGTAGCTACTGTTAGTTTCATTCCACTAGTACCAATAACCCACATCTGCAAAAATATAGTAAATAATGCAAGCATTATGATCATATGTCTATAGAATTATTATTTCTTAATGATCTCCACCATAACAGAAGTGTCATACGACATTAAGTACCAATACCAGTTTTGTAGAACTAACAAATGGAAAACCCAATATCACACATTCTTAACAGTAAAAGAAAAGGAAAATTGGGTTTAGTGATTAATCACTAAAATACATTATATATGATGACGAAGTTGATGCTCTTACATATGACCAAAGGTCTTCAAAAAACCTTCAAGAAATACATAAATCAATTATATCCCTAAATCTATATAAATAAATGTACAATATATATAAGCAAACAAAGAAAGATACCAAAATAATATAATGGTATTCTAACTCAGGTCAACAAAATTAGAATTAAAAGGAATATCCATGAATATTTTAATGAAGAAATCAAAGAAACTCAAGTCCACAATTGCATCTCAAACACATTATAAATCATCATCGCTAATCCTAATGTCCTCTTGCATTTTTCCAGCTAGCCCTAAATAGTTGCCTAGAAAACATACCAGTATTATGTATTTGTTCGATCAATAAAAATAACCAACCAGCTGCTACCCTTTATGAAAATACCCACTATGGAATATAGAAATTCAATGCTATTATTAAAGCTTTTTGTTGTAATGTGAACCGATCAGCATCCAAGAAGAAAGCATTAGCAATTCATTAATAAAACAACATAACCAAAATTATGGGCAAAGTTGCAGAGCAAATACATTAACTAAAGCCAAAACAAATAACAAAATGAAAATGCAAAAAAGCTTGTGTACTGCAGATTTTAACCTTACTATATAATCTTCAAGTCATTACAAATATCTCCCTTCATCAATGACATATTAGGTTTGCTTTATTAATTAATTAAATCATATACTTTTATTATCTAAGTAGCATGAGATCATTATTAAGAGCTAGCTATAGATATATAGAACCAATAACAAAACCCTTATGCACTCAAACTAAGGAAAAATAATTAAACAAACAATTGGTATGCACAAAAACAAATTAAGAGGAACTCATCAAACAGATTCATCAATACTCAATCTATTTAGATAGTCGAAGTACAGTATGTTTATGTAAAAATACAATGTATCATGATCGTTCAAAGCATATAGACATAAAATATCTCTTTATTAGAGAAAATGTTACTCAAGGGAAAATAAAGATTTGAGAAGGTGCCAATAGAAAAAAAAATCCATCAGTTATGGGAACAAAGGTGTTACCTCTCAATAAGTTTAACTATCACAACTTAGTTTCTTAGTAGTCATTGCCAATGAATCTCGTTCATTAGAGAGTTTCATCTGCATAAAACAATATGCAAAAAAGTTGCCCACAACTCTTAGTATATATATTAAAAAAAGAGTGAGTGGAAAAAAAAGAAAAAAATCACCATCATTTGTACCTCTATAATAATTATATATAATTTCAGAAACATAGAACCATGAATGGATATCATTTTATCACGTACAGTCAATTCTGTCAATTTCCTGGTTCCCCTACCATGATTCATCATAAATGAAAAGGTTGTGAAAGAGAGAGGGTCAGTCATGGAGGAAAAATCTAACACCAAAATCTAAAATTAAAAATTGAACAATAAAAACTCATCAAAACAATGTGATCAGTGATATGAAATATTACCATAATGTTTCTATGACAATAATATTTATATAATTAACATAATTTAAAAAAACAACAAAATATATTTGCATAATGAATGGTTTAGTAACTTAACATATTATTTTCAAAAAAATTATCATTTTAAGAGCTACGTATTATAGCCATGAATTAGTTGTTTTAGTTAGATTATAGCTATGATTTGAAACAATTACACAATTAAGAATCGATACAAATATATTAACCAAACAAAATTTGAATTGCAAATTGACATAATAGAAAAACAAACATCGTTCTGACCTTTTTTCAGGGAGGATCATAAGCAACTATGTTTCACTTATGACTAATATATTTCACTAGTAACTTTTTCCAAACAAAAAGAATTAATAAAAATACTAACATAACAGAAACAGAGAGAAACAAAATGAATCAGTTAAATTTCTTTTCCAATAATCTAGCCCTTAAATCCTAAATTTACATAAGTAAATTACTAGCATTTGTAGAGTACAAACTTGTGTTACTATGAGAATTTACATTAATGTAATATACTTTAGATTATTAATAGTTACATATTGTATTGCAGCTTTTTTTCAAAAGAGGCAAGCCTATTTGGAACAAGTAATTCAGCTCTTAATTAAAAATTATAATATATATTAAAAATTTCATTAACCTACTGGAATTGCACCTAAATATATTTCATAATCTGTTGTCTTTCATTCTTGTATCCAAGCTAATCTATAGAGAACAGAATTCAGTAGAGTATTATTTAGAGGACTTGGACTATTACTTACATGGGAGTTCGAAAAGAAAATTGCACAGTTGAGTTTAAATGGCCAGCTTTGATGTACATTCAAATATGTGAGTATGGCCACCTAACAAAAATAATGAAATGAACTAAGGACTAATTTTGTTGATCAATCAATCTAAGTTAAGAATTTCTCCACAAAACAAAACCTAAGACTAAGCATTGAAAAGAATTCCAAACTACTAAGAATTAAAAGCTTATTGATAGTACAAAGAAAAGCAAAGATAACTGGATGATTTAAGTGAATTACAACTTACTGAAGTACCTTTCTGATTGAAGTATATATGCTATCCTTTACTATACTTGATTTCTCATGTCTTGGTACACACAACACAATCAAACATGGAAATACAAATCAATGCAACTCAATCTTCACTAGAGTTCACTAGAGTTTATAAGAGCAAGCATATTCCCACTGAATTCCTAATAACTTAGTACTATGATGAAAAATTGGTATTATTCCATTCTATGCACTACGTGGAAACAATAAAATTGTTGAAGTAATTGGATTTATGTAATTGTGCCAAAGCATGATAAAATTACTAACTTCAAAAAACTAAGCAAGTACTTTGTTATTAAATAATGAAAGGCTTTTAGGAAAAACTCTTCAACAATATTTTGAAACTCTAAACCTGTCTCAAGAAAATAACTAATTTAAAGGTAAGAGGCATGCCTTTTTTTCTGGCAGATTTTCTATTCTAAGCCAATCAACAGTCTCCTAAATATGTGTACTAAGACATCAACAATTTTTATTATGGGATAAATTATTTCCACTTCATCAATCTTAGACCTCTCACATGGAGCAAAAACACTGTTACATATCCTTGATGAAATGCAAATATTGGCTATTACGTTAAAAGCAAAAATATAAACTCAAGCAGCACCAAGTCTAACATAGAACCCAACTAACAAATAATTATTGTATTATATATGCCCACAAAAATACAAGCCTGGCTAGTCAAGACTCAATTAGCTAGTCAAGACTAATACAAGCCTGGCTATTCAAGACTCAATTAACAGACCTCCTTCACAAATGAAACAAATACAAAGAAAAAAGATTGATATTTGTAGTCAAATTTAAACCCTCATCACAAACCAGTAGCAATTTTGGTATACTAAAAAAAATTAAAATGAACCTTAAAATTGAAAAAAAAAAATTAAAATGCCTAACTTTTGCAAGCTCAGAACACTATTGTTGATGCCAAGCCTATCACTTGCAAGACAGAATGAGAAAGAGAGAAAGAAAATGAAGAGTGAATGAGAGAGTAGAAGAGAGTAAATGCAGGGAGGGACAACATAAAACCATCAAATACTTTATAAATACATATACACATTAATATATATTTATATATTGATTATATGTAATTTGTATAAAAAAAAAAATTCACCTCACAGAGATGTTCTTGCTTCCGGCAGGGGAGAACCGTCGTGACTTACATGAGGGAAAGTGAGATACCAGCGTGACGTACCAGCATGTTCCATCGGCTCAAACAAGGGAGATATCGCCATTATGTGCTCCAGAAGCTCGCGTGAGTCGTGAAAGAGAGAGTGCTCCACCGACGTCGTGTGCTCCATCGGCGTCATGTGCTCTAGTGACTGAGTGTAAGAAAGAGAGGCAGAGAGGCAGCAATGGAAACTTGTTTGGGTGTCTTAGGTTTAGGGATTCAATGGAGGCTGAGAGAAATTAGAGAATTTATGATTTATTGTTTCCTTTTTCTTTTCTTCTTATGATAGACCCAAAAAAATTTCATTTGGTGCCAAATGAAATATAACTAGGCGCCACTGTGTTAAAAAAATGACCTCTTCCTCGCAGTGTCCTCAATGGCTGGCAAGGCCTCTTGAGAAGAGGGAAGTTCAAGGATAACTGGGAGCAGAGCTTGGGTCCTCAGGGCTAGTGTTTGATCCTCGCTGATCAAATTACATGTCAGCATCGTGACATCATTCATGACCTAGCAATACTCTTTTTCCCCCAGGGAAAGCCTTGACAGTTTCTCATACTGACCCCCGAGGGTCACAAATTTTCCCGTCCTTGCAATTATAGCTGCACAAGGAACAAACTTAGTCAGAGCCTAAAACAAAAGAATAGTTTTGAAAGGGAAAAGTTCACGTATTGGGATTACAAAGGTAGAGGACTTACTAGGACGACTGAAGTACCGATGTTCACAGTTCTTGAGCCCATTTGACATAAAGAAAAGTCTTTATTATCGTTTTGATGGCTGGGGAGCTCGATGGCAAAGGTGGAATTCAGAAACAGCATAAGGTAGTAGAACCCATCACCTCGCCCTTTCTGGTAGAGGCTCTCTTTGATACAGAAGAAATATAAAATAACTGCTGGAGTGGGGAAGCTCCACTCATTCTTTAGAAACAAATATTTTAGCCCCGCCAAAACTCTGTAGGAATTCGGGGGGAGCTAGAAGGGAGCCAACTTGACGTAGTCTAAAAAATCTACGAAATATTGGTCCAGGGGAAGAAAAGCACCAGCCTTCAGGTGCTCGTCACTCCAAGCCCCATAATCATCTTCAAAGTGGACACAACTCCGCTCTCCTTAAAAGGCAGGTTGTGCGAGGAGACCGCCAGTTCCTAGCTCGATGTTATGACTCAGTAGAATTGTGTTTACTCTCCCCTGAGTAGTTATCATAGAGAGTATGTGTTCAGCCTTGAAGAAAATGTTCGAAGTGACGACGACCTCCCTCTCCACCACAGGACTTGAATGTGGGATAGGAGATTCGGAGGCGACCTATTTGCCTTTGTGTTTGCGCTAGGTAGATGAGCTCGCGGCGGTCTTCTTTGGAGGTGCCATAGTGCAGATCGCCTGACGATAAAGCGACCTAGTTAGTAGGTGACCTAAGATGGTCTATAATTATGGTTGTGGAGATATGAAGGATGAAGAGAAGTACTTTCAACATTTGAAAGTTTATACAAGCTAAAGATGGTCCTAACTTTAGCTTCATCATAGGCAACTAAAGTTAGCACTAACTGGAATATATTAGCTTCGGGTTCTGAGATGTATAAATTAGTCCTGAAGTTAAAGAGACTTAAACAGATTTTCAGGGCAATAAATAGAGAAGGATATCATGACATTCAAAAGTGTAGTGCACCAAAAATTTTTTTTTAGTTTATTAAATTTTTTGTGTTTTATTTTATTTAAGTGTTAAGTGTGATAAACTGTTTTATTTAAATGTTGTTTATTTTATTAGTTCTTGTTTGTTTGTTATTTTATTTAATTGTTAGAATTGTTTGTAGAATATTTTTGTGAAATTACTTGTTAAATGATATGTATTTATTTTTATTTTAAAATGTGATTATGTGAGATTTGGTTGAATGCACTAAGGTGCATGATAGGTAGTGATGCACCCTAGTGATTGAGTATGTGCATGTGCATGGTTGCATGGTGTGCATGCAATAGTTTTCTACACATTAATTTCCTTTTATTGGTTTATTTATTTTTTTATTTAATGAAGGGATTTAAAAAGAAAATAAAAAGAAAGGTTAATAAAGAGGCTTGTGTTCACACAAGAAAAATATTGGGAAACAAATGGTGAGGAGAAAGGATAGAGTTGTCATTTTTTAATTCCCGTAATCTTAGACCTAGACTCAGTAAAATGGGTATTACATGGGCTGTAGATATCCGATTTAGACATAACTGGTACCGATAGAAAGCTAATGAAATTATCTACACTTTTTTATGAAATAGAACTTTTCCTAAAATGCAACTAAAACGGGTCAAAACCCAGCCCCAAGTCACAGGATCTTAGAGCTACGAAAATCACATTTTCCTTAATAGTGTAGAAATCCAAGGAAGGAAAGGGGGGTGGACAATTGCAGCTGCCTTTTTGGGTAAATAAAATGTATTTATTTAATTAATTAGATTTTAGAATTAAATAAATTTATAAGAAATTAAGTTTTATTATTTTAGAAAAATAAAAACCTAGACACTATAAATGAAACCTTAGAACCCTAGAGAGCATTTTTGCTCATCTCTTCTCTATACCACAGCCATCCATCTAGAGAGGGTAGAGAGAGAGGGAGGCGAGCTAGAGAGAGAGAAAGGAAGGCTGCCATATTTTTCTAGAGAAGAAACAGAAAGGAAGAAGAAGAAAAGAAAGAGAAGGAGAAGGAGAAGAGGGTTTCGAACCCTAGGTAAGAATCCATCTACTAGTTTCACATATGTGCATTTGTATCTTCTCCTCTTGTCTAATCTAAGGATGATTTTGTGGTTTCTTTCTTTGGATGTATGGTGTTTGGAAATCATCTATAGGTGACAAGGTTTTCTTGCTAGAGTGTTCTTGATTCAACAATCAAGAGAGGTAATGGTTTTTCTTAGCTTATATATTGGTTTTGATGGGTTTATCTTTGAGGTTGTTGATGGTGATGTTAATGGTTTGATTATTGTAGGATTGGTGATTATGATTGGTATTTTTAAGGGAATATGTTTTGTTTAAAAAGGACTCATGGGAATGATTGAGAAAATGGATTTGATGGGGTTTATATGAGGATTATATTTTATGTTTATATTGCTATGGTTATTTTAAATATTTGATTTATGTAAAATGGCAAAAAAATGATGATAGATGCATACTAGGTTTTATGTGAAGGTAGATGGGAATTTTGTGATGTTTTATGGTAGATCTTAAATGTTTAGGCCTAGGGGTAAAAAGTTCAATCATGTGTATTTTCTTGTATGCTTTGAAATAATAATGATTTTAGAAATATGATAAGATGTATGTTATTGTCATTGTTATTGTTTTTGTTGGATTTCATGTGTAGATTCAATGGAATAGAAAAATGGGATTTTATAAGATTGCATGTGAATATGTTAGTAATATTTTTAGAATTATGTATATAATAAGAGCATGATGAGATTTTGGACATGTATGATTTTATGTGAAATTTTTGAGATAAAAGATGAATTTCATGAGAAATTAAGCTTGCTGTTTTCTTTGGAAATAATTGGGTAAAAGTTTGATAAAAAAATGATTTGCATGCATAAGTAATGTCCTTGTTGTTATGTTAATTTTATGAAATTAAAAAAAAGGTATTTTAAGTCACAATAAAATGATATTTTACTCAAATAAATACCTACAGAATTTTTATTGTATTTTTAGAAAAATATGAGATTTTAAATTGAATATGGTGATTATTAAAGATAAAAATGGTTGCTGGAATTTTTTTGTAAAAAAAAATGTGAAGTGTTTCAATAAAATGAATTTGATGAGTATTTGAAATAAAATTAATACCCTAAATTATGGTAATATTAAAAGTGGTATTTTAATATGGTATGAATGCATATTTTGATAAGTTATGATTTTTCTTTATATTGATTTGTTATCCCAAAAATTTGAAAATGATGATGTGGCAATAAAATTGACACGTGGCATGAATTAGTTGGATGATCTGGCTTAGCAGTAGCCCAATGCATCAGTTAAGAATTTGGACTGCTTGAGAGATGCCGTAATCAAGTCAAATACACCCGAGGAGAATATTTGGGCTAAGGTGTGCCTGACTCATACCCCAGTTTGAAGGGCCCAAGTGTTTGTTTCAAACCCAAGTCCAAGGAGCTTAAAGGAGGGGTTTGGATTTTGGTTCGAGGGATAAAGGCAGGAGGTCCGATCGGACCTTAGCTTGGGAGCCTCTCGGACATTTGGCTCGGATGTGTCCGAGGTAAGAAGGCTAAGGAAAAGAAGTCCCATACAAGCCAAGGAATGGGACTTAGATTTCAGTCAAGGGAAGGCCACATAATGTCCGATCGGACATGCTTGAAGATGCCAAAGGGAGAGATGCCTCGGACTTGTCCGAGGTGAAATGCCAAGTAGGGTGGCTTGGACCACCTTGGTCCGAGGAGAAGGCAACAAGGTCCGATCGGACCTTGATTGGAGGAGGTATGCTCGAACTTGTCCGAGGTGAGAAGGCATGAGAAGGATGGCTCGAACCACCTTGGTCTGGGGAGAAGGCCACAAGGTCCGATCGGACCTTGATTGAAGGAGGTAGGATCGGACTTACCCGAGGAAGGAGGCCAAGGGAGTTGGCTCGGACCACCTTGGTCCGAGGAGAGCCATGCATATATCACCTCGGTCCAAGGAAAGCTTGAAGGAGTAATCAACATGCATGTAAGACTACGTCAAAATCCCCGGAACGGCTTCAGCAAGAATTGGTCTAAGCACCCGGGAATCTCTCATTCCTCACTCAAATTGAGGAATCAGTTGTATTTTAAATATTTCTTGTAATATAAATATAAGATGAATAATAAAATATCCCTATTGGAAGGGGATATCAGTTGAGGATCTCAGACCTATAAATAGAGGCTTGGGAGGATCGTAACAGGACTTTTTGGCAAATTGAGAGTTAACCTGTGTTCTAGAGAGAGAAAGTGTGTTTTTCTGGAGAGAACCCCTTTTTGTATTTTGGAATATTTGCACTGAAGAAACTCAGTTGACACTGGTTTATCTGATATTGAGTGTGAATACAGTAATAAAATCTCTAAGTGGATTAGGCTATTACCGATCATCGGGGCTGAACCACTATAAAATCTCGTGTTATTTACTTTTTGTTCATAAACTGTCTATTGTCGTTTGTATTCTCTTGAAGGCTTGTCGTTTTTGACGTTCTCACGTCGTTGGCTAAAAACACAGTCAACATGATTGAGAAAAATACTTAGAATCAATTTATTTGTGATTTTTAAAGAAATTAAATAGTGGCTGAAAGTTTGGTGTAAAAAGTTTAAAAATGATTATTTAATTGTCACATATGGATTTATGTTACATAAAACTAAGTCTTAAATAATATAAATAAAATATATTTTTCCCACACTTAAATATATATTTTTCTCACATCATTTATGTAACACAATTAACCAATGTTAAATTTGATTTTTCTAAAGAAACATATTAATCATAGGTATTTTATTTAAATTCCAAGCTTTTATTATTTCTTTGTAATTTGATAATAATAAATGAAATTGTCACATATTTTACTTTTTTTTAAGCTAAATAAAATTATTTTATAAAATAAAATAATGTTTTGAGAAATTTAATCATCCTAGAAATTTTAAGAAAAATAAAGCATGTTATAAGTCTATTAATTTTAAAACGATAAAAGTAAGATATCTAGATTTATCGTTTTTAAAATGACACAATTACGCAATGTTCCCACGTATGCATGTTACATGCAAATCCACTTTTACGTCCAAAATTATGTCTATTATTCAACCATGTGGTTTTTTTTAAATAGAAAGATCATGCATGCAAAGTAGGTAAAGTAAGCATTATTCTTTTTATGGCCTTATGTGTAATTAAGAATAATTGCATGTTGTGTGTAACTCTTATTATGTGTGCATGGCCCATGCACACATGAATATTATGAAAGGGTAAAATAGTAATTTTATGAAGCTAAGAAATGTCGTTTTGATTATGGTATAGGCTCGTTGAGAGGTTGTGAATTTACTTAGCTCGAACCTGAGGTAAGGAAGTTAGATAGATTCTATGATTTTATGCTATGAATGGTAAGACTGTTGTATGAATGAATTGTTATGAATTATGAATGCCCTAATGTGATGATATGTTTATGGAAGTTAGATACATCCAACGAGTTACTATAGATAAAAACGTAACTCCTAGGGTGGACGCGCCGAGGTTATTCAAGGAACAGAGACTCTTGTTTACCTCATAGGGTGACATGGACAACTAGCGAGCCATGCTCATCATGTATGCTGTATGAATATGATTAGGGTGACATGGACAACTAGCGGGCCATTCTCATCATGTATGCTGTATGAATATGAATAGGGTGACATGGACAACTAGCGAGCCATGCTCATCATGTATGCTGTATGAATATGATTAGGGTGACATGGACAACTAGCGGGCCATGCTCATCATGTATGATGTATGAATATGATTAGGGTGACATGGACAACTAGCGGGCCATGCTCATCATGTATGCTGCATGAATGTGATATGATGATATGTTACGATTACGTTATGATATGCTATGATGATATGTTACGATTACGTTATGATATGCTATGATGATATGTTACGATTACGTTATGATATGCTATGATGATATGTTACGAAGATGTTATGATATGCCGTGATGTTTTAGATGAACGTTAGAGTTTGTATTTGTTGTATCCTTACTTGCTTATTGTTTGTACTTCGTTACTGGGCTTTTAGCTCACCCCCTTACTTTCCCTTCCATGTAGCAAATAGGATTTCTCTATGGCACGCGTGGTGATGTGAGGAGTTCCATCGTCGTAGGGTGTATGGCGTGGGGTATCCTAAGGACGGAATAAACGGTCACTTTAGGACGCCATTTTAATTATGTTATGTTTTAAGAGACTTTCTAAATTATCAGTGGGACTTAATTATTTAATATTGTTTCTTTTGAACTTTGCATAAAAACTCATATTTTCTTTTTTAAACTAATGGGCCCAACTTGCATTGTTTTAAGCAAGTCCCCACTGAGACCTATATAAAAAGTGGTTTTCTTTATGGACCAACGATATGTGAATGTTTTAATAAGTACTAGTCAAGGGCGTTCTTTACAAAAAGGCTGAAGCTCAGGCAAAGCATTGCCTACTGGAAATTCAAGAAAGCTTGCACCAAGATCCTCTCAATGAGTCTTTAATTTGACAGGAGATATTGGCTAGGGAAGAATTTACTCGATTAAATAGAGCATATCTGCTTTTTTTAGCACAGAAAGCAAAAGCCAGCTGGGTGATGAATGGGGTTGAAAATACTGCTAGTTTTCATGCCTCATTGAAAGCTAGAAGGATTCAGAATCGCATTTTCTCTATACACACTGAAGATGGTACCTGGGTGGATACAGTGGATGGAGTACAAAGAGTTTTTTTTAGAATATTATCAAAATCTATTGGGGACTCAATTGCATAGTAGGAGGAAGGTGTCACAGGCTGTTGTTGACTTAGGTCCAATCATTTCTGAGGTGCATTCTAGGCTGCTGTTAGAAGCTTTTACAGCTCAGGAAGTTAAAGATGCCTTCTTCTCCATTCCAGGTCTAAAGGCCCCTGGTCTTGATGGATATAGTAGTTTTTTTATCAGGATAATTGGGATTTAGTAGGTGCTGAGGTGTGTTCGGCTGTCTTAGACTTCCTCACCACAGGGCAACTTCTTAAAGAGATTAATGCTACAACCATCACCCTCATTCCAAAAACCAAATGTCCTACAAAAGTAAGTGATTTTCGTCCCATCTCCTGTTGTAATGTGCTATATAAAATTGCATCCAAAATGATCTGTGCACGGTTGAGAAGGGTTCTTCCGGATTTGATTGCAGAGAATCAAGGGGGTTTTGTTCATGGGAGGTACATAGCTCACAATATCATGATTTGTTAAGACTTAGTTCAGCATTATGGAAGGAAGCACTGTAAGTCGAGATGTATGATTAAAGTTGATTTGCAGAAGGCATATGACATAATAGAATGGGATTTTATAGAGGAAATGCTTACTTCTTTTAAGTTCCCAAAGAAGATTATTCAGTTAATCATGATATGTGTTAGATCACCTAAATTCTCCTTATTGCTCAATGGTTCTCTGCATGGTTTCTTTGCAGCTAAAACGGGATTAAGGCAAGGGGATCCAATGTCTCCATTATTGTTTGTGTTAGGTATGCAGTATCTGTCTAGAATCATGATTAAAGTGGGATCTATATCTTATTATAAGTATCGTGCTAAATACAAATCCCTGAGATTAAATCACTTATGCTTTGCGGATGACTTATTATTATTTTATCATGGAGATTTTATCTCTATTCTATGGATGCTTAGAGGACTCAAGCTATTTTCGGGGACATCAGGTTTGGTACCAAACCAGAACAAATCTGCTCTATTCTGTAGTGGTATGGTGGAGGCTAAGGTAAATAGAGTGCTAGAAGCTTCAGGATTTGCTGAAAGCTATTTACCTTTCTGATATCTTGGTATTCCTATCTGTTCCAAGAAAATTTCTGCAGTGGAATGTGGCATTATTTTAGAGAAAATGCTGCATAGAATTAGGCAATGGAGCTCTCAAAATTTATCTTATATGGGCAGAGTTACATTAATTAATGTAGTTCTTCTTTCTATACACTCCTATTGGGCCCAAATCATGATATTACCGAAGAGGATATTGAAGGAAATTGATGCCATTTGTAAAGCCTTTCTTTGGAGAGGAATGAGTGATCATGCAGGGCCTGGTCTTGTAGCTTGGCATAACATATGTACCTCTAAGACAAGTGGAGGATTGGGTTTTAAGAGGGTTGTGGACTGGAATATTGCAGCTATAGGGAAATATATATGGGAAATTGCTTCCAAAAAAGATAATTTGTGGGTTAAATGGATTCACAATATCTATTTGAAGCAATTGGACTGGTGGGAATATAAAGCTCCCTCGGCTTGCAGCTGGTATTGGAGGAAAATGGTGGTTGTTAAGGATATTTTTAAAGCAAAAATAGATTTGGCATCCTTTTCAGCTATGAAATTCAGTATTAAAACAGGTCATGACTTGTTGTTTGCTTCACCTCTCAAAGTGCATTGGGCAAATTTTGTTTGGGAGAGATTTTCTATACCAAAGCACAGGTTTATACTTTGGTTAGTTATGCTTCAAAGATTGCGTACCAAGGTCTTCATTCGCAATTACAACTCAACTATGGATCCATCTTGTCTATTATGTGGAGAACATAATGAAGATATTCATCATCTCTTTTAGTGTAAATATAGCAAGCAATGTCTATTACAGGTGAAGAAATGGTAGGGTTGGAAAGTAAAAGCAGAGGATTATGAAACCTTGCTGCAATGGATATTCAAAATAAGGAGATGGAGCAGATTTCGAAATGGTTTCTTGACAGCTGTTGTTGCTTCCTTGATTTACCACATTTGGAGAGTGAGGAATGACATATTATGGTCACAAAAGGTTTGGTCTACTGCTCATACGGTCCAAGCAATACAAAGAGATATTAGTATGCGGATATACACTATAATACCAAACAAGACAAATCATTTAGATAGAGATTGGTTTCATGCTATTTGTAAAAATATCTAGCTGATGTACAGAAAATAGGTATATTGGTGAGTTATAGAGTTAGAATCATATATGGAATTTGTACATGAATTGGTTTTGAGCAATACAATGATCTTATTCACCAAAAAAAAAAAGTTGGTCCTAACCTCATCGCGTGATGCCACGCAATATCCTAGGCCACTACTTTCTTAAAATCCCCAGATACTTTGGGATCCATGTGTTAGAAGTTTCAATCCCACTACTTTCCTTTGGAAAGCGGTTTAGTGCAAAACTACCTAAGGAATCGTAACCCCTAAGCTACCTGGTATTAAACCCAAGAACCTTTCGGTTTCTATACCCCAAATACGTATTCATTAAAATGATTTATCAGTAGGGCTACCCTAGAATAACCAAGAAAATTTCCAAGTTTTTTGAATGTGTTATTTTCAAAAAATGTTTGGGTTTGCTCATGGAGCCTAAACCAAATAATATTTCCTATTAGAACTTAGAAACAACCTAATGACACCAAACAATGAACATTGTTAAAAAAAATCTCATTGGATAATAATGAACAAGGAAAAGGAAAACTTTTCAAACCAGAGGATAAATCACTTACAAGAAATATGTGTGATTTTAAGAAGATGTACACACGGCCATGGGAAGCCCCTGAAAAGCTCCTGAAGGTTTGGGATGCGATGAATGGTTCCGGGAATTTTGGAGAAGAAGAAAGGAAACTTGAGAAGTTTGAAAAGGGAGATTTTTCTGAATACAAAGGTGGTGAGGTTTGAGGACTGATCACCCTATTTATACGTAAACTGCGAAAATTAATCTGGGCCATCCAATTGGGTTAGCACGAGATCCAAGGACCAAGATTAAATAGACCAGATGGTGGCAAATATTTGACAGGACAATTATTTCAGTCCTTGAAACCCGAACAGACGCCAACCATAGGAGACCACGTGTCCAATACTTGAGTACTAAGCAGGCACGATGTGTGTGTATGACAGAAGTCTACAAGCCCCTACTGTGTATGTCAGAAAGTGACGACATCAAACACGAGCAAGAGCTTGGGGGGCAAATGTTGTACCCTAACTTTTGCACGAGTTCACTTACTCAGCTCAGGTACAGCTGGTAGGTAAAAACATGGAAAGATAACCAAGTAGAATATCTGAATATTAACCATGTGAGCAACTCGAGAATCTAAATGGTCAAATCAAGTATTAGGCATCCTTGACTTATTACGAGCCCAGAGTCAGATAGCTTTCAAGCTGGAGCTCGTATGAGATATTCCCCTTGTGAGGACCTAGATATAACGCATACTAAAGGATCCCAAGAGACTCGAGCATTCTTTATACGTTCATTAATGACTAGGCTGCATCATATTTATGTAATTAATTACCCAAGATAGTAGGAATGTGTTTATTATGTTATCTGATCATATCCCAATGTAAATGGGAATAATATGTATTAATTATATACAATATGTGTAATTACACATTTTGTTTACACGGTGACCCAAGCCTGTCCATGGAATTCCCCTATAAATACTGGGAATATTGGACAGGAAAGGGGACCATTATTCTATACTACCGAAACTCTGCCAAAATAGAGAGAGAAACAGTAATAATATTGACTCGTGGACTAGGTGGATTTTAACCACTGAACCACGTAAAAGTTCGGTGCTTTTGACTGAGTTCTTGTTATTTCATTATGGTTTACTACTAAGCACTAATCTGCCCTTTTTACTTCTTAATTTCTCGTTGGAGAAAATCCATGTCAACAAATGTAAAATGCCATCTAATTATATTTTTGGTATTTAAAAGAAAATAATCAAGATAAATATTAGTCCAATTTTAAAATGATTATTTTAGAAATTAAAGGTTCAATTAATAAAAGAATTAATTAATAAAATAGTAGCTCTTTCTCTTTCTCTCTCTTTTCTCAGATTCCCTCTCTTCAACTCGTTTCTCTCTTTTTCTCTCACGCCAGTTGTATTCCCGAGCTCAGACGACCACCTTGCTGGCCTCCAATTCCTACACGCGCCTGATCAAAAGATTCATAGGCCATCGAACTGCAGGCCACGCGGGCCATTGGATCTCACTTGCCGATTAAGCCTTCCAAACAGTCGTTCAAAGTTCTGACGTCATTTCTTGTTTTAGTTTCGATCCAGCCACCTCAAGCCTCCATCGGTCAAGTGGCCACCACCACCATATTCTTGTGCATTAGGCTTCAAAACCCACTAATGAATAGGGCTCAATGGTTGTCGGGGATTGAATTTGACGTTCGTCGGAATCCATGGAAATTTGAGAATGCGTGACTCTAATCCGGCCATTCTAGGCCGTTTGAAGCTAAACCGTTACCACCACAAGAATCCTCGAGCTTTGGGCTTCGAAGCCCAGCCACTGGTTTCCCGAACCACCACTGTAGGGTGGTGTCGCCACCACCTTCACCAGAGCTCCCGTGAGGGTCTCGGCCGCCACTTTTTGGTGTTTCGAGGTTCGTCTCGAGCTCCCAAGATCATCCTCAACCCTATTGCACTATGGTATAAATTCCTAACTCGGATTTTAAATTGTTTTGAGTTTTGAAATTATTTATGGGTTAGGAAACTAAAATGCAATTGTGCATGTTCATAGTATATTAAGAGTTAATTAGTATAGTGAGTTGAATAGTGATTTTATTGCACTGCTTTGGGACAATGATATGCCTTGTTTGCAGGTTTGCTTAGTTACGAACAATTGTTATAAGACATGACCATAAGTTGTCGGGACATTGTAAGATAAAGTTCGAGTTTGAGCCAGGACGAGGGTCAGACATAGTTCGGGTTAAAGCTGGGACAAAAATGAATTGGTCTGGGTTAGAGCTTGGGCAACGGTAATAACATGAATATACTAGTGTGTGTTGCCAGTTTTTAATGATCAAATCAGAGATTATACGCAGTGGAACAACAATCAAAATTGTTAATTTAACCCCACAAGATTTCTAGATCTACTTCTTCAAATACATATATATATATTGAATCAAAGAGATGAATAGAAAATTACCTCAAGTCCTTCCTTGTTGCTCTCTTTTTGTACGGCAAAATCCTTGAGATCTCACAGCAGGATCTTCCAAAATGTTCTCAACACACGAATAATGAGTGTGGGCTCGTTATACAAAACAATAGGCAAGATCTATTTATCAGATGTTCTCAACACATGAGATCTGATAAAGTTTGGACCTAAATTTCTGAAGAACAGTGACCTATGCTTGTAGCACTATTATCTTTCTCTCAGGGAGATTTCACGATATATTTTCTACCACTAAAAAGTATCGCTCTGAAAAACTGATCTCCTATATTTAATATGTCCAATATATTAAAAAGAAATAATATTAGTTATTTTAAACAATTTAAAAATAAATAATTAGTTATCATATTTTTATTTAAATAATAATATTTTAATCATATTAAAATATCTCATTATTTATTTAATATTTAAATAACTAAAATTGTTGAACCAAGATCCTTCTGAGAAACCTTCTTGTGCGTGTAGCACAGTGACTGTGCACTGTGCTACACGCCCACCTCATGCCAGGGAGGGCATGTGATTTTTCCCAATTTTCATCATTATTTAAATACCAAAAAATCGCAAAAATAAATTAATTCAAAATTAATTATATGTTTGTTAAATCAAATAATTAATTAATTACATATAATTATACAATAATTATGTTTAGTACATAGAAAAATATTTTACTTATCAAATAAGTCCTTTTGCCCATTTTTGTATTTATCTTTGTTAGTGTTTCTTTGAGCCATTTCGGGGACCATGGACTTATAACATTAAGCTCCAATAAATTAAAACTAAATAATTAAACTCTTTAATCATTATAGTTAATTTATTAATTCTGATATTGTGACAGTCAGAATCTCGTGATCCGTAAGGGGAAAGACCGGGTAAGCTGTGCAATCCCACAACGCCTGGGGAAGGTCAAGTGTGATAATTCTAAGACTGTGTAGGTATGGGACTACACAGTTGAAGAGAGCTTAAATGGATTGATGGGTCCTACCTATATCAACAAGATGCATCTTCTTTTCGGTAGCCCATCACTTGAGAACTCCAAAGTTAAGCGTTCTTAACCTGGAGTAATCTAAGGATGGGCGACCTCTTGGGAAGTTTTCCCAGGAAGTATGCGAGTGAGGACAAAGTACGCTGGAAAGACTCGTGTTGGTTTGCAGGGCTAGTCGTCATTCCAAGAAGCAGTCACAGTGACGTGGGGTGTTACAAATGGTATCAGAGCCTTGACCCAGTCGGAAGTGTGGCTGACGGGGACGTCGGGCCCGTAAGGGGGGCTGATTGTGACAATGAGAATCCCGTGATCCGGAAGGGGAAAGACCGGGCAAGTTGTGCAATCCCACACCGCCTGGGGAAGGTCAAGTGTGATGATTCTAAGACTGTGTAGGTGTGGGACTACTGTTGGTTTTTATTGATCAAATCAGAGATTATGCGCAGCGGAACATCAATCAAACTGTCTGATTAATCCCATAAGATTTCTAGATCTACTTCTTCACACTCATATATATATTGAATCAAGGACAAGAATAGAAAAATTACCTCAGGTCCTTCTTTGTTGCTATCTTTTCGTACGGCTGAATCCTTGAGATCTCACACCATGATCTTCCAAAATGTTCTCAGGCACACAAAGAACGAGTGTGGGCTCGCTATACAAATAATAGGCAATAACTATTTATCAGATGTTCTCAACACATGAGATCTGATAAAGTTTGGACCTAGGTTTTGTGAAGAACAATGACCTTTGTTTTTGTCACTATTTTCATTTCTCTGAGAGAATCCTAGATATTTTTCTTTCCGTGAAAAATTACGTTATGTGAAAACTGATATCCAATATTTAATAATATCCAATATATTAAAATATTTTTTATTTTAAACAAATTCAAAATAACTGATGAGTTATCAGATTTTTGTTTAAATAATAATATTTTAATCATATTAAAATATCTCATTATTTATTTAATATTTAAATAACTAAAATTGTGGAATCAAGAGACTAAGTCCATCTCTTATGCGTGTAGCACAGTGCCTGTGCACTGTGCCACACGTGTACCACATGCCTGTGATGACATGTGATTTTTCCCAATTTTTATTATTATTTAAATACCAAAAATCCCAAAAATAAATTAATTCAAATAATTCAACAATAATTATGTTTGATACATAGAAAAATCAAATAATTAATTAATTAATTACACATAATTAAACAATAATTATGTTTGATACATAGAAAAATATTTTACTTATCACATAAGTCCTTTTTGTCCATTTTTTGTATTTGCCTTTGACAGTGATTGTTTGAGCCATTTCGGGGACCATGGACCTATAACATTTAGCTCCAATAAATTGAAACTAGATAATTAAACTCTTTAATTATAATAGTTAATTTATTAATTATGATATTACTCCACTATAAATTCAGAATTGCACTCTTTATGTTATAGATATACTTTTACAGAAATCTTTTTCTTAAGTCGTCCATTGATATAACCATCTTACAGTAGTTCAACCCTCTAATTAATTAGTTCATAAATTAGAATGGGAGAATTACCATTCAACCTTTCTAATTTACTTCTTATTCCTTAAGTACCATTAATTCCCTAGTGAATAATTAATCTATAATCTAATTATAGATTTGAGCTCAAAATCATTCAGTTCCAGAATTAACCCTTAAGGGAACTAATATACGATTCGTTAGGAAAGATTAGATTCCGTATTGTTGATACATGTTCCCAGCCATCCATGATATTAAATCTCCAAAACAAAAGTCATTAGCCTCATTCTTTGAAGAGACCTTAACGAATGAATCAAAAGATTTAATAAATATGAACAGGAGTTCATGAACACTCAGGATTTAGGTTGATCTATAAATGATCATCAGTTATGATATGAATTACAAGTCTGTATTGTTAAATGGTTTTTGGATAAAGACTTTAATTCATATCGGTCCATGTCATATATAATCATATTATATAAAGCACCTTTACCGAGATGTCTTACCACATAAATAATCTGAATCTAGATTATTTGTATCATTATGATACTCAGTAAACCGTACTTACAACTCCAATTAAAGAATTCCATAACTTTAATTTGTTGTTGTTGACTATTTTTATTCATTCATGTGATCTTAATTCTCTCGTACTAATACAAGATCACATCCTCAATAATGAATATGGAATTTTTCTGATATTTACAAAATTATTCAAACAATAATTTAACAATCTAAATATGACAATAATAATAAACCATCGTATTTATTTTTTCACAGAAAAAACAAATGTCTTTACATGCTTTTAGGACACACTCCTAACAATCTCACACTTGTACTTAAAGCAAGTGAGGCATTTCTCTCAATCCCATATTACGTACATGACCCTCGAATTACTTTGTAGGAAGCGTCTTCGTAAATAGGTCTGCCAGAATGTGTTCTGATACGACTTCTGAATGGACACATCTCTTCTATGTACGATTTCTTTAACTAACTTGTATTTGTGTTCTATATGCTTTCCCCTCTTGTGGCTTCTTGGTTCTTTAGAATTGGCCACTGCTCCACTGTTGTCACAGTAAAGAACAAGTGGTTTCTCCACTTCTGGAATAATTTTCAGATCAGAGTAGAACCTTTTTGAGTCACAGAGCCTCCTTAGCGGCTTCACAAGCCGCTATATACTCGGCTTCTATGGTGGAGTCTGCAATGCTGGTTTGCTTAATGCTTTTCCAGACTAATGCTCCTCCTCCAAGAATAAACACTGATCCAGAAGTCAATTTCTGACTATCTCTTTTTGATTAATAATCAGAATCAGTGTATCCAGTAGGTTCGAGGTCACTACCCGAATATACTAGCATATAGTCTCTCGTTCTCCTGAGATACTTGAGAATATGTTTCACCGCAATCCAGTGTTCCAAACCTGGATTTGATTGATAACGACTGACAATCCTTACTGCATAACATATGTCAGGTCTAGTACATAACATTGCATACATTAGGCTCCCTACAACTGATGCATAGGGGTACTGTAACGCCCTGGATAGCCAAGACCGTTACACTGTGTGTTTATAAAGTGCCAGACTTGCTAACCAAGTGATTAAAGTAAAAATGTGTTACTGAAACAGTAAAGGATCTAGGGTTAAAAATGTTTTGGTCTCAAAAGTTACATTTTCATTACTAAACATTGTTTCGTTACATGGGATCCCAAAAATGACAGTTTCAAAGGTCATTTACAAAATTTACAAGGTTTGAATACGTTAGCGGCCGTACTAAGGCAAAATGAGCAGTTAGGTAGTCTCTGTCCTGACACACTCCTCGACCATGGTGATCGAACGGCTGGCTATGTACATTACACCTCGGAGCTCTCCACCTCAGGCCTGGTCCAGCTTGCCCTTGCCCTTACCTGCACCACGTAGCACCCGTGAGCCAAGGCCCAGCAAGAAAACACAGCAATAACAGAGCATGAACAACTAACAATCAAGTCATTTACTCATATAGCATCTCATAAATTTCAAGTATTTCATCATTCAAGCATACCACATACTAAGGATCTCATCTCATAAAACATAATGCACAGACGATAACCAGGTCTAGCGCCCACAGGCTGCTCCCTCTGTTATCCTAATGTTTCTGGCTCCCAGTGGCCAATTCGCGTCCCGTGCGCTAAAATCATGAACGGTACTCTTAGACCGCTTACACGTGTCCCTTGGCATAATACCAACGATGACACAATACAACTCTCGGGAGCACTTAGTCCCATTCACAACCATATATTCAGGTGCAGCTTTCTTACCTTTCAATTCACTGGTTTCCGATGCCACGTAGCCACAAGCACGGTCCTCTACTCCGAGCCTCTCCAAAGTCCTAATCACATAACAAATATAATATTATTTGTCATTAACCAATCCAAGACTACCTTCCCGGAACCTAGCCCATACTCTCGGAACCCCCAAATCCCTAAAACGACGCAACGAAGACATTCCCCGAACCCCCGGAGCAAAAGCTTAAAATTACAAATTCCAACATCCTGAAATTGGCCTAGCGCCGCGGCGCAGCCCTGTAGGGCCGCGGCGCCCAGCAACTCAGAAACCCCATCACGCCCAGAAACGGCCTTGCGCCGCGGTGCACTAGAACAGCACCACGGCGCTCCTTCGCGAGCCCAGAATTCTGGGTTTTCCTTCGCGTTTTTCCCGAGCCTAACTCACTCCAACTCACCCCAACTTCATACCCAAGCCCCAAAACTCATTTGAAACCCCACATAGACCAACCAACAACTTATAAACACTAAAACCCAGCTCAACTACACAATCACCCACATAATTCATTCCTAAATTCAAACTCTAACACCTAAGCTGAAACTTGAGTAAAGTACAAACCAGGCCCCTAAATCTTTAAACCATAAGAGCTATGAAATTTCAAACACACTTAATACCCTTACCTCAAATAGAAATTCGACCTGAGCTTCCTCCAATCGAAGCTTGAGCTGAATTCCACCTTAACAAACCAGCTGAATTCCATACAAGAAAAACCATGGCTATCTCTCAATTCTTTCAAAAACCAAATTCAGAACTTAACAAAACAGAAACCAATCCCTTACCTCAGTATAAACCTTGATATATGCTTGATTCCACACCCTTAAGCCCTTCTCTAGCCTCAAAGAACTCAGTTCAGTTCCTCTCCCACCTTGCCTCTTAGGTTCTTGTTTCTCCCTTTCCTTCTTGACCTTTCTAACCTTTCAAGACTTAACTTCAGCTTTACTTAGCATAAATAGATCGTACCTATCTTTTTCCCTCAGCCAAAGACTCTATATTATTGCCAAAATACCTTTTTAACCTTCCTCAAATATCCTTTTCTAACTAAACCTCAAGGGTACACTTGTCTTTTCACCAGCTTTGCAAATCTACCACTTTCCCCTTAAAACTTGTTACTCTCTATAGTTACTAAAAGTTACACAGGTTACCAAATTACCAGTTACCACTATCTAGCTTTCTTGGACCGTCTCGGCACGTGCATCACATTGGTATCACGGCACCCACGCGGTACAATACACACATCATAATTATCACATAATGTAATTCACATAGTCATATAACATGCCTAAATCATAATCATGCATCTTAATCATAAAAATCACACGTAATCCCCATCATGCCCTCCCGGCATACTAATCAAGGCCTTTAAGCCTTATTAGTGAATTTGGGTCGTTACAACTTTCCCCTCCTAATGAGAATTTCGTCCTCGAAATTTACCTGAATAAATCCGGATATTGATCCCGCATAGCTGTCTCCAGTTCCCAGGTCGCCTCCTCGACCTTGCTATTTCTTCACAGCACTTTAACCAAAGGAATTGTCTTATTTCGCAACACCTTATCTTTTCGATCTAAGATCTGAACTGGTTGCTCATCATAAGCCAAATCTGCCTGTAACTCCAGATCTTCATGCCTCAATACATGAGTCACATCTGAAACATACTTCTGAAGCATAGAGACATGGAACACATCATGAACTCCAGAAAATGATGGCGGCAAGGCTAACCTGTAAGCCACCTGACCAATCCTTTCCAAGATCTCAAATGGTCCAATGAATCTAGGGCTCAACTTGCCCTTCTTACCAAACCTCCTCACCCCTCGCAGAGGTGAAACTCGAAGGAAGACGTGATCACCAACCTGAAACTCCACATCCCTACGCTTAGGATCAGCGTAACTTTTCTGCCTGCTCTGAGATGCGAGCATCCTAGCCCGGATCTTCTCTATGGCCTCACTCGTCTTCTGGACCATGTCCGGTCCCAAGTATCTCCTCTCACCCATCTCGTCCCAATGGATAGGCGATCTACACTTCCTCCCATACAACATCTCATAGGGAGCCACTCCAATCGTTGACTGATAACTATTATTGTACGAGAACTCAATCAACGGAAGGTACTTACTCCAAGAACCCTCAAAGTCAATCACACAAGCTCTGAGCATATCCTCCAGTATCTGGATCGTCCTCTCAGACTGTCCGTCAGTCTGAGGATGAAAGGCTGTACTGAACTTCAACTGAGTTCCCAAAGCTTTCTGCAAACCTCCCCAAAACTTGGAAGTGAAAATAGGATCCTGGTCTGACACAATAGACTTAGGAACCCCATGGAGACGTACGATCTCTTTCACGTACAACTCAGCGTACTGATCCACAGTATAAGTTGATCTCACTGGAAGAAAATGGGCTGACTTAGTGTATCTATCCACTATCACCCATATTGAGTCATGAAACCCTACTGTCCTGGGTAGACCTCCTACAAAATCCATAGTAATATCCTCCCATTTCCACTCAGGAATACCCAAAGGCTGAAGCAACCCTGCTGGTCGCTGATGTTCAGCTTTCACCTGTTGACAGGTTAAGCATCTGGCAACGTACTCTACCACATCCTTCTTCATCCCGGCCCACCAATACAAAGTCCGTAAATCCTGATACATCTTTGTGGTACCCGGATGAAGCGAGTACGGCGTCGTATGAGACTCATCCAGTATCGCCCGCCTGATCTCCTCGTCAGCCGGAACACAAATCCGTCCCTGATACCGAAGTAAACCAACCTCTGAAACAGAATAGTCCTTAGCTATTCCTGCTAAGACATCCTCTCTAACCCTCTGTAACTGAGCATCTGTCAACTGCCCCTCTCTGATCCGCTCTAACAGGGTCGACTGTAGAGTAATGTTAGCCAATCGGCCCACAACCAATTCTATCCCCGCTCTAACCATCTCATCAGCCAACTCTCTTGAGATCTGAACAGCACTATATAACTGACCTGGACCCCTGCGGCTCAGTGCATCAGCCACCACATTGGCTTTTCCTGGATGGTAAAGAATATCACAATCATAATCTTTCACCAGCTCCAGCCAACGCCTCTGTCTCATATTCAGGTCCTTCTGTGTGAAGAAATACTTTAGGCTCTTATGGTCAGTGTACACCTCGCACTTCTCCCCATAAAGATAATGCCGCCAAATCTTTAAGGAAAAAACCACCGCTGCCAGCTCTAGATCATGAGTAGGATACCGTTGCTCATACTCCTTCAGCTGTCGTGATGCATAAGCTATCACCTTCTCATTCTGCATCAGCACACAGCCTAAGCCTAGCCTCGACGCATCACAATAAACAACAAACTTCCCTTCTCCTGAAGGCAAACTCAACACTGGTGCAGTAATAAGTTGTCGCTTCAATTCTTGGAAACTGCCCTCACACTTGTCCGACCAAATAAACTTTAGATTCTTTCTTGTCAATTCTGTCATCGGTGCCACTATCTTCGAGAAGCCTTCTACAAACCGCCTGTAGTAGCCTGCCAAACCAAGAAAACTCCACACCTCTGAGGCGTTCCTTGGCCTCGGCCAATCTCTAACTGCTTCTATCTTAGACGGATCCACTATAATCCCATCTGCACCTACAATGTGTCCAAGGAATGTCACTTCAGGTAACCAGAACTCACACTTCTTAAACTTAGCATATAAGTGATGCTCCCTCAACCTCTGAAGAACTAGTCGAAGATGAAACTTGTGCTCTGCCTCTGAACTGGAGTACACTAGGATGTCATCAATGAAGACTATAACAAACTGATCCAGAAAATCTTTGAACACTCTGTTCATTAAGTCCATAAAGGCTGCTGGGGCATTGGTCAAACCAAAAGACATGACCAAGAACTCATAATGCCCATAACGCGTCCGAAAAGCTGTCTTAGGTATGTCCTCATCCTTGATCCTCAGCTGGTGATAACCAGATCGAAGATCAATCTTTGAGAACACCATCTTACCCTGCAACTGATCGAACAAGTCATCAATCCTCGGTAGGGGATACTTATTCTTAATAGTTAACTTATTCAGTTCCCGATAATCAATACACATTCTCAGAGTCCCATCCTTCTTCTTAACAAATAAGACTGGAGCACCCCATGGAGAATAGCTAGGTCTGATAAACCCTATATCTAGAAGTTCCTGCAGTTGTATCTTTAACTCCTTCAGTTCCGCTGGTGCCATCCTTTACGGTGCCCTCGACACTGGCTCTGTTCCTGGTGCTAACTCAATAACAAACTCAATCTCCCTACGCGGCGGCAACCCAGGCAAATCCTCAGGAAACACGTCCAGAAATTCACAAACCAGTCTGGTCTCCTCCGGTCCAACTGGTAAAACTTTGGTGGTATCCACCACACTAGCCAAGAAGCCTATACATCCACCCTGTAGCAAATCTCTGGCTCTCAACGCAGAAATCCTGGGTACGCGAGGTCCACGCATCGCTCCCACAAAAACGAAGGGATCCTCACCCTTTGGCTCAAAAGTCACCATTTTCTTCCTACAGTCTATGGAAGCTCCATATCTAACCAGCCAATCCATACCTAAGATCATGTCAAAGTCCTCCATACTCAACTCAATCAAGTCCACTGACAACTCTCTACCATCAACTAACACTGGCAGTGCCCTAACCCATCTCCTAGACACCACCAGCTCTCCCGTAGGCAATATTGTCCCAAACTCTGAAGCTCTAACCTCACTAGGTCTACACAACCTATCAATCACCCTATCAGAAACAAATGAATGCGTAGCACCAGAATCAATCAAAACAGTAAAAGAAGTGCCAACACTAGAAAGCTGACCTGTCACTACCGAGAGACTAGCCTCGGCCTCTACCTGCGTCAAAGTGAACACTCGAGCTGGAGTCAAGCTGTCCACCTTCCCTGCCTCGCCCTTCTTTACCGTTGGGCAATCTTTTCTGAGGTGTCCCACCACCCCGCATACATAACAGGCCTTAGCCTGACACTCGCCCAGATGGCGTCTCCTGCACCTTGCGCATTCCGGGTAAGTCCTCCACGAATTGCCGCCTCCCCGACGGCCCCCCTGAACACCCCGACCTCCTCTATCAAACCTAGGAGCAATTGGGGCTTCAGGAGTCTTTCTCTTCAAATCACTGATACCTCCTCCTCTACTAGAACCAGAATATGGAGGCACCGGCCTACGGCCCTCCCTTCTTGCTGCACTATCCCTCCAAATCCTATTCTCTGTTTCCTCAGCAGTCAGAGCCCTTTCCACAGCCTGGGCATAGGTGGTCACCCCAGGAACTGTAGTAATCCTTACATCCCGGGCTATCATGACATTTAGCCCTCTAACAAATCTGTCCAACCTGGTCGCATCGGTAGGAACAAGATCCGGTGCAAACTTTGCGAGTCTATCAAATTTCAAAGCATACTCCGTAACAGTCATACTGCCCTGAACCAATCCCACAAATTCATTCACCTTTGCTGCCCTGACGGCAACATTATAGTACTTCTGATTGAACAAATCTTTAAACTCCTCCCATGTCATTGCAGTAACATTTCTAGTCTGTGACGCCACCTCCCACCAGATTAGGGCATCCTCTCTCAACATATAAGTGGCACAGGCCACCCTATCATGTCCCTCTACTTTCATAAAATCAAGTATGGTGGTAATCAAGGTCATCCACTGATCAGCTTTTAGGGGATCTGGCCCACCCTCAAAGATCGGGGGCTGCTGCTTCCTGAACCGCTCATACAACGGTTCCACTTTATTGCCACCCTCAACAGACTGTACCACAGGTACCAGTGCCGGTGGCCCAGCAGGGGCAACACTCCCAGATGGAGCCTGCTGCAATATTCTGATCAACTCATCTTGGCTCTGAAGCCTAGCTTTGATTTCTGCCATTAACTGCTGCCAGTTCTCAGGGACTGGCGGAGGGGTTGGGCCCTGATCATCCTCTCTAGCCCCAGACCTGCCGGCTTGTCGTGTAGATTTCCTTGAATGCATATCTATTCAAGTCAATCTGCAAACAACGACTCGGCAATTAGGCTAAGATGACAAGGTGATAATCTCTCCATAATCCACCACCAAAACCCCAATCATTCACAAGCAAACAAGTATAACAATTTATCTAGATATTCATCCACATACACAGCAATGCTAATAAGCACGCCTCGATAACATCATGCAATAGTCAAGGGCCAGGCCCTATCAGAATCTCATGCTCCCTATTCATTAGACAGATATCAACATTCATACCTCACTCAAACCATTTAAACACATAATCATGCATATACAATTACCAAACCCTGAGTTGAGCTTGTCTCCCGCAGCGAATGTACATACCCAGCCAGTCTTCAGGACCCATAAACCTAGGACGCTCTGATACCAAGTTGTAATGCCCTGGATAGCCAAGACCGTTACACTGTGTGTTTATAAAGTGCCAGACTTGCTAACCAAGTGATTAAAGTAAAAACGTGTTACTGAAACAGTAAAGGATCTAGGGTTAAAAATGTTTTGGTCTCAAAAGTTACATTTTCATTACTAAACATTGTTTCGTTACATGGGATCCCAAAAATGACAGTTTCAAAGGTCATTTACAAAATTTACAAGGTTTGAATACGTTAGCGGCAGTACTAAGGCAAAATGAGCAGTTAGGTAGTCTCTGTCCTGACACACTCCTCGACCATGGTGATCGAACGGCTGGCTATGTACATTACACCTCGGAGCTCTCCACCTCAGGCCTGGTCCAGCTTGCCCTTGCCCTTACCTGCACCACGTAGCACCCGTGAGCCAAGGCCCAGCAAGAAAACACAGCAATAACAGAGCATGAACAACTAACAATCAAGTCATTTACTCATATAGCATCTCATAAATTTCAAGTATTTCATCATTCAAGCATACCACATACTAAGGATCTCATCTCATAAAACATAATGCACAGACGATAACCAGGTCTAGCGCCCACAGGCTGCTCCCTCTGTTATCCTAATGTTTCTGGCTCCCAGTGGCCAATTCGCGTCCCGTGCGCTAAAATCATGAACGGTACTCTTAGACCGCTTACACGTGTCCCTTGGCATAATACCAACGATGACACAATACAACTCTCGGGAGCACTTAGTCCCATTCACAACCATATATTCAGGTGCAGCTTTCTTACCTTTCAATTCACTGGTTTCCGATGCCACGTAGCCACAAGCACGGTCCTCTACTCCGAGCCTCTCCAAAGTCCTAATCACATAACAAATATAATATTATTTGTCATTAACCAATCCAAGACTACCTTCCCGGAACCTAACCCATACTCTCGGAACCCCCAAATCCCTAAACCGACGCAACGAAGACATTCCCCGAACCCCCAGAGCAAAAGCTTAAAATTACAAATTCCAACATCCTGAAATTGGCCTAGCGCCGCGGCGCAGCCCTGTAGGGCCGCGGCGCCCAGCAAGTCAGAAACCCCATCACGCCCAGAAACGGCCTTGCGCCGCGGTGCGCTAGAACAGCACCGCGGCGCTCCTTCGCGAGCCCAGAATTCTGGGTTTTTCCTTCGCGTTTTTCACGAGCCTAACTCACTCCAACTCACCCCAACTTCATACCCAAGCCCCAAAACTCATTTGAAACCCCACATAGACCAACCAACAACTTATAAACACTAAAACCCAGCTCAACTACACAATCACCCACATAATTCATACCTAAATTCAAACTCTAACACCTAAGCTGAAACTTGAGTAAAGTACAAACCAGGCCCCTAAATCTTTAAACCATAAGAGCTATGAAATTTCAAACACACTTAATACCCTTACCTCAAATTGAAATTCGACCTGAGCTTCCTCCAATCCAAGCTTGAGCTGAATTCCACCTTAACAAACCAGCTGAATTCCATACAAGAAAAACCATGGCTGTCTCTCAATTCTTTCAAAAACCAAATTCAGAACTTAACAAAACAGAAACCAATCCCTTACCTCAGTATAAACCTTGATATATGCTTGATTCCACACCCTTAAGCCCTTCTCTAGCCTCAAAGAACTCAGTTCAGTTCCTCTCCCACCTTGCCTCTTAGGTTCTTGATTCTCCCTTTCCTTCTTGACCTTTCTAACCTTTCAAGACTTAACTTCAGCTTTACATAGCATAAATAGATCGTACCTATCTTTTTCCCTCAGCCAAAGACTCTATATTACTGCCAAAAGACCTTTTTAACCTTCCTCAAATATCCTTTTCTAACTAAACCTCAAGGGTACACTTGTCTTTTCACCAGCTTTGCAAATCTACCACTTTCCCCTTAAAACTTGTTACTCTCTATAGTTACTAAAAGTTACACAGGTTACCAAATTACCAGTTACCACTATCTAGCTTTCTTGGACCATCTCGGCACGTGCATCACATTGGTATCACGGCACCCACGCGGTACAATACACACATCATAATTATCACATAATGTAATTCACATAGTCATATAACATGCCTAAATCATAATCATGCATCTTAATCATAAAAATCACACGTAATCCCCATCATGCCCTCCCGGCATACTAATCAAGGCCTTTAAGCCTTATTAGTGAATTTGGGTCGTTACAGGTACTTTCTCATGTCCTCTTGCTCTTGTAGTGTCTTTGGACACTGATCTTTGCAAAGAGAAATTCCATGTCTGGTTGGAAATTGACCCTTTTTGGAATTCTCCATAGAGAATCTTTCAAGCACTTTATCAATATAATTTGCTTGTGAAAGTGCTAGGAGCTTTTTCTTTCTATCTCTTAGAATTTTAATGCCTAGAACATAGCTCGCTTCTCCCAAATCTTTCATTTGGAATTTGTCAGCCAACCATTTATTTACATTTGATAATGTCTCTACATCATTCCCAATGAGTAGGATATCATCAACGTAAAGAACTAAGAAAACCACAATTTTTCCTTTGATGTATTTATAAACACATGCTTCGTCAACATTTTGTTCGAAACCATATGTTTTAATAGTTTCATCAAATGTTAAGTTCTAAGATCTTGATGCTTGTTTCAATCCATATATGGATTTCTACAATTTACATACCTTTTGATCTTGATCCTTCTTTATAAACCCTTATGGTTGTTCCATATAAATGGTTTCATCAAGGTTGTCATTCAGAAGAGCTGTCTTGACGTCCATTTGCCATATCTCATAATTATAGATGGCAGCTATGGATAATAGTATGCGAATGGACTTAAGCATGGCCACAGGAGAAAATGTTTCTTCATAGTCCACACCCTCTCTTTTTGTGTAGCCTTTGGCCACAAGTCTTGCATTATAGGTTTCTACCTTTCCATCTGCACCATTTTTCTTCTTGTAGATTCATTTGCATCCAATGGCATTAACATTTTCAGGTAGATCTACATGTTCCCAGACTGTATTGGAATACATTGATTCCATTTCTTGATTCATGGCTTCTTACCACTTATCCACATCAGGGTCTTCCATTGCTTCTTTAAAAGTCAATGGATCGTCCTTTTCAGTATCTGATACAAGAACGTGTGCCTCATGTTCGTAGCGAATAAGTTGTCTCACAATCCTCCCACTACGACGTTGCACTGGTTTTTCCTTTTCAGGAAATGTGTTTTCTTTGGTTGTTTTGTCATTAACCGATGAAGAGGATGGAGATGAAATATTATCTGTCATTAGTTCCTCTAAAACTACTTTGCTCCGAGGTTTAAAATCATTCATATAGTCGTGTTCTAAAAATGTTGCATTTTTCAAAACAAATACCTTTTGATCACTTGGGCTATAGAAATATCCACCTCTTGTTTCTGGAGCATAGCCCACGATTATACACATTTCAGACCTAGAATCTAGTTTTCCAGATTTAGGTCTTAGCACATGAGCAGGACAACCCCAAATACGGAACTGTTGTAAACTAGGTTTACTTCCATTCAATAGTTCCAGAGGTGTCTTTGTCACAGCTTTGGACGGAACTACATTCAAAATGTAGTTAGCCGTTTGTAGTGCATATCCCCAAAACGATAAGGGAAGTGAAGAGTAGCTTAACATGGACCTGACCATGTCCAACAGAGTCCGATTTCTTCTCTCTGAAACTCCGTTTTGTTGTGGCGTTCCAGGTGCTGTGAGTTGGGATAGAATTCCATGCTCCAGCAAGAAATCTTTGAATTCAGAATCCAAATATTCACCACCACGATCAGATCAGAGTGTTTTTAAAGATTTACCTAATTGCTTCTCAGCTAAAGCTTTGAAGTCTTTAAACCATTCAAAAGTTTATGACTTCTTAAGCATTAGGTACACATGACCGTATCTAGAATATTCGTCAGTGAATGTGACAAAATATTCATAACCACCTCGAGCTTGAATGTTAATTGGACCACATACATCACTATGTATTAGCTCTAGTGGTTCTTTGGCTCTATTTCCCTTCGAAGTGAAAGGTCTTTTAGTCAATTTTCCTTCTAAACAGGATTCACAAACCGGTAGGGTTCCAACTGTTAGTTCCCTTAGAGGTCCATCTTTAGTTAACCGGATTATCCTATCTAGACTGATATGACCTAATCTTAAGTGCCATAGATACGTGTCATTTTCTTTAGAAACCTTTTGTCTTTTGTTACTTTGCGGAACATCTACTTTAAACAATTCAGAATTATTGAGCGATTTTTCTATTGGATTAAGCATGTACAGTCCGTCCTTTTATTTTGCATGACAAATATTGTTCCTATTCCTTGAAATAAAAATCATATTATTATTTAAAGAAATGTTAAAATTTTGTTCATGTAACAAAGATAAAGAAATAATATTTCTAGTAATTTCAGGAATAAATAGCACATTATTCAAAACTAGAAAATTGTTCTTAAAATTTAAACGGACTGTTCCACATGCTTTGGCTGAAACAAGCGCTCCACTTCCCACTCTCATAGTCATCTCTCCTTGCTCCAACTGCTTTGCGGACTCAAGCATCTGCAAACAAGAAAAAACATGGTTAGTGGAACCAGAATCAACTATCCATGATAATTTATCTTGTTCCACCATACAAGCTTCGAGTACAAGTAAATTTGATTTACCTTTCTTTTTCTCTTTTAGCTCGGCGAGATACTTTGGAAAGTTTCTCTTCCAATGACCATCGACATTACAATGGAAACATTTTCCTTTGGGTGCCTTTTGTTTGGGGTCATTGTTCTTTTTGTTCTCGGGCTCCTTGGATGACTTCTTTGCCTTTTTTGGATTGTCCTTTTTAGGTTTTCTGTCATTGTTATTGCCTTTTCTTTTCATCTTTGAAGAAGATGGTTTTGCTTCAGCCTGACTTGAGATAGTCTTATTCAAAGACTCAAAAGTTTGTAATTCATTCAGCAATTGTGTCATGTTAAAATCTAATTTGTTGTGAATGCAGAAAAGGCAGGAGTTAAAGACTCAAGTATAATGCTTACTTGTGTCTTTTCATCCATGACTGCTCCATGCGTCTCAGCTTCATGAAGTACACTGATCATGTTCAAAACATGCTCACGCATAGATTGACCTTTCTTCATCTTAGCATTCATGTAGGTTCTAGTAGCCTCATGACGGCTTTGATCAGATGGGCGCCCAAACATTTCCTTAAGAGATTCTAGTATCTCAAAAGCAGTTTCCATGGATTCATGCTTTGTTCGTAAGACATCACTCATGCTTACAAGTATATAGCACTTAGCTTTGTTATTGGATTGAATCCATGCATCAAATTTGTCCCGAACATGTTTCGGGGCATTGGCGCCAGGTTCTTCAGGACATTCCTCATTTAGGACAAACTTGTGGTTTTCACTAACCAACAACAGATTCATATTTGATTTCCATTTTATGAAGTTATCACCAGTTAATTTTTCTTGTGCAATCAAAGCAGTGATGGGATTTCCAGAGATAGACAAATTCTGAATAAAAAAATACAAATATATTATTATTATATTTAGAAAAATAAATATCAAAGTTTCGGAAATTAAACGTGATGCATGAGCACAATTAAAACACATAAAATACAGATTAATTTCCACGATAAAATATTCTAACAATTAAAGTGCCGCCTTAGGGTCGGTCAAATTAATTTTAGAGAATTTATAAGACATTCTTATCTTAATTGTTTAATACTTAAAATAACTCTTTATTTTCTCTTTTAAACATTAAAGTACCGCTTAGTTTGGTCAAGTTATGATTATCCACTGCACGAGCTTAATCATAACTTTGTGAGTGTAACTCATTATTTCAGAGTTCATGACTTAACTTAGGACATGCCGCCTTAGGGTCGGTCAAGCCTAAAATACATCATTAGTTCCTATCTATGTAAGAAATACAACCTTGCTATTGATATGTCCAGACACCTTCCTTAGGGGGACGAAAATAAAGCCGTCACGAGGCGCTATTCATATCTCACAGTGTTATATTAATAATGGAGACCATGGGTTATGTTTGAGATATCAACCCTCTCCCACTCACTATTTTGAAATAAGTGTTTTTAACCTAATTAATTCCAAATTAATTACAGTTTCTTTAAACTGTATGAACATAATTAAAATTGGAAAGAAAGCGAGTTTCTAGGTGCATATCCAATTTTAAATTACTAAGCATGTTCATCTAATCTTTACTAAAAAACACTTTTTAAAATAAAGTTAGTTTAAAGAAATTAAGTCATAAAGACTTAAAATTTGGTGTGATATTTTACCAAGTTTTCAAAATAAAACAAAGTAATTTACATGCAATTGATTTCACAAAACAATTCATATAAACATATAGGAGAATCCTAATAATCATGTTTCTACTAATGAGATGCATGATTATGACTGTGTGGGTTTTCATGTATGGCATACAATGCATGAACATGTTATCAATCGCATTTAATCACATGAAAATAATTATTTAAATAAATAAACAATAAATGTTGAACCGGGTGCTTTTGGATATTTCTAATTTTACAACCACTTTATAAAATTAAAATAAATAAAATAAAACTGCCTTGATCTCCATCGGGCTTCTTTACTTTACTTTCGGTAGGATTTGTGACATTGTTGGTCCAGAACAATAATAAGAAAACAATTTTCAAATTATTTTTGATTAATTAAAACAAACTTTTAAATAATCATTATTTTTATTTTTCTTTTAATTAAAACAAATTTGAATTAAAACTGAAATGAATTTAAATTATAATCTGTTATTTTGAAAAAATAAATTTTAAGTAAGATATTAAAAAAAAAGTTTGTTAAGACAACAAAAACATCTCATTATTTAAATATCAAATTTCAAAAATAGGATATTTAAACATTTTAAAATTTAAAAATAACAGATTCATTTCAGAAAAAAAAATTAATAAAAAAAAATTATGGACCAGTCAGGCGGGGACACGTGGCGTCAAACGGGGCCGCCAGGCTGGACTGTACGGAACCGTACGACGTCCGGCAGCAGCTCGGAGGTTGGCCTCGGAGGTGCGGTGGCTGAGTTCTGAATCCCAGGCTCCGTTCTGACTTTTGTGTGATCGGAATTACAATTTTATGGTGTCGAAAACCAAATAAAATTACATAAATCACATGCCCTTTAATGGCTTACACGGTGATCTAATCATAAACAAATCCTAACCCAAAAACACCATACAATTAACGATTCAACATTCCCACGCATTCAATCACATTAAGCCATCCATTCATTCATCAAAATAAATAAATGCATAAAATTAAACCCACACATATTCAATACATATATATGTGAAGATGTCTCTCGTACCATTTGTTGGTTTTTATTGATCAAATCAGAGATTATGTGCAGCAGAACAACAATCAAATTGTCAGATTAATCCCATAAGATTTTTAGATCTACTTCTTCACACTCATATATATATATATATATTGAATCAAGGACAAAAATAGAAAAATTACCTCAGGTCCTTCCTTGCTGCTATCTTTTCGTATGGCTGAATCCTTGGGATCTCACACCAAGATCTTCCAAAATGTTCTCAGGCATACAAAGAACGAGTGTGGGCTCGCTATACATATAATAGGCAATAACTATTTATCAGATGTTCTCAACACATGAGATCTGATAAAGTTTGGACCTAGGTTTTGTGAAGAACAATGACCTTTGTTTTTGTCACTGTTTTCTTTTCTCTGAGAGAATCCTAGATATTTTTCTTTCCCTGAAAAATTATGTATTGTGAAAACTGATATCCAATATTTAATAATATCCAATATATTAAAATATTTGTTATTTTAAAAAAATTCAAAATAACTGATGAGTTATCAGATTTTTGTTTAAATAATAATATTTTAATCATATTAAAATATCTCATTATTTATTTAATATTTAAATAACTAAAATTGTGGAATCAAGAGACTAAGTCCATCTCTTATGCGTGTAGCACAGTGCTTGTGCATTGTGCCACACGTGTACCACATGCCTATGATGGCATGTGATTTTTCCCAATTTTTATTATTATTTAAATACCAAAAATCCCAAAAATAAATTAATTCAAAATTAATTATATTTTTGTTAAATCAAATAATTAATTAATTACACATAATTAAACAATAATTATGTTTGATACATAGAAAAATATTTTACTTATCACATAAGTCCTTTTTGCCCATTTTTTGTATTTGCCTTTGACAGTGATTGTTTGAGCCATTTCGGGGACCATGGACCTATAACATTAAGCTCCAATAAATTGAAACTAAATAATTAAACTCTTTAATTATAATACTTAATTTATTAATTATGATATTACTCTACTATAAATTCATAATTGCACTCTTTATGTTATAGATATACTTTTACATAAATCTTTTTCTTAAGTTGTCCATTGATATAACCATCTTACAGTAGTTCAACCCTCTAATTAATTAGTTCATAAATTAGAATGGGAGAATTACCATTTAACATTTCTAATTTACTACTTATTCCTGAAGTACCATTAATTCACTAGTGAATAATTAATCTATAATCTAATTATAGATTTGAGCTCAAAATCATTCAGTTCCAGAATTAACCCTTAAGGGAACTAATATACGATCCGTTAGGAAAGATTAGATTCCGTATTATTGATACATGTTCCCAGCCATCCATGATATTAAATCTCCAAAACAAAAGTCATTAGCCTCATTCTTTGAAGAGACCTTAACGAATGAATCAAAAGATTTAATAAACATGAACAAGAGTTCATGAACACTCAGGATTTAGGTTGATCTATAAATGATCATCAGTTATGATATGAATGACAAGTCTTTATTGTTAAATGGTTTTTGGATAAAGACTTTAATTCATATCGGTCCATGTCATATATAATCATATTATATAAAGCACCTTTACCGAGATGTCTTACCACATCAATAATCCGAATCTAGATTATTTGTATCGTTATGATACTCAGTAAACCGTACTTACAACTCCAATTAAAGAATTCCATAACTTTAATTTGTCATTGTTGACTATTCTTAATCATTCATGTGATCTTAATTCTCTCATACTAATACAAGATCACATCCTCAATAATGAATATGGAAGTTTTGTTGATATTTACAAAATTATTCAAACAATAATTTAACAATCTCAATATGACAATAATAATAAACCATCGTATTTATTTATTCACAGAAAAAACAAATGTCTTTACATGCTTTTAGGACACACTCCTAACAACTACACAGTTGAAGAGGGCTTAAATGGATTGATGGGTACTACCTATATCAACAACATGCATCTTCTTTTCGGTAGCCCATCACTTGAGAACTCCAAATTTAAGTGTGCTTTACCTGGAGTAATTTAAGGATGGGTGACCTCCTGGGAAGTTTTCCCAAGAAGTGTGCGAGTGAGGACAAAGCACGCTGGAAAGACTCGTGTTGGTTTGCAGGGCTAGTCGTCATTCCAAGAAGCAGCCATAGTGACGTGGGGTGTTACATATATTTCTCCACTATAAATTCAGAATTGAACTCTTTATGTTACAGATATACTTTTACAGAAATTTTATTTTAAGTTGTCCATTGATATAACCATCTTACAATAGTTTAACCCTCTAATTAATTAGTTCATAAATTAGAATGGAAGAATTACAATTTTACCTTTATAATTTACTTCTTATTCCTTAAGTACCATTAATTCAATAGTGAAAAATTAATCTATAATCTAATTATAGATTTGAGCTCAAAATCATTCAGTTCCAGAATTAACCCTTAAGGGAACTAATATACGATCCGTTAGGAAAGATTAGATTCCGTATTGTTGATACATGTTCCCATCCATCCATGATATTAAATCTCCAAAACAAAAGTCATTAGCCTCATTCTATGAAGAGACCTTAATGAATGAATCAAAAGATTTAATAAACATAAACAAGAGTTCATGAACACTCAGGAATTAGGTTGATCTATAAATGATCATCAGTTATGATATGAATTACAAATCTTTATTATTAAATGGTTTTTGGATAAAGACTTTTATTCATATCGGTCCCTATCATATATAATCATATTATATAAAGCACCTTTATCGAGATGTCTTACCACATCAATAATCTGAATCTAGATTATTTGTATCACCATGATACTCAGTAAACCGTACTTACAACTCCAATTAAAGAATTCCATAACTTCAATTTGTTGTTGACTATTTTTATTCATTCATGTGATATTAATTCTCTCGTACTAATACAAGATCACATCCTCAATAATGAATATGGAATTTTTCTGATATTTACAAAAATTATTCAAACAATAATTTAATAATCTAAATATAACAAATATAGACCATTGTATTTATTTATTCATTGAAATAATAAATATCTTTTACATGCTTTTAGGACATACTCCAAACATATGTGTGTGTGTGCTTGTAGTAATAAATTACAGTAGTTTTGTTTGGGTCATTAAGACCAGGGTATGCTTGATACCCACCTTTGCAATTCTTATTCATTTTGCGACATAATGGTAAGTGGGTTCGGGTTGGAGCTAGAACCTTAGTGTAATATCCTTCGAGTTGGAGCTAGGACATGGTAAAATATAGTCTCGGTTGGATCCAAGACATGGTAAGATAAAGTCTAGGTTGGAGCCAGAACAAATATATTCTGGGTTGGAACTAGGACATGGTAAGATAAAGTTCAGGTTAGAGCCAGGACGAGGGTAAGAAATAGTTCGGGTTGAAGCCGAGACAAAAATGAAATGGTTTGGGTTGGATCCTGGGCAGCGGTAATAACATGAATATACTAGTGTGTGTGTAATGACCCACTACTCTAGACTTTTGGACCATTAACGAAACTATACATACAAATCCTTAATAAAACTTACATTTGCGAAAATACCATAAATTTATTAGAAACTTGTAGAAATAAAAGTTACTCTCATAAAAAAAGTAGGATATGGGATCCCATTGTCTTTAAAACAAAACATGATTTAAAATGAAAGGCATTACATAAGAATTGCGGAAAATACATGTAAAGATCATAAAAAAAAAACAAGACTACATCCTCGAAAATCGAACTCTCGACTCCTTGAATCCATTCACCGCCGATACACAATCCCAAGCACCCACGAACCTTACCGCCACTAAAGCTATTTTCCTGCACATAAAAAAAAATGGAATGAGCCTAATGCCCAGCAAGGAAAATCTAACGCATACATCATGTACATAAATTCCATAAGAAACATAAAGACATAACATAACACTTATTACATACACATACAATAATGGCCATTATTACTTGGGGTCCCATAGACTAAACAAGTCATATGCCCATGAGATTAGTGGGGTCCTACTAGCTAAGTAGGTCATACGCCCATAATCTATTTGGGGTCTTGTTAATCATATGGGTCATATGCCCAAGCCTACAAACATACATATCATAACACTTATCATAACATAAGAAACATAAGATAACATATAGAACATATAACATACGCATTTTTATCCTATTTTCCTTACCAAAGTTACCAGGATAAGAGGACAGCGTTGGGACTTTTGGAACCCTCCTAAAACCATATATAACAGGGTGAGTAGATTGAAGAAAAAGTAATGAAAAGAATGGAAGGAATGGAATGACTAAACCTTTGAGAAACATACTTACCAAAAACTTATGTGTAAGTTCTTAGATTTCCTAACCAAAATAATAATGAGGTTAGAAGACTGAGTAGAAGACTATGAGAAGGAAAAATAACATAAAACCAATGAACTAGAGTGTGGATATACCTTGAAGACTTGTAGACCAATCTGAACCTCGAACCGAAATACTATGAAACCTTACTTCCCAAAGTGTTTGATAAGCTTATGATTCCCCAACCCAGGTGTTTACACTCTCACACTCACTTAGCACTTGCAGCCTCTGAACTTAGAGCAAAAGATGAATAATGGCTGGGTACTAGGTCCTATTTATAGAGTTTAGGAATGAATAGATCTAAATTTTACTTGAATAAAAATAATAGCTTTTTAGGTGAAAATAATTTGAATAATCGTTCAGTAGAGGCTGAAAACTCGTTCAAAAAGATGCTGGACTTATCAAGAGGTTGAATGGCTGAAAGGAAAAAGAATTCAAAAACTTTTGAAATATACTGAAGGAGGCGATATATTGCCTGGGCCAGTATGCCCGAGGCTGTCGTGCATCGTCTCGTGTTTTCCGTATCTACGTGCTGCGATATATCGCCCCCTATAGCTGTGATATATTGGCAGACGCTGATAAATTAAACATGAAATTACACATTTTTAGCTAAGTTTGAATGGAGTAAACAGCCTTGACTAAGCCCTCAACGTATTCAAAGCTGCTGACTGGCCTTATAACATTCAAACTTTTACCCTTATTAAATTAAATCCTCAAAATACTTAATCCTTAATCATCCATACATAACATGTGCTTAAAAATCCTATTGGTCCTTATCTAACCCTTATAGTATAATAAATATTATTCTTAATATCAGTCATATAATCAAACCTTAGGTTAACATTAATATTCTTAAACTATAGGTTAAACTTAGAAAATCTATAAGTACTACTATGAGTGTCCAAATAATTCCCGATCTGAACCAAAAATCCACAGTTACAAAGATAATACTATAAATACTATAATACTACTATCTAACTAGCTAAGTAAAGTTCTTGGACTCTACAATTCTCCCCTACTAAAAAGAATTTCGCCCTCGAAATTTACTTACCAAATAATTCCGGATACCGGCCTTGCATGTCCTCTTCCAACTCCCACGTTGCCTCTCGTTCAGAACTGTTACTCCATAGGACTTTGACTATAGGAAAGCTCTTGGACCGTAACTGCTTCATCCCTCTATCTAGGATGCTAACCGGTTGTTCCTCGTAACTTAAGTCTTTCTGGAGCGCTGTCGTATCGTACTTGAGGACATGAGATGGGTCTGACACATATTTGCGTAGCATCGAAATGTGGAAGACGTTGTGACTATCGGCTAGTGCTAGCAGTAGGGCTAGTCTATACGCAACTGGTCCCACTTTTTCCAATATCTCAAAAGGACCTATGAATTGGGGACTAAGCTTGCCTTTCTTCTCGAACCGCTTAACACCTTTCATAGGAGATATCTTCCGGAAGACTTGATCTCCAACTTGGAACTCCACATCGCATCGCTTGGTATCCGCATAGGTTTTCTGACGGCTTTGAGCAGCAAGCATACGCTATCTAATAAGCGCAACTGCCTCTTGAGCTTGTCTAACAGCTTCGGGCCCTAGAAGCTGCCTTTCTCCTACCTCGTCCCAGTGCAACGGTGATCGGCACCTTCTTCCATAAAGCAACTCATTAGGTGCCATCCTGATCGTTGACTGGTAGCTGTTGTTGTACGAGAACTCGATCAGCGGCAAGTACTTGTTCCATGATCCTCCGAAATCAAGTACACACGCGCGTAGCATATCCTCTAAAATCTGAATCGTACGCTCGGACTGCCCATCTGTTTGAGGATGGAAAGCTGTACTAAGACTTAACTTAGTACCCATAGCTTACTGTAAACTCCCCCAAAATCTCGATGTAAACACTGATCCTCTATCTGACACTATCGTCTTGGGGATTCCATGCAATCGTACAATCTCTTGGATGTAGATGTCTGCATATTGGTCTGCCGTGTAAGAAGTTCTAACAGGCAGGAAATGAGCCGACTTGGTTAGTCTATCTATTACTATCCAAGCGGAATCCTGCTGCTAATTCGTCTTTGGCAGACCCGTCACGAAGTCCATGGCTATGTCGTCCCACTTCCATTCTGGTACGCTAAGCGGTTGCAATAAACCTGCAGGGCGCTGATGCTCCGCTTTCACTTGCTGGCATACCAGACACTTAGATACATACTCTGCTATGTCCTTCTTCATCCCTGGCCACCAATAAATTGCCTTGATGTCATGAGTCATCTTGGTAGACCCTGGATGAACTGAGTACGGGGTGCTGTGCGCTTCTTCCATAATCTTCTTCTTAATACTTTGATCATTTGGCACGCATACCCGATCCTTAAATCTCAATAAGCCTTGGCTAGATATTGAGAAATCTATAGTCTTGCTTTCTCTAACTGCATCCATATGTGCTGCTAGCGAGTCATCATGTCTCTGACCAATCCGTATGTCCTCTAGCAGATTCAATTGGATAGACAAGTTAGCCAGCTTGCCTACAACCACTTCTATTCCGGCACTGATAAGCTCCTGCTGTAGCGGCTTTTCTATTCCGGATAAGGCTGCTAAGTTCCCATAGCTTTTCCTACTAAGCGCATCGGCAACTACGTTCGCCTTTCCTGGGTGGTATAGGATTTCGCAGTCGTAATCCTTGACTAACTCTAACCACCTGCGCTGCCTCATGTTGAGCTCCTTCTGCGTAAAGAAGTACTTTAAACTATTGTGGTCCGTATAAATCTCGCACCGTTCTCCGTAAAGATAATGGCGCCAGATTTTCAACGCAAAGACCACCGCTGCCAACTCCATATCGTGAGTTGGATAGCATTGTTCATACTCCTTCAACTAACGTGAGGCGTAGGCTATCACCTTGTCATTTTGCATCAGCACGCATCCCAATCCTAGCTTTGATGCATCGCAGTAGACAACGAACTTATCGTTGGGTGTCGGTACACTTAGTACTGGTGTTGAGCAAAGCTTATCCTTAAGCAACTGGAAGCTTTCTTCACACTTATCGTTCCAGTTAAACTTTTGTTGCTTCCGGGTCAGGTTGGTGAGTGGAGTGGCTATCTTTGAAAACCCTCTACAAATTTCCTATAATAACCTGCTATCCCTAAGAAGCTTCTTACTTCTGATGTGTTCTTTGGTGTGGGCCAATCCTTCACGGCCTCTACCTTTGATGGATTTACTGCAACTCCATCTTTCGATATGATGTGCCCGAGGAACGCCACTTGCGAAAGCCAAAACTCGCATTTCTTGAACTTTGCGTAGAGTTGATGCTCCTTCAATCGCGTCAAAATCATTCTAAAATGTTCCTCATGCTCTACTTCATCCTCGGAGTATACTAAGATATCGTCGATGAATACAACGACGAATTTATCTAAGTAATCCTTGAAGACCCTATTCATTAAGTCCATAAACGCGGCTGGTGCGTTAGTAAGACCAAAAGACATAACCAAGAACTCGTAATGTCCATAACGAGTCCTAAAGGCTGTCTTAGGAATATCTTCTCCCTTTACCTTGAGCTGATGATACCCGGACCGTAAATCGATCTTAGAAAATACAGTCGCACCTCGGAGTTGATCAAACAAATCATCAATCTGAGGTAGCAGGTATTTGTTCTTAATTGTTACTTTATTCAGCTCACGATAGTCTATGCACATCCGCATACTTCCGTCCTTCTTCTTCACGAATAGTACCGGAGCTCCCCATGGTGAATGGCTTGGCCTAATAAAACCCAAGTCTAGGAGTTCTTGTAGCTGCGTCTTTAACTCCTTGAGTTCCGTAGGTGCCATCCGGTATGGTGCCTTAGAGATAGGCTCGATGCCTTGTACTAATTCTATCGTGAATTCTATTTCTCGAGTTGGCGGCAATCCTGGCAAGTCATCGGGAAATACTTCTGGAAATTCTTGTATAACTCGGACATCTCCAACCTTAAGCGGCGTCTCCCTTTCCACGTTCGTGATGCTGGCTAAGAACGCTTGACATCCTTTCTCCATCATTCGTTGAGCTTTGAGAGATGATACTAACGGGGTGCGTAGTCCTGAAGCTTATGTTTCCCCAACCCAGGTGTTTACACTCTCACACTCACTTAGCACTTGCAGCCTCTGAACTTAGAGCAAAAGATGAATAATGGCTGGGTACTAGGTCCTATTTATAGAGTTTAGGAATGAATAGATCTAAATTTTACTTGAATAAAAATAATAGCTTTTTAGGTGAAAATAATTTGAATAATCGTTCAGCAGAGGCTGAAGACTCGTTCAAAAAGATGCTGGACTTATCAAGAGGTTGAATGGCTGAAAGGAAAAAGAATTCAAAAACTTTTGAAATATACTGAAGGAGGCGATATATCGCCTGGGCCAGTATGCCCGAGGCTGTCGTGCATCGTCTCGTGTTTTCCGTATCTACGTGCTGTGATATATCGCCCCCTATAGCTGCGATATATCGGCACACGCTGATTAATTAAACACGAAATTACACATTTTTAGCTAAGTTTGAATGGAGTAAACAGCCTTGACTAAGCCCTCAACGTATTTAAAGCTGCTGACTGACCTTATAACATTCAAACTTTTACCCTTATTAAATTAAATCCTCAAAATACTTAATCCTTAATCATCCATACATAACATGTGCTTAAAAATCCTATTGGTCCTTATCTAAACCTTATAGTATAATAAATATTATTCTTAATATCAGTCATATAATCAAACCTTAGGTTAACATTAATATTCTTAAACTATAGGTTAAACTTAGAAAATCTATAAGTACTACTATGAGTGTCCAAATAATTCCCGGTCTGAACCAAAAATCCACAGTTACAAAGATAATACTATAAATACTATAATACTACTATCTAACTAGCTAAGTTCTTGGACTCTACAGTGTGTGTTTGTTGTAACGACCCAAAATTACTATTAAGGCTTAAGGGCCTTGATTGGTGTGTCGGGACGGCATAATTGGTACTTATGTGAATAAATGATTAAATGCATGATTACGTGATAGGCATGATCCTATTGTTATATGGATATGTGAAATGCATGTGTATGAGTATTAAATATGCATGTGGGCCATGTTTAGCTTGTAAGGGCATATTTGTAATTTTGGCCCGTTGAGGGTATAAATGTAATTATATGTGATAAACTGTTGAGACCACATTACTATGTGGATATATTTGCAGCATATGGCTTGAGACGGTCCTAGTGAGTGGATTGGCGAAATAGTCACGGCGGGGATTTATACTCGGCTCAGGGGAGCCTGGGAGTATTCTTTGGAATTTAGAGAACATGTTGGGAGTTATTAGAAATTTGGGTAAATGATTGGTAATTAATGAGATGACATGATTTAAGTAATAAATATTAAGAACACTTGAGGAATTAGTGGGAATTGAGGAAAAATGACTATTTTACCCCTAAATTGGGTTAAGGGTTATTATTGTTTGGGAGGGCACAATGGTCATTTTGTTAGTAAAGGATATAATCATATTTTTAGTTAGTATATTACAAAAGTTAGTTGAATGTTGAAGTAAGAACAGAAAGTCTCCTTCTCTCTCTCTAACAACTTCTCTCTTCTCTTTCTCTTGGGGTTGAGCTAAAGTCTTTGAGGGAATTGATGGGATCCTAGCTGGGTGTTGGAGCTGGAAATTCAGAGGGAAGTTGAAGCTGGAACTTGGGGGGAGCTTCAGCTGAGAAACTAAGCTACAAATTAAGGTAAGAGTTTAGAGCATCATCTTTAAAGTTTTGGTTGAATTTGGGATGGAAGTATGAGTGTAGATTGGTTCTATTTTGATTGAGGAATTGAGTAGAAAATTCAGTGGTTATTACTGTGATTTTTATGGTTTAATTGAGGAATTAGTTCCTGTTTAATTGCTCGGAATTATAGGATGAAAATATGTGTTTATGGGTCCAAGTTCTTTAGTTGGTTTAGCATTGATTTAGGGAGGTTGGTTAAGGAAATTCTAGGCTTAGTTTTTGAGTTCTTGGCTGGGAGAAAGAGGAGAAAACCAATAATTTTCTTGATCGAAGGGTGTGCGCCGCGGTGAGTGTGGCTCTTCTAGCTTTGGTGCTCTTAGATTTGGGGGCGTGCCGCGACTTGCCTAGCCAAGTCTCAACCCACCACCCCTTTGGCATGGGAGCTTGCTCTCTGACTTGGGGCAAGTCCGGACTTGCTGAGCCAAGTCGCGACCTGCTTGGGAGGTTTGGTCTTAGAAGAATTCTAAGTATTGTTTGGGCTCGGGAGTTCGATCCTAGGTGCCCGAGACAATTTATACTACCTGATTTAGTAGAAATTGAGGTCCTAGAGGCTAGTTTTGTTCCCTAGGGATTTTGTTTCTAATTGGAAGTTGATAGATATCCATGGCCTTTGTGACTAGGTTTATCGTCGAGGCTCAAGGCTAAGGACCGTGCTTGGAACCAGTTCATCTCTTACGCTCGGAATCAAAGGTAAGAAAACTACACCCTTTTATGTGGTTATTTTGGGACTAAGAGTTCCCTATTCTTGTATACAATTTCATATGATGGTATTATTCCATGTGGACATGAGATAAACGACCTAAGAGTGCCAGAATTAATATTGGCGCACAAGGACACGGCTCGGGAACTGGTAGCTGAGGTTAATTATATAATCACTGAGCTTGGCCTAAGTGAGTTGGAGTCAGTGGGATAAATAGAGGGTACGACCTAAGGGCGTCGACCCTGGATGTTGTACGATATGTTTACTGTTATTAATCTGATGATTATGGAATGTTTATTATCTGGATGATTGATTATTGGTTTGCAGATTGATATCACTGATTATGTGAACAACGTGGTCTGCTGAGTATCTTGATTGATGATTTGTAAATTATTTGGGTATTGATTATTGATTATGCTCTGTGATGTGGTTTTCTTGCTGGGCCTCGGCTCACAGGTGCTACGTGGTGCAGGTAAAGGCAAGGGTAAGATGAATCAACCATGGGTTGGAGAGCTCTGGAGGGGAGGTGTACATAGTCAACTGCTCGACCGCCATGGTCGAGGGATTGTGCAGGAACAGAAACCTAAAACGTGTATTTTTCCATTAGAGTGGCTTCGTTTGTTTATAATACTTCGAAATTTTGTAAATACGTTTCTAAACCATGTTTTGGGATCCCATGTACTAAACATTTATTTTAATGAAAATTATTTGTTTATGACCAAAATCTTTTAAACCTAACTTGTTTATGACTTTAGGTTCACATTTTTATTTAAATGACTTGGTTAGCAAGTCTTGCACTATTTTAAACACACAGTGTAACAGTATTGGATATCTAGGGTGTTACACTTGTACTAGTAGATTACACTAGTTTTGTTTGGGTCATTAAGACCACGGTATGCTTGATACCCAGCTTTGCAATTCTTATGCATTTTTCCGCTTAAATATAAGTGTGTTTGGGTTGGAGCCAGAATCTCAGTGTAATACCGTCTGGGTTGGAGCCAGGAAATTGTAAAATATAGTCCGGGTTGGAGCCAGGACATGGTAAGATAAATTCTAGGTTAGAGCCAGGATGAGGGTAAGACATAGTCTGGGGTTGAGCTAGGACAAAAATGAAATGGTCTGGGTTGGAGCCTGGGTAGCGGTAATATAGTATGGGTTGAGCCAGGATGTTAGGAGTGAATTTGGGTTCGAGCCAGGATCCTTTGTGTTTGCTTGAATTGATTAAATTGTGTAATTATATATCTGCTTGTTCTGGGATTTTCTGCGTGCATGTTGATAATATCATTGGCTATTATCTCCATGAGTTGAACCACTGCTGTATTATTATAATTGGGGCAAGTCATGTATGATTTGAATTAAATACTCAAATTATGTTCAAAAGAGGTTACCAGTCAAATGATGTGTTTAGTAAACTCGATTTAGAAAATTGTCTCAAGAAGGACTTGTAAGAGTTTGATTATAGTTCGTGACCAGTATTAACATGTCAAAGAGTACACATAGTGTATCATTGTCCAGTTAGCCTTATGACCTAATTAGGTGTCTCTTTCTTTGGCCTCAGGATTTGTATATAAGGCTAACATTTTTTATGTTGGTTAGAGTGTTGATTCTCGAGCCTTTATATGGAATATGTTGTATTGAATAACTAAAGGCTCGTTAAGGGAGATTATAGTCATGTGATAGTAATGAAATTATTATTAGTGGGGTAGGAAGGTAAAAGTTATCAATTAGGGTTTATGTAAATTAGTTGTCCTGAGATCATAGACCATAGCGCTGGCACAGAATAACGTTACGTTTTGACCGTTGTGGTCTTGAGGGTGTTCTTATCACCGTAATTATTAAACTTGCCGCCACACCTTAGTGAAGGATTATAGTTGAACCCTAGTTGAGGGATTTTATTTTCTGTAGTACTATGATATCAGATGAACATAAGCCTATGCTATTCTTCTTTTAGCAGTTAATAATTGTGGCCACTACCTTGTCAAATCTATAATTTATTATTTGGAGCATGATTTTACAGTGTTTGAATTAATGGTGAAAAAAATGTGGACTCATATGATTGTCCTATGTATGTTAAGCTCATGCTTATGTTATCCTGTCATGCATCATCACGTCACGATATATGTATATAGGTATACATGCATTGCATGAGATTTACTTACTAAGCGTTAGCTCATTATTTTGTTGTTTCCTTCTTTTCAGGTGTGGTTTGATACTTGGACATCTTGTGGGCTCGAACTCATTTCAGAAGTCAAGTAATATTGTATAAGATTAGTTTAATTCAACTTTGTCAATAACAAAGTATTATTAAAGTTCAAAATTTTAAAATTTTCCACATTTTTATAGACATTGAGTTATGTTTTTAGTGTTTGATGCTTAGCATATTTGTAGGAAGTGTCCTATAAGTATGCAGTAGACGTTACAATTATGAATTAATTAATAATTTATGAAATTAGTTTTTATTTAAAAAAAATTATATTAGTTGAAATAAATATTAATAATTATTTGGATTAATATTAACAAAAGTTAATTATTATCTTAGTATAGGATAATTATTCAAACTACTAGTTTTAAGATAAGGTTAATTTTGAATTAACTGATATTTATTTTTTGGAAATAAATATATTGTCTTTAAATTAATTAAACAAACAAATAAGAAAAATTAGGGAGACACTATGTGGCTCACGCCACTTGCAGTGTCACGTGTCCCTAATATTTGAATTTTTAATTTCAAATATTATTTTTTATTTAATTATTATTTTAATTTGATTAAAACAAAATATAACTGATCTGTTTGAATTAATTAAAATTAAAAAAATTATGTTATTTATTATTGACTCATTTATTCGTCAATCCACACAGAGTAATAAATGAAGAGTTTTTTGTGTGTAATACCTCCGAGAAGATCTTAATAATGAACAATGAGCTAAAGAAAAGTGGAATAAATACAACAATAAATGAATGAGAAAATGATTTATAGTGGTTCGGCCCAAACAAGATAACCTACTTCCACTAGAGTCAATATTATTTATGAACATTGAACCCTCAAGAGCAAGCGGAATTTGATATTGCTCTTGGGGCAGTTACAAAGATGGAGATTAGAAGCTATCTCTGAAAATGAATAGTTACTGATTTGTTTTTCTCTCTCTTTTTGATCCCCCCCCCCCCCCCCCTCTACTACAGTTCCTGATCAGGCAAAATCTTGGTACACTTAGCTTGGAGAAAGGTTTGTGTCTCACAAAAAATGGTAGTCTGACGTGTTCTGTTCATTTAATGGTTGAAGGCACACTTGGGTTCATAATGAGGTTTGAATGGTGAGGGCCACCAGCGAGCAGCTAGGGGCCTCAGCGACTGGTGACCAATAGCTGGCTACTGGTGAGGACCTCAGGGATCAGCTATAGTAGATGACGACTCTAGCAGATCCTTGTGATACTTGTTTGTCCTACTTGTGCGTCTAGATAGGGAAATTAGGTAGGGCCATTTTCTTCTTACGATTGATGTTAGTGTGGTCGTCTGGGGATCATTTGGCTGCCTACGATGGGAGAAGTAGGCCGGCGCTGGCGATTCCGGCCTCTTCTAGAGTATTGGGGAAGTGGCGAGGGCCAATCTTCACGACGGCTGGTGGTGACTGTTGTGTTTTGGCACTTTGTCTTGAGACATCATCACTTCGCAAGCCGCTACGTGGAAGTGTTGAATTTTGGGTATAACATTTATCTTTATAAGTCTAAAAAGAAGCAATTTTTTAATGTTCAGCTGTTCAGTTGTTATCAGACTCTTAGAAAAGGATCGATCGAATTTTTGTAGACCTGAAAAATTCCAAAGCTTTCTACAGACCTCTGTCTTCTACAAAATCTCTAAATCTAATGTGTTGAGAACATCTAGAGAGCCTGAATAATCAACCTGTGAATCCTATGTGCCCACACACTTCCTTGTGTGTTTAAGAAACGACTTAGAAAGCTAAGGTGTGAGTCTTCGCTGGATAGGAAGATCGTTTGATTATATGAAAAACACTGAAGGAATTTTGATAGGCTACAAGTGATAATATTCTTTTCATTGTGTTTGTTGATTTAATGTATAGATATATGTATTGATCCTGGATCGCTATTAATGATGTAAAATCTCCCCACCACACCTTCCCTTGAGTCCCTCATTTTATTCAAATTTGATTGTACCCCGAGTATGCATCCATGAATGTCAAAAGCTCATACCTAGAGGTAACGTTTACCATTTGGTCAATCTTCGGCAAAGGGAAGTAGTCCTTGGGGTAGGCCTTGTTGAGGTCAGTAAAATCGATGCATGCCCTTGTAATGCCCCGTGTTTCGGGCACCAGGTAGAATTTTGGTTTGTGGGAAGTTTAATTCTCGAGAAATCTTATATTTCCAAGTATGTGAATACTTGTAAGGGATATTGTATGTTTTGTATCAATGTTATGTTGTTAATTATTAGCAATTATGTGATAAGATTGGTTTTTCGATTAAACCAAGACCTTCGGTCTCGGACCGGGTCAAAAATCCTTAACGGGTAAAAAATCTCGGATAAAATATTTTGTGAGAAAAAAAATTATGGAAAATTAAGAAAATTGAGAAAACACTATTATAAGGTTGAGAAATTAAAATAGAAATGAAATTTTATGGAAATTTCCAATTTCTGTGGCATTTTGAGTATTTTGCCTAAGTATGTGATTAGGAAAAAATAAATAATTTTGAATTAAATAATGGGCATATAAAATTTGTCTATGTGTAACAACATTTTAAAAATATGATCACCAATTTTTATTAGAATTAAATTTTCCAAAAACTATCTAATAGTAGGAAAAATTAAAAATAAGATGGAAATTTTTTAAAAAAAAACGGACTCGTGGTTAAAAGGTTGGCTTGGAGAGAAAAAAAATAGAAGGGAATTTTGGTCTTTCTATAGGGGGTGGCCAAAAGGGAATTGAAGAGTCTATTGTAATTTATTTATTTATTTAATTGTGTAATCACTACACATATTTTCTTAAATCCCAAGTTAAACTTGAGAAACTCAAAAGTCTCTCTTCTACTCATTTCCCTTCTTCTTCTTCTCTCTCTCTTCCACTCCAATCACAACATAAAAAAAGGTTAGACCCTTTTCTCTCCATTTTCCTCTCAAAATTTTGTGCTCTCTCTCTCTCTCTCTCTCTAAGGAAAGGAAGAGCCTCCATTTAAGCTCCTAGGCTCATCTTGAAGAAACAAGTCACAAAAGAGGTAATGTTCACAAAAGTTTCTTCTGTTCTCCCTTAAGCCAAACCTAGGGCTCTCTATTTCCTCTTTGTTTCTCAGTATCCACTCTTAAAAACACTCTTTGATCTTTGATATAGAACCCGTGTTGCAAACAAGATCCAAGAGCTTCTAGAGCGTACTTGGAGCTTTGGACCCTAACAAGGTAAGCTTTCATTAGGGTTTTGAAATCTTGGTGTTTCTTCTATTTTTTCTTCTTTTTATTGAATCAAATATAATCTTGAAGAGACATTTTGGAAGCTTAGAGCCAAACCATAGAAGTGAAACTCAAAACTTGAATATAATGGTAAAATCTTTACTCTTTACCTTAAATCTTTTTAAATGATCCTACCATCTGAGTTTTTGGGTCGTCTTTGGTGTTAAAATAGGTGGGTTAGTGATTATTATTTCTTTTATGGCTGTTTGGTTTGCATGCATGCAAGTTGCTGATGTTGGCCAACAAAATAGGCATTTAATGGCTACATGGGGGAGACATTATAGACATTTAATGTCTCCCCCTAGGTGAGACGTTGTTGCAGGAGCCATCTGAAGTGGCCTTATGATGACTCCCATGGGGAGACTTTATAGACATTTAACGTCTCCCCCTGGGAGTCATCATAGGGTGTACACGTACACCCTATGATGACTCCCAGGGGGAGACGTTAAATGTCTACAAAGTCTCCCCATGGGAGACGTTGTAGGTACCTATGACGTCTCCCATGTGGAGACTTTGTAGACATTCAACGTCTCCCCTTGGGAGTCATCATAGGTTTTTGTATTTTTTTTAAATAATTAAATAATTATTTTCACTATATTAATTAATAGAATTAAATATATTAATTTTTTTAAATAGAATTAAATATATTATTTTTTTAAAATATAATTAAATATATTAATTTAAAAATCTAAATTATATGCAAATTTAAATTGTGAATTTTCATTAATAAAACAAAAATGTGTATATAATATGTTTTTGCTAGCTAAATATACACAAATGTAATATTTGTTGTTAAACATAAAAAATTAACAAATATTATTCTAGCTAGCTAGACATATAGTAAGAAATAAAAAGTAAAAAAAAACCTAATATGTGGGACAATGACTTTGAATTATCGGTAGCATATGGCTCGCCCAGTGTTGTCGCATTTCATTAATCTGTGTTGGTGTATATGGCGTAGTGTTTAGCTACAAAAAAATACAAAGTAAAATATATTAGTTAATTATTATTTAATTATATATACTATAATAATAAATAAATTGTTAACTTTGTATAAATTTATATACATATCTCTTTCTTCAAGTAACGTCCAGGTCGTGGATGTTCAATGTAATCCTTCAACATCCTCATCACATAATATCCAAATGGCACATTGTCTGGTTGGTATGGACACTAATATTTAAATAAAAATATTTAATATAAAGAATATTAGTAAAATTCAACTATAGATTTTCAAAATAATTGATGTTGTAGTTAGCTACTTAAGGTTGCACAATTTCTAAATTATTTGGAATCTCGGGATGTTTTGGTAGACTGGTCAGAAAAAAGTTGACCCCGTTTTTATATTCCACGGATAACCTATTTGCTGACATCCATTTTTTATCCATATCATCTCCTATGTTCATGAAAAATTAAAAAAAAAAAACTAAATAAGCATACGAAAAATTGGGCAGCATTTCCCCTATATTAGTAACTATACGCCCTGATTTTCCCACGGGATGATTAGCGAGCTAAGGTACGACCTAATCATGATTACCAGACAGACATCCCCAGGACCGGAGCTGCCATCGTAAGGTCCTACCTCCTTAGCTCGGAGTAACCTAAGGGTTCGCCAAGATTGCCTAAGGATTTAGTCTAGACTCGGAAGGCTGCAGGTCGAGTGAAGATCCAGCTCGTAAGCGAGCTAGAGTTGGAGGGTGTGACCCCTTATAAAGTCAACCACGCAAGGTAAACGTGCATATATCAGACATCACGTGTTGGATATATCCCTGACTTCTCGGACACGCAGCAGGAACGAGCGTATTCAGACTCCCACGACTAGTTTGGGCCGTGCAGCCCATTATCCCCTTACCTATTGATTTAACCACACTCATGTGTCAGGTTTAGGAATTAATCATGAATGTCACAGAGTTGACATGATAGGTAAGAAGGTCACGGGATGACCTTCTTACCAACTCCCAGGTGCCTTCTCCTATAAATATGGAGACCTTGGGAGTTGATAGAGGTTGGATTCTCGATTGTAAGAAATACCCTGTAATCAAATACCCAGTATATAGCAATAATATTGACTAGTGGAGTAGAAGGATTTTAACCCTTGAACCACTCAAAAAACGTTCTTTGAGTCACCATTTGATTTCCTAAGATCATATATCTATTTCGGTTCAACCTAAGCACTAATCCCTTTCTCTTCTTTTCTTAATTACCTGTTGGCGAAGAACCGCGTCAACAGTTTAAGCTCCCATTGTCGTTCAGCATTAGAGAAGATGGGTTTGACCGTCGCCGAGCTGAAGGCGACCTCCATGATGCTGTATGGTTTTTCGGGAGAAGGATCAATAGCAATAGGGACGATCGAGCTGGTGATCACCCTAGGAGAAGGATCTCGGACAGTCTCCAAACTCCTCGAGTTCGTGGTCATTGGCTGCTCCGCCGCATACAACGCAATTTTGGGACGACCTACGCTCATAGCTTTTGAGGCCGTCACTTCCGTTCCTCACCTCGCGATGAAGTTCCCTACTTCAACGGGAATATGCACTGTCCATGGCGATCAGCTCGCTGCCAGGGAATGCTACAACATTTCCATGAAGGGAAAATCTAAACCCGGGCAGCTGACAATGGCCATCCAAGGTAGTGAAGAGAAATCTCAGGAACCCTTAGCTGATCCTGAGATTGAAAAACCTCAAAGCGCCGAAGGGGAAAATGTCATCTTAAGTGAGGATATTGACCCCTGAATAGGCGAGGATATTGAAGAAGTTAACATCGATCCACAGAACCCTTCGCGGAAGGTCAAGCTCGGGAAAAACCTCTGTAGCCAGAGGAAGGAGGAGCTGACTAAGTTTCTGCGGGATAACTTGGATGTGTTTACGTGGTCACACGAGGACATGGTGGGGATCAGCCCGAGTGTCATCATGAACACGCTTCATCTGGATAAAAGCATTCCTACAAAGTCCAAGAAGCAAAGACGTTTAGGAACAACCCGGGTTGAAGCCCTAGAAGAAGAAGTAGCCCGACTCAAGAAATGCGGCTTTATCCGTGAAGCCAAGTTTTCGATTTGGGTCGCCAAACCCGTTCTGGTCCCGAAGCCCAACGGGAAATGGCGGACCTGCATCGACTTCTCCGACCTAAATAAAGCCTGCCCCAAGGATTGTGTTCCATTGCCAAGGATTGATCAGTTGGTGGATGCCACGGCGGGGCACGAGCTCATGTCCTTTATGGACGCGTACTCAGGCTACAATCAGATCGCCATGAATCTGGCAGACCAGGAACACACCAGCTTCATGACCCCGACTAACGTTTATTGTTACAAGGTCATGCCATTCGGGCTAAAGAATGTCGGAGCTACGTATCAAAGGTTGGTGAATAGAATGTTCGCAGACCAGATCGGAAAAAACATGGAAGTGTACGTCGATGACATGCTAGTCAAGTCAAATACTGCCGATAACCATGTTTCCGACCTGGAAGAATGTTTCAAGATACTACGGGAGTATGGCATGAGGCTTAATCCCCAGAAGTGCACTTTTGGAGTTGCATCAGGGAAGTTCCTGGGGTTAAATAGTCAATACCCGAGGAATCGAGGCAAACCCCGACAAGATCAGATCATTGCTCGAGCTTCCCTCACCCAGGTTGCGCAAGGATGTCCAAGGCCTGACAGGAAGGGTGGCAGCCCTAAACTGGTTTATTTTGAAGTCCACCGATAATTGCTTGCCATTCTACAACCTGCTCCGAGGAAATAAGAAGTTCGAATGGACAGAAGAGTGCGAAAGCGCTTTCCTCGACCTGAAGGCACATCTGGCGGAGCCACCCATATTATCCAAACCAAAAGCAGGAGAATCTCTTTTTCTCTACCTAGCTGTCACGGAGGATGCAGCTAGTGTCGTATTAGTACGGGAGGAAGACCGGGTTCAGAGACCAGTCTACTACATCAGTAAGAGACTTCTCGGAGCTGAATCCCGGTACCCGTTGATGGAGAAATTGGCATTCTGCCTTATCACGGCCTCGCGGAAGCTCAGGCCGTACTTCCAGTCCCACTCAATACACGTCATGACCGATCAGCCTTTAAGGGAGGTTTTACAAAAACCTGAAGCATCGGGACGCTTGTTAAAGTGGGCTATCGAACTCAGTCAGTTCGAGATTCTGTACACTCCGCGAACTGCTATAAAAAGTCAGGCCCTGGCCGATTTTGTAGCAGAATGCACAAGATTCTAGGAGGATCCTGCAGAAGACCCACCCCAGGTCACCTCGTCCCAGGGGTTGTGGAGGATCTTTGTGGACGGCTCGTCCAACGAGAACGGCTCCGGAGCTGGAATCATTTTAATATCCCCCGAGGGACATAGATTCCACTCGACGCTGAGATTCGGATTCAAAGCCTCCAACAACGAGGCCGAATACGAAGCTTTGTTGGCCGGGCTGAGGATAGCCCAAGAGCTGAAGGCGAACTCCGTCCAATGCTTCAGTGACTCCCAGCTCGTGGTAAACCAGGTTCTGGGCGAATATCAGGCACGGAGGCCCAAGATGGCTGCCTATCTGGCAAAGGTAAAAATGGAACTGTCCGTGTTTGGGTGAGGCTCGATGGAGCAGATACCTCGGGAGAAGAACGCTAACGCAGATGCTTTGGCCAAGCTCGCCACCTCTGGGGAGACGGAGACCTTGGGGTTAGTGCCAATAGAATTCTTGGAGAAAACAAGTATAGAAGTAGTCAGGATGGAGGTCGAGATGATTGATGCCAGGCCAACCTGGATGACCTCCATCCTTGAGTATCTCGTCGAGGGAAAACTACCTGAAGGACGCAATGAAGCACGGTGAGCACTCTATCAAGCTCCCAGATATGCGCTGGGAGATGGAGTGTTATAACGACGTGGGCATTCCCTACCTCTCCTATGATGCATTCTTCCAGGCGAAGAAAAGGCCATCCTGCAGGAGTTGCATGAGGGTTTTTGCGGAGACCACACTTGGGGGCAAAGCTTGGCCTTAAAGGTCCTGAGGCAAGGATATTACTGGCCAACTCTGTCCAAAGACTCGATCTCATACGTGAAGAAGTGCGACAAGTGCCAGCGATTCGCCACAATTGCTCGAGCTCCTCCAGTCGAGCTGAAGATGATCTCGTCCCCATGGCCGTTCGCAGTTTGGGGGATCGACTTGGTGGGCGCCCTCCCTACGGGAAAAGGCAGGGTCCGTTATGCCGTGGTAGTCATCGACTACTTTACGAAGTGGGCTGAGGCAGAACCTTTGGCAACGATAACGTCCAAAAAAGTGCTTGACTTCGTGGTTAAGAGCATTATCTACCGATTCGGCCTGCCCAAGAAGATCATTTCCGATAATGGCACTCAGTTCAACAGCGACCTGTTCACCGAGTTTTGTGAAAGGTACGGGATTGTGAAAAGTTTCTCCTCCGTGGCCTATCCTCAGGCGAACGGCCAAGTCGAGGCAGTCAACAAGACTCTAAAGGCGAGCCTTAAGAAGAGATTAGATGAAGCGAAGGGGGTCTGGCCAGAACAGCTCCCCCAGGTCCTATGGGCATACCGGACCTCGCATCGAACTCCTACGGGTCATACTCCTTTTTCCCTAACCTTTGGGAGTGAGGCAGTCCTCCCCATGGAGATTAAGGTGCTTTCGCATAGGGTCCAGTCTTATGACCAGGACCGCAACCAAGAGCTACTGTGCAATTCCCTTGACCTAGTTGATGAAAGGCGAGAAGATTCGCAACTCCAGCTCACCCATTATCAACAGAAGGTCGCTCGCTATTTCAACTCCAAAGTCAAGAATCGCGCCTTTAACGTTGGCGACCTGGTCCTCAGGAGAGTTTTCTTGGCCAGTAAGTACCCCAAAGATGGACTCTTGGGACCGAACTGGGAAGGACCATATCAAGTCATCGAGGTCATTAAGGAGGGAACTTATAAGTTAGCTCGGCTTGATGGAGGGGCAGTCCTACGGACTTGGAACGCAATACATTTTAAGAAATATTATCAATGATTCACTTGTAAGGTCTGAAAGGCCATTTTTCATGTATTACGCAATGAGAATCAACTTTTTGTTTGTGTGTGTACATGTTTTTCAAGTGTAATCTAAAGTAACCACGAAAGGCCCTTTCCCAGTTACTTGGGGGGGGGGGGGGGGCATATGGTACCTGGATATAACCAGGTCGCCTTAATGACTTAGAAGTTGATTCATATCGATTGACCGTTGTTTTTCTTAAAAAAACGCGAGATATTGATAAGGATTAATGCGATCTAAGTCCTATCCTGGATATAACCAGGTCATAAAACTTAGAAGTTGATTCATATCGATTGATCGTTGTTCTTTTTAAAGAGCTCGAGATATTGATAAAAATTGACACGAACTAAGTTTTCAAATTAAGTTCCTGGATATAACCAGGTCATAAAACTTAGAAGTTGATTCATATCGATTGATCGTTGTTCTTTTTAAAGAGCTCGAGATATTGATAAAAATTGACACGAACTAAGTTTTCAAATTAAGTTCCTGGATATAACCAGGTCATAAAACTTAGAAGTTGATTCATATCGATTGATCGTTGTCTTTTTAAAGAGCTCGAGATATTGATAAAAATTGACACGAACTAAGTTTTCAAATTAAGTTCCTGGATATAACCAGGTCATAAAACTTAGAGGTTGATTCATACCAATTGATTGTTGCTTTTCCTAAAGAGCTCGAGATATTGATAAAAATTGACACGGACTAAGTTTTCAAATTAAGTCCCTAGATATAACCAGGTCAAAAAACTTAGAAGTGAATTTAAATCTATCGATCGTTGTTTTTCCTAAAGAGCTCGAGATATTGATAAAGATTAACGGAACTAAGTTTTTCAAAAATAGTAACTAAAGTGCATAGAGGCAAAGGGCAGTAAATCAATTAAAGATAAAGTTGATAGTTAAATTGTCTCGAGGTGGAATCACCTCATGCAAAGGTTACACAAAAAAATTATTATTAAAAAATATTGAAGGAAAGGGAACGAGAGAGGAAGGCCCTAAGCTCCGCCAGGTGGCCCCTTGGAGGTCGCCGTCTCGCCCTGCTCAGCTGCGCTGGAGCCTTCCCTGGCCTCAGAAGGCGCTTCTTTATCGAGGCGAGCTTAGAACTTCACCAGCAAGCGCTCCCAGATGCTCGCTGCTAGGAAGGAGAAGTCGGCGTCCTGGTTATAGACCCAGCAATGGTAGAACATGTCTTCCATGGCGGCCTCTGAAGTTTCCTGCTCGGTCGCCAGCTCGGCCTTGGCCTCTGCCTTCGCGGCATCTAGGTTTTCCCGCGCGGTGGCGAGGGCGGTCTCAAGCTCTTGAAGCTTCGAGTGAGTCTCTTCCAGCTCAGCCTGCGACGCCGCCAAGGCATCCTTATCCACCTGTAGAGAAGCCTGGTGGGTGGCCATGGCCGTCTGGTGCTCGTTCCTCATCTCCTTGAGCTGAGTTTTGGTCCTGGCGATGCTCCGGTGAAGGGCAACGGCGCTCTGCGAAAGCGGAAAGGCAATTGCCTTAGAAAAGAGAGAAGAAAGAAAATACAGGGCAAAGTGTAATAATAAAAAACCACAAAAGGTTAAGGTTAGCTTACCGTCATGGCCATGCCCAGTGAAGACTCCAGCACGCCCACCGGGCTCCTGGTTTCGATGGCCCGGAGCTCCTTCTCATTGAACTTGTATATGTGGCTGACGGCGTAGTTCGCTGACTCATACACTGTTCCCCGGAAGGCCTCTGGAATCTTGTCCAGGTCCTAGGGATTGACTGGGATGCGTACCTCGGAGGCTACAATCACCGAAGCCTCGAGCTCTATTCCTGCATCCCGGGCGGCGGTCGGAGCTCGCAGAGGGGGTGGGGGCATGTTGCTTCCCCCTACAGCAGGAGGAACCGTTCCCACGACCTGGGCAGCTGGGGGTTGCTCCTTATCCTTTGCAGGAGACTTGGTGGGGGTCCCGGCGGCGTGCTTGGACATCCGGAGCCTCTTCATTCTTGGCCCAGGGGCCCCAGCTAAAGGGTTCCCCCCGACGAACGCACCTCACAGACTCTTGTCGGGCTGAGACATCTCTTCTGTCAAAACAAAGATATGGTTAGTACAAAAGTTAACAACCATTCAAAAGAAAAAACGAAGAGAAATTCAAGTATATGTATACTAAAAGGGTTCCTACCCCCCAAGCTAGAAGAACCTATGGTTACGACCATCGGCTCCGGAGCTCCCGCGGGAGAATCTAAGTCGATTATCTCCCGAGCTGGTGCAAGTTCTGGATCTGACTCTGGTTCTGGGCTAGATTCCTCTACATATTCCCTAAGTCTCGGAGCTATGACACCTCTCCGAAGTGATGGCCATGACCGAAGATTGGTCCCATACTCCTCAAATAAAATCGACCTAAAGGCTAGGGTGTTATCTACGACTACGGTACCCCTAGGTCAGCTATCTTGGTAGTCCAGCACGAGCTGGTCGATATAGTGGAGCAGGGTTGTATCCAGGTCCGGATCTCTTCGGTGACGTTGGACGACCTGTCTGGGATTGAACCTAGCTAGCCGGGGGTCGGCAATGGCCCTATCTAAATTCCTAAACATGTAAGGGTTACCTTGGCCAGAAGGACCTGCGGCTGCTCCGGACTGGATCCTCTCCTCGCTCGTTCTCTGGGCAACCTCCAGCGCCCGCTTCCTGTTCCTCATGAGGGGAGCCTCGTCCTCCTCATCTTCATTTCCTGCGACCTCTTCCATGATGATAGGTCTGGTGATTGGAGCTGGAGGAAGCCCCCGGGGCCTCCTTAAGTTCAAAGTCTGTTTTGGGAAAATTAGCTTGCAGGCCACCATCGTCTCGTCTGTTACGAGCACGCGGTAATCCTTCTCACTGGGGGGCAAGCCCGCCAGTGTCTCGTATTGGGCCTCGAGGGTCACAGATTTCTCTGTCCTCACGAAGATGGCTGCAGGATTAATCTAAGTCAGAAAGGGATACAGGAGAAGCTAAACGACACTTATTTTACAAGCTAAGGTTAAAAAGCACTTACGAGGACGATTGAAGTAGTGGATCTCGCAGAATCTGAACCCCGTCGACATAAAGAATTGATCTTTAAAGTCGTTGGGGTGGCTGGGCAGCTCGATGAACGCAGCCGTGTTGGGGAATCGGGTTAAGTAATAAAACCTGTCGCCTTGCCCCCGCTGCTCTGGGCTGGCCTTGAGGCAGAAAAAGTACAGAATATCCGCAGGAGTGGGGACCTCCCACTCGTGCTTCTAAAATAAATATCTTAACCCTGCCATCAACCGATAAGAGTTGGGGGGGAGCTGGAATGGGGCCAACCTCATGAAGTTGAGGAAGTCAGCAAAATACTGGTCCAACGGGAGGAAGGCCCCCGCCTTGAAGTGCTCGTCGCTCCAGGCCGCGAATGCCTCGTCGAGCGGCACACAGCTCCGCTCGCCTTCTGCGGGAGGTCGGGCAACCACTAATGCTCTCCCCACCCCGATGTTGTGGGAGAGGAAGATTTTGTTGACCTTCGCCTGGTCGGTAATCTTTGAGACGATCCTCTCCGCCTCAAAGAACGCGTTAGGAGCCACTTCAAGCTCCTGTTCCACCGCAGGCCCAAAGTTGGGAATCGGGGATTCGGGCATCACCGCTTTTCCTTTGTCTTGCTGGGAGGACGAGCTGCCAGCGGTCTTCTTTGGAGCATTCTTCTTCGGTGCCATCTGGTCGCCTAGCGAGAAAAAGAAAAGATTTCAGAAAAGGCAACCCAAGCATGAGGAAAAATCAAATGTTCTTTGCACGAGCTGAGTTAAGCTTAACTCGTGGAGAGTGAGACCACGCGGTTCTATGAACACGCGCCTGTGCTCCTAACAGATCCCCGATTAATCGGAATTCGTGTGTCAGGAGGGTCAGGTTAAAATGTTGCCTTGGAGGGAAAGTGTAATGCCCCAAATTTCCTAATAAGGTTTAGGACCTTGATTAGGAGGCCGGGAGGGCCATAAATGATTTATTATGATATTTAATGATTATATGCGTGATTACGTGAATTATATTATTATATGATGGTGAATGCATGCATATGGGCTCATATGTTAATTATGAGGGTAATTTAGTAATTTGGCCACTGTGGGCGTAATTGTACATTTTGGGTGCATGAATGTGATTAATTATTATAGCCACATTATAAGGTGGATTGGTTCGAGCTTGTCGACATGAGACGATCATGAAATGTAAGTGTTCGGTCTAGTCATAACGAGTTTAAGTTCGGGGCTCGGGGAGAGTCTCGGGGTGAATTTAATGATTAGAGCATTACCGGGAATTAAAGGGTAATGGGATATGATTTAATGGTATTTGAGAATATTGAGAATAGCGGGAATTGGAGAGCGTTAATTATGATTAACGGTATAGGTTGAAAAGGACGATTTTACCCTTGGGAGTGCTTAGAAGCCTTTAAATGACCTAGGGGCATTTAGGTCATTTGGCTTGGATATGCATGAGGTTTAGAAGGCTGTAGAAGGCAGAGTCAAATAGAGTATATCTTCTCTTTCTCTCTTCCATCCCGTACAAGCTTTCTCCCTTCTCTTTTCTTTGAATTTTGAAAGCCCAAATCAAGAAGTTAAGCTTGGAAATCAAAGGTGGCAGCTAGGGAACCTGTAACAACCATTAAAGGGGATTCAAAGCAGGTTTCAAGGTGAGTTTTAGACTTTGGTTTCAGGTGTTGCTCTGTTTCAAGTTTTGGTTTTCAGTTTTGATACTTGTGAGAAGTTTGGATTCAAAGGGGTTTTGATGGGTGATTAGATTGGGTTTTGATGAGGGGAGGTTATGGGTGGTGTCTAGAGGGTTGAATGAGTGTTTGGAAGGGGGTTTGGGCTAATTTGAGGGGCTGGTTCTAGGGGAAAACACAGGGGCAATTCTGAGTTCGCGTGTTGGTTTTAGGCTGAACTGGGCTCGGTGCCGCAGCACGATTTTTGCGTGCCACGGCCCAAGCGTGTCTGGCAGAAGGGGCTTGGGGGCGTGCCGCGGCACAACTTTTGGGGGCGGCGGCCCATATGGCCAAATTGGCTAAAAAATGGTTTTTAGCTTAAGGATTCTTACCATAGGCCTCGGGGTTGGACCTAGTACTCGGTTGGGTAGTATTTGAGGTCTCGGGGGCTGGGATTTGGTTTGGGAACCCTCAGTTATCATTTTTATTAATGATACCTTATATTTGGTTATGACTAGGTGACCGCTAAAGGACTAAAAGTTGATCGTTCTCAAGGGTCGTTCTTTTAATCGTTCTAGCTCGGCTCTGAGGTAAGAAAACTGCACCATGTGTATATGTGACATGCATGGCTATTATGATGCATGTTAGTTGATTAATGAGTATGACATGTGTGGTTATCATTGATGCATGTCGGTTGATTATTATGTATGACATGCATGGCTATTCTTGATGCATGTTGGTTGACTATTAAACATGACATGCATGGCTGTTATTGGCGCATGATGGATTGCTGGATATATTGTATATGATGCATGAGAAACATGTGATTGGGACATGCTTTATATACTGAGTATGGTAATGTCCAGAGCTTGAGCCTCTGTGTTTATGCATGGCCCTAATAGCACTAATACCTGTTTAGTAAGCATGCTAAATGCCTCGTTTATGGATATGGAACATGAAATATGTGATTGGTGGCATGTCTTACTTGTGATCGACACTGACTAGTCAGGGACCGATCCTAAAGTCGATGATTACGCATTGAATGGCTCTATGGCATTAATGCTAGACCGACCCTAAAGTCGATGATTACGCATTGAATGGCTCTATGGCATTAATGCTAGACCGACCCTAAGGTCGATGATCCTGCATTGAATGGCTCTATGGCATTAATGCCAGACCGACCCTAAGGTCGAAGAACTTATAAGCGCTTGCCTGGTCTACGACCAGATGTTTATGGCCAAGGTTTATGACCCCGGTGACTGTTTGTCACACGGCCAAGGGACGTTGTCCATGGCACGACTCTAGGGTCGGGAGGAAGGTTATGTTGGTGACCATTCACCATGCACCTGTCCTAATCGAACTTACGAAAGGATCACTTATTAGTTGAGCCCTGGTGACCCTATCGTCACATGGCTAGAAAGAGCGATGCTCATTATTGTGACTTTTAGCTATTGTCACCTATTTGCTTGGACTGATAGTCCTGAATGGTTATTATGATCGTTGTTGATATTATATCATGCTTTATTGTGTTTTCTTGCTGGGCTTCGACTCACGGGTGCTACGTGGTGCAGGTAAAGGCAAGAGGAAGCTGGACCAACCTTGAGTTGGAGAGCTTAGGTGATGACGTGTACATATGCAGCTGCTCGTCCGCCACGGCCCAGGTTTAAAGTGGAACTCGGGTTGAACCCTGTTTTGCCGCTTAGAACGGCTTGTTGTAAATATTTTCTGTAATAAACTCTGAAATAATATTTTCGGGATCCCAATGTATAAATTAAACGTTCCAGTGAAACGTTACATCCTAACCAAAGTTTTTAATCCCTAAACCGCTAATCATGCTTAGTTCACGATTTTGGCCAAATGACTCGATTAGCGAGTTTAGCACTGTTTACAAGGCACACCGTAACGGTCCCTGGAGTTTGGGGCGTTACAGAAAGTTCCAATAGGCATGAAAGGAAAAACCGCCTGTGAAGCGTGTCCCCTAAGCTACCCGGTTTTGCACCCAAAATACCAAAAACCCTGCCCATAAATTTTCCCCAGAAAAGGCATCCTGTAAACCTTACTCCTAAATGATTTCCTACTACAAAAATACCCTAACCTAAAAGGCTTTCACCCTTCGTACCCACAAAAACCAGTAAACCCTTGCATGCGGCTACAGTAAATATTTACCTAAGCTACAGTGAAAAATATTTTCAAAACATGCACAGTCAGGAAACTTACAGAGTGTTTGGCTGGAAAGTGGGTGTAGGAGTCGCCTAGGTTGGAGCTTCGTCGGAGTATTTGTTTCCAAAGCTTCGAAGGAGTCCTAACGCCTGAGATTCTTGAACGCGGAAGGTGGCAGATGGAAAGAAGAGGGTTTTTTCTGAGATGAAGAGAGAAGAAGAAGAGAATTTCTGAGAAATTTCAAATGAAAGGGTGGCCCATGCGTAGGGTGGCCACCCCTTTTATATACGTGAAGAGTTCATGGGGAAGCCTAAAAGCCCCTACTGTGGCCTTACACGACGTCGTGTACCACGAGCAGGGGCTTGGGGGGCAGATGTACGCCCTGATTTTCCCACGGGCTGATTAGCGAGCTAAGGTACGACCTAATCATGATTACCAGGCAGACATCCCCAGGACCAGAGCTGCCATCGTAAGGTCCTACCTCCTTAGCTCGGAGTAACCTAAGGGTTCGCCAAGATTGCCTAAGGATTGAGTCCGGACTTGGAAGGCCGCAGGTCGAGTGAAGATCCAGCTCGTAAGCGAGCTGGAGTTGGAGGCTGAGACCCCTTATAAAGTCAACCACGCAAGGTAAACGTGCATATATCAGACATCACGTGTTGGATATATCCCTGACTTCTCGGACACGCAGCAGGAATGTGCGTATTCAGACTCCCACGACTGGTTTGGGTCGTGCGGCCCATTATCCCCTTACCTATTGATTTGACCACACTCATGTGTCAGGTTTAGGAATTAATCATGAATGTCACAGAGTTGACATGATAGGTAAGAAGGTCACGGGATGACCTTCTTACCAACTCCCAGGTGCCTTCTCCTATAAATATGGAGACCTTGGGAGTTGATAGAGGTTGGATTCTCGATTGTAAGAAATACCCTGTAATCAAATACCCAGTATATAGCAATAATACTGACTAGTGGAGTAGAAGGATTTTAACCTTTGAACCACTCAAAATACGTACTTTGAGTCACCATTTCATTTCCTAAGATCATATATCTGTTTCGGTTCAACCTAAGCACTAATCCCTTTCTCTTCTTTTCTTAATTACCTGTTGGTGAAGAACCGCGTTAACAGTAACCTAACCATCTGTCAATCTAATCAAATCCAATCGAATAAGCACAACATAATACAAATATAATAATAGAATAATAAAATACATAATTCTAGACAAAATTGAGCAGCATTTCCCCTATAATAGTGTTCTAACCATCTGTGAACAACAAGTCAAAAAATTCAAACAACACACAATAAGTTTCTTCCTTATAGCTCCGCAGCACACAAACAAATTTTCCAGAACCTACTTCACTAAAACACACAGTTGTCAACCTTCTGTTATCACCGAAACACACAATTTTAATCTCTGAACCTACTTCACTATGGATGAATATTTAAGATATTTAAACCCCTCTAATAAAAGTTTAATAATGCTAAAACAAGAAAGAAGATAATGTATGTACCACTTGCAATTAATAGTCTTTGCTAGCAAATTTACTTCACTTTGCAAAGAGCGCACTTTGCTATTAAATTCACAACCTACAAAACTAAATTAATTAATAAATAAAATATTACTAAACAAACTTCACTAAATAATTAGATTAAAAATAACTTATTATTGAAATTTTAGAAACTTAAAAACTTCAAATGTGTGCTTGAAATCGAAAATTTGAGGCAAAAATCTCATAAAAATCTTTGTTAAAATCACAACTTAAAAATTTAAATTAATTAATTAATAATAGATTACTAAATCTATAAAATAACATAACTATATATAAATAACCTACTTAAATTTCAATAAAGATTACAAATATATAAAATTTTGTAATTAAATAATAATATAAATTAAAAAAAAATATAAACATTATAAACTTGAATTACTATTTTGTATGTAAAATTCAAATTAAATTATTTTTCTTATTTTAGACAATTATTAAATACATTTTAGCAAAACATATTTACATATATATACTTAACAAACATTAAAAATTAATTAAAAAATGTATAATTTTCGGATTAAATAGTAATAAAAAATTAAAAATAGTAAATAATGTGGTATCATCTTAAAATTAAACAATATAGTATATCAAATATACATAAAAATTAATTTTCATACTTTAAACTAATATTTATATAAAATCCACAAATCATATTAAAAAAATGCACAAAAATAATTTTTTTCTACCATTCTGACTATAATACATTGTTTAATCTTGAAATCCTACCTCAAATATGCTTTAAATCAACTTTGTTGAGCCAAAAATCACCCAAAACCGCAACTCATAAACCCTAAAATCCCAATATCAATTCCTTAATAACTAGAGACAATAAGCATGAAAATTATCTTAACGATTATACAACACTTATAAATAATAAAAACTTACCTCAAATGGGACTTTATAGCCTAAAATCGGCCAAAATCGTCAAAAAATGGCCCCGAAATCGCCCAGAAAATCGCCCTTCTCCGCCTCTGGTTCGTGCGCTCGGGGAAGAAGAAAGAAAGGCTGAATATATATATATTAGGCCAAACATTTAATGTCTCCCCTGGGAAGACGTGCCAGACATTTAATGTCTCCCCTGGGGAGACGTCCCATGTGGCACGTCTCCCCAGGGGAGACATTAGATGTCTGGCACGTCTTCCCAGGGGAGACATCAGATGCTCTTACAAGTCTGATATTTTATAAATAAATAATTTTATATTCATATTTTTAAATTAATGTCTCCCACCACTTTTAATGACTTACCTTGGTAGTCATCAACAAGAACTTTTAATGACTTACACCATTAGACTTTAAATATCCCTGAATACTTTTAATGACTTACACCATTGGTGTAAGTCATTATAAAGAGTCATTAAAAGTGAAAATTGTTGTAGTTTGGTAGTGGAAATCCAATGTTTCCATAGGCTTTGTTGAAGATAGCTTGTTGCCAAAAACGTTACAGTAGCTTCCAACTAGTTTTAAAGTGCCTAAATGACCTGTTTTATAGATGGGGTTTTTACTAATGAATTATTTAGGAAGAGTACATGATGTTAGTATCTTTAACCACTGAAAAACGTTTTGTATAACTCAAGTTATTAGCATTTTGGGGTTTCATGTGAAATCTGAAATGTTGACTAGCAGTTTTAACACTGAGACTTTGAGTAATGATTTGAATGGGTTAAATTAATTATTTATAACTGAAATTTTAACTGAACACTTTTATTACATTAAATATTAACTCTATGAAACAATTTCTAAAAAATCTCTATAGGTTGGGAGTTATAATTTTTCTAAATTGATGATTAAAACTACAATTTCTGTAAAATGTGGACAACCTAAACTAATGTTTGAGAACGAGTTTAACCTTGAAGGAGAGCTTTGTTTTTGCTGAAATTTTGTGCAAACATTTATGTTATATCAAAGTTTAGACCCATATAGTCTCATAGAAAAACAATAATTTATTTAGGAATGGCAGCATTCCAAAGATGGGAATTTCTCACAGAATGGATAGTTACCAACACTTACAAAATATTAGGGTTTGCTACAACATTTGGTTATAAAACTTTTTTCCACAATTTCATCATAAGTGGATGTTAAATTTACTCTTAAACATGATTAAACTAATATTTTCTAAATTTTTTATCTTAAGATTTTCTTTAAATTAAGTAAAGGGGTCAAATTGCCCACTTTCAAAAAATAACATTTAAAATTGGTTTTCTTTATAATGAGCAAACTTATTTTTCAAAAAGGGCTACCATTTTAATTAGGCTTACCTTACAAGAATTTTTTTTTCTAAAAATAATTTAATAGATCAAATAAGTCTTAATTTGTAAAAGAAATGGTATCTTTGATATTTCTTTACACAAAATTTTTAAGTAAAGTTTATTGGTGTATTCGATAATTTAACGAACTAAGTAAACACAACTTTTATTAAAATAAATAATCTCAAAGAAAAAAAATTATGTAATGAAAGTTGTAACTAGTTTCTTAGAAATAATCTTTAAGCAGTATTTTTTTAAGAGAATGAAATTGATTTTTCTTAGAGAGATTATTTAATGGCAGTTTTTACAAAAACTTGTAAGAACGTTGTATTTAGACCCCGTCACCATTAGAAGTAGGACACAGAAAACTCATTAATGACTTCGAATACTAAATACTTTTACCTTGAGGACTAAGATAGTTATGGACCGAATTTCGGAAGTGGTATTGGAAACTAGTTTCCCCTACACTTTAGGCTGTATTTTTAAATGTTTAAATGCATGTTAGAAATGTGGTATAACTTAACAAAAGTTAAGGGTTAGATTTTCAATGTCCAAATTGTTAAACAAACTTTCTAAGATAATTGTCATAATTAATCCGAGTCACTGTATGGATTCACTACAATGTCACCTAAGCGGGAAGGCTCACCTCTTGATAAAAAAATCCCGCAAACAAATGCTAAGAAATCCTAGTTAATCTTGACATTGTTGGCTACAACATGAAACATGCTAGTGTATTGTTTGTTATAGTTCTTTACACTAGATTGATTACGGGTTGAATTAGTAATGGCTAGGGGGTAATATTAAGTGTATAAAATGTTCGAATGAAATCATGTGATTACTAGATCATACTGGTATACGAACTGGTGACCAGGCAAGGGGGAAACATGGTCGAATGTCTGTTAAATTGTGACCGGGGTAGGGGGAAGCACATTTGATTGACTATGAACTGATGACCGGGGTAGGGGGAAGCACGGTTGAATGTATGTTGATTTTTAATCGGGGTACTCAGGGGGTAGTTCGGTTTGTGTGTGGATTGATTATTGATATGTGAATCTGGCTAGTTGCCGAGATGTTTAATTTTTGTATTATTGTGAAATCCAGTGTGTGTACTGGGATCACCCTATTATAAATCCAGTGATTCCTAGGTAATACTCGCTCTCGAGTTGGTGACCGTGGTAAGGGGAAGTACGGTCGGCCAATGAAATGTTTAAACAGGTAGTAAGCACCCAATAAATTTTAGTGGTTGGGATCTAAGAGGTGCCCGAACACCTCATCATATTTTTGTAACTCTTCAATGATTTTTGTAGCCATTGCAGATTGATGTTATGCATTTGTTTCTTATATCTGATTGTTCTAGGATTTCCTGCGTCCAGGTGGATTTTGAATTTAGTCTGTTTTTCTGTACAACAAAGCTAATGTTCTGGTTTGAATTTTATACCTTGTTTGATAGGGTTCGGAAGTTATCTGATACCCTAGTGACTTATGCTTCAGTTACTCTTATTAGAACCCCGTCCTTGGGTCGTGTTTACCCAAAAAACGGTTGCTGATGACGTGGCGAGAATTTCTCACACGTGGTTGACACGTGGAAAAAGTACTGCTCGACTATCGACTAGAAGCACACCGCATCATCAGGGTTAATTTTTGGTATGACTAGGCTGGTCGTATAACCTGATTTATTTCCTTAAGCTATAATCTTATAATAACTGCATTGAATATTTCTTCATTATTATCTTGATACGTGATTATTAAGGAAAGATAGGACACGTTGACACATGTAACCCTTCTTGAGCCTATAAATATGCATGGAATAGCTCAAGGGAGGGACTTTTTGACTTTTGATTCCTGAATCTTTTTGCTAAATATTGAGAGAAAAAAGAGCTATAGTGAATTGTACATCGTCTTATTGTAATACATTTAAGGTTTGTGAAACTCAAGAACCCTAGTTCTTTGATCACAACTTTGAGATTCAATAATAACAATATCATTAAATGGACGTAGGTCATTACCATTCTTTGGGGCCGAACCACTATAATTCTTTGGTGTTTTCTTCCTTTCTGTTAGATTATATTTTTCAATTGTCGTTCTATTTTTTGTCGTACATTTGACTCCGTGCCGTTGGCCAAATCGAGGGTCAACAGGTCGTAGTATGTTTTTGTTTGAAAGATTAATCTTACTAAGCTTAATTGCTTACCTAGCTGTTCATGTTGTAGGTAAGGGCAAGGTGTAGCAATGAGCGTCGAAGTCTACTTTACATGTTGCCCGACCTTTGGGGAACTCTTTTTTTTATGGGCACTATTTATTTTTATTCGGAACAAATTTTTAAGTTGACGAAATAATGTAATTGTCTATGTGTGCGCACACGAATTTTAAATTTTTTTTTTTATCTGGATGTTTGGAGGCTATTAAAATTTTTGAGTGAAATGTTTCACTTTATTCTGGTCTTGTAAGTTGTCGGTCTTTACAACCCTCAAGGTTCCGTTAGGCTTTTGGACCAACATTGGATTTGCTAACAACTTGGGATATTGAGCCTCCCGTCCTAAGAAGCTTGTCAACCTCTTCTTTTAGCACCTCCGCCCTTGTCAAGTCAAGTAGCCTTTTTTTTGCACTGGGGCAACATTGGGATCTATATTCAAGGCATGACAGATGATGTTAGGGTCAATACCCATCATGTCTGCATGAGACCAAGCAAACACATCCTGGTTCTCATGAAGAAAGCTCACCATTGCTTCTCAGACTTCCACCTTCAGGTTCCTCCAACCTTCATTTTCTTTTATGGGTTGGCTTCATTGAGGATAACCTCTTCAATCTCCTGAAGGTTCTCTATTTCCCTATCATCTCCAACTCGGGGGTCTAGTTCATTATGGTCCTCCCATTCTTCAAGGACCACTTGGACCTCCATCTCTTTTGAAAAATGTTGCTTGGTATTTGCTCCCTCAATCGCCATTATCGGGTGCTTGAGGGACACATTGTAGCACTGTCAGGCCTCCTTGTGGTCCTTGCAGACTACACATATCGCTCATTTTGTGGGGAACTTCATTCATAAGTGTTTGATGGAAGTGGCTGCTCCAAACTCCACCAGGACAGGTCAGCTCATGAAGGCATTATAAGCAGAGGAACAGTACACCATCACAAAAGTGCAATATTTGAAGGTCTGTAGGAACTTCTCCAAGTGTCACTGGCAGCTTGACCTACCCCATTTGGATTAATTCTTCACATAAGAAGTAGTAGAGGGTCAAAGTGCAGGAGGAAAGATCACTTGTTGTCAGTCCTATTCTCTGGAAGGCTTGTTTGAATAGGATGTTCACTGAGCTCCCATTGTCCACTAGGATCTAAGCGATAATTTTGTTTACAATTTGGGTCTCAATTACCAAATGATCATGGTGTGGGAAGTTCACTCTTCGAGAATCTTCCTCGGTGAAGGTGATAACCTAACCCATCATCCAGGGCACCCGTGACGAAAGGTGGACTAGCGCACAAACTTCGTCATCGTGTTTGAGGGCTCACACATATTTGTTTTGCAAACTCCTCAATGTTCCCCCCCAAAATGGAACCTCCATAGATGATCTCCACTTTTGAATTCACGAGAGGAGGATCTTGGTATTATAATTGGTTAACTACATGGTGAAATTGGTTAGGCACGAAGAGGTGCAAAAGCCATAACGATTTCACTAAAGTCAACATGTGATAGTTGACTTTTAGTATAGGCATTTATAAATAATCTTTTTGGGTCCAAAGTGTTCCCTTGGAGTATATAAGAGTACCCAAAAACTTTGCGAGCATATGGGGATGTTTCGTGATAAGTTTTGGAGAGTCAAGTCAGAGGGAAAAGTGTTGCCTTGCCTCTAGGAGGTGACACGTCGTTCAGTCTTTGAAAGACTACCCAGGCGACGCTTCGTCTGCTTCTAGGTGATGCATCGCCTAGGTGGTCTGTGCAAGACCATACAATGACGTTTTTTGGCTCCAAAATCAAATTAAAATGCTCTAATCTCATTGGTTGAGTCTAATGTGGGTTCCAATACTATTTAAAGGGTTCATTTGAGTTAATTGGTCACTTGATCACTCACCTTTCTCTCTCTCTCTCTCTAAACCCCCTGTCTCTCTAGCTTTCAAGAATACTAGTTTCTCCAAGATCTTCATCAAGAAAGCTTGACTTACATGAAGATTCAAGGCTTGTGAACCCTAATCTCGTTCCGTTGTAGTAGCTTCAAGCAATCTCAAAGAGGAGGCTAGGAATAGGGATTTTTGGAGAACAAATCTTCATTTGTGTAAAGCCTTGGTTACAATTTGTGGTTCATATCATAGACTTGGGATTTTATGTATCAAGGTTCTTCAACATCAATTGTGAATTTTACCACTTGTTCATTTAAGTTTTGCTCTTTGTATATTCTTCCATTAGAGTTTAGATTATCTTTGTTTATTGGTTTAGACTGTAACATACAAAACTAGGTTTATAGCCTCAAATCACCAACAATAAAAAATCTCTATCTCTAAACCTAGGTTTGTATCAAAGTTTGTATATCTCTAAGGATTATCTCCTAACCAAAGCTATGGAAGAAAGCTCCTCAATCTCAGCCCTCAAGTTCATGTCTCTAGATCATGTGAGGCTAGATAGATTCGATGGCTCAAATTTTCTTCGTTGGCAAGACAAGATCGTTGACAAAGATTTGAGGACTTTGGAGGCTTCAAAGGATGGAGATATTCAAGAAGTGATAAACGAAAGGAAGAAAATGGAAGATAATGAGCTCATATGTAAAGGCCACATACTCAATACTCTATCGAACCGTCTCTATGATCCCTACACAAACACTACATCGAGAAAGGAGATTTTAGAAGATCTTGAGAAGAAGTATTAAACGGAAGAAGAATGTACTGAGAAATTCCTCATAACTCAATACATGGAATTTAAATTCTTTGATGGTAAACCCTTACTTCCCCAAGTACCTGAGCATCAAGTAATTATGAATAAGTTATTTAATCTTAGGCTAACATTACCAAAACCATTCATTGCGGGAGGAATTATAGCCAAGTTACCTCCATCTTGGAGAGGCTATAGAAAGAAGATCCTCCATAAGAATGAGAGATATATTTGGAAGAGATCCTAAAGCACCTAAAGATTGAAGAGGACTCTCGTTCTAGAAATAGGTGTATGGAAGAGTCCAATTTTGGGACATCCAAGGCTAATGCCATAGAGAAACTCTCTAAATCCAAAGGGAAAGCCATAAAGAAACCCCACTCAAAGAGGGATACTCATCTAGCCCCTAAGAAGAATGCAGGGCGATTCAAAGATATGAGAGGCCCTTTTTTTGTTTATGGCAAGAGTGGCCACATGGCTAGAGAATGCAAGTATCAAAAGTCCCACAACCATGGATCCAAGGTCAACACAACCAAAGTGGAGTTGGTTGCTACCTTGAGTGAGGTGAATGCCATCCAAGAGAAAGTTCAAGGATGATGGTATGCCACTTGTTCTATGATTCATGTAACTTATGATAGAGGGATCTTCAAAACCTTTGAAGAGTCAAAGGATGGCCATGAGATCCAAATGGGTAATGAGCATAGATCCAAGGTGTTGGGCAAGAGGAATGTTGATCTCTACTTCACATCTAGAAATAAGGTTCTTTTGACGAATTTGTTGTATGTTCCATATATGATTAAGAGTCATGTGAGTGGGAACTTGTTGTGCAAATCGGGCATCAAAGTGGTGTTTGAGTCCAGCAAGCTAATTTTATCCAAGGGGAAATACTTTGTGCGGAAAGGGTATGTCTGTGTTGGAATGATTAAATTATGTATCAAAGAATCAAGTTTTGATAATAACAATGCATGCTCTTCTTCCTCTTATATGCTTGACTTTGATTCAATTACTTTGTGTCATAACAGACTTGCCAATATAGGTTAAGTACATTTAAAAGAGTTATCAAATGTAGTTTCATTGTATGCAATGATGTTGAACATGATAAATGAGAATTATGTATAAAATCTAAGATGGTAAAGAAACCTTATCCAAGAGTTGAAAGAGATACTAACTTGTTAGATTTGATACATAACAATTTATGTGAATTGAATGGAATAATTACTATAGGTGAACATAAGTATTTTATTACCTTTATTGACGATTGTTCTAGATTCACATGTGTACTTGTAGAAGAATAAGGGTGAGGCCTTTAATGTGTTTATAATCTATAAAGTGAAAGTTGAAAATCAATTGGAAAAGAAAATTAAAGAGATTAGAAGTGATAGGGGTTGTGAATACTTTTCCTATGAATTCAATGTGTTTTGTGAGATGTATGCTATAATAAATGAATGTACAACCCCTTATACACCCAAAAAAATGGTATAGCGGAAAGAAAGAATATAACACATGTTGAAATGATGTTATGCTATTACATGTAAATTTGAGTTTTGCATTATGGGGAGAAGCCTTGCTTATCGCTTGTAATATTCTAAATCGTATTCCTCTAAAGAAGAATCAAATTTCACCGTATGAGATATCGAAAGCAAGGAGGCCCAACTTAGAGTATCTCAAAGTGTCAGGGTGCCTTGCATTGCAAGAGCACGAAGCCATCAAATGTGTGTTTGTAGGCTATGGCTCAAATAGCAAGACCTATAGGCTATTAAACATGGAGTCTAATGTGATAATTAAATCATGAGAATTTCTTGTTTGATGACAATAAGCCTGAAGAATCAATCTCATTAGAAGGAACTCAAGAAGAGTTACCTTCAAGGGTTGTAGAGCAACCGATATTTCCTAGATGAAGCCAAAGGCTTAAAGAGGGTAGATCACAAAATAAAACATCTCAAGTGGAAACTCTTTACATATAAGAGGAAAACAACAAGGGAGACACTTGGAAGTATCCTATGGTACTTCAAGTGGAGGATGATCCTCAAGGGACCCTAACTTTTGGAAATAGGCAATAAATGATGAGATGGATTTAATTATGTATAAATGCACTTGGGAGATTGTTGATCTACCAAAAGGATCAATAACAATAGGTTGTCATTGGGAATTTCGAAGAAAATACAACACTAATGAGACCATTCAAGCCTATAAGGCAAGATTGGTGGCTAAAGGGTTTAGACAAAAGGAAGGCATAGATTGTTTTGATTATTATGTACTAGTAGCAAGGACAACATCTATAAGATTGTTTTTTTCCTTATTATCAATAAACAGCCTATATGTTCATCAAATGGATGTCAAAATGACATTCATAAATGGTTAACTTGATGAGGAGTTGTACATGGAACAACCAGAAAGGTTTGTTCTAAGGGGAAATGAACATAAGGTTTGTAAGATTGTTAAATCATTATATGGTTTAAAACAAGTGCCAAAACATTATCATGAGAAGTTTGATGAAGCCATTGTTTCAGATGTGTTTAGACACAATAGTGCGGAAAATTGCTTATATTCTAAGACTTGTGATGACTATGTCATCTTAGTGTGTCTATATGTTGATATTAAGTAATGACATGAAAAGCATAATAGAAACGAAGAGGTTTCTTTCTTCTAACATCAAGATGAAGGACCTTGGAGAGGTTGATACCATACTAGGTGTAACGTCCTGCATTTTTGTGTACTTTTAAATGACTCGGGTCGGGATTTTTTCCTCGAGTTAAGAATTTTAAATAATATTATATTTGTTTGGAAATTATTCTATGAGTTATTGCTAGCCAAAATATGAATTTTGTGATTTAAAAGTCAAGATAAGACTTTCGGTCTTGGACTGACACAAAAACCCTAATCGGGTAAAAATCTCAGAAAATAAAATGAAAAAATATGGAAAATATATTTTGGGCATAAAATACATTCATAAAAATTAAAGTTTGGTCAAAAATAATAAACCTAAGGGAAAATGGAAATTTTAGGGCATTTTATGTTAAATGCTTAATTTTACCAAAATGGGGAATTTTATTCCATGAATGAATCTTAGGTTAAATTTTATTGTGTGATTAATTAAATTAAATGTGAGAGACATTTAATTTAATTATTATGTATTAAGTTTTGTGTTTAAAACTTAATAAAAGTAAAAAAAGGTTATAGGAAGTCAAATTGGATTTTTCTTCTTAGGAATTATTTATTAACCTTTATATAAAAAAAATATGATAACATATAAAACAAATGGGTGGCTGGCCATGTGATATGGTTTATTAGGGTGGACCAATATTTTTTTTTAGTTTAATCCAAATTTAAAGATAAGGATTAAGGCAAGTGGGTAATAAAACACTTGAGTGTTTTTAGGATAATTATAGAGTTGTATAAACTCTTCTAAACCCTCCCCCCCCCCCCCCCCCCCCCTAAAACCAACCACTCTCTCTCTCTCTCTTTCACTATCATCTTTTTTGAAAAACCTCAAGAACACTAAGGAGGCTTGGAAGCATTTAAGCCTTGGTCTAGGAAGGGTTTTCCCTAAGGTAAAGTTTCCATAAACTAGACTTTTGTAAAGTTTTAACCATAGATTTTCATTAGCAAATTATCTATGTTGTTGGGGGGAGTTGGTTAAGGTTTTGAAAGGATTTTGAAGGAGCCAAAGCTAATAGGAAGTTCCAAACCTTAAGCAAGAACAACAAAGAGGTAAAAAGTTTACTTTTTATGGTTATTATTGTATGGTTTTTTATTTTTAAGCATTATTTTGTATATTTAATTCTTAAAGTTTCTTATTGGTGATGTAATAAGGTTATGGTAGTTGTTCTATAATTTTTATGATGCTTGTGTGTTGATTTTTTAAAATAGGGACCAAAACCCCCAAGGGTTTTGTTAGAAACCTTAAAACAAAATACATGTTTTGAGCTATGACTTCCAAGGGGTCAAGCATTAACTGCATATTGATTTTGTAAAATTTAATTGTACTGTGATGTTTTTGAGACTGAGTACATAAAATTGAGCTTTTGAAACACTAAAAAATATTTAAAAATGAGTGAGTTATGCTATTTCAAAGTTTAGGTCAAAAACTGTTTTTTCGTAATCTTAATTTCAAGACCAGGTTTGGACATCCACTGTATAGGGAAAATGAACCTAGTTTTTTCTAAACTTTGGTGGACATATTATTGGCATAACCTAGTATTTCACTGTAAAATTTGGTAAGACAATACTGAACAATTTGAAAGTTATTAAGTGTCAAATTTTGGAAAAAAAATAAGGACTTGAAAATAAGGTCATTTTTACCTCATTGTTGGAAAATAATTTCACCAACCAAAAATAATCCTTTTGACCTAAGATTTTACAAAGACCTAAAAGGTATACCAAAAATGGAATTGGTAAATTTTGGTAACAATCGGGTAAGTAAATTTATAGTTATGAACTAACAAAGTATGTAGTTAAAATGTGAAAAATAGGGTTTTCACACTTTGTGCAAAAATGAGATTTTGGAACTTAAGGTAAAAAGTAAAATTTTGCTTATTGCAAGATAAAAACTTGGCAAGTCTTGAAAATATATTTTGACCTAAAATACCACTTTGAGTTTAGTGGGAATTATTTTTATTAAAGAATTTTTATTCTTTTTAAAAAAAAAAGAATTCATTTATGAATAAGCTAATAATTTAAAAGAGGGTTTAAAACCCTACATTTTGAGAAAATAATAAAGTGAATTATTTTTCTAGTAAGTAAACTTGATTAATTGACTTGGGAAAATTAAATAGTCAAGATGGGAAATTTTTAACGGTTTTCCTAATTAAGACAAATTAGGCAATTTCCTTAAAACGGTATTTAGAGATTAAAACCTTAAGAAAAATAAAAGTAAAATTAATAGTTTATTTTCTTTAAAAATAATTAAGGAATTTAATTAGTATTTTTGAGATATAATACCTGCTAAAATCTTTTATATATTTTACCGACTGTTGAAAGTACGGGTTAATAGCAGAACATTTAAAGAAAAATATTTTTTAGCGTATTGTGAGAAAATACTATTGTGATACGCGAGCCTAGGCATCGAGACCATAGGGTAGGTCTCCCCGAGACTTAGGGTTTAGTCTCAAATATTTTTGTATGAATTTCCTTAATGAGTTTAAACCCCAAATAAGGATCTTTAATCCTTACTAATGATTTTAAAAATGACCAAACTGCCCAAAATAATAATAATGAATTATGAGTGCCATAATTAATCCGAGTATACTGTATGGATAACTACAATATTGGCTAAGCGTAACTGGATTGAACATTGGAGGGTGAAAACCTGCTGAGTGCTAAGGACTCCAAGTAAGTCAACTTATATTGTGTGGCTGCAACAACATGAAACGACTATTGTATTGTATGTTAGTATAGGAACACATGCACATACATACACTGTCGTATAAAGTTTCTTAGAGAAGTTAGTCTAGTGAGTGCTGATTTAGAAAATATGAACGGTAGATATTCGTCATATCCTAGAAAGCTGATCCACGTCACACTGCTTGATTTTATTATGTTTGGTTCATTACCGCGACAAGTGGCCAAGAGGTGAGGATTGTTGGTTAAACCTAGGGGTGCCAAAATGAATGGGACCTAGGGGATCCTGTATAAGTTTTCCCAACACTTATCTAGCACTTTATCTAAAAGTATAGCGTCCTGTCAATTAAATATTGAGGCTAGATTTTGGGCTTTCTTTGTTTATGCTCGATTTATGCCAGTAAACCCTGTATCTGACAGGACTAAAGATCGAGTACTACTGATGTATGTGCTCATGACGAGAATGACTATTAATGTGGGTTCATGGATTAAGGAAAACATTGAGTTCATTGAAAAGGGTCATACCACTGGAGGTCTGGGCCATAGATCTGTCATTACAATGTTGTGCTATAAGGCTGGTATTTCAAAGTTTGTTACTGATATTTGTCAGTCGTTGTAGCAACCTTTGTCAATTTATTTGATGAAGTACTATCCTGAGCCTGCTCTATATGTGCCACATACGAGAAAAAGGGGTAAATGTCGTGTCGAAATGGAGGTGGAAGAAAAGGCTGATCTGGTGATGACAGGAGGTAGTAGTGATCAGAGATTGAAGAACATCAATGATAAGTTGGATTATCTTATCCAACAAAATCAATATATGGTTCAGAAGCAGCACATCATGAATCAATATATGGGTCAACGATATGAATATGTGGTGAACCGTGTGGCTCGCTTAAACAACCTGGTGAGTCAGTGGTCTTTAAATGAATCGGATGAAACTTTTTTTCTCCACCACCACCATATCTGCTGTATGCTCCATTCTATTCTTCGCCTCCACCTCAGTCATTTGCGAGATTTCAAGAACCACAGCCTCCGCAGTCTCAACCTTTCGAGGGACCTTCATCTCAGCCGCCACAACCGCCATACTGAAGTGGCTAGTCAGGTAAGTCTATGTTCTCATTCTTTTCGTACATAACATTGGGGACAATGTTTGGTTTTAAGTTTGGGGGAGAGATTTATTTCTGGTGTTCTTTGCGTTTGTTTTACGGTTTGTTATTTTAATTTTTGTTAGTTGTTTGTTTTGAGTCATGTTTTAGAGTGTAAATTAAGTTTATAATTATTACCATTTGAATATGATTTACTGTTTTGTAGTATAATCCGAAGGAAAAATTGATGTGTTTCTAAAAACAATTTGTGTGCTTGGTTAGAATACTTTTTTTTTCACAGTGATTTGTTGACATTAGAGATTTATTGTTCATAAATTGCAAATTTTATAATTGAGTTATTTTATGCATATTGAATTTGGATTGTGGATTGAAAAGTTTGAAAAAATTCTAGAACCTTCTTGCTTGCTATTCGAGATGAAATTTGAAACAGTGCACATTTAGGAAAATGATATAGGCAATTTTTGAACTGGTTGTGTCTTTCAAGCTAACCCTATTAAATTTTATCCTTAGTCAACCCTTTTGAGCCTTATAACCGTTTTCTTGATTAAAACATTCTTTTGAGCCTAACTGTGAAATAAAATACCATTTACTCTTTTTGACCCGTACCATGAGCATGAAAATTATTATATGAGGGGAGTGAATGTGTAATGGGATGTTTTTATTATGTGTTATTCAAAAATTAATTGTTATTGAGAAAAAAAATTAAAGAAAGAAAAAGAAAAGAAAGTGAAAAATGATTATGTTCCCAAACAATTATCTATTGAAAAATCAAATGTTTGGGGGAGTGTATTGAAAAAATATATATTCTCAATCATTGCACAAAAAAAAGGGGTAACAAGGGATGAGTGGTGTGAAATTTCAGGGAAAGTTTGTTGAGATGGATTGCTTTGGTATGATTAAGCCTACAAATGTCTTTTTATCCACCTATACCTAAGCCTTCTATTAAAACCCTTATAAAGTCCTATTGATTCTTGTTTGTGCATTTGTTTATATTAATGGAGAATAGTAAGTAGTGCAAGCATATGGAATAACTTGGTTATGTGGTTAGTTGGTGAGAATTTGATGTGCATAAAGTGGTTTAATTATTTTATTTGCGAGTAATGAGTAAATGAGCTTTGGCGTTGATAAATTGCAATGAAAGGGTGAAGTAATTGAGACTGCAAATCTAGATTAATGTTCTAAATAGCATGATTGTTTTTCCTGCGAATTATATATGCATAGCAGTATTGAGTGTTTGAATTGGTTAGTTATGTCAATTTGATTTATTTAGACTTGAGTCTAGTTAGATTCTTTACTCGAGGGCGAGTAAAGGTTTAGTTTGGGGGAGTTTGATAAATGATTTTTAGGCTCGTTTATGGTCTAGTTTTAGGATGGCTTTCATTAGTTTAGGATTATTTTATTGCAGAATTATGTTCGTTTGTTCATGTTTCAGGTTTTCCATGCTAAGTTGGTGAAAAAAGTGAAAAAGAGTGAAAGTGGAAGAAAATATAGTTAAGTTGGAGAAAATCATGTTTTTCGAGGTCGATATGTGCGAATTTGGATGCTGACAATAGTGCTACATTGCTATCAAAGGAGCGCCATAGCGCTAGGAAGGCTAGAAAGAACGCTGTTGAATCTGTAAGTAGCGCCCCAGTGCTACAAAGGCAGTGCTACAACACTATCAAGAACTGCAGAGCAGCGCCCTAGCGCTACATCAAGGGCACTACAACGCTAGTGAATAAATTTTTAGGGGATTTTGGCTCTGACTTCAGCGCTACAGTGCTCAAAACATAGCTCTCAGTGCTGTAAACGTGTTTTCCAGATTTTAAACCACTTTTTGAAGGGCAAAATGGTCTTTTCGCATGGGAACCTTGGAAGGCTAGTTAAGAACATTTTTCACGATTTTGAGAGGAGTCTGAGTTTTGTAAACCCTAGATTAGAAGAGGCTGTTGTAATTAGTTTTTCTGTTTCATCTAAATTCAGTAGGTTGATTTTTATGATCATTTATTTGAAGTTTAATTTCATCAAGTTATTTATGAACTAATTTCTTTTATCTAGGGATTAATGTAGTCACTAAGATTTCTATTTAATTTTATTATTACTTTCTATTAATACTTCTTTTCTATTCTAATCTATATGATGTTTGTTTAATGCTAGTAAATACTTGATCACTATTTACTTGATTGAATGGTTTTGATTCAAAATTTGAAAGATGAGAATTGAATATGCTATCATTATATAAACATAGGTTGCATATTGGACGAAAGTACCTGTATGACTTGTGTAGTAATTAGGTTTCCATGTTTAATGCCTTCTATATGTTCAAGTTTATCACAGAAATATGGAAAACCTGGATATAGACTGAGATCATATATCTTGAAAAAGAATAGGAATCAATTATATTAACCTGCTATTAGAATAGAAAGAAGAGATTTAGAATTGATTATTAAAATTAATAAGAATGAACAGTTGATGAAATTAATTCCTAGGCTTTTTATTATTGATTTTTAATTAGTTGATTCATTGTTTTGTTTCCAGTTCTTTAATTTTTGTTCATAGTTTATAGTATTTCTTTTACTTTTAATTATTCACTCAAATTTTAATTCACCAAATAGAATTTGAAAATCAATTAGTGGTACTTGGAAGATAGTCTCTGTGGGACGATATCCACTCTTTCAGAATTTACTACTTAACACAACTACGTATACTTGCGTACATATTTTACAGATCATTTGTCCATATCCAGCAGAGGTCGACTCCCACCGAGGCTAATCCTTCTGTTTGATCGACTAAGAGGGCCAGGGTTGAGGTTGAGTCGATAATGGAGGTTCCTCCTGAGGTACCTCCTATTCTGTGCCTGCTCCCTTATCTGAGCCACACCAGACTGCTATACGGAATCAAGGTGCCATCATGGACCTAGTGTCCCATCTGGAGTAGACAACAATGACTTTTAATGGGATTAATAATGAGGACTTGAGCACCATCCCAACGAAGTCACGCCTTGACATTCAGAGTGTATGTCCTCTATAGTTTTCTTCTTATTTGGTTGGCTTGTGTACTGACGTTTATCTAACACTTGTATGTTTTTTGCAGCCACTGAAGTTGGTCTCCCATGTCCATGATAGGTCTGTAGGGTATACCTCTACACTTTCCAACCTTCGTTCTGAGCTTGAAACTGTCTGCCAAGAGGTGCTGGACCTTAGGCGTGTTCTTGGCTCCAGGGATTCGGACATTGCTGTGAAAGATGAAGAGATCAACACTCTTGGCAGTATCGTGGAGCTCAAACAGTAGGAAGTGACCGAGTTCACTCTCAGGATGACCCAGATGCAGGGAAAACCTGTCGATCAGCTCCAACAGTCTGAAGCTGAGAAAGAGAAGCTGATTGCTGACATGGACCAACTGCGGAAGAATGCTCTTGTCGACAAGGAGCAAGAGGTCAAGGCTGCCCAGGACAAGGCTCGAGACGAGTATTCAGAGATATCAATCTCTTGCTTCTACTTGATCTGGAAGTCCATCAAAGATCTGAACTTTGATTTCCTTCCCCAGAAGACGCGAGCGAAGGTGCTTAGGAAGTGTTTGGCTCGCGAGGCTGCCGAGGCTTAAGGTGGTCTTTTAGTTGATACTCCTTGCCCTAGTTAGTCTTCTTTTTGGTCTTTTTTGTTATGACCACTCAATGTATTGATTTAAATTTTTTATTGCAATGCTTACTAAGTATATCAACTCACAACCCTCATTGGTTCAGGTATCAGTATACTCTGAACACATGTATTTCACGTGCCATACTAACCTTACTCTTTTTTGTTTTCATGCTAACAACCATGGTAATGTGAGTAGTAGGATAATTCACATAGTACCATGAACAAAACAAGCCAGGTCGACCACCCCATGGGTGATAGGCCGACCACCCTATAGGTTGATGGATTGGCCGACCACCCTATAAGGGTCATGGCTAGAAGTCTCCACACCAATGCCTTTTTGTTTTTAGTTTTTGCATTTTCGAAACATATGTTGAACAAATGTCCTAGAAAAACATGAGCTTGCTTAGTATCTAAGGTCATGTCATCATTGCTTCTGTATACCCTAATCGGTATGACTATATGCCCCCCAAGTGATCATGGGTTTTAAAGCCTTGGTCACTTGCTACTTGACGATGCCTTGCTTCGAGTCTTTAGACACTTAATACTATACTTTTCACCAAATGATGCATGTAGAAAATGCTTGTCCCTCTTTGGTATTCGGGTGATGGTTTCATACTCAATATGAATGATACCTATACACTAATGCATATTGTGTAGCAAGTCTCGATCACGATCTACATAATCACTCGTGTACTCATTATATTGATTGTAGATAGAAGTGTCTAAGTTCGACCAACCAGGTCTAGATGGGCTAATCGAGCTTGTAACGACTATTAGATCAAATTATCGATTGGTCCCTCAAGGACCAGATTTGATTACGATCCGATGATGGCAATTTGTCATCGGACCAGTCTCTTTTTTGATCGTATGGGTCGATAGGTTCCTTCAAGAACCAGGATCGAACGTGATCAATATATGGCGACTGGTCCTCAGACCAGTCTCTTTTGTTGATCGTATAGGTTGATAGGTTCCTCAAGAACCAAGATTGAACATGATCAAATAAATTGGCGACAAGGTCCTCAGACCAGTCTCTTGTTTTGATCGTATGGGTCTATAGGCTCTTTAAGAACCAAGATCGAACATGATCCATAATTTGATGACAAGGTCCTAGCACCTGTCTCTCTTATTAATCGTGTGGGTCGATAGGTTCCTCAAGAACCAAAATCAAACATGATCAAATAGTTTGGCGACAAGGTCCTATGACCTGTCTCTTTTTTGGATCATATTGGTCGATAGGCTCCTCAAGAACGAAGATCGAACATGATCCATTAATTTGGTGACAAGGTCGTAGCACATGTCTCTTGTTTGGATCATATGGGTAGATAGGCTCCTCAAGAACCAAGATCGAGCATGATCCATAATTTGACAACAAGGTCCTAGGACCTGTCTTTCTTGTTGATCATGTGGGTTGATACGATCCTCAAGAACTAGGATTGAACATGATCAAATAGTTTGGCGACAAGGTCCTAGGACCTGTCTCTTGTTTGGATCGTATGGGTTGATAGGCTCCTCAAGAACCAAGATCGATAATGATCCATTAATTTGGCGACAAGGTCCTAGGGCATATCTCTCTTTTGGATCGTATGGGTCGATAGGCTCCTCAAGAACCAAGATCAAATTGGAACCATTAATTTGGTGACAATGTCCTAGGACATGTCTCTCTTTTAGTTTGTATGGGTCGATAGGCTCCTCAAGAACCAAGATCGAACATGATCCATTAATTTGGCGACAAGGTCATAGACCTATCTCTCTTTTGGATCGTATGGGTCAATAGGCTCCTCAAGAACCAAGATTGAACATGGTCCATAATTTGATAATAAGGTCCTAGGACCTGTCGCTCTTGTTGATCGTGTGGGTCGATAGGCTCCTCAAGAACCAGGATCGAACATGATCTAATAGTTTTGCGACAAGCTCTTTTTTGGATCGCATGGGTTGATAAGCTCCTCAATAACCAAGAACGAACATGATCCATTAATTTGGCGACAAGGTCCGAGGACCTGTCTCTTGTTTGAATCGTATGGGTCGATAGCCTCCTCAAGAACCAAGATCGAACATGATACATAATTTGATGACAAGGTCCTAATACCTCTCTCTCTTGTTGATCGTGTGGGTTGATAGGCTCCTTAAGAACCAGGATCAAACATGATCAAATAGTTTGTTGACAAGGTCCTAAGACACGTCTCTCTTATGGATCGTATGGAACAATAGGCTCCTCAAGAACGAAGATCGAACATGATCCATTATTTTTGCGACAAGGTTTTAGGATCTGTCTCTCTTTTGGATCGTATGGTTCGATAGGCTCCTTAGGAAGAAAGATCAAACATGATCAATTAATTTGGTGCTAAGGTCCTAGGACCTGTCTCTCTTTTAGATCGTATGGGTCGATAGGCTCCTCAAGAACCAAGATCGAACATGATCCATTAATTTTGTGACAAGGTTGTAATGTCCCAAATTTCCTAATAAGGTTTAGGACCTTGATTAGGAGGCCGGGAGGGCCATAATTGATTTATTATAGTATTTAATGATTATATGCATGTTTACGTGACTTATATTATTATATGATGGTGAATGCATGCATATGGGAAAATTTATTATTGTGAGGGTATTCTGGTAATTTGGCCGCTGTGGGCGTAACTGTATATCTTGGGTGCATGTTTGTGATTAATTAATATAGCCACATTATAAGGTGGATTGGTTCGAGCTAGTCGACATAAGACGATCATGAGATGCGAGAGTTCGGTCTGATCATAACAGGTATAAGTTCGGGGCTCGGGGTGAGTCTCGGGGTGAATTTATTGATTAGAGCATTACCGGGAATTAAAGGGTAATTGGATATGGCTTATTGGTGTTTGAGAATATTGGGAATAGCGGGAATTGGAGGGTGTTATTTGTGATTAATGAAATAGGTGTGAAAGGACGGTTTTGCCCTTGGTGGTTGCTAAGGTTTTATTTTAGACCTAAGGGTATTTAGGTCTTTTTACCCTAAGAGATATATATCAGCTTTTAAGTGTTAGAAAGCTGTGGAAATTCAGGGGAAAAAAACAGAGCTTCTCTTCCTTCTCTCCCGATGGATTCTCTTCCTCTTTTCTCTTTGGATTTTCAAGCTCAGTTTGAGGAATTAAGCCAAGGAACCAAGCTTAGCCAAGCTAGGGTTGTGCTCCACCATTGAAGAGGGTGTGTTTCCAAGATTGAGGTGAGTTTCTAGCCATTAGAACTCTTGGTTCTGCTCTGTTTTCTATGTTAAGCTTCTGCTGGTTTTTGAGTTGGAAACTTGGGAATTGGTTGGAGTTTTGGCTAGGGTTCTTGGGGTTGTTGTCCTTAGGACATGTGGGGATGGTTTTTGGGTTCATTTGGCACCAAAAATGGGATTTGGAAGCATTGGAATCGAGTTAGAATTGAGGAAGTCGAAGAAGGAAGTTTCTGGGGTGGTGCTGTCTGGGGTAGCGCTACAGCGCCCATCAGAGGGCACTATACCGCTACACAGGGTTTCAGTAGGGCGGTTGTGTTTCTGTCTTGAGCGCTGGGGCGCTAGAAGGGCAGCGCTGTAGCGCTACCCTGTTCCTTCAGAACCCTGTTTTGGGTGTTTTTAAGGGTTTTTGACTTGGGGTTTCAATCTTTAAGGCCCGGGATCGAATCTACTCACTATGTGGGCATGTTTCGAGGTCCCGAGAGTGGGGTTTAGGTTAAGACCCTATCTTTGGTGATTTTCATTAATTGGAGATTGTTTTGTTTATGACTAGGTGACCGTCAAAGGATTGAGGATCGATCGTTCTCAGGGGTCGTTCTTACTCTAACTCTCACTCGAACCGGAGGTAAGAAAACTGCACCCTGTGTATATGTGACATGCATGGCTATTATGATGCATGTTGATTGTCTACCGGGCATGACATGCGTGGTTATTATAGATGCATGACGGTTGATTATTATGTATGACATGCATGGCTATTCTTGATGCATGTTGGTTGGCTATTAAACGTGACATGCATGGCCGTTGTTGGTGCATGTTGGATTGTTGAATATGTTGCACATGATGCATAAGAAACATGTGATTAGGACATGCTTTATATACTGGGTATGATATTGTTCAGAGCTTGAGCCTCTGTGGTTGCGCATGGTCCTATTTGTACTGGTATCTGTTAGTAAGCATGCTAAATACCTTGTTTATGGATATTGGACATGTGATATGTGTTTGGTGGCATGGCTTACTTGTGTATGGCGCTGGCTTATTATTCAGAATCGACAATAGTGTCAGATCCGTCTGTGAAGCTGTGACTTATTAGTTAAGTTCACCACGGGCTGAGCACTGGTCGTGCTTTACCGACCCAAGGGTCAGAGGTGGCAGTGCGTTGTGAACGCCGGGCCAAATAAAGATTAGATCTAATCGAGGTTGGCATTGAATGACTCATATGGGGTATTAATGCTGGACCGACCGGAAGGTCAATAAGAACTATAAGCGCTTGCCTGGTCTATGACCAGATGTTTATGGCCAAGGTATATGACCCCGGTGACTATTTGTCACATGGCAAGGGACGCTGTCCATTGCACGACTCTAGAGTCGGAAGGAAGGTTATGTTGGTGACCATTCACCATGCACCTGTCCTAACCAAACTTATGAAAGGATCACTTACCAGTTAAGCCCTGGTGACCCTATCGTCACATGGCTGGAAGGAGCGATGCTCATTATTGTGACTTTTGGCTATTGTCACCTATTTTCTTGGAATGATAGTCCTGAATGGCTATTATGATCGTTGTTGACATTATAGCATACTTTATTGGGTTTTCTTGCTGGGCTTCGGCTCACGGGTGCTACGTGGTGCAGGTAAAGGCAAGAGGAAGCTGGACCATCCTTGAGTTGGAGAGCTTAGGTGATGATGTGTACATATGCAGCTGCTCGTCCGCCACGGCTGAGGTTTAAAGTGGAACTAGGGTTGAACCCTGTTTTGTCGCTTAGAACGGCCTGTTGTAAATATTTTCTATAATAAACTCTGAAACTTTATTTTCGGGATCCCAGTGTATATAGTAAACGTTATAGTGAAACGTTACATCTTAACCAAAGTTTTTAATCCTCAAACCGCTAATCATACTTAGTTCACGGTTTTGGCCAAATGACTCGATTAGCGAGTTTAGCACTGTTTACAAGGCACACCGTAACGGTCCCTGGAGTTTGGGGCGTTACAAAGGTCCTAGGACTTGTCTCTCTTTTCAATAGTATGGGTAGATAGGCTCCTCAAAAACCAAGATCGAACTTGTTCCATTAATTTAGGAGACAAGGTCCTCGGACAAGTCTCTTGTTGAAAGTAATTTAAAGAATTAAGAGAAACTTAAGAAATTAAATTCATTCATTGTAGCATAATGGCTATTTCATAGATAATTTGAAAATAATACATTTGCAAATTAAAACTCATGTCGCTGCTAAACAGCTTCACTGATAGTACTGGCGGAGGTGTTCGCCATTCTAGTAGTTTTTTATTAGTTCTCCATTCAGTCATGCTATTTTTTATGTCCCTGGTGGGATCACCTCCTCCACAAGGTATGACCCTTCCCAATTAGGTCCTAGTACCCCTTTAGAAGTGTCCTTAGTGTTTAGGAACACCCTCCTGAGTACTAAGTCTCCAACTTGGAATTTTTTATCTTTCCCTCTGGAATTGAAGTATTTGGCCACTTTTTGTTGATATGTTGCTACTCCGAGACTTGCCTTTTCTCATCTTTCTTTGATTAATTTGAGCGACTCTTCTATTAGTCGATGGTTCCTCCCTTGATTGTATGTCTCTCTTCTGTGGGATGGGGGAGTGGTTCAACTAGAAACATGGCTTCATGAGCAAACGCCAAAGAGAATGGGGTATGGCCTGTCGCCATTCGAGCCGTCATTTGATGTGACCATAGGACCTCCGGAAGTAATTCTTGCTAGGCTCCTTTGGCTTGTTCAAGGCGTATCTTCAGAATGTCTTTGATAGTCTTGTTCACTGCTTCTACTTGACCATTAGCTTATGGGTGCTGTCGAGGAAGAGCTCTTTGTGATTCCATGCCTCATACAAAAGTTGGTGATCTCTTTGTGACTTTCTGGCTAACCGCTCCCCAGGACTGTCTCGGATCGTGCTGCACAGACATATCACATATATATAGCATTTATCACATTTATACCCCTAATATCTAGACGGGGCCCACATGCACATTTAACTCAACTAAACATGCATCATTATCATATATTCACATAAATCCACATATTAAATCATTTATTGCCCTCCAGACACACTAATCAAGGCCCTAAGCCCTATTAGAAAATTCGGGTCGTTACACCGACCTAGGAAACACCCTGTTTTTCCTTCCCTTTTCTTTCCTTCTTTTCTTCCTTTTCTTTCCTTTAGACATCTATTCCTTTCTACAAGTTCCACTAAGCATAAAGATTAATATTATCTATCCCTTATAAACCAAATGACCACAATACCCTCCCATAAATCCTAAGTCTTTTAATCCACCTAGGGGTATTTTGGTCATTTCACCCAATTCCCGCTAATTCCTCGAGTGTCTCAAATATTTACCGCTAACCTCCCGACTCATAACTAATCACCAGTTATATTCTCCAATATCAAAATAGACCCCAATATATTCTCTAAATTCCTATTTATACCCCTAGGCTCGCTCCGAGCCGGGTATAAATCCTCGTCGTGACTTTTTCGCTAACTCTCTCACTAGGATCGTCTCGAATCACAGATCACAAATATATCCACATAATAAGGGTTTCAATTTGAACTCTAGGTCGGTTTTTATGTTTTAATGAGATTATGGGATAGATTTTGCAGTGTTTATAGTGATTAGGTTTCCTTGATACGAATTCTATAATTAATTCTGGGTGTAGGGGTTGAACTGAGTGTGAATTGGTAAATTTGGCTGAGGAAAACATAGTGAAAACATGTAGGATTTCTGGGTTTTGGGCTCGAGTCGCGGCCCTGTTCTTCAGGCATCGCGGCCCATGTATGTTAAGAGGCTTGGGGAGCCTTTGATTTTGCTCAGGCACCACGGTGCAAGTAGGGCACACCGTGGCCCATTTCCCCAAGTAGAGAGCCCAAAGTCTCTCTAACCAAATTAGGGTTTTAAACTCGAGAACCCAAATATAAGGGCTCGGCAAGGATCCTACTACCCAGTTTAGTAGGATTCAAGGTCCCGGAGGCTAGAATACTATTTTGAAGTTCTTAATTGGCTTAGGGCCTGTGGATGTTATTATTATTGTGTTGTTCCAAGGTTTTACCTCCAATGCTTGGGTTTAGGGGATCGCGCTCGCGATCACACTAAACAGTCAGCTCGGGACACAGGTAAGAAAACTGTTTGTGCCCATAGAGTGGGGCATGGCTCGATTATTTATGTTGAATGTTGTGTGTGAATATTGGTAGTTGTTACGCTATGTTTGCATGGTTATGATTGATCGGCGAAGGCTAGGATCGGCAAAGGTCCAGATCGGCATAGGCCGAGATTGGAGAAGGACGAGAATGATGATAAGCATGTTGAATGCAGGCCGACCGACAACAAGCATGCTGAATGTGGACCGCCATGGCATGGCCATATAGGGTGTTGTACTCACCCGTTCAGTGAAGACTGTGAACCCAGTGCCTGGTAAAGCTTCTGGGTCGCATAGGCCATTATGTGAATAATCTACTATCTGTTTAAGTTGTGTATTACTGGTTTGAGTTGTCATATGTGATGTGTTGCATTTTCTTGTTGGGCCTTGGCTCACTAGTGCTCTATGGTGCAAATAAGGGCAAAGGAAAGGCTGACCAAGCTTGAGTTGGAAGGCATGGAGCAGCGTGTAAATGTTCGGCCTACCCGGCCACCACGACCGGGGTTGTTTGAGGGACATGTTGTAGACATTTGATTTTGTCTCTTAGGTCGACTGTACCATAACTTTTGAATTGTAAATATATTTTAAAATAGTATTTTCAGATCCCAGTGTATCACTTTTATAACTTTAATGGAAATCCGACCCTTTTACACTTAATTTTTGTTAAACGAGTCTTTAGTTTAACTTAATCTCACTTTTCGATCAAAAACCTTGATTATTGAGCTAATGGCATGTTTTCAAACACACCGTAATGACTCTAGGGTAGTAGGGCGTTTTAAGTACCCATATAATGAGACGGGGTTTTTCATCCTTCTTGGTCATAAGATACCTGATAGTTGAATGGTCAGATTACACAATACCTTATTTCCAATGAGAAACAGTTAGAACTTGTCAAATGCATTTACAATGGCTAGAAGTTCTTTCTCTGTGGTAGCATAATTTAGTTGAGCATCATTTAATGTTCTACTAGCATAGTATATGGTTCTAAATATGTTGTCAATACGTTGCCCCCAAACTGCTCCTATCACGTAGTCACTAGCATCACACATAAGCTCGAACGGGAGATCCCAATTTGGTGCAACAACAATAGGAGCTAAAATTAACTTTTCCTTAAACACCTTAAAGGCATGTAGGCACTCCTCATTGAAGTCAAATGTGATACCATTCATTAACAAGGTTGATAATGGTTTTGAAATTTTCGAGAAGTCTTTATTAAACCTTCTATAAAATCCCGCATGGCCTAGAAATCTTCTCACTCCTTTCACTGAAACTGGAGGTGGTAGATTCTCAATACTTCAAATTTTTTTCTGATCCACCTCGATGCCTTTATTAGAAATCTTGTGCCCAAGAACAATTCCCATGTTCACCATGAAGTGGCCCTTTTCCCAACCCAAAACTAGATTAGACTCTTCACACTGTTGCAAAATCATCTCCAAGTGTCTCAAACACTCATCAAAAGAAGACCCAAATACCGAAAAGTCATCCATAAAAATCTCAATGCTTTTGTCCACCATATTAGAAAATATTTCCATCATACATTTTTGGAATGTAGTTGGAGTATTGCAAAGCCCAAATGTCATTCTCCGAAAAGCGAAAGTGTCATATAGACATGTAAAAGTTGTATTTTCCTAATCCTTTAGTGCAATAGCTATTTTATGGGACCCCGAGTAATCATCCAAAAAATAATAATAACTATGGTCCGCCAGCCTGTCCAGCATTTGATCCACAAAAGGCAAAGGAAAATGATCTTTCCTTGTTGCCTTATTCAACTTGCGGTAATCTATGCAAATTCTCCATCCCGTCACAGTACAAGTCAAGATGAACTCATTATTCTCATTCTTTACCATAGTCATTCCACCTTTCTTAGGAACTATTTGTACCGGGCTCACCCAAGCACTGTCAGACATTTGATAAATCACACCAACATCTAACTATTTAAGAATTTCCTTCCTTAACACTGCTTTCATAACTGGATTTAATCTTCTTTGAGCTTCAATGGATGGCTTGCTCTCATCTTCCTTAAGGATCTTATGCATTACTGTTGATGGGATTATTCCTCTAATGTCTGCCAATGTCAACCCAATAGCCAACTTGTGGGCCCGAAGCACTTTCAATAGTTTCTCCACCTCCACTTCAGATAGAGAAAAGGACACAATTCTTGGTAATGTCTCTTTCTCACCAAAGTAAGCATAATGAAGGTGGTTTAGTAGGGGATTTAATTCTAACATCGATAGCTTTTCAATAGAAGACAATGGTCTTTCATGCCCTTGTCCCAACTCTTCAAAAAAATTTATGTAAAAAGGCCCATAAGAATTTACCCATTTGACATACTCTGTGACCTCACTATTATCTTCATCATCTTCATCAACCAGTGTCAATGCCAACTCAAGAGGATCATTGCTCAAACTTCTCCCAGAAACGCTCCTTCTATCACAGCAACATTGTAGCTGCTCTCGCTTGCTATTGGATAAGACATTGCCTTAAACACATTAAAGACCACTTCATCTCCTTGAACCCGAAGCCTTAACTCCCCTTTTTGTACATCAATCAGTGCTTGGTCCACGACCAAGAATGGTATTCCAAGAATAATTGGGACATCAGTATCCTCTTCCATGTCTAGAACAATGAAGTCCGCCGGAAAATAAAATTGTCCACCTTCACTAAAACATCTTCAATGATACCCCTTGGATGCTTCACTGATCGATCTGCTAACTGAAAAGTGACTGTGGTTGTTCTTGCTTCTCCGAACCCAAGTCGACAGAACAAAATAATGGCATCGGGTTGATTCTTGCCCCCATATCACATAATGCATGCTTACTCAAACTTTCCTATGGTGCATGGTATAGTAAAACTCCCCGGATCTCTCAGCTTTTGGGGTAGCTTCCTTTGCGAAATTGCATTGCACTCTTCTTTCAATGCCAAAGTTTCATAGTCTTCCATCATTCTTTTCTAACATAAAATCTCCCTCCTGAATTTTACATAACTTGGAATTCACTCTAGAGCTTCGAAAAATAGAATATTGATGTGTAGCTTTTCAAAGTGTAATGCCCCGAATTTCCTAATAAGGGTTAGGACCTTGATTAGGAGGCCGGGAGGGCCATAATTGAATTATGATGCTATTTAATAATCATATGCATGCTCATGTGAATTATATTATTATATGATGGTAAATGCGTGCATATGGGTGTATTTATGATTATAAGGGTATTTTGGTAATTTGGCCGCTGTGGGCATGATTGGGTACTTTGGGTGCATGGTTGTGATTAATTAGTATAGCCACATCATAAGGTGGATTGGTTTGAGCTATTCGGCATGAGACGATAGTGAAATGTAAGTGTTCGGTCTAGTCATAACGAGCTTAAGTTCGGGGCTCGGGGTGACTCTCGGGGTCATTTTGATGATTAGAACATTACCGGGAATTAAAGGGTAATGGGATATGATTTATTGGCATTTGAGAATATTGAGATTAGCGGGAATTGGAGAGCGTTAATTATAATTAACGGTATAGGTTGGAAAGGACAATTTTGCCCTTGGGGTGGCTTTAGGGACCTTTAGTGACCTAGGGGTATTTAGGTCATTTGGGTTGGATTTATATGGACTTGAAGGCTGTAGAAAATACAGAACAAAACAGAGCATCATCCTCATCCCCTTCTTTCTCTCCCGTGCATCTTTTCCCTCTTTTCCCCTTTGGAATTTTGAGAGCCAACTTGAGGAATTAAGCTAGGAGATCAAAGGTGGGAGTTTAGGGTCATGATTCAGCCATTGAGGGGGATTCAAAATCAAGTTTGAGGTAAGTTTCAGCCATTAGTTTTATGGTATACCCTGTTTTTGGTTTTAAACTTTCAACTTGTGATTTCTTGGTAAATAGTTGGAATTAATGGAAGTTTGATTTATGTTTACCTTGGGTTTTGAAGAGGGTTTGATATAGGTGATGTGTAGTGGTTGAATTGGGTGTTAGGTTGAGGTTTGGGACATGTTTGAGGGTTTGGTTTCGAGGAAAAACGCAAGGGAAGCAAGAAAAGGGTTTCTGGGGAAGATTTTGCCTATGTCTGAGGGTGAGCCGCGACATGGCTAGGGAGGGTCGCAGCCCATGGAGGCAGTTTTGGCCAGAAAAGGGTTTTTGACTTGGGGATGCTTGCCATAGGCCTCGGGGTCGATCCTACTACTCTGTTAAGTGTGGATTGATGTCCCGGAGGCTAGATATTGGTTTGGGAACCTATGTTGATCATTTATATTGATGGTATCCTATATTTGGTTATGACTAGGTGACCGCTAAAGGACTAAAAGTTGATCGTTCTCAAGGGTCGTTCTTTAAATCATTCTAGCTCGAATCTGAGGTAAGAAAACTGCACCCTGTGGATATGTGACATGCATGGCTATTATTGATGCATGTTGGTTGATTATTAAACGTGACATGCATGGCTATTATTGGTGCATGTTGGATTGTTAAGTATAATGCATGTGATGCCTGAGAAACATGTGATTAGGACATGCTTTGAGTACTAAGTATGATATTGTTCAGAGCTTGTGCCTCTGGGTTTGTGCATGGTCCTCATTGTATTAATACTTGTTAAGTAAGCATGCTGAATACCTTGTTTATGGATATTGGACCTATGATATATGTTTGGTGGCATGGCTTACTTGTGTATGGCACTGACTTATTAGTCAGAATCGGCAATGGTGTCAGATCCGTCTGTGAGGCTGTGACTTATTAGTTAAGCTCACAACGGCTTGAGCACTTGTCGTGTTTCACTAACCTGAGGGTCAGAAACGGCATGAGCGTCGAGGACGCAGGGCCGAATGAAGATTAGATCTAATCGATATCAGAATTGAATGGCTCTATGGCATTAATGCTGGACCGACCCTAAAGTCGATGAACTTATAAGCGCTTGACTAGTCTAAGACTAGCACTCAGAGCCAGGACATAGGGCCCCGGTGACTGTCTGTCACATGGCTAGGGAACGTTTCCATAGTTACGACTCTAGAGTCAGGAGGAAGGTTATGTTGGTGACCAATCACCATGCACCTATCCTGTTGAAGCTAGTGAGATGCTCACTCGTTTGTTAAGCTCTGGTGATCCCATCATCACATGGCTAAAGGGTGTTGTCCCCACATTTGTGACTTTTGAGATAGTCACCTATTTGCTTGGACTGTTGGTCCTGAACAATTAATACAATTAATGTTGATATTATATCATGTTGTATTGGGTTTTCTTGCTGGGCTTCGGCTCACGGGTGCTTTGTGGTGCAGGTAAAGGCAAAAGAAAGCTGGACCATCCTTGAGTTGGAGAGCTTAGGTGATGACGTGTACATATGCAGCTGCTCGTCCGCCACGGCCGAGGTTTAAAATGGAACTAGGGTTAAACCCTGTTTTGCCGCATAGAACGGCCTGTTGTAAATATTTTCTTGTAGTAGACTCTAAAATTATACTTTTGGGATCCCAGTATATATGTTAAACGTTCTAGTGAAACGTTACATCTTAACCAAAAATTTTAATCCCTAAACTGCTAATCATACCTAGTTACACGATTTTGGCCAAATGACTCGATTAGCGAGTTTAGCACCATTTACAAGGGACACCGTAACGGTCCCTGGAGTTGGGGCATTACACAAAGACCACCAAAAACTTGGAAATTTTTTTATCCAGAGATTTTTTTCAAAGTCTCTGAGGATAAGGAATTGTGACGCTAGAATCAACAATAATCAGTGGGGCCTTGTCTGTAGGAGGACGATCTTCAGTATCCTCCTACTCAACTGAGTCAACAGGGCAGATTATAATTCATTAGGCTTTTCAATGGGGACTGGTGGTCTAGGCTGCTGAGAAGATGAAGCTTGAGGCATGGGCTGCTGAACCACAGGTTGTTGAAACTGTGCTACAAATTGCAGTTGCTGACCTTGATTATTTCTCCAAGAGAAATTAGGATGATTTCTCCATCCAAGATTAAATGAGTTGGAGAATGGGTTGTTATAAGGCCTCTGAATGTTTCCAATGGCTTGAACCTGAGCTTGATCCATGGGTATATTAATGTTGGGGTTTGTTGCTATACACTAATCGAAAGGATGTGGACCCCATAGATTTCACAAGCATTATGTATCTGCACGACGTTGAATACAACAGTGTTCTGCTGCAACTGCTTAGTCAATGCTGCAACTTGAGTAGTTAAAGCAGTGATTGCATCTAATTCATTAACCCCAACTACCTTTTTTTTACCAGTTGCACGCTCATCAGACCATTGATGGTTGTTTGTAGCCATATCTTCCAATAACTCATATGCCTTGCTGGCACTTTTGCTTATAAATGTCCCTCCAGTTGTGACATCAATTATGGTGCGAGTAGTACCGGACAAATCATTGTAAAAGTTGTGGACCAAAATCCACTTTTCAATGCCGTGATGAGGACACTTTCTCAATAGTTCCTTGAACCTCTCCCAAGAGTCATATAAAAATTCACCCTCAAGCTGCTAAAATTTATTGTTCTCACCCTTTAATTTAGCAGCCTTTGATGGAGGAAAGAACTTGGCAAGGAATTTCTGAGCCAACTCCTCCCAAGTATTTATAGAATTGGTTTGAAGGGAGTTTAACCAACTTTTAGATCTTTCTTGTAGCGAGAATGGGAATAACCTCAACCTAATTGCATCGTCGCTCACCCCATTATACTTGAACGTTGCACATAGCTCCAAAAAATAAGCTATGTGCATATGAGGATCTTTTGAGGGGAGTCCACCAAATTGAACTATGGACTGGACTATTTGTAAAATTGCTGGCTTTATTTCGAAATTGTTTGCAACAACCACCAGTGGTCCAATGTATGAATGTACTCCTGTAACAGTAGGTAGTACATAATCTCTAAGTGTTCGTGCATTTTAGTCCTGAGTTGCATAGGCACCTACATTAACATTAGGCTCATCATCCTAACATCCCCCATACTGATGTTTGTCCATTTATTTCTTCAGTTCTACTTGCAATTTTTCTCTATCTCAAGATTTATAGGAGCTAAACTATCAACTCTCCTTATGATGCGCATATAACAATAGTACCTGAAATGGAGATCACAAAACGCACACAAACCAAATTAGAAAAATGATCAAGTAACAAACCAAATTAGAAATAAAATTAAGTATTTTGACATTTATAATATTTCAGTCCTCGGCAAGAGCGCTAAAAGCATGTTGTGAAATTTTTGTACGCAAGTGCACGTAATCGTAAACAAGTAGTATAATCAACTAGAGTGTCGAACCCACAGAGACTGTTTACTAATTACCAAGAATCAATCTTTATTTCTAATTGATTTGACGAATATCAAATTACAAATATTTCTAAATGAATGAAATAAAAAAAAAACTAACAAGAACAATAAAGAACTCAATAATAAATATTCTAATTCAATGGATAAAAATATAGTGTTATTAACTTCATCAACTATCCACCTATGCTTCTCTAATTCAATTTCCAGAATTCATATCTCTATAGTGATAGCAGATTACAATTGCAAATTATATTCTTAATAGGACATATAACTCTCTACATCTCTGCGTTAAATTAAACAAATTGCAAGCATTAAACATGTCATCCCTAAGCCACACAAATTATACGGGGGCTCTTTTCCAATAAAAACTTATGATTATTTGACTATAGCGTATTTATCATTCACTTTTAAGATGCTAGGTTAAAATCATATACACCATGCAATTAGTTGCCAATTAATCACAAGCATTAAACATAAGTCGAATAATTCACAATATTGATAGGAAATTCATAAAAACTGTATTAGATAATCATAAGATTTCAAAAAGAATCCATTAACACCCTAAAAATAAAATTAGTTCATGATAAACATGATAAAATCAATTAAACTAAGTATAGACATCACTCAGTAGCAATTAATATAACGAAGAAGAAGTAGAAAAAGAAAAATCAATTAAGAAGTCGTAGATCTTTAATCCTTTTCCTCTAGCTAGTGTTCTCTTGAGTCTCTCTCTAAGGTTCTCCTTTAAAAAAAATTCATAATGATGCTTATATAGTTGCCTATGTTTTAAATGTGAAATTCCACTTTTGCCCCTGCTAAAAATGCCCTAGTTTGCAGTTTGATCGACTAAAGAACTACGACACTATATTGCAGAGTCGTGACTCATGTACAAAATTGAAAATACATCTTGCCTCTGCCTTGACAAGTACTGCGGCCCTTAAGGTATTGCACCGTGGCTCTAAATCCGAAAACAATAGCGTCGCGACCCTTAATCCCATGTCATGACTCAAATTTCCTTTTCACCAAAACTTGTCTTTTCGATCCCAAAAATAGTGTCAATGATCAAATCTACTTCGACGTCTATTTCCTAACTCAAAATCCCACAAAATCTCCATAACTTGGTCCATTTTTCAATTTTTTCAATGGATCTTGAAACACTAGCAAACACAAGCAACGAAAGCATCCTACTGCAAAAACATAGCTAACTAAGCACAAAAATTCCCTAAAATAACTCTCCAAGCCACTATAAAACTAACCTATCAATGAACGTCATACAAGACGCTTTTTTTAAAAGTCCATAGCCCCCAAAGGTTGGGCCACACGTACACTCAGTAAATAGACTTCAACGCTCACTTCTCCGCTTTGCCCTTACCTTTTCCTACAATATGAAACAACTAGGTTAGCGATAATGCTTAGTAAGTAAAACTTTACAAACATGAAAGCAAACAGATCAACCAAGTGTTAAGAATAGAATCATTGACATAGTATTAAACCACTTACTAGAATTAGAGTTCTGGATATAATCCAAACTCTAAGCAAAATGAATCAAGAATGCCTAATCATCCTTCAGAACAAACTATAATCTAACCAATATATTTAGATAACAATGCCTCATAAATACACAATCGAATAATCAGATACATAATACCATTAATCATAGAACTCAACATTGGACTTTCCAATTAATTTAGGACTAACAAATGCCCCTAAACATGCATACAACTAAAATGGAGAATTGAGCATAAACACTATCCAATCCAATTAATAGCCTTAACCAAGTAAGCAATGGTCCTCAAGGCACATATATTATCATAGGTGTAATGGTTATTACATTGGTTTACAGGGACTCCTTGGTATCACCGAGTTACTCATCTAAAGGCCAATTGTCACAGACTTGAACCAAACCAAATATAATTCTCACAGACTTGAGCTTGGTCGAATATAATTGTCAGGGACTTGAATCAGATCTAATATAGTTGTCACGGACTTGAACCAGTCTGAATATAATTGCCACTGACTTAAACCAGATGGAATATAATTGTCACGGACTTGAACCGGACCAATTAACATTAATGACCGGAAACAAACCACGATCACAAGCGAAATCAAATTGCACCAGGACAAGCACCCACTAGGATATGGTCTCTATATAAACCTTCTACGATAAGTGTATGCATGTGTATGTGTCCCTATAATAACATATATAACACAAGTTATTTCATGTTGTAGCCATAGAAGTGAAAAAGTTGACTTATGGTAGTACACTCTGATTAATTATGACAACTAATGATCATTAAATTTTCTTTGAGCATCAAGATCAATATAAAAATACTTAATTAGGACAACAAATTTCTTGTTGGGGTCTCCAAAAAAATTTCTCTAATCCCCCTGGAAACCTAACCTTAGATTTCACTAAATAGGTACAACTCTAATTACTTTCCAAGGTCCACTCTACTCTCGACCATATCCCAATGATTTAAATATCGAAAAATATTACTTTAGTCTATTTAATCTCTTTTAATAAATATGAGCAAAGAAAGTTTGTTCATTTATAATGTAAACAATTAGTACCCGATATTAGGGAAAGTAAGTTTGATTTTTACTTTAATTGGGTCCTAGAAGGATTACTATAATTAATTTATTTTTGAAGCTCCATAAAATCTAATTTGGGAAAAGAAATATTTTTCCTTAGCTATTTTGGATAAATTTGGCTTTGGACCCCTTTATATATAATTAATATTTATTCTAAAGAAAATCCAAAATTTCATGTTATTCCCTTCACGAGTATCAAATTAACCCTAATATTATTTAGTTAAGGTGAAATCTATGTCCTAGATTTAAAATTAGGTGTTGGAAAAACTGTTTATTTGTGATCATTTCCAAACTTTGAAAGGTTGCTCTTTTATATTCTTAGACCCAAAAATTTCTAATTTTTAGAGAGCAGTTCTTGGCTATTCCAAGAAGTCCCATGCTTGTTTTTAGACAAAAGTACACATTTTTACGAGGTGAAAGTTATTACCAAAAAATATTGATTGAAACTATTTAGTTAAAAACCATGACTTTTCCTAAACATTGGTAATACATTCAATCTAATTGGCTTATTATTTAGGTCTGGTTTTTCTTAGGTCCATACTAGGATATTCTAAGAATATTCATGAGATAAATTAGGTCAAAAGGATAATTTTTACATGGTGAAAATATTGACAAATCTGACTGCCCAGAGAGAATTATTTCAAAAACATTAATTTTTGTAAACTTTTGAAATATATTCCTTATAGAATTTTTACTAATTTTCCATGAAACCAATCCAGTTATATTAGAAATATATAAAGAGTGTTCAGTCCAAAAATTAGGCAAAATTACTTTGTTTTGCTCACTCAAATTTGTTTCCAAAGTGCAAGATTCAAACTTACTAAAATATTTTTCCACATTTCTTGTCAAATTTGACATTTTATAAATCTCATTCCACTGATCATATTTCCACATAACTTTTCAGATTTTAACCTTGATATACCATATACATTTTCACAATGTTTTAGTAAAAAATAATTTGATTTACGCACTCAAAATACTACCCAAAAATAGTGAATTCAAACTACCAATATTTTTCCAAATTTGTACAAGTTTTACAAAACATGCATAACTCCCATCATACAAAATATTTTTGAGTGTGTCAAAAGTCTAAAATCAATTAATCTTCTTATAAAATTGATTTGTAGAGTTTATTTTCATGAAATAGGTCGTTATGGTACTACTTGATACTTTGGAAGTCAAGTCAAAATTTTGGTAGCAATCATAACATCACACAACCTATTGGAACATTGGATTACAATCTAAAAATCAACTACATAGCCATGTATGCATGCATCAAACATCCATATCAAACAAATTATTACAAGTCAAATCAAGGATATAGCCACAAAATTTTTACATGCAAATCAGATTCACTAAACATACACAAATCTTAACCAAAATCACTAGAGTTTTACCTTTTGTTGTTCTAGGTTTCAGATTTGTGTTTCTCCTACGTTTTGAATCTCACCACTAGCTTCCAATATCTTCAAACATCCCCCAAACCCCACAAAGTTAGAATATATCCCAAAGAAGGGAAGAAGGTAAAAATCCTTTCCCCACAAACACTTACCTACCATTATCTACTGATTCTATATTGGTAGATAAAGGTGTATACCGCTTAATAACCATTTTTACATTCACTTATTTTAGTAGGTAAAGACCCTCTTTTCATGTAGTGACTCACAAAATCTAAGAGCATCGAATCCACACATTGATGGATTAAAAGCCAAGGAATCTATAGCCAACAAATCAATTTCAAGATCTTAAACTATGCCCAAAGCACATTTCGCATCACCCAATGATGTTAGTCAACACTATTGACTATCGCTATTTATAGATGAATACTTTTAGTAACAATTAATCACAATGGCTAAAAATCCCTGATTTTATACTTTTCGTGACAATTTTCCACCGTTGTTAAAAATATGTGTTTTTTCGACATTTCATAATTGTTACCAAAGCCCACTCTCATAACCCCAACCCTCTTTATTGTATCAGTCACCCCTTCCCACTAAAATCTCTCTCTCTCTCGATCTTCTCCCTTTCTCTCTCTCTCACTCTTTCTCTCACACACACACATTCACACACTCATAGACACACATGGACAACAGAACCAAGGGGGGCTTGAAACTACCATGAGCTTCGAAAGGGGATCAATGGTAACTCTCTTTCTCTTTTTTTCACTCTCTTTATTTTTTTCTCTATGAGAGTTTCTCTCATTCCATATTTCTCTCTATTTGTTTCAAGTGTGTGATGACTAGTAGGTGCTCACAACTTTGTGTGTGTGATGGGGAGGTTCGACTCAAGGATGCCACAGGGCGTCGCGTGAGGCGTGGGGGCTACGATAACTCTCGAACATTGTCTTTTAACTGTAAATCTGAGTTTATGGTAGTGTTTCTGGTTGTGGGCATCTTAGAGGTGTTAATGGGTCTCATGGGTGGTAAATCTAAGCTCAGATAGATTGCTGAAGTTCATGTCATCGTTGATAAACATACGTAAAGATCTATTGCTATCGTTTTGCCTGTTCTTTTTTCTTTAAAAAAAAAACTCTATTTTCATTATAAATAAATATATATGGAGTTTGTTTTGTATTTGTAATTGAGTTTCCTTTGACCTGGCAAATGTCTATTTCTGTTAATGTTTAGTGCATCTAACAAGGACTTTGTGTTGACGCCGTTTTTCGTCAACTTAGAAAAGAAGAGCAATTAAACTAAAAATACTAGAGGAAACAGAAAATATAGACACGATTTTTACGTGGTTCAACAGTTAAAATATGCCTAGTCCACAAGTCTGTGTTATTAACCTTTTGGAATTCTCTTATGGCTTTCTAGAAGCAATTGTACAGAGTTTTTCCAGTATAGGTTTTTCTGTCTCTACAAATGAATCATCCCACTCTGTTTATAGAGTGATTTGTTAAATATCTTCCCACAAAATTCGGGAAGATAGGATGCAAATCAATTAAAATAAATGCCATTAAATACATTAGTTACTACGTATGCGTATATATCCCATGATATTTGGGATTTAATAACAGATTACTTCAGATCCCTTAAACATAGGGATTTTACAACAATAAATATGTACAAACATAGCTTACGAGCTTGGGCATTTGACTCACACGCCTCTGAGACCGTTCACCCATCGCGAGCTCGTTACCTTGGTTCACCTCTGTTGTCGACAAGTAACGTTGACGAGAACATCCTCTTCGAGCTCGCAATACTCGAGCTCGAATCGTCTTGTCTGAGGGTAGGAAATAAATTAGGAGATTTTATACAAGTGTTGAACTATTGTCATTGTGAGTTTTGAGCCTGACTTATAACCTCGGAACTCCTTCGTGACCACGTAGTTTCCGAGCTCGCCAATTCCAATGTTGTCGCATTTACTGCTCAGCGAGACTGTCGTTGACTTTCTCATTAATGTTGATCATGTGATGGATATACTTATCTCGAGCTTACACCTTATAAGCCTAAATTTTGAGATCGAAAATCTCCATTCTCAAAATCTGGGTGTAACACTTTGCATCTTGTGAAGCTTATCAATCTAGCTGGCCAGAAGTGGTCATGACTAATTATTGATGAGAAGAAGAAGATGAACAATTGGAGAAGAAGATTAGAATGGGTATGCCAGCAAAACAATGGATTAGAGTCTATAATGCTCAAAGGCCAATGAAACAAAGATAGTTTTTGTTCCAAAAAATTTTCTCTTACGTTGTATTTGGTGTAACGTCCTGCGTTTCGGGTACCTTGAAACGACTCGGGTCGGGATTGTTTTCCCCGAGTTAAGAATATTATTTTAAATAATATTATATTTGTTTGGAATTTATTTCCATGAGTTATTGCTAGCCAAATTATGAATTTTGTGTTTAAAATTTAAGATAAGACTTTCAGTCTTGGATCGACACAAAAACCCTAATCGGGTAAAAATCTCAGAAAATAAAATGAAAAACTTTGGCAAATATATTTTGGGCATAAAATACATTCAGAAAAATTAAAGTTTGGTAAAAAATAATAACCTAAGAGAAAATGGAAATTTTAGGGTATTTTGGTGTTAAATGCTTAATTATATCGAATTGGAGAATTTTATTCCATAAATGGACGTTAGGTTAAATTTGTTGTGTGATTAATTAAATTATATGTGAGAGGCATTTAATTTAATTATTATATGTTAAGTTTTATTTTTAAAACTTATTAAGAGTAAAAAAGGTTATAGAAAGTCGATTTAGATTTTTCTTCTTAGTAAATATTTATTAACCTTTATATATAAAAAAAAATAATTAATACATATAAAGTGAAAGTGGTGGCCGGCCATGTGAGGATATTAAGTGTGTGGGCCAAATTAATTAAGTTTTGATCATATTTAAATTAGGGATAATGACATAAAGTGATAAACGTAAAACACTCAAGTTTTTAGATATTATTTAGTTGATATGCTCATTCTAAACCTCCCCAAAATCGGCCCCCTCTCTCTCACAATTACTCTCATCTTTCTTTTGAAAACTCTCTCAAGTTTTCTCTCCATTTTCAACCTCAAGAACACTAAGAAGGCTTGGAAGCTAAGGATTGGTCTAGAAAGGGTTTCCCTAAGGTAAAGTTTTCAAAAAACTAGACTCTTGTAAAGTTTTAACCAAAGATTTTTTAATAGATAATATTATATGTTGTTCGGGGAGTTGGTTAAGGTTTTTAAAGGGTTTTGAAGGAGCCAAAGCTAGTCGAGAGATTTAAACCATAAGCAAGAAAAACAAGAGGCAAAAAGTTTACTTTTTATTGTTGTTATTGCATGATTTTTATTTTTTTAAGCATTATTTTATATATTTAGTCCTTAAAGTTTCTTATTGGTGATGTAATAAGGCTATGGTAGTTGCTTTATAATTTTTATGATTCTTGTGTGTTGATTTTTTAAAATAGGAACCAAAATCCCTAAGGGTTTTGTTGAAAACCCTAAAACAAAAAATACATGTTTTGAGCTGTGACTTCCAAGGGATCAAGCATCCACTGTATATTAATTTTGTAAAATTAAATTATACTGTCATGTTTTGGAGATTTAGTACATAAAATTTAGCTTTTGAAACACTAAAAAATGTTTAGAAATGAGTGAGTTATGCTTTTTCAAAGTTTAGGTAAAAAAACTTTTTTTTTGTATTCTTAATTTAGGGACTAAGTTAGACAGCCATTGTATAGGTCAAATGAACCCATTCTTTTCTAACAATTTGTAAACATATTCTTGGAATAACCTTGTATTCCACTGTAAAATTAGGTAACAAAATACTGAACGGTTTGAAAGTTATTAAGTACCAAATTTGGAAAAAAGAAGGTCTTGAAAATAAGGTCATTTTTAACTCCTTGGTTGGAAAATATTTTCACCAATAAAAAATATTCCTTTTGACCTAAGATTTTACAAAGACCTAAATGGCATTCCAAAAATGGAATTGGAAAATTTTTATAATAATTGTGTAAGTAAATTTCAAGTTATGACCTAACAAAGTATGTAGTTAAAAATGTGAAAAATGAAGTTTTCACACTTAGTGTAAAAATGGGATTTTAGAACTTAAGATAAAAAGTACAATAGTGCTTGTTGTAAGATAAAATCTTGGTAAGTCTTAAAAATATTTTGACCTAAAATACCACTTTGATTTTAGTGAGAATTATTTTTATTAAAGAATTTTTATTCTTTCTAAAAGTAAAAGACTTAATTTATTAATAAGTTAATAAATTAAAAGAGGGTTTAAAACCCTATATTTTGAGAAAATAATTAAGTAAATTTTTTGATTAATTGACTTCGGAAACATTTACAAGTCAACATAAGAATTTTTTACGGCTTTCGTAATTAAGTTAAAATTATGCTATTTTCTCAAAATGGTTTTAGAGATTAAAACCTTAAGAAAAATAAAAGGAAAATTAAGAGATTACTTTCTTGAAAAATAATTAAGGAATTTAATTAGTATTTTCTGGATATAATACCATCTAAAATCTTCTATATAATTAACCAACTTGTGAAGTATGGGTTAATAGCGATACTTTTAAAGAATAAGATTTTTAGCGGATCGTGGGAAAATACTATTGTGATACCCGAGCCTATGTGTCGTGACCATAGGATTGGTCTCCCCGAGTCTTAGGGTTTAGTCTCAAATTTTTGAGTATGAATTTCTTGAATGGGTTTAAAACCAAATAAGGATTATTAATCCTTACAAATTTTTTTTTTTTTTTAAAATGACCAAACTGTCCAAAATAATAATAATGAATTATGAAGTGCCATAAATAACCCGAGTAAACTGTATGGATAATTATAGTATTGGCTAAGCATAACTGGATTATACATTGGAGGGTGAAATCTTGCTAAGCAAAGGACTCCAAGTAAGTCTACTTCTATTGTGTGGCTGCAACATGAAACGACTCTTGTATAGTATGTTAGTATAGAGACACATGCCAATATATACACAGTCATAGAAAGTTTGCTTAGAGATGTTAGTCTAGTTGGTGCTGATTCAGAAAATATTACTGGTAGATATCCATCATATTCTAGACGGCTGATGCCCGTCACACTGCTTGACTTTATTTTGTCCGGTTCATTACTGCGACGAGTAGCCAAGAGGTGAGGATTGCTTGTTTAAACCTAGGGGTGCCAAAATTATTGGGACATAGGGGCCCTCATGCTTACTTAATCTGTGAACGGTTAGAACCCGAGCAAGTGCTCTGATAAGTTATTCCCAGATAGTAGCCGTGAATATTGGCCATTCAGTGAGAGTGCCTGGAGATACTAGGGGTTGCCTAGTTTGAGTGACGTTGAACACCCTAGGGCAACTGCTCACCAGCACCACTGATTAACATAGAAGTCTTTGTAAACCTATGTAACTTTAATTGCACTCTTGGATAAGTAGTGATGCCTTAGGTAACTTGGTGGTTACCCATGTGAGGGATTTACCCTTGGATAAGTTGCGATGCCTTAGGTAACGCGATAGGTACCCTTGATTGGGATATTTATCGGCTAGATCTTTGTATTGAGACTCGTTTCTCTCTTACAGATTAGCATTTATGCTGGACAATGGGTTACGCCCGAATTGTTGGAAATTGTCGAGCGTTGGTCTTGAAACATATTGTTATATATTATATCTGCTTGCTCTGGGATTTTTTGAGTGTAGGGATTTAATTGTTTATATGATATAGTTGTGATATATTATATCTGCTTGCTCAAGGATTTTCTGACTGCAGGGGTTTATCTTTTTTTAGGAAATAGTTTTCCATTGGTTATCAGGCATGACCATTAGTTTGCCAGGACGCTTTTGCATTCTTGAAATTGATTGCGTAGGGTCCGGATGGATCCGGTACCCTAATTTTTGCGAGCTATTGTTATCTGTGGACAGTAACTTGGTCAGTGACCAGCTGTCTTCCTTGCATGCTTTTGTTTCAAAGTTGAACTTGCTATGTGTTTTCGCTTACCTAGTTGTTTCCTGTTGTAGGTAAGAATAAAGGCAACAAAGCAGTGATCGGTGGAGTCTACCTTGCGAATGTACATGTGGACCGAACTTTTTGGAAAGTCATTTTTATTTGGAAATGTTGTGTTATTTTCATAAACTAGGTTCATTTTACTACTCATAAAATATGTTTGTATTAAATGTTAAGTATGGTCATACAATTTTTTTTAAAAAAAAGTTTATACGGGTTTTTGAGACATTTTGTTAAATGAAAACATTTATATTTTTGCATTATCGAGTCTTGAAAATCCGGGCTGTTACAGTTTGTATCAGAGCTTGAGTTGAGCCGGTTCCGTAGACAACCCACATGTACATTTCACAAAGATAAATTGGCACTCACTATAAGTACTGTCTTTTCATATTTGTTTCCTTTCCTTTCTTTTATTTACCTCAATTCTATAAATTGTATGGTAGTAAAAAAAAATGACTAGCAAACCAGAGGCGATGAATCCCATCGTAGTCGACCCCCTTATGATGTATGATCACTGGTAGAGAGTCCAGATCTACCGTGCCTTTAACAACATAGCGCCTGCCGTATTCAACAGAGATGTCCATTCCGACGAAGTCTCGGCATGGACTTACTTGCTGAACACCATTTTCGAGGACATCGGTACACCCGGTATGTTTAGGGTAGGATTGGAAAGTGTATACCTAAGAGGCACTCAAGGTCAGCCACTCCATACTGGACTACCTTCAGAATATCAATTGAGATGACCTTTGGACCTCTGGGTAGGAGGTCAAGGTGGCATATAGACTCCCGCGAGCTCTTTGCTGCGCAGAATGCCCAGGAATATGCGGTAGAGGCAGCACAACGACGAGTAGCAGCAAACCCAATGGTAGTAGAGGCCCTAGTTGTAGCTGAGAACATGCCAGTGGAGGAAGTGGCTGACGACAAACTCGACGACGAGGAAATGTCTTATGAGGAGCTGATGGACTAGACTAAGGAGGATCCTAAGGAAGATCGCGAGTGTAATGCCCTACTACCCAAGGACCATTATGGTGTGCATTTTAAACAGTGCTAAACTTGCTAATCAAGTTATTTGGCCATAAATGTGTAACTAAGTATGATTAGCAGTTTAGTGTTACAAATTTTGGTTAAGATAAAACATTTCACTAAAACGTTTACTGTATACATTGGGATCCCAAAAATATAATTTAATGATTAATTACAACAAAATATTTACAACCACCCGACTGAAGCGGAAAAATAGGGTTAAACCCTAGTTCCTTTTTCAACCCTCGACCGTGGCGGTCGAGCAGCCGCATATGTACAAATCGTCACCTAAGCTCTCCAACTCAAGGATGGTCCAACTTTCTTTTGCCTTTACCTGCACCACATAGCACCTGTGAGCCGAAGCTCAGCAAGAAAACTCAATATGCTCATGAACAGTAATAACATGTTACTAAATCATAATGTGCATGCCTATCAATAATAACCTTATTCATGCATGCAAATAAATTTAAATAATGATGGGGGATCCTACCCTCTTGAATGGATGACTATCAAGTCAATCCTAATCATATGAGTACCTTGAAATGACTCGGGTCGGGATTATTTTCCCCGAGTTAAGAATATTATTTTAAATAATATTATATTTATTTGAAATTTATTTCCATGAGTTATTTCTAGCCAAATTATGAATTTTGTGTTTAAAAGTCAAGATAAGACTTTCGGTCTTGGATCGACACAAAAACCCTAATCGGGTAAAAATCTTGGAAAATAAAATAAAAAACTATGGAAATTTTATTTTGGGCATAAAATACATTCATAAAAATTAAATTTTGGTCAAAAATAATAACCTAAGAGAAAATGTAAATTTTAGGGTATTTTGGTGTTAAATGCTTAATTTTACCAAATTGGGGAATTTTATTTCATAAATGGACCTTAAGTTAAATTTTATTGTGTGATTAATTAAATTAAATGTGAGAGACATTTAATTTAATTATTATGTGTTAAGTATTATTTTTAAAACATATTAAGAGTGAAAAAGGTTATAGAAAGTCAATTTGGATTTTTCTTCTTAGTAAATATTTACTAACCTTTATATATAAAAAATAATAATTACATATATCGAAAAGTGGTGGCCGACCATGGGAGGATAATAAGGTTGTGGGCCAAATTAATTAAGTTTTGATCATATTTAAATTAGGGATAATGACATAAAGTGATAAAGGTAAAACACTCAAGTGTTTAGATATTATTTAGTTGATATGCTCATTCTAAACCTCCCCAAAACCGACCCCCTCTCTCTCACAATCACTCTCATATTTTTTTTTAAAAAACACTCAAGTTTACTCTCAATATTCAACCTCAAGAACACTAAGAAGTCTTGGAAGCTAAGCTTTGGTGTAGAAAGGGTTTCCCTAAGGTAAAGTATAAAAAAAACTAAACTCTTGTAAAGTAATAACCATAGATTTTTCAATAGATAATTATATATGTTGTTGGGGGAGTTGGTTAAGGTTTTGAAAGGGTTTTGAAGGAGCCAAATCTAGTAGAAAGAATCAAACCTTAAGCATGAACAACAAGAGGTAAAAAGTTTACTTTTTATGGTTGTTATTGTATGGTTTTTATATTTGTATGCATTATTTTGTATATTTAATGCTTAAATTTTCTTATTAGTGATGTAATAAGGCTATGGTAGTTGCTTTATAATTTTTATGATGCTTGTGTGTTGATTTTTGAAAATAGGAACCAAAATCCCTAAGGGTTTGGTTGAAAACCCTAAAACAAACAAAAAAAAATACAAGTTTTGAGCTGTGACATCCAAGGGGTCAAGCATCCACTATATATTGATTTTGAAAAATTAAATTTTACTGTTAGTTTTTTGAGATTTAGTACATAAAATTTAGCATTTGAAACACTCAAAAATGTTTAGAAATTAGTGAGTTTAGGTAAAAAATAGTTTTTTCGTATTCTTAATTTCGGGACCAAGGTTGGACAGCTACTGTATAGAACAAATGAACCCAGTTTTTTCTAAAAATTTGTGGACATATTTTTGGCATAACCTTGTCTTCCACTGTAAAATTTGGTAACAAAATTATGAACGGTTTAAAATTTATTAAGTACCAATGTTTGGAAAAAATAAGGATTTGAAAATAAGGTCATTTTTACCTCATAGTTTGGAAAATATTTTCACCAATAAAAAATGTTCCTTTTGACCTAAGATCTAACAAAGACCTAAATGGCATACCAAACATGGAATTGGGAAATTTCGGTAATAATTGGGTCGGTAAATTTCAAGTTATGACCTAACAAAGTATGTAGTTAAAAATGGGAAAAATGAGGTTTCCATACTTAGTGTAAAAATGAGATTTTAGAACTTAAGGTAAAAAGTACAATTGTGCTTATTGTAAGATAAAAACTTGGAAAGTCTTAAAAATATTTTGACCTAAAATACAACTTTGAGATTAGTGAGAATTATTTTTATTAAAGAATTTTTATTCTTTCTAAAAATAAAAGATTTAATTTATTAATAAGTTAATAAATTAAAAGAGGGTTTAAAACCCTATATTTTGAGAAAATAATTAAGTAAATTATTTTTCTAGTAAGTAAACTTGATTAATTGACTTCGGAAAAATTTACTAGTCAAGATAAGAAATTTTTAACAGTTTTTCTAATTGTGTTAAAATTAGGCTATTTTCTTAAAACTGTTTTTAGAGATTAAAACCTTAAGAAAAATAATAGGAAAATTAAGAGATTACTTTCTTGAAAAATAATTAAGGAATTTAATTAGTATTTTCTGGATATAATACCGGCTAAAATCTTCTATATAATTAACTGACTTATGAAGTACGGGTTAATAGCGATACTTTTAAAGAATAAGATTTTTAGCGGATTGTGGGAAAATACTATTGTAATACCCGAGCCTAGGTGTCGAGACCATAGGATAGGTCTCCTCGAGACTTAGGGTTTAGTCTCAAATTTTTTAGTATGAATTTCTTGAATGGGTTTAAAAGCAAATAAGGATCATTAATCCTTACAAATGATTTTTTTTAAAATGACAAATCTGCCCAAAATAATAATATTGAATTATGAAGTGCCATAATTAACCCGAGTATACTGTATGGATAATTGCAGTATTGGCCAAGCATAACTGGAATATACATTGGAGGGTGAAATCTTGCCAAGAGCAAAGGACTCCAAGTAAGTCAACTTCTATTGTGTGGCTGCAACATGAAATGAATATTGTATTGTATGATAGTATAGAGACACATGCACATATATACACTGTCGTAGAAAGTTTACTTAGAGACCTTAGTCTAGTTGGTGCTGATTCATAAAATATGACCGGTAGATATCCGTCGTATTCTAGACGGCTGATCCCCGTCACATTGCTTGATTTTATTATGTTTGGTTCATTACTGTGACAAGTGGCCAAGATGTGAGGATTGCTTGTTTAAACCTAGAGGCACCAAAATGAATGGTACATAGGGGCCCTCATGCTTATTTAATCTGCGAATGGTTAGAACCCGAGCAAGTGCTTTGATACGTTATTCCCGGATAGTAGCCGTGAATATTGGCCATTCAGTGAGAATGGGTGAATATTTGCCATTCCCAGATAGAAGTCTTTGTAAACTCGTGTAACTTCAATTACACTCTTGGATATGTAGTGATGCCCTAGGTAACTTGATGGTTACCCTTGTGAGGGATTTACTCTTGCATAAGTAGCGATGCCCTAGGTAACGCGATAATTACCCTTGATGGGGATATTTATTGGCTAGATCTTAGTGTTGAGACTCAGTTCTCTCTTACAGATTAACATTTATGCTAGAGGATGTGTTACGCCCGAATTTTTGGAAATTGCCGAGTGTTGGTCTCGAATTATATTGTTATGTATTATATCTGCTTGCTCTGGGATTTTCTGACTGCAGGGATTTAATTGTTTATATGAAATAGTTGTGATAGATTATATCTGCTTGTTCTGGGATTATCTGAGTGCAGGGATTTATCTGTTTATAGGAAATACTTTGCCAATGGTTATCAAGCATGACCACAAGTTTGTCTGGACGCTTTTACGTTCTTGAAATTGATTGCGTAGGGTCCGGATGGATCCGGAACCCTTATTTTTGTGAGCTATTGTTATCAGTGGACAGTGTCTTGGTCAGTGACCACCTGTCTTCTCTGCATGCTTTTGTTTTTAAAGTTGAACTTACTAAGCGATTTCGCTTACCTAGTTGTTTCATGTTGTAGGTAAGAACAAAGGCAAGGCAGAGCAGTGAGCGCTGGAGTCTACCTTGCGAATGTACATGTGGACCAATCATTTTGGGAAGTCGTTTTGTTTTGAAATGTTGTGTTATTTTCATAAACTAGGCTCATTTTACTATTGATAAAATATGTTTGTATTACATGTTAAGTATGTCCATACGGCTTTTTAAAAAGTTTTTCTTTTATACGAGTTTTTGAGATATTTTGTTAAATAAAAACATTTATATTTCTGCATTATCGAGTCTTGAAAATCTGGGCTGTTACATTTGGTTCAGTGGAATGGAATTATAAAGGTAATATAATGGAACATGAATAGTAATAGGATTGATATTATGATGTTTGATTTATTTTTTAAATGAACACGGTAATAAAAATTCTTTTGTTTTTTCATTATATTTATAAAATATTCAAAATTTAAAAGATATATTTTTTTTAGAAAATTTAGAAGATATTTATGGTTTAATACATAAAAAAGATAATATTATTATTTTAAATATTTAGAATACATTTTTTTATAATTAAAAACTATTAATCAAATTAATAATCAAATCTTTAATTTGGTAAAGAACGAGTACAAAAGAAGGGTATAAGAGAAGGGTATAAGAATCATTTTCCTTTTATTTTAGGAGAATGGCGACAAAGTCCTTGTTCTTTAGGAATTGTTGCACTTAAGTCCCCAATCTCTTATTTGGTGGCAATAGTCTCTTCTGTTATTGTTTTATTATAATATGAGTCGATAATTGTTAACTCACTGTTACCTGTTGAGTCAGCACACACATGTCAATTTGTTATTGGTACATTGAACATTAAATTTTAAATTGAATTTCTACAATAATAAATATCAATTTATATTATTTTTAATAAATTAAATAATTCCAAAAAAAGTTAAATAATTAAAAAATGAAAAATTATATATTTAATTAGTATATTTAAAACTGAAAGGAAATCTGAGTTTCTATCCATATTGTGGACACATAAATCTAAAAAGTGCAATCCTACACCAACATTACAAAATAATGTTATTATTTTCTTTGTTTCCAAAAATACCCGTTCTATTTTAGCCTCCCTCTTCTTCTATCTTCTCTCTCATCCCTCTCTCTATTGGTTCACTCTCTGTTTCTCTTGGGACCCATGTTAGCCACCACCACACCATTATCACTACCAAATTTCTTTGAAAGAAATGTCTATAACTTCGACACCCTCCTCCGTTTTGGTCTTCTGTCTTTCATCTTCTCTCTTAAATTACCCATGGAGACAAACAAAATACGTCATGATAGATTTTGTTGATTTAAAACTTAAACCCACTAAAAGTTCAATTATGACATTAATTTATCCACGTCGAATAGATCAAAGTTCAAGAACTACGTGTGTGAGATATGTACATACACATTTGGAAAATTTAAAGTTTGAAAACATACACTCGAGTGAAATGTTATGCATTTTCAATAAATTTGATCGAGTTTCATCGAGGTGGCATCAATTTTCATAGAGGCAAATCATTTTTTTTTCATGAAAATCATAATTTTTAAGGACCCAAGGGCATCGAGGTACATTGAGGTGTATCGAATTTTCTGCAAATTTTTATGTTTTAGTGATGAAAAATCGCGAAAAAAAAACTAAAAAACATGACAAAAAAAACCAAAATATCATGCCCAAATTTATTCAAAATGGAATAAATTAGTCTTAATTGAACTTTTAGTGGGTTTAAGTTTTAAATTATCAAAACTATCGTGGGGGTATTTTGTTTTAGTCTCCATGGATAATTTAAGAGAAGAAAAAAACGGAGGAGGGTGTCGAAGTTGCAAATATTTTTTTTTAAAGAAATTTGGTGGTGATGATGGTGTGGTGGTGCCTGTCATGACTCTCCCAAGAAATACAGAGTGTGAACGAAGAGAGAGAGGGATAAGAGAGAAGATAGAAGAAGAAGGAGGCTAAAAAATAGAAAGGGTATATTTGAAAACAAAGCAAAGAATAGTATTATTTTGTAATGTTAGTATAGGGTGGCACATTTTGGATTTAAGAGTACAAAATATGGATAGAAACTCAAATTTTCCAAACTAAAATACTACTTTTCAAAAAAAATAATTCTTAAATTTACACTTAATTTTTTTACCGTAGTGATAGAGGAACCTAGAAATCAACAACAGAGGAAGAAGAAGATGGCTGGGAATTAAGGTTGGCGACATCTTCGCAGAGGTCGAAGATGCTAGGATAAGGGCTAGGTAGAGTCTTCACTAAGGAGGGTCAAACCCAAATCTGAAATAGAAACTAGATCTATGCAGAGGTTTGGAGGTCGTCATCAGAGAGGGAGAAGGAAATTGTTCGTGCCCAGATCAGATCGAGCTTCTCCACCATCTGTGTAATCTCCTTTGCTCAGCCGAAGACCCAGTGAATACCTAGATTAAGTTCATTCTCCACCACGCTACCTTCTACACTAGCCCGAAGATCCAGTCCAGACCTTCTCCACCCCGTAGGTTGCCTCATCTTCCATACCGAAGAACTCCTCCACCCCACAAGCGTGGCTAAGATCAAAACCTATAATATATATTTTTAGATTGTTTGAATTTATGGTTAAGTTAAAAAAAAGTATATATGAAATTTCGTAATTTATGATTACCAACTTTTTATTTAATTAATCAAATTAATTAAATACAAAACGAACAAGTTGGTATAGCAAACCAGTATTCTATAGCTACAGATCAAGTTCTTGTCACTACAGAATATCAAACCCGTGTGATAAGATAGAAATGACACATAGGGTTTTTTATATGGTGTCAATATCCTTTCAGATATTACTAGTCCATGGGGCCACGCCCAGAGATAAGAATCATTAATAAAGTTTCTCAAAAATACAAAGTATTTGACTTATGCAAAGATTAGAATCCCTCTAATTTTATGCCGCAAGCGTGATGTATTTTCCACTTGAAGAATGAACCTTGCTGAAACTTCAAGAACGCGAACTGTAACGCCCTACTTCCTTAGAGCCCTTACTAAGTGAGTTTAAAACGTGCCCCATGATAGACCCCTAACCCCAAAATAGGGCAGGCGCGCCGCGGTCCAAGCTTGGGCATGCCGCAGCCCGCCCCTCTTCCTGGCCTCCATCCTGTTCTAGAGGGACGTGGCTCAGCAAGAACAATGTCGCGGCCCGACCCTTAGAACCCAGAAAAATCCTTCATTTTTACCACAAAATCCCAGCCAATATACCCCAAAATCAACCTAACAATCCTACTCAATCATCACAACAGTTCTAAAGTGATCCTAACAGCAAAACCCAACAGAAACTAACCCCAAACCTCATCTAGAACTCAAAGATGATTCTTCATCTAACTCACATGAAACACTCTAAAATACCAGCAGAAAACCAACACAATTCAACAAGTTTAAAAGCTTACCTTGAGCCGAATTGAATCCCTGAATTAATTCCCTAAGTTCGAAGCTTGTAGTTCCCAAAATCCTAGCTTTAAATCCTTAGTTTCTAGTTAGTTTTCACCAAATTCATCAAGCTTCCAAAGAAAGTGAAGAGATAACCGAGAGATGGAGAGAGAGTCGGTTTCCTTTAGCTTCTGAATGTTTTTTTGGTTTGTCTTGTTTTACTTAACTTAGTCTATAAGGTTACCTCAAAGGCTCGGGGTATCAAAAACGTCCTCGAGGGAAAAATGGTAAATTTCCCCAATATTCCCTTCTAAACATTATAACTTGAAATATATCTCCAAATATTTATTTTCATAACCCAATAACCCCATAAAAAGTCTAATACTCGAAATACCCCTCGACTCGCCCCGAGTCGGGTTTTCGACCTCGTTGTGACTTCCTAGCTAACTGCTCCCTAGGACTGTCTCGGATCGTGCAACACAGATATATCACAAATATATCATAATAATCAAATTTATGCCCCCAACGGGCTAAAATTACAAGCATGCCCCTAATAACCAAACGGGACCCACTTGCATATTTAATTCACCTAAACATGCATTTCTAATCACATATTCATCAAATTCACACATTAACACATTAAATCACTTATTTTCCTCCAGGCATGCTAATCAAGGCCCTGAGCCTTATTAGCAAATTTGGGATGCTACACGAACTCCGTTCGATTTCCTTGAAGAGTGCTTTCTTCCTCCTGAGGCAAGACTAGGATGAACCTTCTCCCGAACGTTTTCTCTTTGTTTAATTATTTCAATACACAAAACACATACAAAGACACAAAATAACAGAGGTATAGTCGAACCACTAACCTCTACAAAATAAACACTCTTTTTTTCTAAAGATGTACAATAAGTTTAAGTATGGACAAAGAAGTTAACCTAGACAAGGCTGCTATGTTAAGTATTTATACACAAACATACCCACATAAGACAACATTTACTAGGTCTGAACGAACACAACTCACTAGAAAATGCTTCCTTAAATAACCAATCAATCACATCGAATAATCCGTGATCTGAGGAACCAGACAGACTGTCTGTAGCTACAGATCAGTCCGTATCTGAGCTATCATTACAAGATCCTATATTTGGTTTTAATGAGGATCAATCCAATCCTATCTGTGGAAATCTGTTCATAAGAATCATGTTGTCAAACCAAATCAGCCAGATATAAAACAAATCAACATTTATTATTTGATTCATATGTTAAAAGCTAAGTATATTGTCAAACCTTCTATAAATAGAATAGGTTTATATAATCATCTTTTTATATAATCAGAACATAAATGTGAATAGAATAAAAATGAAATAATCATCAATTGAATGTCAAGATTACAAGAAATAAATCAAAAAATATTTTGTCAAATATAATTTGCCAAAAGTAGAATTTACAATCTCACCCTTTGGCACTATGATGGACAAAATATTTTTGGATGTAAATGCACAAGAAGAATCTACAAAGAAGAAATGTTAGAAGCAATGAGAGTATACAATACTCCCCCTGCACATAAAAGTTACTAACATATAAAACAAACAAACATGTTAACTTTTTCAACAACTCCCCCTGAAAATAGGGTCCAGAGTTGTAACCTATAACAAATAACGAAATATAAACGCTACTCCCCCTTTTTGTCTATCAATTTGCAAAAAAAAACAAAAATCAAAAGAAAAGGCCACAAGAAAAAACACAAGGTTCAACATTACAGAAATCCTAATCATGCAGCAAGAAATATCTTAATAGAAATGAGGTGTTGAAGGATAGAAGTTTGGCCCTCCTCCAATTTACCTAACCGAGTTGTAACCCTAGCGATTTCTATCTGAACAAATTGAAAAGCTGGAGCTACAGACCGTGATCCTGAATCTGTAGGAGAAGCAGCACGCACAGGTGGAAAAGATATTCCTTTGGGCTGCTTAGAAGATTCAAACTTCTCAGAGTGTTTGAAAGTCTTTCCAGAGACAGGAGGCTCTTCAGATTCAGTGGTCAAGATTAGCTCCTTCTCTGAAGACAACACTTTATAAATCATGTTAGGAAAAAGAAAATTTAACTTCCTATGATTTCCCTTGCACAAGGCCACAATCTGATCTACAATCATGTCAGCTAGATCAATTGGAGTATGAATTGTGAACTTAAACAACAAGAAGGCTAATTCTTGGGATACCACAACAATTTTGGAAGATGGCAACCAATTTGAAAGGGAAAACCTCATTAGTGCAGATGTTGATATGTGAGATGAGAAAAATGGACAGTATCATGGGTGTTCCAGGTAACGGTTTGTCCAATGATTTTAGAAAAAACCACATATTTGTCAAATGGGACCTCGGTGGACTCAACATCTATAGGAAGACTGAGAGTAGCAGCAATATCTTGTACAGTAAAAGAATACCAATGACCTCTAACATAGAATTTCCCAAACATGCAAGAATTTTTGTCAAGAAACTCATCATTTAGATTAGCATAGAATTCTTTGACCACCCTATCAACATAACTAGTAAATCCTTCTATAGTATTCATCCAACCCCTCTCTTGAATAATTTTTAGAACCCCATAAACCCTATGAGCATCAATATCAAAAATTTTCTCAACAATATATTTTTTAGAAGCATAAAGACTCATGAGCCTTTCATTGTCATTAGAGCACAGAAAATCAGAATGTGGAGAAAAATCTTCGAGTTTGCCTGTAGATTTCTGCTTGTCCTGAACAGGGGGCCCTGGAGACACACCTTCATGTTCTAAAGTTACAGAACAGTCTTTTGAAGTTTCACTTTCATTAGGAGTCTCTTCTTCCCCAGGTTGGGTTTCTGTATTCAAGCCCTCACTAGGATCAGATTCAGATTCTGAGTCACTCTTATCGCCACCCTCAGATTCAGTCATTGACACAGAAGGAGGATTTGCTTTAAGACGAGTAGCCAGGAGAGTTGAGACATCCAAACCACATTTAGAGCATCTGTCAGATTGAAGAGCCGAGAGCTTTTTAGATGCAGAAGGAGGTGGAGAGGATACTGGTGGAGAGACTTCAGTGTTGGGTTTCGTTCCTCCAGAATTGTCAGACCGAGATGCAGAACTCTCCTTTGAAGATGAAGACTTAGGAATCGAGTGCGCAGATGAGGAGGTCTCTTCAGGGCCATCACCACCCAGACCCAGAGTAGCTGAAAAGATTAGAGAGGTGGTCTGAGATGGTTTCTCATTCAGGTCAAGGATCTTTTTCTGAGCTTGACACCTTGTTCTTCCCGAAGGGTTTGCATTAGTAGGAGAGTTAATTTGTGCTTTCACCGAGGGTTTTGCACGAGCAGGATGCCTAGAACCGCCAGCAGTTTTGGTCTAAGCCATTCCTGAAAAACAAAAAAACAAAGAACCAGAGAAACCACAAGCACACGAGAAGAGAAGGAGAAACTGAGAAGAAGAAAAAAGAAAGGAGAGTGATAATTGTGATCGTGGGTTAGATGTTTAAAAAAAGGAGTGGGTAGTTACCTAAAATGAAAAAATAAGAAAAGGAAACTAAATATTTGCAATAAAGAGACACGAAACATGTAACTGTCAATTAAGAATTTTTTTTTATTTCCCAAATCCCACACAATTTGTACACCCCAATTAGACACACCTAAAAAAGAAAACAAACATTATTAAAAAATAACCAAAAAGAAAAACTTACCAGCCGAAACCTGCCATATTTTATTTTGCAAATATTTTTTTTTAATTTTTGACCCTTTTTTTAATTTTATTATTTTTTTAAAAAAAATATAGCAACAAAAAAATACAAGACATTTGTCACACTGAAGAGCAAAAAATGATAGTCTTTGAAATCAAATTAAACTAAAACAAACAAAGACAATATTTTTAATGAAGCTCAAGAAAAAACGTTTTTGTGTTATTATATATATATATATAAAATGAACAAACCTTGTTAATTTTTTCAACAAATTGAATGAACTATTCTGCTTGCTTTTGTTCCTGATAAAGGAATCAAACTTTTAAGAAAATACAAATATTATATTGACAAGCTAATTACCTATTGTATTAAAATCATAAAAGTTACGCAAGAAAAAGATTTACTCAGTCACAGATAAATATTTTATGTAGTTCAACCAGTATGTAACTGCTTTTGAGACCATGTTTTTTTTTTTATATAAAAATGTGTCAAGCAATTGTGTCGTCTGTTTGTTTTATTTAGTTGTTGTTTGTTTTATTTGATTGTTTATTATTTTATTTAATTGTTAGAATTGTTTGGTATAATCTTTTGAATTTAAATTTGTTAATTGTTTGTTTGGTTAATTAATTTAATAAGTGAATAATTGTGTAACATGTTTATTTTACTATTAGTGTTACATTTTAAATAAGTGTGACAATTGAGGTAATTATGTGAGTTTTGGTTGAATGTACTAAGGTGCATGGTAGATAGTGATGCACCCTAGTGTTTTAGTGTGTGCTAGTATATGGTAATAGGGTGCACATGTGTGAATTTTCTACACATTTTAAATTACCATATATTATATATAATTGATTGATTTTATTTAGATGATAGAAAAATAAATAAAAATAAAGGAAATGGCAAGTAAGTGGACGTGTGGTGTAGTGGGAAATGGAGTGATATTTTTTTCCATTATTTTTCTAAGGTAAATAAAGTTAAATTGGATGAGGATAGACATTTTGGGAAACCACCATTTGACTCCAATCTTTTATAATAAAAGAAAAATAAAATGAATTAAAAGAAAATAAAATGAAGAAAGGAAACTTACCTTTTTTCTTTTATTTGGTCATTATGAGAGAATGGAAATAAAGGGGAAAGGAAAGGAAGAGGAGGCCATTCTTGTGGCTGCCGTGACCTAGAGAGAGAGATAGAGAGAGAGAGAGTGTGGCATGATAGAGAGAGAAGGAGAGGAAGAAGAAGAAGAAGGAGAAGGAGAAAGGATCAATCTTAGGGTATGGTCTTGATTTTGCTTATGTTTTTGTTTCTTCTAAATTTTTAGTATGTTGATTGAGTTGTTTTTTTTTTACTTGTTGTTCCACTTCTTCTCCATCTTGAATTTTCAAAAGAAAAACCTATAGGGTTTGAGCAAGGAGGTGGTCCTAGTTGTGTTCTTGATTTTACAATCAAGAGAGGTATTGAAATTCTTCCCTCATCTTTTGGGTTATGGGTATTTGATGATTGATGTTTTGGAGAGTTTATGGCTGAAAGTGATTTGTATTAATAGGATAATATGTTGTCTTGTTGGAGTGTTTTCTTATAATTTTATGCATGGGTTTGTGTTGTTGGGTTTGATCTTTATGGTTGTGTAATAAGAATATTTGTAGTGATGATGAATATTTAAAATACATGAAAAGAATGGGTTATTTCTTTATTGAATGTGTTTCGGCCTAAAGGGGTATTCAAAAGCATGATTGTTATTTTTATTATGTTTTATGTCAATGAAAATTTTAGAAACATGATAGGTTGTGGCAAGATCTTGTATGAAGTTAGGATGATTGTGATTTTTGGAATAATTGCATGATAATAATGTATTGAGAATATATGTAACACAAGATCAATGGTGGTTGTTGTTCATGACTTGTGAATAAGTTCTAAGGTGAATGATGAATTATTGTATACTCATGATGTGATTAAAATGGATAAAGAGGTTAGAAGCATGCTAGCGTTTGTGTTGAAATATTGTGCATAATTGAGCATGAATTTTGTGAATATAATGAAATGAATAAATTTTATGATTTAATTTGCTTGCTGATTTTTGCACAAAAATGATGTTGTTCATGATGAGATTAATGTTTTGAGTGCTCAAATAAAGTTTGCAAAGGTTTTGATGTTTTAAGAAATTTAATGAGAAATTTAATTATGCTTTGAAATGATGTTGTGTGTAAATAGTCACCTACATAATTTTTATTGAATTTTTAGAAAATATGAGGTTTTAAATTGAATATGGTGATTTTTTAAAGGTAAAAATAGTTGCTGGAATTTTTGTGAGAAAATGTGAAGTGTGTTTCACTAAAATAAATTTGATGAGTTTTTGAAACAAAATTATCATCCTAAGTTATGGTAATATTGAAAAATTGTATTTTGAAATGGTATGAATGCATATTTTGATAAGTTATGATTTTCCTTTATTTTGATTGAGAAAAATATTTAGATTCTATTTATTGTGGTTTTTTTTTTAAGAAATTAAATAATGACTGAAAGTTTGGTTTAAAAAGTTTAAAAATGATTATTTAATTGTTACATATGGATTTATGTTACATAAAACTAAGTCTTAAATAATTTAAATAAAAATATATTTTTCCCACACTTAAAAAATATATTTTCTTACACCATTTATGTAACACAATTAACTAATGTTAAAATTTGTTTTTTCTAAAGAAACATATTAAAAATAGGTATTTTAATTCATTCTAAGTGTTTGGTTAATTCTTTGTAATTTGAGATTAATAAATGAAATTGTCACATATTTTATTTTTAAGCTAAATCAAATTATTTTATATAATAGAATAATGTTTTGAGAAATTTAATCAACTTAGAAATTTTAAGAAAAATAAAGCATGTTATATGTCTATTAATTTTGAAATAATAAAAGTAAGAAATGTAGAATTATCGTTTTTAAAAACGTTGCAATTACGTAATATTCCCACGTATGCATGTTACATGTAAATCCACTTTTACGTCCAAAATTATGTTTATTATTCAACTATGTGGTTTTTATAAAAAGATCATGCATGTAAAATAGGTAAAATGAGCATTATTCTTTTATGACTTTATGTGTAGTTAAGAATAATTGCATGTTATGTGTAACTGTTATTATGTGTGCATGACCCATGCACACATGAGTTGTATGGGAGGGCAAAATAGTAATTTTATGAACCTAAGAAATGTTGTTTTGATTATGATATAGGCTCGTTGAAAGATTGTGAAAATTTCTTAGCTTAGACCTGAGGTAAGGAAGTTAGATAGATTCTATGATTTTATGCTATGAATGGTAAGACTGTTGTATGAATGAATTGTTATGAATTATGAATGTCATAATGTGATGATATGTTGAATATGATATGTTTATGGATGTTAGATACATCCAACGAGTTACTATAGATAAAGACGTAACTCCTAGGGCGGAAGCGCCGAGGTTATTCAAGGACCAGAGACTCTTGTTTACCTCATAGGGTGACATGGACAACTAGCGAGCCATGCTCATCATGTATGCTGTATGAATATGATTAGGGTGACATGGACAACTAGCGGGCCATGCTCATCATGTATGCTGTATGAATGTGATATGATGATATGTTACGTTTACATTATGATATGCTATGATGATATGTTACGAAAATGTTATAATATGCCATGATGTTTTAGTTGAACGTTAGTGTTTGTATTTGTTGTAACCTTACTTGCTTATTGTTTGTACTTCCTTACTAGGCTTTTAGCTCACCCCCTTACTTTCCTTCCAGGTAGCAAATAGGGTTTCTTTATGGCACGCGTGGTGACGTGAGGAGTTCTATCATCGTGGGGTGTATGGCGTGGGGTAATCCAATGGACGGAAAAACGATCATCTTAGAACGCCATTTAAATTATGTTGTGTTTTAAGAGACTTTCCTAATTATCAGTGGGACTCAGTTATTTAATTTTTATTTCTTTTGAACTTTGCATAAAAATTTATGTTTTCTTTTAAAACTAATGGCGCCAACTTGCATGGTTTTAAGCAACTCCCCACTGAGACTTTGATAATGAGTGGTATTCTTTTATAAACTATGTTATGTGAATGTTTTATAAGTATTAGTTTAGGGCGTTCTTTACAGATTTCCTTAGAGAATTAAAACAGACTGAATCAAGAACTTTATTAAAGATATCTGCAATTTGTTTACTTGTTTCAACACATTCCAATATTAAAATTTTATATTCCACAAGCTCTCTAATAAAGTGATGACGGATATCTATGTGCTTAGTGCGTGAGTGTTGAACATAATTGTTTGAAATATTTATAGCACTAGTGTTGGGTACCATCATTTGTTTCAGATATCCTTTCAGATATTCCTAGTCCACGGGGCCACGCCCAGAGATAAGATTCATTAATAAATTTTCTCAAAAATTCAAAGTATTTGACTTATGCAAAGATTAGACTCCCTCCAATTTTATGTCGCAAGCTTGATGTATTTTCAACTTGAAGAATGAACCTTGCTGAAACTTCAAGAACTCAAACTCCATTCGATTTGCTTGAAGAGTGCTTGCTTCCTCCCGAGGCAAGACTAGGATGAACCTTCTCCCGAAGGCTTGCTCTTTGTTCTTCTCTTTGTTGACTTATTTCAATACACAAAACACATACAGAGGCACAAAATAACAGAGGTATAGTCGAACCACTAACCTCTACAAAATAAACACTCTTTTTTCTAAAGATGTACAATAAGTTTAAGAATAGACAAAAGAGTTAACCTAGACAAGGCTACTATGGTAAGTATTTATACACAAACATACTCATATAAAAATAATATTTACTAGGTCTAAACGCACACAGCTCACTAGAAAATGTTTCCTTAAATAATCAATCAATTACATTGAATAATCCGTGATCTGAGTAAACAGACAGATTGTCTGTAGCTACAGATCAGTCCATATCTGAGCTGTCATTGCAAGATCCTATCTTCGGTTTTAATGTGGATCAATTCGATCCACATTATTTGATTCATATGTTAAAATCACGTTATCAAATAAAATCAGCCAGATATAAAATAAATCAACATTCATTATTTGATTCATATGTTAAAAGTGAAATATATTGTTAAACCTTCTATAAATAGAATAGATTTATATAATCAGTTTTTTATATAATCAAAACATAAATGTGAACAGAATAAAAATGAAATAATCTTCAATTGAATGCCGAGATTACAATAAATAAATCAAAAAAAATTTGTCAAATATAATTTGCCAAAAAAAGAATTTACAGTACATAATTTGTATTGTTAAATTTTAGATTCATACAAAGTTCTCGATTGGTGTTTCGGGCCACATATATAGAAAATATAAATTTTGAACAAAAAAGAAAAGAGAAGAACAACGAGAGAGAGGTTAAATATGGTGAGCAGGAAGAAGAACAATGAGGGAAATTAATGTTTTTTTTATTATTTATTTAGTTTTATTGTTAAGATTTTATTTAGATTTTCTAGTTTCAATAAAAGATTTTTTTATTAGTTTTTTAAATTTTAATATATTTTATCTAATTTAATTTATTTTAAAGTTTTATATTAACTAAACCAGACTATTGCCATAAAAAACAAGATTGAGGACATAGTTCTTAAAGAACATTAACTTTAGCTGGTAATTCCCCTTTCTTTTATTGTGTCATTAGTATTGGAATTGTCTTTACAGAGTTACTCGACTGTAATTGTTTCTTTTATATAAGTGGTGTAATGGTGATTACTATGGAAAGGCATTACAAAGGTTTCAAGAGCAAAGCAAGCATTGAAATTGAAACTTTGATAGTTCATTACAATTCTGATTCAGGCCAACCAAATGTGCAGTTAGCTCTAATTCTGTTCGTCATTTGCATTTTATGTTATATTTACATGTTTTAGTACTTTCGACTTTGAGTTCATATTACTTAAAGAGCTGAAAGAATAAATAATTGGAATCTTATCAATAAGGTGATGGTGTAAGGTTTCGTTTGATCTATTTTAGGTAGGAAAAATTACATCTAGCTTTTACATTTTATTTTCAATTTTTCCATTACTTTTTTTTAATTACAAATTTAACGTTTTTTATACCGTTTTATTTTTAACTTAATCCATTCTCTCTCTTCTTCTATTCTATCATCAATGTCAACAAGACCTCATCGACCACCGGAGCATCCATTCCATACACGTGCCGGACCACTAGGAAGAGCAGCCGCCAACGAAACTTCGGCTACAGTTTCGTCATCATTCGTTGTCGAAAGCCACCGCACGCGCCGGTCAAAAACGGCGCTGGTGACATTTTGACTAGATTTTTTGGCAATCTCCAGCCACATTTGATGTTGGGAGTGGCACCATTTGATCGAGCTTCTCGATAGGAACAAAACCCAGCCACTCACTTTGCCTATTGCATCGACGTTTTCCGCACGAGTTTGTGGGTATATTCGCGGCTCTAAAAGCTATTTCCAGCGACACCAATGGTCGTTTAGGCTAAAGAGTGGTAACATCGTGAATTACTCTTCGAGAGAGTCATTTTGGTATATGACAAGTATGAGTTTCTTGACGTCGTCAGAGAAGATGATGGGGATGGGTTTGTTGACACGGTTTTTCGCCAACAGTCAATTAAGAAAATAACAAAGTTGAATTAGTGATTGATGATAAAACGAAATAAGAAAATAACTCTTAAGAACACCGATATTTTTACGTAGTTCAATGGTTAAAATCCACCTAGTACACGAGTCTATATTATTACTGCTTTTCTCTCTCTATTTTGATAGAGTTTCGATATTACAGAATCATTCCCCTTTTCTTCTCCAATATTCTCAGTATTTATAATGAAATTCCTTGGACAGGTTTGGGTAACCGCGTGAGTCAATCATGGATTTACATATTTATTCCCATCTATACTAGGATATGATCTGATCATGAAATAAATAGTCTCCTAATATCACAGGCTAGTCATAAACGATCGTATACAATATCCGGGTCTTTGGGGATCCGTGGACATGCCATATCCCCAAATTACAACAAGCTGGATATACCGTCAAGCTCGTACTGTGGAGGTCATGCCTTATCAATATTATAAGCTTGCCCTTATCAATTTATGCAACCCTAGCTCGAACAACCATCATGAAAACTGTGTTGTCTACGTGGGGAATACATGGACTCCCAGGCTATTTCTTCCATGCATTTATTTGCCAGCTGTATACGATTTGAGTGAAAGACTCATGCTGAAATTAGGATACACAGGGTTATTTTTGTGTTGTGTTTGAAAAGTAACTTTTAAGTTTCTTTTCGGCTTTGTTTATCAAAAAAGAATAAAATGTATCTTCAATAATTGTACTAAGAAATTTATGTATTGTATTTGAAATGTAAATATGTAATTGTTTTTTAATTTGATTAAACAAAAATTAATAATAAAAGAATGAAATGTGTATTTATTATTATAATTCGAAAGTAAATTTTAAGTTTTTGTTTTGTTTGATTAAATAAAAAATATTATTATTCTCATGTAAATTATATTAGTGACTAAAAAGTGAATAAAACTTTTCATTAAAACAATTATTATATATACTAAGATTAACTTTTAATGATAAGTTATATAGTAATTTGTCGTACTTTATTGTAACTCATTAGTATTTACAAAAAATGATTAATCGGTAATGTAAAAGTTTCTTAAATAATAAGACACCATAATATAACCTAAAAATGACTAATTGGTATCTTAAGATAAAAAAGTTTCAACAAATAAGTTTTAGAGGTAACCAAAATGTATATGAATTAATATGCTCTAAAAATACATTTTTTTTATGAAAAAATAACTAATTGGTAATTTTTCACCATTTTAAGTGACCGAAATGTTACTTTGAAAACTCAAAAAAACGAGAAATCTGGGATTTCAAGAATGTTTCTAATTTAGGTATATTATATTTTGGAATCTGATATTTTTTGATGATGTGGCAAGGTATTTTATAAATAAAATTTTGTAGGTGATTTTTGTAATTATTTTATATTATATGTATATAATTGTAGAGATCCATTTTAGGTACCATTATAACATTGCAGATGGAGGACTTTTTCAGCATATTTAAAAAGGAAAATTACATAAATTAATAACTTTTCCTAAAATATTGCGTTTTTACGGTCAAATATTTTTTTTACACTTTTAGGGTTTTAAGGAAATTTTTACATTTCTACGGTTTTGTCCTTTTTCTTTTTTTGTGTTGTTTTCAAGTTGTTTTCACGTTGTTTTTGTTGATGTTTAGTTGTAATGATATATATATTATTTTTTTAGTTTTTTTGTTAGTCCAGTGAATTGTTTTGAAGTTGTTTTTTTTTTTAAAAAAAACGGTGTTTCGTAATTATGAAACTTTAAAAATCGTATTTTTGAAAACTTAGTGCGTATTTTTGAAAAAAAAATTAGGAACCATAAAAAAGTAAAAAAGAAAAAAAAATGTGTATTTAAAAAAAATCTCAATTTAAAAAGAAAATTATGAAGACTTGTACGTTGGTTATTTGGCCACTTCTCAAAATCTATTGGCTCTAATTATGGACAGAGGCACTGGTCTAGTGGACAAGTTTATAAGCTATCACCCTACTTTCTTCATAGGTTTAGGATGTTATATACTTAATTCAAGGATTTAAATATATATATATATATATATACATACATAGCTAGATTGGGTGAAATTTGTGATTTATGTATTGAGGAGTTTTGATTTTCAGTTTTGGGTGAGATAATTTTATTATTATTTTTGTATTTGTTTTGAAAGATTTTTGTTATCAATTGGATTATTGTAGTTATGATAATCTATGAAGTTTCCCTAATTTGAGCTAACCAGAAAATTTTCTTTCCCTCTCTTATTTAGTATAAACCACTTTATTTGTTGAAGGAATAATACGAGTGCATGGAAAAAAAGAAGCAGATGTCGAGCAAAGAAATATCTCCCTATTGAATGAACATATGCCATGAAATTCACAAATCGCTGGTGAGGTAATCTCTTGATCATTTTCCATTTATAGTTTTGTTTTTCTTTTTGTTTTTTTAATGACACTGGAAAATTGTTGCTAAAAACTTGTTGTGCTTTGTAACCATTGTTATCTCCAAAAAATCAATATAATGACGTGGAAATTTGAGGTGACAAGTGATAATATATTTATACGAGGTGGCGCATTGATGAACAAAACATGTTCCGACCAGATGGAGTGTAAAGTAGTAGGAAATGACCTACTGGGCAAAGCTTATAATTCATTAGGTCAAAAGGTTATTGGCCAGTGGTTGAAGGAGTGGTTACCTTTGGTCGGGGACATGCAGAACAGAGACTTCAAAAGAGCATCTTAGAAAACATGTCGACCAGAGACTTCAGAATCTTAGAAACTTCCTGACTAGTAAGTTCCCTAGCAGCAGTTCAGGAACTTACTAACCAATAAGTTCTCTGGAAAAAGTTGAGGAACTTACTGGCTAGTAACTTCTTTAGGATAATCTCAGCAACATCTCCAACCAGAAACGTCTATAATTGCAAGAGGATTTCTCTCAGATAGCTCGAAATAAGAGCCCATTTTGTTGTATTTTGAATTTGATTAATTTTTTGAATTATTTTATTAATTAAATGTAGTTGAAATGGTTAATGACTGAGCCAAGACTGAGGAACCATTGTGTACAATCCATGAGCCTATAAATATAAGGCTTGTGGCTTCATTTGGGGATTTTGGGATTTTTGGACTTTGGAGGTGTAATTTAAATCTTTAGAGACATTTTGTCAAAATATTCCCTGCTTGCACTTGAGAAACTCAGTTGGCCAAGGTTCATTTGATCTTAAGTGTAGGTTGGCATATATAAAAACATCAAGTGGATTAGGCTATTACCAATTCTCTGGGGCTGAACAACTATAAAACTCTTGTGTCGTTTATTTTCTATTCAGTGCTATTTTAGATTCTGCCGTTTTTTGTGTCTGCTTTTCATTGGCCAAAACAGTGGTCAACATTTTTTATGCTTTCATTGAGAGTTTGAATAGAAAAGCACACTAAAATTCCCATCCTACTAGTTATGGCACCCAAAAAGCCCACAACACTGGCTACAAAAGTTGTCATACTAGAGAGGCATGCTGCTCCTTTTTGATATACTCGAACAATGTTCAATTGGTCAATAAAATCAGGCATTGTTTGACTGGTCGGTAAAATTGAGGAGTGTTCATCTAGTCAAAAATCGAGAAATGTTCAACTGGTCAGAAAAACTCAGGTAGTGTTCAACTGGTCGGAATATACTCAAACAATGTTCAAATGGTTTGTATACTTGAACATTGTTCAACTGGTCGCTAAAATCGAGCAGTGTTTAATAGGTCAGTAAATCAAGTAGTGTTCAACTGGTTGGTATACTCAAACAATGTTCAATTATTCGGTAAAATCAAGTAATGTTCAACTGGTCGGTAAATCAAGTAGTATTCAACTGCTCGACATTCTTGAACATTGTTCAACTGGTCTTTAAAATTGGGCAGTGTTCAAGTGCTCCGAAATTTTCCATATATTCTCATGTGTTTCACGAGTAATTAACCCTTAATAACTTGGGCGGCACATAGGGTGTAACGCCCTACTTCCTTAGAGTCGTTACTAAGTGAGTTTAAAACGTGCTTTTAACTCGCTAATCGAGGTTTTAGGATAAATGTGTAATTGAATCATAAACTTTGAAAATTATACCATTTATTGAAAATCATAAAACATTTAACATTCGGGATCCCAAAAGACTATTCATAAATATTTACAACTCAAAATATATACTTTAAGTCGACTAAACGACAAAATAGGGTTCTTTACAACAACTTCCAAAAATACCCCTGGCCGTGGTAGCCAGGCAGACCAGACATGTACGCGTCGCGTCATGCTCTCCATACTCATGGTCAGTTGAATTTCTCCTTGCCCTTACCTGCACAACAGAGCACCCGTGAACCGATGCCCAGCAAGAAAACTCCACATAAAAAGATAACATATGCATATGAACCATTTAGCATATAACCAATTTGTCAACAAGTTAAACACATACGGCCACGTCATCTCAGGCACTTTATCAAGCCTTGAGTTGTGGTCTACACCGTAAGGATATCCCAGGTATCCTTTAGGGTCTTACCCAGGCAGCTCGCAATTCGCGTGCTAAACGCTGCTCCCGGCCCCTTGCCACTCTCGGCCTTCGCCGTTCCTGACCTTCGCCGTTCATTCACATATATGCATACAAAGCATAACTAAAACATAACTTAAACATATACTAACATAATCAATGGGCTACACCCAACACATAATCATATAGGGTCGTGCCCTACAACACAACTATGGGGCCTCGCCCTGCTCTATGGGTACAACAGCTTTCTTACCTATGTCCCGAGCTTCTTGAGCACTGAACCCTCGAGCACGGTCCTCAAGTCCGAGCCTCACCGAGAACCTAGTCACAACACATACATAACACTCCCATTACAAACCAATTCAAAAACATCTCCCGGAACCAATCACGAGCTCTCGGGACCTCCCGGATCCCCACACAAGGTGGCGGAAGCGTCCCCCGAGCCACCTGGGCAAAAGCCTAAAAATAGAAATTTCCCCCAGGCCAGAAATGGTCTAGCGCAGCGGCGCCACCCTATGAGGGCCGCGACGTCCAAAAGGGCCTCCGTCCACTGATGCAGCCTAGCGCCGCGGCACAGAAGAACAGGGTCGCGGCGCCCCTTCGCAAACCCAGAATTTTGGGTTTTCCCCTGCATTTTCCCCGAGCCAAAACACTCCCAAATCATTACCAAGACTTACCTAAGTCCCAAATTCAATTCAAGTACCCAAATAAGCCATCTAACAACCTATAAACATCAACAACAGACCTAGATACACAATCAAACTCAAGAATCACCTAGTGGTTCAAAATTCTCAAAAACTTCAACCAGCCCTTGCAGAGTTTAAACAAGCCTTCAGAATTCTTAAACTAAACTAGAAATAACTTTCAAATATGCATGGAATTCATACCTCAAGATGGAATTCGACCTTGGGCTTCTTCCTACTCCACTCCAAGTGAATCTCCTTGATTTCCAGCTGAATTCTCACAAGCAACAAGCTGCAAATTCAGTTTCCACCCTTATTCTCAAACCCTCAAAAGAAGCTGAAACTTTAAAGAAAACCCATGGATGAATTTCTTACCTCTGAGATTAACACACCCTTGAGCTAAAGCTTGAATTCAATTGCTGTAATCTCAGCCCTAAACCCCTTTCTTGATCCCAAGAGATTTGCCCTTCCTTCCTTTCCTTCTTGCTTCTTAGCTTTTCCTTCACTTTCAGCAAGAGCTGAATTTGTCCAAGTGTAGAAAACGTGAATAGCTTTCCCACTCAGCCATAGTTATCTAAATCCCAGCCAAAAGACCCATTTACCCTTCCATCTAACCCATATTCTAACTAATCCTCAAGGGCAACTTAGACCTTTCCTATGCTCTTACAAATATGCCATTTTCTCACTTAGAGTAACTATCCTAAATGGGTACCTATGGTTACCCAAGCTACTAAAATACCATTAACCATTAATTAAAAGTCCCCAACTAAATTTATAATATTCCCGAAATACCCTTAGGCTTCTCCCGAGCCGGGTATTAAATCCCGTTGTGACTTTAAGTGGAATGGTTCTCTAGGACTGTCTTGGAACATGCATCACAAATAAATCACCATTATATCGAAAATATCATATATTCTACATTTATGCCCTCAATAGGCTAAAATTACAAATTTGCCCCTAACTACCAGATGGGGCCACATGCATATTTATTTCTCCTAACCATGCATTTGTAATCATAATAAACCATTTATTTCTCTCCAGGCACGCTAATCAAGACCCAAAGTCTTATTAGCAAATTTGGGTCGCTACAACTATCCCCTCCTTACAGATATTTCGTCCTCGAAATTACATGAACAACTCGGGATACCGCTCCCGCATGTCTGATTCAAGTTCCCAAGTCGCCTCCTCAACCTTGTTGTTTCTCCACAACACTTTCACAAAGGCAATGGTCTTACTCCGCAAAACTTTATCTTTCCGGTCAAGAATCCGAACCGGCTTCTCCTCATAGGACAAATCCTGGTCCAGCTCCAAACTTTCATAACTCAGTACGTGTGTTGAATCCGATACATACTTTCGGAGCATGGACACATGAAAAACATTATGAACCCCTGATAAGGCTGGAGGCATCGCCAACCTATAGGCTACCTCCCCAACCCGCTCTAGAACCTCGAAAGGGCCTACAAACCTAGGGCTCAACTTTCCTCGAACGCCAAACCATTTCACTCCTCTTAGAGGTGAAACCCTAAGGAACACATGGTCTCCAACCTAAAATTCCACACTCCTGCGTTTCAGGTCTGAATAACTCTTCTGGCGACTCTGGGAGGCAAGCATTCGCACTCTAATCTTCTCAATTGCCTCATTGGTTCTCTGAACCATCTTAGGACCCAAATAACTTCTCTCACCCGTCTCGTCCCAATGGATAGGTGATCTACACTTCCTCCCATATAGCATCTCATACGGAGCCACTCCGATAGTCGTTTGATAGCGCTTATTATACGAGAACTCAATCAAAGGGAGATACTTACTCCAAGATCCCCCAAAGTCTAATACACAAGCTCGCAACATGTCTTCCAATATCTGAATCATTCTCTCAGACTGTCCATCGGTTTGAGAATCATAAGCAGTACTAAATCGTAACTGCATGCCCATAGCCTTCTGCAGGCTCTCCCAAAACTTTGAGGTGAAGGTGGGGTCTCTGTCAGACACTATCAACCTCGGAGCTCCATGAAGTCGAACAATTTCCTTCACATATAGTTCAGCATACTGCTCCATAGTATAAGTCGTCCTGGCAGGCAAAAAGTGGGCTAACTTGGTATACCTATCCATAATCACCCACACCGAGTCGTGCTGTCCCACAGTTCTCGGCAAACCAACCACAAAGTCCATGGTAATATCCTCCCACTTCCACTCCGGAATCCCTAGAGGTTGCAGCAACCCTGCTGGCCTCTGATGTTCAGCCTTGACCTACTGACATGTTAAACACCTGGCCACATAATCCACCACATCCCTTTTCATGCCCGACCACCAATATAAAGCTCTCAAGTCCTGGTACATCTTCGTCGTACCCGGATTTAAAGAGTAGGGAGTGGTATGCAACTCATCTAAAATCTCCCGTCAGATAACGAAATCCATTGGAACACAAATCCGACCCTTGTACTTTAGTAACCCCATCTCCGAAAGGGAAAAGTCCTTAGCCACTCTAACTAAGACGTTCTCTCTGTGACCTCTCAACTGGGAATCTTTCCCCTGAGCCTCCTGGATCCTCTCAAGGAGTGTAGACTGAAGAGTGATGTTGGCTAACCGGCCAACCACTAACTCTATTCCTGGCCTAGTCATCTCCTCAGCCAGCTTATCGGATATCTGTCTTGAACTGAACAACTGTCCTGGGCCTCTCCGACTCAATGCATCAGCCACTACATTAGCCTTCCCAGGATGGTATAGGATATCACAATCATAATCCTTAACCAACTCTAGCCACCGTCTATAGCGCATATTCAGATCCTTCTGAGTAAAGAAATATTTCAAACTTTTTATGGTCAGTGTATATCTCACACTTCTCTCCATATAAATAATGTCTCCAAATCTTAAGTGCGAATACCACTGCTGCCAATTCCAGATCATGCATGGGATACCTCTGCTCATACTCCTTTAACTGTCTCGATGCATAGGCTATCACCTTACCAGCTTGAACAGCACACACCCCAAACCCTGTCTAGAAGCATCACAGTAAACCACAAACTTCTCATTATCTGTTGGCAGACTCAATATTGGTGCGATGATCAGTCGTTGCTTCAGCTCTTTGAAACTATTCTCACATCTGTCTATCCAAACATACTTTGTCTTCTTTTTCGTCAATTCTGTCAATGGTGTAGCTATCCTGGAGAACCCCTCAACAAACCACCGATAATATCCTGCCAATCCCAGAAAACTTCTAACTTTTGGAACATTGCTCGATCTAGGCCAATCTCTAACTGCCTCAATCTCACTTGGATCAACCAGGAACCCCTCCTTACTGACGATGTGACCTAGAAACGTGACTTGCAGTAGCCAAAAATCACACTTGCTGAACATAGCATACAACTTATGCTCCCTTAATTGCTGTAAAACCAATCGCAAATGCTGCTCGTGCTCTGTCTCTGACTGAGAGTACACCAAAATGTCGTCGATGAATACAATTACAAACTTATCCAGATAGTCCTTGAAAACCCTATTCATCATATCCATAAAAGCTGCTGGGGCATTGGTTAATCCAATGGACATAACCAAAAATTCATAGTGTCCATACCTCGTGTGAAAAGCAGTCTTTGGTATGTCCTCTTCTTTGATCCTTAACTGATGGTAACCTGACCGGAGATCAATATTAGAAAACACTGTACTCCCTTGTAACTGATCAAATAAATCATCGATCCTAGGAAGTGGATACTTATTCTTAATGGTTAACTTATTCAGCTCCCTATAGTCAATGCACATCCTAAGAGATCCATCCTTCTTCTTAACAAACAACACCGGAGCACCCCATGGCGAGAAACTCGGTATGATGAACCCCAAATCAAGTAATTCTTGCAACTGAATCTTCAGCTCCTTTAACTCTGTTGGAGCCATTCTGTAAGGCGTCCTAGATACTGGCTGCACCCCTAGCGCTGACTCAATAACAAAGTCAATCTTCCACTGCGGTGGCAAGCCTGGCAGATCTGCTGGAAATAAATCTGGAAATTCACACACCAATCTAGTCTCACCTGTTCCAATCGACTCAACCCTAGAGGTGTCCACAATATTTGCTAGGAATCCTATGCAACCTTTCTGCATCAGGTCTCTAGCCTTCAATGCTGAAATAATAGGTATTCGCAGTCCACTTGACATCCCCACAAATACAAAGGGCACCTCCCCTTCTGGTTCAAAAGTCACAATCCTGCGCTTGCAGTCAATCGTTGCCCCATATTTTGCTAACCAATCCATTCCTAAGATCATATAAAGTAATCCATTGCAAGCTCAATCAGATAAACAGACAATTCCCTACCATCTACCTCTACTGGTAAAGCCTTAATCCATCTCCTAGAGACTACCAGTTCCCCAGTTTGCAACAAAGTCTGAAAAACCCCTAGCATACACAAAATTAGGTGTACACAGCTGATCTATCACCCTAGCAGACACAAACGAGTGGGTAGCTCCCGAATCAAACAATGCAGTATACAAAGACCCAACACTAGAAATCTGACCTGTCACAACTGAGGGGCTAGCCTCCGCCTCAATCTGAGTCAAGGTAAACACTCTGGCAGAAGCGAGACTGTCTCCCTGCTTCGGCTCCTCCTTCCTGACTTGTGGGCAGTCCTTCTTCAAATGATTGGCACTCCCACAGACAAAGCAGGCCCTGATCCCACACACACCCTGATGTCACCGTTTGCACCAAGGACACACTGGGAAACTCCTCTAGTTGTTACTTCCGCCCTGGCGGCCACTAAAAGCACCATGTGCCCTCCTATCAGAACTGGGAGGAACGATGGAATCTGGGGCCTTCCTCTTCTGCTCACTGGGGCCACTACCCTGACTAGATCCAACAAAAGGAGGAATTATCCTCCTAGCATCGCGCCTAACAGCGCTCTCTCTCTAGATCTGGTCCTAGGCCCCCTTAGCTGTAAAGGCCTTGACAAAAACCTGAGCATAGGTGGTAGTCCCTGGATCCAAGGTGATCTTCATATCACGGGCGATCATAACATTCAGCCCCTGTACAAACCTGTCTCTCCTTGCCGCATCTGTTGGCACTAAATCTGGCGCAAACTTCGCCAATCGATCAAATTTCAGTGCATGCCTGTCACGGTCAACCGGTTCTGAGTCAGGTTGATGAACTCGTCAACCTTTGCATCTCGAACTGCTACACTGTAATATTTCTCGTTGAAGATATTCTTGAATTCTTCCTAGGTCATGACTGCCACATTCCTTCTCTGAACCACAACATCCCACCAAATGCGGGCATCCTCTCTAAACATATAACTACCACATGCAACTCTCTCGTTTCCCTCAACCCTCATGAAATCCAAGATAGAGGAAACCATATTCATCCACTGCTCTGCCCGCAATGGGTCTGGTCCACCCTCAAAGGTGGTAGGATGCTGCTTCTTGAACCTTTCATACAGAGGTTCCCACCTGTTCTCAACCACAGGCTGAACCGGCACTGACGTCGTACCCTGCTGAATTGGCAGCCCAGTGACTTGTGGAGGGGCTTGCTGCCTCAACTAACGAAGTTCCTCTTCTATTCTCTGCAACCTTGCTTCCAATTCAGCAAACATCTCTTGCCAATTCTATGGGGCAGGTGGAGGGTCTTGACCTTGATTGTCATCCTCAGCTCGACTGCCGTGGAGCCTGGATGATTTTCGAGGCATCACAACTATATGCCTGCAACCAATGACGCCGCTCATCAGGCATGATAAAAAAATCCAATACCACCTCCCAATCACAACAGCCAACCAAGAACAACAATCCAGATAACATACAAATAGCATATAGCACACAACGGGCCATGCCCTGACATCATGCATATGTTAACTCATTCCTCACTCTCTATATAAAATAAGCAGGCAAACAGGGCATTCAGGCACATATTCAACATATTAATCAACCATACCAACCAACCTTGAGTCGAGCTTGTCACTGACAGCGAGCGTACATGTTCGGTCAATCTCCAGAACCAATAAACCTTGGCTTACTCTGATACCAAATTGTAACGCCCTACTTCCATAGAGTCGTTACTAAGTGAGTTTAAAACGTGCTTTTAACTCGCTAATCGAGGTTTTAGGGTAAATGTGTAATTGAATCATAAACAGAGACATAAAATTTGAAAATTATACCATTTACTGAAAATCATAAAACATTTAACATTCAGGATCCCAAAAGACTGTTCATAAATATTTACAACTCAAAATATATACTTTAAGTCGACTAAACGACAAAACAGGGTTCTTTACAACAACTTCCAAAAATACCGCTGGCCGTGGCAGCCAGGTAGACCAGACATGTACGCGTCGCGTCACGCTCTCCATACTCATGGTCGGTTGACTTTCTCCTTGCTCTTACCTGCACCACAAAGCACCCGTCAAACGAAGCCCAGCAAGAAAACTCCACATAAACAGATAACATATGCATATGAACCATTTAGCATATAACCAATTTGTCAACAAGCTAAACACATACGGCCACGCCGTCTCAAGCACTTTACCAGGCCCTGAGTTGCGGTCTACTCCGTAAGGATATCCATGGTATCCTTCAGGGTCTTACCTAGGTAGCTCGCACTCCGCGTGCTAAACGCTGCTTCTGGCCCCTTGCCGCTCTTGGCCTTCGCCATTCCTGGCCTTCGCCGTTCATTCACATATATGCATACACAGCATAACTTAAACATATACTAACATAATCAATCGGCTACACCCAACACATAATCATATATGGTCGTGCCCTGCAACACAACAATGGGGCCTCGCACTGCTCTATGGGTACAACAACTTTCTTACCTATGTCCCGAGCTTCTTGAGCACTGAACCCTCGAGCACGGTCCTCAAGTCCGAGCCTCACCGAGAACCTAGTCACAACACATACATAACACTCCCATTAAAACCAATTCAAAATCATCTCCTGGAACCAATCCCGAGCTCTCGGGACCTCCCGGATCCCCACACAAGGTGGAGGAAGCGTCCCCCGAGCCCCCTAGGCAAAAGCCTAAAAATAGAAATTTCCCCTTGCCCAGAAATGGCCTAGCACCGCGGCGCCCAGAAGGGCCCCCATCCACTAATGCAGCCTAGCGTCGCAGCACAGAAGAACAGGGCCGCGACGCCCCTTCGCGAACCCAGAATTCTGGGTTTTCCCCTGCATTTTCCCCGAGCCAAAACACTCCCAAATCATTACCAAGACTTACCTAAGTCCCAAATTCAATTCAAATCCCCAAATAAACCATCTAACAACCTATAAACATAAACAACATACCTAGATACACAATCAAACTCAAGAATCACCTAGTGGTTCAAAATTCCCCAAAACTTAAACCAGCCCTTGCAGAGTTTAAACCAGCCTTTAGAATTCTTAAACTAAACCATAAATAACTTTCAAATTTGGATGGAATTCATACCTCAAGATGTAATTCAACCTTGGGCTTCTTCCTACTCCAATTCTAAGCTGAATCTCCTTGATTCCCAGCTGAATTCTCACAAGCAACAAGTTGCAAATTCAGCTTCAACCCTTATTCTCAAACCCTCAAAACAAGCTTAAACTTTAAAGAAAACCCATGGATGAATTTCTTACCTCTGAGATTAACACACCCTTGAGCTAAAGCTTGAATTCAATTGCTGTAATCTCAGCCCTAAACCCCTTTCTTGATCCAAAGAGATTTGCCCTTCCTTCCTTTCCTTCTTGCTTCTTAGCTTTTCCTTCACTTTCAGCAAGAGCTGAATTTGTCCAAGTGTAGAAAACATGAATAGCTTTCCCACTCAGCCATAGTTATCAAAATCCCAGCCAAAAGACCCATTTACCCTTCCATCTAACCCATATTTTAACTAATCCTCAAGGGCAACTTAGACCTTTCCTATCCTCTTACAAATATACCATTTTCTCACTTAGAATAACTATCCTCAATGGTTACCTATGGTTACCCAAGCTACTAAAATACCATTAACCATTAATTAAAAGTCCCCAACTAAATTTATAATATTCCCAAAATACCCCTAGGCTTCTCCCGAGCCAGGTATTAAATCCCGTTGTGACTTTAAGCGGAATAGCTCTCTAGGACCATCTCGGAACATGCATCACAAATATATCACCATTATATCGAAAATATCACATATACTACATTTATGCCCTCAACGGGCTAAAATTACAAATTTGCCCCTAACTACCAGATGGGGCCCACATGCATATTTATTTCTCCTAACCATGCATTTGTAGTCACATAATCATCTAATACACATATATTATCATAATAAACCATTTATTGCCCTCCAGGCACGCTAATCAAGACCCAAAGTCTTTTTAGCAAATTTGGGTCGCTACATAGGGTATATTGGTATATAAATTATCTTGCTACTTCAATTCCATGGTGAGAGATCAAAAGTTCTGAGACGATGATTTGGTCCTGAGAAAGGTATTCGTCAAAAACCCACCAGCTGAGTGCTAGGACCAAATTGAGAGGGACCTTGAGCAAATCACACAACTTTTGCCTCCAGGCACTTACAAACCTTCTCGACTGAATGGAGCATTGATCAGGAACTACTGGAATGACGAGCATTTTAGGATATATTATCAACAAATACCACTTTCAGAGTGATAACTTCGTTTCAAGTGTTGAACTTGTTATTTTAGTTTGTTAAGGAGCTGGTTATTAGCTGACCGATCGCCTATTTTTTGGTTAAGACTCATTTTTAGATACGTTTTGCCACTTTTATATTATGAGTAATAAAAGAGACTATGCACAACATGGTCGATTCTTGCTACAAATATGCTTGTGTGTTAATTATTCGAACAATGTTCAACTGGTCGATAAAATCAGACATTGTTCAATTGGTCGATGCATTCATGTAGTGTTTAACTGCTCGGATATTTTCCATATATTCTATGTGTTTCATGAGTAATTAACTACTCGAACATATTCAGTCAAGTAGCAAGTGACCAAGGATCTTTCAACCTTCAATCACTTGGGGGCACATGGGGTATATATATAATTTAACACAGGCAATAAGAGCACGAGTTAAGGTGTTTCTTTAGGCTGACCTATAAATTTTTGAAGTCGAAAAAATGGCCTTTAAGCTAACTTGTATGACAAGTTTAAGTAGGTTGACTTGTAAATTTTTGAAGTAAAAAATGGCCATTAAGCTAACTCATATAACAAAGCTTAAGTAACTTTGGATTTTTCTATTTTTAGAAAACATGAAGTTAGAAAAAAATCATTTGTGTGAATATAATTATTTTGCTCACAAATATTTAAAGCAATAAGTGTGTGAAGAAGTATACTTAGTAAGAACTTGTGAAATGTATATCATTTCTAAGTTAAATAAAACTAAGTACTCATGCGAAAATATATAAGGCATAAATCAGAGTGACTTTACTATTCACAAAAAAGAAAAGTAAAGTATAAATGCCAACAGCTCGGTCGTACGAGCAAAATGTAGAAGTTGCTGAGAGCAATTGTCTTTAGAAAATGCCCCGAAGAGCTAAACATAGATGTTACTGGTTGGGTATGTTAATGGTTGGCTAGTTAACTCTGTCTTCAGCACCTGGAACCTTTTTTGGACGAAATGACAGGCCAGGAATAGAAAGGTAGTTACTGGTCGGGTATGTTAGTGGCTGGTTGGTCACCTCCTTCTTCAGCACCTAGAACCTTTTCTGGACAGAATGACAGGTCTGGAGAAGATTGTACAGCACTAGCAGGAAGAGTTGCCTCATCAGCGGCCTTAGCCTCGCACTTGGTGAGATCCTCAGCCTTTCCCTCCTTAGAAAGGAAGTCAAGATTGAGAGGCTTGTTCAACTTCCATATATGATAGAAGTAGTTGAAGCATATTTCTTCATAACGTGCCAGATCAACATCTTTGTCTTGTTTCAACTCTTCAATCTCTTAATTCTTCTTCTATAGCTGATTAGTTAAGGTCTTGATGACTTGGGTATTTTTGCTGTTCTCATTAGCCAAGTCCTTCAAAGATTTATCGCAGTCGGCAACTGTCTTATCTGCCTGCTAAGCTTTTTCACGAATATCTCTTTCAAACTTGACCAGGCCTTCAATCTCTGCCTGGGCCTGCAACAGCTAATCATTCAGCACTCTGACCAGGACATTATAATCCACTGCTCGGCATTGAGCATGACTAATTGTGATAATTCCTTGAACAATAAAAAGTAAAATGGGGTAGTTATTATGAGGCTAATCAATAGGAAAGTACACATGGTTATGGTAAAATACTTATGCTCATCACTTCAGCAAGGCCTCTATTGAAGACTATTGGGATTTTATGCCCCAAATAAAACCCAAATTCTTTGTAATCTCATTTTATTATCAATAAAAGAATAGAAATCATTTTTTGACTTGGTTAATCACTTTGCTCACATGTTTTATTTTCATGATTATTTGTTTAATATAAACTTCTATTGAATCCCGAGTATATACCTAATCTTATTTATAGTGACGTAATCACAGTGGAATATAAATATGATTATATATTCAAAATAAGTTAGTCCTATGATTAGTCAGTGCACCGGATTTACACTAACTTTCCAATCTACGATATGATCTACTTACACATTACAATGTTATGTTCTTTCTAAAAAATTAGCAAAGTAGATAACATCAGATGTATTTGTTACATCAGACAAGACTGATATTGATAGTTGATAAGATAAGTAAACATACCATTATTATCTATTCTAGTCATATCATATAGTTGACCATAGGTCAATTCAATCTCAATTCTGAGTGGTTAGTATTCTAACTGACTATATTATTTGAGTTCTTTGACTTGTTCGTGACCACCTTACCCTACGGCCTAGCCCATACTTACATCTTGGGAAATCGGTAGTATAATTGAGTGGGAGTGTTAATCGTAGATATGAACATCTATAGCTTCTGATGAAGAAGAGAAACAATGGTTTCCTTTTAGTTTGGTTCAAGGTGTTAAATGATAGAGATCTCATTTCAGTAATTAAATTAGTGTATTGAAATATCATTTACATAGAACTAAGTGTTTTAAGGATAAAATACAATGAGGGGTAAAATAGTATTTTAGTCCTATCTCATTGTAGACCGTCTATAGAGGATTGAGTGAGAACTGTGGTTGTAACAATGGATAATTAATAGCGTATTTATATTTGTTATAGAGCGTTCTATGAATTCAAGAGTGCAATTCCGAGTCTTTAGTGGAGTCACGAGGAATTAATAAGTTAGTAAATTTATTTGTTAGATTTATGATAACTTATTGGAGATTGATTTCATAGGCCCATGGTCCCATTGTACCCTGGATAAAATCATCTAGATAGTCTTAATTAATTGATTTAATTATCAATTAGAATTATCAAAGTTGAACAGGTCAATTTTGGATAGTTTCACAAAGTTATGTAATTTTGAGAAGAAAAGAGAAATTATGGCAGATTTATTAATTAAGATAAATTGGTATCCAAATTAATAAATAAGTTTAAATCAAAAGTCAAATTATAAATAATTAATTTGATAAAGGATTTAAATAATTAAATCAATAGAAAATAATACAGACCTTGATTTTAAGTCCAATGTGCTTATAATCAAATGGGAAATTTTACGGGCCTAAAGCCCATGATAATTTTGACCTAGGCTTTAAAATGGCTATTATTTTATTGATTTTTTAATTAAATTAAATTCCTAATTGAGTCTATAAAAGGAGTGCTTAGAGAGAAGTCAAAACATAAGTTTAATCACTGGTTTTCTGATAGTTTTAGATTCTCTCTAAACACAAGTCCTTTTCTAAGCCTCTTTGATTATTTTCTCTTCTTCTTATCTGTATCTATCTCGTGTGTTGAGAATTTCCCACACTAGTCTAGGTGATACTAAGGATGCATTGGAAGAATGGGAAGAAAATAGAAGATCGGTTCAGTTTCTTGATAATACTCTGCGACAGAGAGGATACAAGAGTTAGAAAAACTGAAGGAAGGACTCTTTAATTCCGCTGCGTATGCTGTAAGTATTCTATTCTTTTTTTCTCTTTGAATTCAATTTTATAAACATGTTTTAGGCTATCTCGTATTAATTTGTTTAATATTAGATGTACATGATTATTTGGAGTTAGTGGGAGTTGTAGAAGATTATATAATCAGAAGGAAAGAAGAGGAGAAGGAAAAACAGAGACCTCTTTCCTCCTTCATTCGGTTGGCCATCTCTCCATCATTTCTTATGGTTGTTGGAGCTAGAAACTCAAGGAAAAGGCTAAGCAAGGTCTTGGGGTCTTTGATTCTAGGAGGTGGTTGAGAAGCTAACTAGAAAGAGCAGCTAATTAAGGTAAGGATTAAGGGTTTTAACTGAATTTTCCTGGGTGTGTCAGGTTGAATTCTGATTTTGGGTTATTGATTGAAACTAAGGGCTTAAACTTGGGAATTTGAGGAGCTAAAGTTTGGAAGAGCATCTAAGAAAACTTAGGGTCAAATTCACCCAGCTAAGGTAACCAATTCTAACTTTGAAGTTATGGGTTTCTAGTTTTCTATGGTGTTCTTGAGTTCTTAGGCTCAAGAGTGATTTCTGTGTTTGATAATGTTTTTGCTGAGCTTTTGATGTTGATGGGTTGTCTTGGTTGAGTTATAGTGGGTTGTAAGGTCAATTTTGAGGTTGGGTAAGTTTTGGAGTGGTTTGGTAGAGCTTTTGCTTGGGGAAAGTTTGAAGGAAAAACCCCTTAAGTGGGTTGTGCTAGTTGTAGCAATGTAGCGCTAGCAGTAGGGCGCTACAGCGCTACACTTCGTGTTCTGGGGGAATTTTTCTCTGTTTTTAGCACTGTAGCGCCCTCCTTAGGGATTTGTAGCGCTACCCTTTCTCTAGAAGTTGGTTTTTGAGTTATTTATTAGGGTTTTTGCCCGGGGGCTCGTGGTTTGATTCCACCACCCTGTTTGGGGGAATTAGGGCTTCCCAAGGGCTCGGGATTGGTCCCGAGGCTAGGTTTTGGAATTGAAGTTTAGTGATGGTTCTAATTTATGGATGTGACTAGGTGTATGCTAAGGGTCGGACAGGATCGTGCTTGAAGGTCAATTTTGCTAATCAAATCTATCGGAATCTAAGGTAAGAAAACTACACCCGGTTAGGTGGTTAAGTAGGGACTAAGTGTTCCCTATATTTGTGTACATTACTGTATGATTGTGATATGTGATTGTATTGGGACTAAGAGTTCCCTATTTTTGTATATAATGTCATGAGGTGGTATTAGGCCATGGGGACATATGATAAATGGCCTAAGAGTACCGCAATCAATATTTGTGCATAGGGCGCGGCTCAGCCACTGGTAGCTGAGGACAACTTATTTATCACTAAGCTCGGTTAAGCTGGCCGGAGTCAGTGGGTATAACACTGGGGGCGGCCTAAGTGAGACGAAGACTGTGGGTTTGTTAGAGGGTGCCAACCCTTAATATTGTGTAATGATTGCAATAACTGTTGGTTATGAATATGATATGTTGATTAGATGGATGACAAATTGTTAACTTGTTGATTGTTATCAGTGGATAGGTGAATATTATGAATTATTGAATACTTGGTTATGCTTTATGGATTATTTGGTTATTGATAATGATCATGCTAAGATATTATGATTTCTTGCTGGGCCTTGGCTCACTGGTGCTTCGTGGTGCAAGTTAAGGCAAGGGTTTGGTGGTTTGGCCATGAGTTGGAGAGCTCTGGGGGCGAGGTGTACATTGTCAGCTGCTCGGCCGCCACGGTCGAGGGTTTGTAAAGGGACGAAAACCTAAAATGTATATTTAGCCATTAGAGTGGCCACGGTTGTTTATAACTTTTGGAATTTCTGTAAATATGTCTTTTAAACCCTGTTTTGGGATCCCATGTACTAAACAAACATTTTATATGAAAATGATCTATTGATGACCAAAACCTTTTAAATTTGACCTAATTACAACTTTAAGACCACGTTTTCAACTATATAACTTGGTTAGCAAGTCTTGCACCTTTATAATCACACAGTGTAACGGCCTTGGCTATCCAGGGCATTACAACTTAGTATCAGAGCAATCTAGGTTTAAGGGTTCATGAAGACTGGCTGGACATGTACACTTGCCACTAAAGACAAGCTCGACTCAGGGTTTCGTAGATGGAATAGATGAGATTAGAAGTGTTTGAATGGAATATGAATACATTAATTTGTATGATTAATAGGGAGCATGAGATTCTGATAGGGCCTGGCCCTTGACTGCTGTGTGGTGATATTGAGGCGTGCTTATTAGCATTGCTATTGCATGTGGATAAATGTTTGGATAATGATTTGTATATTGAATACATGTGGTTAATTCTCTAAATTGAATTTAAATGTTTTATCTGTTTATTAGTATATGGAAAACATGATGAACATGGTTATAGTTAGTAGCAATGAATTTGTTAGCTAATGCATAATAGCGTGGATTAGTGTTTGTTACGTTTTATGTGTGCATGGTCATTATGATTGTTTGGACCTGCTGTGGGATGGTTCTGGATATAAACATCAGGGATGAGGGGTTAGTCAGTAATGGCAGATAAATTCAGACTGTATGTGCTCGGAATGGTTAAATGGACCTGGTGATGATATGGTAGGGATTAGAACCCTCCATCTTCCCTGAAGGTTGCAACAAATGTTCTCTGGTACGTGGGTAAGCTGTGAGGTCTGATAAATGAGACTAGATAGGTGAAACAACGGGTTCCTTTGGGGAAAGAGCTGCTTTGTATAGTGTAACAATAGGGGTATCACTGTTGGTTGACTTAAAGGTATAGACGGTTAGGAGTGCTATAGGGAAGACTTTAGAGGCATTACTTCCTGGTTATGGCATCATGCATATGTTATTTCATTCATCAGGCTCTTTATAAACTAAGCAGGCAAACAATGCATTAAAACACATATTCAAGTATATTAATCAACCATACCAATCAACCCTGAGTCGAACTTTTCAATGGCAGCGTGCGTACATGTTTGGTCAATCTCCAGAACCAATAAACCTTGGCTCGCTCTGATACCAAATTGTAACACCCTACTACCTTAGAGTCGTTACTAAGTGAGTTTAAAATGTGCAATTAACTCGCTCAGCGAGGTTTTTAGAACAAAAGTGTGATTAAACAAAAAGACAAGGCTGTAATCTTTAAAAGTACTCCATTTCATTAAAAGTTCTAAGAGTTTAACATTCGGGATCCCAAAATGAGGATTGTAAAATATTTACAATTCAAAATGGATTTACAGATGACTAATTATAAAAAAAAACATAGTTTAATACAGACATTTCTCAAAATGTCCCCAACCAAAGCAGTCGGGCAGGCCAATCATGTACGCGCCGCCCCCATGCTCTCCGTACTCATGGCTAGTTGACTTTCTCCTTGCCCTTACCTACAACACAGAGCACCCGTAAGCCGAAGCCCAGCAAGAAAACTCAAACAGCACATAACATATGCATATCATACAATCACTATAGCAGATAACTCACAGTTAATCAGACAGCCCATAAGATCTAAACACATAAATGAACATGCCGTCCCAGAAGCGTTACCAAATCCTGGGTTCTCGGTCCACACCGTAAGGATATCCCATGTATCCATTGGGGTCTCACCCTAACCATAAGCACTCCATGTGCTAAGTGATATTCCCGGCCCCACTGCCGTTCTCGGCCTTCACTGTTCTCGGCCCTACGCCGTTCTCGGCACCTTGCCGTTCCCGGATCCTCTGTCGTTCATTCTAATATAACCACATATAGCATACTTAAGCAACATACAAACATATAATAACTCAATCAAGACTACATCCTAACAACAACACAACTTAGGGCCACGCCCTGCAACAACACTATGGGCCCGTACCCTGCTCTACGGGTGCTACAGTTTTCTTACCTGTATCCCGAGCTTTCCGATGCACCAAGGTCACAAGCACGGTCCTCTATCACGAGCCCCTCAAAAATCCTAGCCACAACAAATATAAAACACTTTTAATACTAACCAATCCCAAAACCACCTCCCGGGACCAATCCCATACTCTGGGACCTCTAATTCCCTAAAACAATGTATTGGAACCATCCTCCGAGCCCCCAGGCAAAAGCCCTAAAAATGAAAATTTTGACTATCAAAAATAGCCTAGGGCCGAGGCACTCCCATCAAGGGCTGCGGCACCCAGAAGCATTTCCCTGATCCTTATGCAAGCCTGCGCCACGGCGCCCCTACGCGAACCCAGATTTCTGGGTTTTCTCTTGCATTTTTCCCGAGCCAAAACAGCTCCTATTCAACCCAAACAAGTACCTAAACCCCAACATCAATTTAAAACCCCAAATGAACCCTTTAACAACCCATAAACATCATAAACAAGCTAAGTTACACAATCACACTCAAAATCCAAACTTGAGTTTCAGATTTCAGAAACTCAAACCATGGCTTCTAAGACCTAAACCAGAGCTTGAAAAATATAAACCATGCCTCTAAAATCTCAAACCATACCGGATACGAAATTCAAACATGATAAAAAATCTTACCTCAATCAAGAATTTAGCTTGAATTCACCTCAATCCCAACTTCAAGCCACTTCCCCCTTGATTATCCAAACTGAATTTTCCAAACCAAACTAGCCATACTTCCTTTAAATTCCACACTTATTCTCTGAAAATCAAACTTAAATTTAAACAAAAACAGAGCATAACTCTTACCTCTGAATAATCCTAGCTTAAAATTGATTTTGGTTGCCTCAAACCCCTTGATTCTCCTCCTAGGTCTCCCAACTTCAGCCTTCCTCTTCTTCCCTTTTCTTCTGTCTTTTCCCTCAAATTTTAGCATAAACCCAATTGTGACTAAGTGTAAAACGTGAATCCTTTTCCCCTCAGCTGAACCTTATCTAACCGTTGCCTAATAACCACTTTACCCTTCCATCCATTTCCCCTTCTAACTAAACCCCAAGGCTCTTTTTGTCATTTCTACTTTCTTACAATTCTACCACTTCTTTCATCTAAACTGGTTACCCTTGCTAATTACCAATGGTTACTCAGGTTACTCAATCACCAATAACCATTACCCACTAATTCTCAAATTTAAAAAATTCCTAAGATAATCCTAGGCTCCTCCCGAGCCGAGTATTTAATCCCGTTGTGACTTTTAAGTTAACTAGCTCCCTAGGACCGTCTCGGCACGTGCATCACAATAATATCGCCACACTCACGTGGTACAAACCACATAACACAATTATCACATTTATGCCCTCAGCGGGCTAAAATTACCTATTTACCCCTAACATACAAACGGGGTCCACATGCATATTTATACCACCTAAACATGCTTTCTAATCAAATATTCATTCAAATTCATATATTATCATGTTAATTCACTTATTTCCCTCCACGCATGCTAATCAAGGTCATAAACCTTATTAGCAAATTGGGGTGTTACAATTAAACTCTGGGATGACCCACAGCTTCAGGGCCGCTCTGGTGCATGAGGTTTTCATTGGTGCCTGGGCAGTAGGGACGGCCATGGTATCTGAGATATATGGAATGAAGTATGGAGCGTGAGTGTCGGAGGACAGGAAATGTGGATGATGGTGTTTTCATTGGTGGAACTTGGTTAGGGTAGATACTCAGTAATCAGAATAAAAGAACCTCTAACAGTTCTTTGTCTTTTGGTTTTGACACGAAGGGGTATAGTTTACAAGATATCCATCAGGTCAGTGATAAGGTTTAGTGAAGATTAATCAGTATGCACCAGATGCCAGAGACGCCAACTGGAAAGATACTAGATAAGGGCACATTATCTATATGAAATGGTTTAGTACGTTAGGGTCGATTGGGGATTGCCCAGGATTAGAGAATGGAAGACTGGAATGTCTTGCTATATTCGAAGCCCGAGGCTAGTTCCTCGGAGGTGACCGGTTGACCTGATAATCCTTGTTCTTGGTTACATAATGGGCTGAAAGAGTTTGGTGTTGCGTATCTTCCAGGAAAGATTCCTATATGAAGAACATGCCTCAAGGTTGTCATACATGTGTCTAGAGATATTAGTGTTTGTTGGGAATGAATTAGAAACTTCTAAGAGAAGAGTGGAAATGCGACTGATAAAGAGGTTTATAGTGAAAGCGATTGAGCCTGCCATAAGAGAGCCTTGTTATGAGCCTGAGTGAGAGCTAATTTGTTAAGAGACAACCATCAATTGTGAGGGACAGTTGAAGTATATAAGTTAGATTGAATAGAATCTGAAGTAATCAGTAGGAATTCAGATGGGTATGTAAGGAGTTGTTGTGTACACTTCAGGAGTCGGCTATGGGCAGATTCAGTATCAGGGACAGTGTGAAGAATGGTATTAGGTTGGCAGACAGAAATACTAGTTCAGCAGAGGGCGTATCTGGCTTAGGGATGAATTAGACAGAGCGTCGTACCGTGGAATTTGTTATTATCATCTTTTAAGATTGAAGGGTTTAAATGCCCGGTTACAAGATAGGACAATGTCTTCAGGAATTGATCTTCAATTTGGTTATTACCAGCTGAGGATCAAGGAAAGAGACATTTCAGGAATTATCACTTGTACCAAGTGGAGTGTGATGGATTACCAGTAAAGATTATTGACTGGTGTATGCTTCAACAACACAGGTAAGTTTAACAAGCAGAGAATATTGGAAGGATATGAATAAGTCACATCCAGGTTTGTTAAGGATGCATTGAACTACTTTCCAGCTAGAAGCGAAATGCGAACAATTATTATCATGATGATACTAAGATTGAAGAAGCAGGGTAACAGGTAAGGCTCCAGAAGGTGTCGATTTCAATCTCACCAAGGGTATTCAAGGTCGTGCTACAGGAAGAGAAGGGATCAGTTATGAAGGAGTTCAGTTTGAAGCCACAGAGAGATTACTGAAGAACATCTGAAGGATAAGAAGCACAACGAGACTGGTGAACATGTCATCTACTACATAAGTATCTTTGGAGGATGACCATATCAGAGATTAAAACAACAAAAGAACCTAAGGGTAGACTGAATGGACAACCTTGTAGACTGAAGAAGAAATTAGGATTGGTTAAGACCTCGTAGTGTAGAAGTCCATGTGTAATGGATGGTTACAGAAGGATAGTATGAGGGACCTTGACTTTGTTTTAGGGTCATGAAGTTGTAAGCGATGCGTCAGGTTGAGGTGCGCCAAGATATAGACTAAAGGGATGATAGCTTGAGCCTCGCGGTAGGTGAGAAAATGGGACATGGTTGGTGTACAGAGAGTATTCAATTGATAGTGAAGGTAGAGTGTAAGAGATTTGAGTGCTTGGTTGTTTGTAAAGGAATAATCCTAGGACCAGGATCAGGTGAAACTTACTGGGGATGGTCTGTGCCGGTTGGACAAGACGCGACGGGTTACAGCTAGGTCAGATGAAATAATAATGGGGGTTGGTATGGTATCGGTGATGGGTTGTGGATAGGTATATATCTCGATGGAAAAAGAAGTTCAGGAAAAGGGTTATATGAGAATGGTTAAGAAACCTACCATTGTGATATGAGTTGAGAAATGAAAATCGGGTGAGTGGTCTGATGGAACCCGATGTTGAGGTGAAGATCCTAGAGGTAACATGGTATAGTCGTGGATCATTCACGTGGACCATGTTGGACTACAATTAGAATAATTGGGCATGAAAGGTTGTAACATGACAGATTGAGTTAACACATTTTGGGTTCGTGTAAATGAGTGGCATGTGTGACAATTGATGATAACGAGTTGAGACTCTTTAATTCTTCAAGTTCTGGAAATAAATTAGAGAACGAAGGGAGTAGGATTGGATCTTAGAATTGATGGCTGTCTACAGTTAAATGGCAATCTGAAGGATTGATGGTTATCTTAACAACTACACAATAAATGTACAAGTGTCTGGAATATTAAGAGAAAAGTATAGTCCTTTGGTGAGCAGCCACAGTGATGAATACTTGTTTGCGGCTGAGGTGACACAGTATAAGATGTGGTAAGATAGGAGGCATGCAGTGCTGATTCCAAGTAAGCAAATGAAAGATAACGAGTAATATGGTTCAGTGTTGGTTCGGGATAAAACCAACGAAGTTATGAGAATCATTAGGGCAGGAGCATCTGCCTATCAGAAAGGACATAAGTGTCCGCAAGAATCAAGTGTCGGAACACGAAATTCCAGGACGGGAGACTTGTAAGTCTCCAAGCAATGCAGACAAGAAAGAGTATCAAGGTATTAGGAAGAAAAAAAAAGGGAGTTCGATTCCCAGTTTAACAAGAATTCTAAGATCGTACAAAGAATTAGGCCAGGGACCTGCAAGTTTTTCTTACCCTGGTGTGGGTAATGGCTTATGGGTTTTATTGGTGTCAATTACAGGACAGGAAGCGAACACTGATGAGATAAGTGGACTCTGAGGTTTCAGTAGAGTCTTTGGTTGAGAAAAGGGTAACGAGAGTACAGTTATAAGATAAGATCTTATGGAACAAGACTATCACTCTGGTAAGAGTGTTATTAAAGGATTAAAGGTAAAGAATTGGACTTTCGAATTATGATCAAAGGTGTGAGATTTATTGCCTGATAGATGTTCGAATAAATTTCAAGGACGAAATTGTTATAAGGAGGGGATAGTTGTAACGACCCAAAATTGCTAAACAAAGATCCTTTATTTATTTTCATGTATATCTAAAATTAAACAAATTAATATGTGATAGCCTAAAACATGTTTCTAAAATTGAATTCAAAGAGAATGAATAGAATACTTACGGTATACGCAGCGGAATGAAAGAGTCCTTCCTTCAGTTTCTCTAACTCTTGTGTCCTCTCTGTCGCAAAGTATTATCAAGAAACTGAACCGATCTTCTATTTTCTTCACAGTCTTCCAATGTATCCTTAGAATCACCTAGACTAGTGTGGGCAATTCTCAACACATGAGATAGATATAGAGAGAAGAAGAGAAAATAACAAAGAGGCTTAGAAAAGGACTTGTGTTTAGAGAGAATCTAAAACTATCATAAAACTAGTGATTAAACTTCTATTTTAACTTCTCTCTAAGAACTCCTTTTATAGACTCAATTAGGCCATTTAATTTAATTAAAAAATTAATAAAATAATAGCTATTTTAAAGCCCTAGGTCGAAATTATCATGGGCTTTAGGCCCGTGAAATTTCCCATTTGATTATAAGCCCATTGGACTTAAAATCAAGTCCTGTATTATTTTCTAATGATTTAATAAATTAAATAATTATTTAAATCCTTTATTAAATTAATTAATTATAATTTGAACCTTGATTTAAACTTATTTATTAATTTAGATATCAATTTATCTTAATTAATAAATATGCCATAATTTCTCTATTCTTTTCAAAATTACATAACTCTGTGAAACTATCCAAAATTGATCTGGTCAACTTTGATAATTCTAATTGATAATTAAATCAATTAATTGAGACCATCTAAATGATTTTATCCAAGGTCCAATGGGGACCATGGGCCTATGAAATCAAGCTCCAATAAGTTATCTTAAATCTAACAAATAAATTTACTAACTTATTAATTCCTCATGACTCCACTATAGACTCGAAATTGCACTCTTGAATTCATAGAACGCTCTATAACAAATATAGATACGCTATTAATTATCCATTGTTATAACCATAATATTCACTGAATCCTCTATAAACGGTCTACAATGAGATAGGACTAAAATACTGTTTTACCCCTCATTGTATTTTATCATTAAAACACTTAGTTCCTTGTAAATGATATTTCAGTAAACTAATTTAATTACTGAAATGAGATCTCTATCATTTAACCCCTTGAATCAAAATAAAAGGAAACCATCGTTTCACTTCTTCATCAGAAGCTATAGATGTTCATATCTATGATTAACACTCCCACTCAATTATACTACCGAGTGCCCAAGATGTAAGTATGGGCTAGTCTGTAGGGTAAGCTGGTAACGAACAAGTCAAAGAACTCAAATAATACAATCAGTTATAATACTATCCACTCAGAATTGAGATTGAGTTGACCTATGGTCAACTATATGATATGACTAGAATAGATAATAATGGTATGTTTACTTATCTTATCAACTGTCAATATCGGTCCTATCCGATGTAACAAAGACATCCGATCTTATCTACTTTGCTAATGTTCTGGAAAGAACATAACACTGTAATGTGTAAGTAGATCATATCGTAGATTGGCAATTCAGTGTAAATTCGGTGCACTGACTAATCTTAGGACTAACTTATTTTGAACATATAATCATATTTATATTCCACTGTGATTACATCACTATAAATAAGATTAGCTATATGCTCAGGATTTAATAGAAGTTTATATTAAAAAAATAATAATGAAAATAAAACATGTGAGAAAAGTGATTAACCAAGTCAAAAAATGATTTCTATTCTTTTATTGATAATAAAATGAGATTACAAAGAATTTGGGTTTTAATTAGGGCATAAAACCCCAACAGCTATGGTATCTAGAAGCTAGTTTATAGAAGTGTATTGTAAGTAGAGATGTAACTTTCAGAGAAGATGAAATGCCTATGAAAGGAAGTAATGAATCTGCTTCAAATTCAGCTCAAAATAAAGTACAGATTGAGGTGGAAAGTGTTGACAAAAATCAACTTGATTCAACAAGTGTGAGACAAGGGGAGTTAACTCAAAGTGAGGAAGCTGACACCACATATTTGAGAAACTACCAGCTAGCTAGAGACAGAGAAAGGAGAGAAATAAAGGCACCTGAGAGACTCGGTTATGTAGATTTTATTGCCTATGATTTATCAATAGCTGAAAAAGAAATTAGCTCAGATCCTACATCATACGAAGACACTATTATAGTAAGGAAAGCCAGTTCTGCACTCAAGTAATGAATGAAGAAATGCTATCCCTTGAAAAGAATCACACTTGGATTCTTGTAGACAAACTAGAAAAGAAAAGGCTAGTAGGATGCAAATGGATTTACAAGCTGAAAGAAGGTATCCCAGGAGTTGAAAAGAAGAGGTATAAGGCCGGACTTGTGGCCAAAGGGTTCACACAAAAAGAAGGGGTTGACTACATTGAAATTTTCTCACCAGTTGTGAAATAAACCTCAATCCGAGTGATGATGGCTAAAGCTATAAAAGAGAACCTTGACGTCGACCAAATTGATGTAAGAACAGCCTTCCTACATGGTACTCTAGAGGAAAAAAATTATGAGGCAACCGGAAGGATTTGATAATGGCTATCCTAACCAAGTGTGTTTATTGAAGAAGTCTCTTTACGGGCTCAAACAAGCACCTAGACAATGGAATATCAGGTTTGACAATTATATTACCAAGGTTGGTTTTATCAGGAAAAAATATGATCAATGTGTTTACTTTGATAAGAATATCAATCTGTTATTATATGTTAATGATATATCAAGACTAAAGTTGCAGCTGAGTAGTGAATTTGACATGAAGGATCTTGGGACAGCCAAGAGAATACTTGGCATAGACATAGATTGAAAAGAACAAGGTGTTATCAAGCTGTCACAGAGGAATTATCTTGAAAATGTATTGGAAAAAATAAGCATGGACAAAGCAAAGGTAGTTTCAACACCTTTAGCTCCTCATTACAAATTATCTCAGTCTCAATCTCCACAAAATGATGCAGAAATGAAATACACGGAAAAGGTTCCATATACAAATGTTGTGGGAAGCCTAATGTATGTTATGGTCTGTACCCGACCAGATATAGAACATGCCTTGAGTGTGGTTACTAGGTACATGACTAACCCAGGAGAAGCTCATTGGACAACTTTGAAATGGATTCTGAGACACATTAAAGGCACAACAAATTTGGACTGGTGTATGGTCGAAAAACTAAACATCTTGAAAAAGTTATTGGCTATGTTGATAGTGACAATGATGCCAATGTTGACACAAGAAGGTCTCTTACAGGATTTGTATTTATAGTACTTGGTGGAAGGGTAAGTTAGAAATCAAACCTCCAAAAGGTTCTGGCATCATCCGCCACTGAAGCTGAATATATGGCAGCAACAGAAGCATTTAAGGAGGAAATTTGGCTTAAAGGTTTGACTCAAGAACTTGGCTTAAACTCAAGTTATATTACTGTACATTGCGATAATCCAAGTGCTATACATTTGATTAAGAATCCTATACATGAGAGGTCTGAACATATAGACATTAAATATCACTTCATTAGAGATATTGCGACTCAAAAGGAAGTTCTAGACAAAAAAATTAGCATAGAAAATAATCATGTTGATCTGTTAACAAAGGGTAATACCTTGCAAAATTTTAGGCACTGCCTAAGCTTGCCTAATATTGAGGATATTGACCAGCCTTAATGGCATCTGTTAGAACAACTCTTATTTCTTTTTTCCACTTAAGTGGCTGAACCAAGGTGGATTTGTGGTGATTGGTTCAAGCCACTTAAGTGGTTGTTGAAGTGGCATTTGTCTCACACTTGAATATTCAAAATTCAGTTATTTCAGTTTGTTTAAGGAAATGTTTGTTTGATGCCTATAAATAGTTTCGTTCACTCATTTTCGGGTTCAACCTTTTAGCAGTAGAATTTTGTTCACTTTTTAATTCTATTTTGTGAACTCTGTTTGAGATCAAAAGTGTTTGTATGTGGAGCAAGTCTCCCTTTATGTAATTTTGTAATTGATACTAAAGAAGGAATAAAGCCTATCCAACCATTCTTTGGAGTTGTTCTACCTTGGATGTAGGCTCTTAATTGAGCTGAACCAAGTACAATTTTTAGTGTTGTTTTTGGCTTAAAGTTTTATCAATTTTATTCTAGGTTTTATGCATTACTTTTCTTGTTTACTATTTTTGAAGGGTATGGGATTTACACCACACAAACGTTGCCAGCTATATGATTTTATGTTATTTCGTACATTACATTTATTAAAATGAGACATTTTTGGTTTTATACATATATGCATAATAGTTTAAGAACTAGTTGCTCTATTTTTCTGATGAGTTTATAAGGGTCGGATGTTCCAACTATTTTAATTCAATATTCTGCTTGTTTTATAGGGGTGGGTCCTTTTAATCATGTAGCCAAAAGTTGAATTGGGACATTAATTGTTGAAATTCAGATTAAATTTGCATAAAATTCAATTCATGTTTGGATTTTCTATTATGTAGAATTGAAATTGTTTTTGATATTATGTTTAAATTTTTGTGGATTTATTTTAGTGATAATTCAATCTAAGATTATATAATTGTATAATATGAAACATATATTATCTTTGAATTTGGGTTTGTAGAATATTTTTGGTGATATTTTATGTTTGAACTAATTCTAGATTTTAAAATTTGGTTTTGTTTTTGTGATCAATTAGTGACCTTTAAAAACAATCTTCATAAACCACGATAGTTAGTAACTAGCGCTATTTCATTTTGGTTAAAGATAATAAATGTTGTTGTTGCTCTCTACAACACTAGCAATAACGACAATTAATAGTTGTTGCCGTAGAGGGCAAGTGACAGTTAATATTTAGCGACACTACATTTGGTGAAATTTTTGCGAGTGTCATCAAAAGTAAACAGCAACAGTTAAAAACTGTGGTGAAAAGGGTTTTTTGGCATAGTAATTAAGCCAAGTTGGAAGGCATGCTGTCTGTCGATGGCGAGTTCCATCCCAGTCTACATTCATCTCACAATTAAGTGGAAGAATTTCTTTAATTAACCACCAAACCACCTTTTGAACCACCACCACTGCAAGAAGTGGCGAATAGTTGTGTCCCCAGATCACCTCTAGGAGAGCATGACTCTGTGAGCTGAAGTAAGATAGACATGCAAGTTCTCATTGTTGGAGCTCTGCCAAGGCAAGAAGAAGCCCAAACCTGGGTTTTCTTCTAATAAAGAGTGAGAGTCGTAAGGAGAGATAGAGTTGGCTGTCCCAGCACAACAAACAAATTAATTTTGCTACCGCATTGCTCTACCACAATGTTCTTAGAAGTAACATTTATTTCCATTAAACAATATTTAAAAATTATTACCATTAATAAATTTATGGTGGAGAGATTTGGTATATATTAAATTTCACAATGTTGTAAACACAAACAACACAACTCAGTCCAAACACTAATTAAACTTAAAAAACAATAAAATTTCAATGAAACAATTTATCAAACACAAGAATGACACAACAAGATTTATACGGGTCCAACCAATAAATTATTTGCCTACATCCAGTTCCTCCATGGGCTCCACTATAAGACTTGATCTGTTACAACCTATTGAAGATACTTAAGCTCTATACAAAAACAAACTCCAAAATCAATCTCAGAAAATAAGAGCAAGAAAAGAGAAAAAAACTTAATAAATCACTATCTGCTATGAGTTCTTGAACAAAAAATTTCAAGACTCAAACCTCTCTCTCACTACCCTTACAATTCTTTGAAAGTGTATTTGAAAGCCCAAAACATAAAAATAAAAAATTCGTATATGTAACGTCCCAAAATTTCTAATAAGGCTTAGCGACTTGATTACTGTGATAGGATGTTATTTGTTAGTACGAGTTCATTTTGATTATATATGTGAATTCTATGAGTTATATTATGATATGGATATTGATGCATGTTTAAGTTTATTAAATGTGGTTATAGGCCCGATTCTGTTAAAAAGGGCATTTTTGTAATTTTTGACCTGTTGAGAGTATATTTGTATTATACATGCTTTATGAGTGCACCACACTATTATGTGGATATATTTGAGATTTGTGGCCCGAGGCGATCCTGGTGAGTAATTTGGCGAAAAAGTCACAATGGGGCGAGTCAGGGTGAGCCTATGGGTATTTTAGTAATTTGGTGAGTTATCGGGCATATTAGAATATGAATCATAACTTAGGGAAAATATTATAGTTTGGAAGATTAGTGGGATTAATTGGGAATTTGAGGTTTAGCAAGAAAATGTGGCGAATGACGATGTTGCCCTCGAGGGCATTAAAGCAGTAAGGCTTGACCAAAGGGATATTTTGGTCTTTTCATGACAAGGAAGGAGTTTAGCTAACTAGAACTCTCAGAATAAACAAAAGACCAAAGGAAACAAAAAATACTCAACTCACCTTCCCCCTCTCTCTCTCTCTCTCGTTTGTCTCTCTCTCTCTCTTGATGTGTTGGGGAGTTGTTGAATTTTTCAGGAGAATTGGCTTGGGAATCCAAGGAGCTTGGGGCTAGAACTGGTTAAAGGAAGCTTAGGGTCGGAATTCACAACTGAGGTAAGAATTCATACTTTGTTTTTTGATGAAATTATGTCATAGTTTAAGTTGGTTGAGTTTTAAACTTTGCCTTGGGTTTTGACTTTTGGTTAGGATTTGATTAGGTTTTTGGGGTGTAAATGTAACGACCTAGATTTTCAAGACTCGATAATGCGAAAATATAAATGTTTTCATTTAACAAAATCTCTCAAAAGCCCGTATAAAATAAAAAAAACTTTAAAAAGTCGTATGGCGATACATAACATTTAACTACAAACATATTTTATAAAGAGTAGAGTGGGCCTAGTTTAGGAAAATTACACAACATTTCCAAAAATTAAACGACCTCCCAAAAGGTCAGTCCACATGTACATTTGCAAGGTAGACTCCAGCGCTCACTGTTCTGCCTTGCCCTTGTTGTTACCTACAACAGGAAACAACTAGGGTAAGCGAAAACGCTTAGTAAGTTCAACTTTAAAACAAAAGCATGCAGAGAATTAAGGTTCTGGATCCATCCGGACCCTACACAATCAATTTCAAGAACGCAAAACCGTCCTGGCAAACTTATTGTCATGCCTGATAACCAATGACAATTTATTTCATATAAACAGATAAATTCATGCACTCAGAAAATCTCAGAGCAAGCAGATATATTATATCACAACTATCTTATCAACAAATATATCCCTGCACTCAGAAAATCCCAGAGCAAGCAGATATATTATATCACAACTATATCTTATCAACAAATATATCCCTACACTCATAAAATCCCAGAACAAGCAGATATAATATATCACAATATAATTCGAGACCAACACTCGAAAATTTCCAACAATTTGGGCGTAACACGCTCTCCAACATAATTGCTAATCTGTAAGAGAGAATTAAGTCTCAACACTAAGATCTAGCCAATAAATATCCCCATCAAGGGTAACTATCGTGTTACCTAGGGCATCACTACTTATCCAAGAGTGTAATCGAATTTACACGAGTTTACAGAGACTACTATGTTAATCAATGGTGCTGGTGAGCAGTTGCCCCTAGGGTGTTAAGCCTCACTCAAACATGGCAACCCCTAGTATCTCTAGGCACTCTCACTGAATGGCCAATATTCACAGCTGCTATCCAGGAATAACTTATCAGAGCAATTGCTCGTGTTCTAACCGTTCACAGATTAAGTAAGCATGAGGGCCCTTGTAGTGCACCAATTTTTTTTTTAGTTTATTAAATTTTTTGTGTTTTATTTTATTTAAGTGTTAAGTATGGTGAATTGTTTTATTTAAATGTTGTTTATTTTATTTAGATGCTATTTGTTTTATTTGATTGTTTGTTATTTTTTTTAATTGTTAGAATTGTTTGAAGAATATTTTTTGTGAAATTACTTGTTAAATGATATATATTTATTTTTATTTTTAAAATGTGATTATGTGAGATTTGGTTGAATGCACTAAGGTGCATGGTAGATAGTGTTGTACCCTAGTGATTTAGTGTGTGCTAGTGCATGGTCACATGGTACACATGTGTAGATTTTCATCACACCTTATATTTCCTTTTATTAGATTTTAATTGATTTAAATGAAAAATAAAATAAAAGAAAGGGTAAGTGATGGTGCACGTGTAGCATGTAGTGGGAAAGGAATTGAATTTTTCCATTTATTTTCTAAGGCAATAATGTCAAAATTTGAAGAAGATAGCCATTTTTGGAAAGGAATGTGATCACCATTTTATCTCCAATCAATTGTGATAAAAGAAAATAATAAGAAATTAAAAGAAAATGAAAAGAGAAAAGGAAACTTACCATTTTATTTTGATTAGGCTTTATTGAGAGAATTAAGATAAAAGGGGAAGGAAAGGTTGGGAAGGGCCATTTGCTCTTGGCTGCCATGATCTAGAGAGAGGATAGAGAGAGAGAGTGTGGCGTGATAGAGAGAGAAGGAGAAGAAGAAAGAAAGGAAGAAAAAGAAGGAAAAGGAGAAAGGATCAATCTTAGGGTATGGTCTTTGATTTTGTTTTATGTTTTTCTTTCTTTTAAATTTTTAGTATGTTGATTAGAGTAGTTTTTAACTTTTTGTTCTATTTTTTCTCCATCTTGATTTTCAAAAGAAAATCCCTATGGTTTGAGCAAGGAGGTGGTCCTAGTTGGGTTCTTGATTTCTATCAAGAGAGGTATTGAATTTTTCCCTCTATCTTTTGGTTATTGGTATTTGATGATTGATGTTTTGGAGAGACTATGGCTGAAAGTGGTTTGGTTGTAATAGGATAATATGTGGTGTTGATGAAATGTTTTTCTTATATTTTGATGCATGGGAAAATAGACTTAGGCGTAGGCATGGGTTTATGGGTTGGTTTGATTTTTGTTGATTGTTCATAATATGTGTAATGAGATGATTATTGAAATATGATGTTGATGATATTCTATGATTTTATGTATGTATGTTTCGGCCTATGTGGTTTGGGCATATTGGGTTGTTTTATTTTGTGTCACATTTACATGTTAGAAACATGCTACGTTTCATGTGTATATGGATAAGGATTTTGTGTAAATTATTGTTGGGTATCCTAGGTGTTTCGGCCTAGGGGTGATGTTTAAGCATGATTATTTTTCATATATGTTTTAGATCAATTGTGAATCTAGAAACATGATAGGGTGTATATGAGATTACATATCGATATATTATTGTATGCATGAAAAATAATAGGAACATGTTAGGTTTAATATAAAAGCATATATGAGGATTTGTGTTATGTTATTCATGCATGTTGTATTATTATTTTGTTGGGTTACATGCATGAACTCATTAGAAAAAAGAATAAGGTATTATAAGGTTGAATATGAATATGTGTTAGATATGTTCTTTGAATTATTTGTATAATAAGAGCATGTTAGGATTTGTGAATTATTGTGTTAATGAAACATGAATGATCTTGTACGAATTTTATGAGGTTTGAGGTAATAGATAAAATTCATGGTGATTTATGCTTGCTGATTTTGTGAAAATGGTGAAAAGATTGATGAAATAAGGATATGTATGCATAAGAATGACTCTAATGATAAGTGGTGTTTGTGAAAATTAAATGATGTTTTAATTGACAATTGAAATGATGTTTTTGCAGAAATAATTACCTACATATGTTTTGTTATATTTTTTTAGAAAATATGTGTTTTTAAAAATAAGGATGATGATTTTAATGATAAATTTGATTGTTGAAATTTTTGTTTAAAAATGTAAAGTGTGTTTCAATAAAATGAATTTGATTGGTATTTTGAAATAAATAAATAACCTAAACAATGGTAAAATTTAAAAGTGATGTTTTTAATATAATATGAGTGGTTATTTTACAAGTTATGATTTTCTTTAATTGGATTAAGAAAAATGATTGGATTTAATTCACTTGTGATTTTTAAATAATGGCTGAAAGTTTAGTTTAAAAAGTTTTAAATAGTTATTTAATTTTCACATATGAATTTGTGTTACATAAAATTAAGTATTAAAAATAATTCAAACAAAATATATTTTTCCCACACTTAATATTATTATTTTTTCACACATCAAATTATGAAATTCTATTAACTTAAATTAAATTGATATTTTTCTAAAGAAACATGGTAATCATAGGTATTTTTCTTTTTAAAATAATTTCCAATGCCTTTGCTTTCTTTGTAATTTAAAAATAATAAATGGGTCTGTACGCCCTGATTTTCCCACGGGCTGTTAGCGAGCTGAGATACGGCCTAATCATGTCTACCACGTGGACATCCCCAAGACCGGAGCTGCCATCGTAAGATCATACCTCCTTAGCTCGAGGTAACCTAAAGGTTCACCAAGATTACTTAAGGACTGAGTCTGGACTCTGACGGCCACAGGTCGAGGGAAGCATCCAGCTCGTGGTACGAGCTAGAGTTGGAGGATATGACCTTTTATAAAGTCAACCACGCAAGGTAAACGTGCATATATCAGACATCACGTGTTTGATATATCCCTGCCTTCTCGGACACGCAGCATGAACGTGCGTATTCAGACACCCACGACTGGGTTGGGCCGTGCGGCCCATTATCCCCCTTACCTATTGATTAGACCACACTTCATGTGTCAGGTTTTAGGAATTAATCATGAATGTCACAGAGTTGACATGATAGGTAAGAAGGTCACGGGATGACCTTCTTACCAACTCCTAGGTGCCCTCTCCTATAAATATGGAGACCTTGGGAGTTGCAAAGGGTTGGATTCTATTGTGTAAGAAATACCCTGTAAAAGAATACCAAGCATATAGCAATAATATTGACTGGTGGAGTAGAAGGATTTTAACCTTTGAACCACCTAAAAAACGTAACTGTGTCACCAGCCCATTTTCAAAAGATCATTCATCTATTTCAGTTCATAGTTAAGCACTAATCCCTTCCTCTCATTTTCTAAATTACCTGTTGGGGAAGAACCGCGTCAACAGTTTGGTGCTTTCATTGAGAGCTAGTTAGATTGGTGCTATCGCAAACATCCACTATGCTGACCACTCGATCCAGACACAGTAACGAGATGGAACAACATGATGGGTAGGAGGCTCATCATATCGCCATTCCCGGTGAACAAATTCCTGAGGTCCAACAGCGGCCGGGCAAACAGCCGGTGGGCCAAGATGACACTGGAAGTTCAGTGCCCCGGCCACCTAATCCAAACCCAGATTTTTACACTGCGGTAGAGATGGAAAACGCTCAGCTGAGGAGCCAACTAGCGAAAGCTAATCAGCAGATTAAGGAGGTATTGGCCCGACTACCCCCTCTTACAATCGACGCTAATGTCGGAAAGAGGCAAGGCGAGACTCATAAGTCCCGCTGGGGTAATCGGTCCAGGCCTAGCCCCTCGGACAGACCTCCGACAGCCAACTCTATTCCCTCATCGCACTGTCAAGAGGCAAACTTCGAAGAGATGTCTAGAGCCAAACAACAGTACAGCCGTTCGGTCCGAACTTCAACTCCCAGCTCCCAACCAGCCTCGAGCGCACCCAGGAGAGCTCGAGGAAATTCCAGAAGGAGATCTGGGGAGAGCTTACAGCATCATCCCGTCCCCACTAGACGTCTTGCGCCTCGTCCAGATCGCCAGGCGCGGGACCCGCAGGTTGGCAGGGCCGAAAGGCCCCCACCTAACTTGATCCGCCTTGATGGAACCAGGATCGCATCTCTGGTCAGGCATCCTCCATCTCCAATAAGATATGCATCTCCTCCTTGACCCATCCGAGATATTCCAGACTACGGAAGTAGCAGGAGAAACCCGCCGTCCGCAAGACCTTCCCGACGCAGCAGGGCGCCGAGAGAGAGCCCGGATCCTCACCCCCAAAGGCGGACTCCGAGTTTCTCTAACAGGAGCTACTGGACCGGCAGTCGCCAAAGTGACCTTTCTGGCAGAGACCTACGTCAACATTTAAGCTCGGCACAATGTCCTCCAACCACCCAGGGGGGGCGACCTTCGAGATCGCCTTAACTCTCATAGAAGAGAGCCAGTAGGAGGTGACAGCCATGCTCGCTCAGGGGGAGACCTGTTCGAGGTGCGTAACGACGGGAACGCCCCAAATTACCTATCTCAAGATAGGAGGGGCAATAACCCTCCAAATGTACACAGTGGATTCGGAGCTGTTGAGCAGCCCCGGAATAACCAAGGAAATCAGGACAAAACCCACCAAACGTACACAGTGGATTCGGAGCTGTTAAGCAGCCCCGGAATAACCAAGGAAATCAGGACAAAACCCTCGAGCGCCTGGCTCAGATGGAGGAGCTAATGAGGAAGCTCCTGTCGGAGAAAGAGAAAGACGAGTATGATTCGGGGGACGAGCTAGAGCTCTTCGCCCCCAGCATAGCAGCAACGGCTTACCCACCCGGTTTCCGTATGCCGCACCTGTCCAAATTCAATGGAGACGGAGAACCGTCGGATCATCTGGGGATGTTCAACACCCTGATGATGGCCCACAACATTGGCCCCGAGCTGAGGTGTCTGATATTTCCCTCCACACTGACTGGACCAGCCAGGCAGTGGTTCAAGCAAAGCAAAAGACAATCAATCAGCTCCTGGAAAACTTTCTCGGCTGACTTCAAAAGGGCATTCCGAGCCTCCCAGGTTGCCCGCGTCAAGGCCGACTCTCTGGCTAACATGAGGCAGCAGCCCAACAAGTCTCTGAAGGCTTACCTGAGAAGGTTCGCGAACGTCGCTGCTCGGGCCAGAGACGCGGATGACAGCTCCAAGCTCATGGCCTTGAGGACTGGAATCCTCGTCGTAGGGGGACTCTGGAAAGATATACAAATGAAGGGAGTTAGCTCAGTGAACGAGTTCCTAAATAGGGCCCAGGAATGGATCAACTTAGAGGAGGCCGAAGCCTCACCTGCAGGAACTAGCCAGGTCCCTGAGCAGCCCGCTGGAGTGGGAACGGAGGTCGCGACTACGACCCAAAACGTCACACAGAATAACCAGTTCGGCGGAGGCAAAAGAAAGGGGAACGGCGAGGGCAGCCAGCATGGCCCAAATAAGAATAAGTCCGTAGACAAGTTTAAGCCCGTCTATGTGACTTATACAGAGCTCACCCACTCTCGGGAGAACATCTTCCTAGCTAACTCTACTCGCCTCCCCTGGAAGAGGCCGGAGCCGTTGAAGCACCAAAAGGGGAAGAGAGACACCTCCAAGTTTTGCCGTTTTTACAACGACGTTGGCGACAATACCGATGATTGTAGGCATTTGAAAGATGAGATCGAGACTCTCATCAGAGCCGGCCCCTTGGCTCAGTACGTGCGGAACAGGGTTCTAGCAAGTCGACCTGCTCCAGAGGTCCCGGTCAGTCAGCCCGGGTCTCGGGTAGATGAGGACGTCCCTCCTCCCGTGATAGGAGGAGAGATATCCACAATCTCAGGAGGTCCGCATTTATCCAGCGCGAGCAGGGGTACCCAGAAGAGGTACATAAATGAACTCAAGGCGCATAATGGAGTAGAGTTCATCCCGGAGCAGCGTCTGCCAAAGCAGCAACGATTGGAGAGACAGCCAATCATTTTTACGGAAGAAGATGCAGGCCATGTCCAGTTCCCTCGTAACGACCCTTTGGTCATAGCAGTTTAGCTCGATAATCGGAAGGTCAGGAGAGTGCTGATCGATAATGGGAGCTCAGTAAACCTTCTATTCCGGTCCACGCTGGAGAAGATGGGTCTGACTGTCGTCGAGCTGAAGGTGACCTCCATGATGCTGTATGGTTTTTCGAGAGAAGGATCAGCGGCTATAGGGACGATCGAGTTGGTGATCACATTAGGAGAGGGACCTCGGACAGTCTCAAAACTCCTCGAGTTCGTGGTCATCGACTGCCCCGCTGCATACAATGCCATTTTAGGCCGACCTACACTTATAGCTTTTGAAGCCATCACCTCCGTTCACCACCTCACGCTGAAATTCCTTTCTTCCACGAGGATATGCACGGTCCGTGGTGATCAACTTACTGCCAGGGAATGCTACAGCATTTCCATGAAGGGAAAATCGAAACTCGGGCAGCTAACGATGGCCGTCCAAGGTGGATGAGAGGAATCTTAGGAGCCTTTGACTAATCCTGAGATTGAAAAACCTCAGAGCGCCGAGGGGGAAAGTATCGTCCTAAGTGAGGATATTGACCCCCAAATAGGCGAGGACAAGTCTGAGATCCAAGCTATTGAAGAGCTCGAGGAAGTAAACATCGATCCACAAAATCCTTCATGGATGGTCAAGCTCGGGAAAAACCTCTGTGGCAAGAGGAAGGCGGAGCTGATCAAATTTCTGTAGGATAACCTAGATGTGTTTGCATGGTCACACGAGGACATGGTGGAATCAGTCCAAATATCATCATGCACACCCTTCATTTGGATAAGAGCGTTCCTACAAAGTCCCAGAAGCAGAGGCGCCTGGGAACAACTCGGGCTGAGGCCTTAGAAGAAGAAGTGGCCCGGCTCAAGAAATGCGGCTTTATCCGTGAAGCCATGTTTCTGGTTTAGGTCGCCAACCCCGTGCTGGTCCCGAAGTCCAATGGGAAATGGCGGGCCTACATCGACTTCTCCGACCTAAATAAAGCCTGCCCCAAAGATTGTTTTCCCTTGCCAAGGATCGACCAATTGGTGGATGCCACGGCGGGGCACGAACTCATGTCCTTTATGGACGCGTACTCAGGCTATAATCATATCGCCATGAACCCAGCGGACCAGGAACACACCAGCTTCATGACCCCAACTAACGTCTATTGTTACAAGGTCATGTCGTTCGGACTGAAAAACGCCGGTGCTACATACCAGAGATTAGTGAATAGAATGTTTGCCAACCAGATCGGGAAGAGCATGGAAATGTATGTTGATGACATGTTGGTCAAATCAAGGACTGCTAATAACCATGTCTCTGACCTGGAAGAATGCTTCAAGGTACTAAGAGAATACGACATGAGTCTTAACCCTCAGAAGTGCACTTTCGGGGTTGCGTCTGGAAAATTCCTGGGTTTCATTGTCAACACTAGAGGAATCGAGGCGAATCCCGATAAGATCAGGTCATTACTTGAGCTTCCCTCACCCAGGTCGCGTAAAGACGTCCAAGGCCTGACAGGAAGGGTAGCAGCCCTAAATCGGTTTATTTCAAAATGCACCGACAAGTGTCTGCCATTCTACAACCTGCTCCGAGGAAATAAGAAGTTTGAGTGGACCAAGGAGTGCGAGGGTGCTTTCCTCGACCTGAAGGCACATCTGGCCGAGCCGCCCGTACTCTCCAAACCAAAGGCAGGAGAGCCCCTTTTCCTCTACCTAGCTGTCACAGAGGATGCAACTAGTGCTGTATTGGTCCGTGAAGAAGACCGGGTTCAGAAACCAGTCTACTACATCAGCAAGAGACTTCTCGGGGCCGAATCCCGATACCCGTTGATGGAAAAGTTGGCATTCTGTCTTATCACGGCCTCCCGAAAGCTCAGGTCGTATTTCCAGTCCCACTCAATACACGTCATGATAAATCAGCCTTTAAGGCAGGTTTTGCAAAAACCTGAAGCATCAGGACGCCTGTTAAAGTGGGCTATCGAACTCAGTCAGTTTGAAATTTTGTACACCCCCCAAACTGCCATAAAGAGTCAAGCCCTGGCTAATTTTGTGGCAGAGTGCACAGGATTCAGGGAGGATCCTGTGGAGGAATCACCCCAGGTCACCTCGCCCAAGGCGTCATGGAAAATCTTCTTGGATAGCTCATCTAATGAGAACGGGTCTGGGGCTGGAATCATTTTAATATCCCCTGAAGGGCATAGATTCCACTCAGCGTTAAGATTCGGATTCAAGGCCTCCAACAACGAGGCCGAATACGAAGCTTTGCTGGCCGGACTGAGGGTAGCCCAGGAGCTGAAGGCCAGTTCCGTTCAATGCTTCAGCGATTCCCAGTTCGTGGTAAACCAGGTGCTAGGTGAATATCAAGCACGAGGAGCCAGGATGGCTGCTTACCTGGCCAAGGTAAAATTCGAGCTGTCCACATTTGAACGAGGCTCAATCGAGCAAATACCTCGAGAGCAGAACGCTAACGCAGATGCCCTCGCCAAGCTCGCTACCTCCAGGGAGACGGAGACGCTGGGGTTAGTACTGGTGGAATTCCTGGAGAAACCGAGTATGGAAGAGGTCAGGGCGGAGGTCGAAATGATCGACGCCAGACCGACCTAGATGACCCCCATCCTCGAGTACCTTACCGAAGGAAAGTTACCCGAGGGGCATAATGACGCACGGCGGGTACTGTACCAGGCCCCAAGGTATACGGTGATAGATGGGATGTTGTACCGATGTGGGCATTCCCTACCCCTCTTACGATGTGTTCTGCCAGGCGAGGCGAAGGCCATCTTGCAGGAAGTGCACGAGGGTTTTTGCAGGGATCACACTGGGGGGAAAATCTTGGCCCTAAAAGTCTTAAGGAAAGGGTATTACTGGCCCACTCTATCAAAGGACTCGATCTCGTATGTCAAGAAATGCGACAAGTGCCAGCGATTCGCCACAGTTGCCCGAGCTCCCCCAGTCAAGCTGAAGATGATCTCCTCCCCATGGCCATTTGCAGTCTGGGGAATCGACTTGGTTGGCGCCCTCCCTACTGGAAAGGGCGGGGTCCCCTACGCCGTGGTGGCTACCGACTACTTCACAAAGTGGGCTGAGGCAGAGCCTTTGGCAACGATCACCTCTAAGAAAGTCCTCGACTTCGTAGTCAAGAGCATTATCTGTCGGTTCGGGCTGCCGAAGAAAATCGTATCCGATAATGAGACTCAGTTCGACAGCAACCTCTTCACCAAATTTTGTGAAAGGTACGGCATCATGAAAAGCTTCTCCTCCGTGGCCTATCCTCAGGCGAACGGCCAGGTCGAGGTTGTCAATAAGACACTAAAAGCAAGCCTTAAGAAAAGGCAGGACGAAGCCAAAGGGGTCTAGCCAGAACAGCTCCCTTAGGTACTGTGGGCATACCGGACCTCTACGGGGCATACTCCTTTCTCCCTGGCTTTTGGGAGCGAGGTAGTCCTTCCTGTTGAGTTAAAGGTATATTCTCATAGAGTCCAGGCATATGACCAGGATCACAATCATGAACTACTTTTCTCATCCCTCGACCTGATTGATGAAAGGCGAGAAGAGTCACAACTCCAACTCGCACATTACCAGCAAAAAATTACGCATTACTTCAACTCAAAGGTCCGAAAACGCTCTTTCGGCATTGGCAACCTGGTCCTCAGGAGAGTCTTCTTAGCCGACAAGGATCCCAAAGATGGAGTTCTGGGACAGAACTGGGAAGGGCCTTATCAAATAGCCGAGGTCATAATGGAAGGAACCTACAAGTTAGCCCGGCTTAATGGAGAAGCGGTCCCACGAGCTTGGAATGCCATCCACTTGAAGAAGTATTATCAGTGACACCCTTGTAAGGCTTACTCAGAAAGGCCATTTCATATGTATTAAGCAATGACAATTAAATCTTCTTTCATTATTGTGTATATTTGCGAATGTAATCTCAAGTAACCACGAAAGACCCTTTCCTAATTACTTGGGGGGGGGGGGGGGGCATATGGTACCTGGCTAATATAACCAGGTCGCCTTAAAGACTTAGAAGTTGATTCAAATCAATTGCTCGATGTTTTTCTGAAGAAAAAAAACACGACATATTGATAAAGGATTAACACAAATTAAGTCCTATCTTGGATATAACCAGGTCCGAAAACTTAGAAGTTGATTCAAATTGATTAATCAGTGTTTTTCTTAAAAAGAACAAGATATTAGTCAAAGAATTAACGCGAACTAAGTTTTCAAAATAATGTCCTTGACATAACCAGGTCCTAAAACTTAGAAGTTAATTCAAATTGATTAATCAGTGTTTTTCTTAAAAAGCACAAGATATTAGTCAAAGAATTAATGCGAACTAAGTTTTCAAAATAACGTCCTGGACATAACCAGGTCCTAAAACTTAGAAGTTGATTCAAATTGATTAATCTGTGTTTTTCTTAAAAAGCACAAGATATTAGTCAAAGAATTAACGCGAACTAAGTTTTTAAAGCGAGGTCCGGGATTCAACCAGGATTTGTCTTAAAAATTGGATCAAGATTGGTTAATATGTTTTTCCCAGAAAAATATAAGAGTATCAATCATGGCAAAAAAAAACTAAGGTGCATAGAATCAAAAATTGACTAAAACCAATTGTCTCGAGGTGAAAAAACCTCATGCAAAGTTACAAAATATATATATATGTAAAAAGAAAATGAAAGGCCCTAGGCCCCACCAGGCTGCTCTGTTGAGGTCGCTGTCTCGCCCTCCTGCTCGGCCACTGTGGAGGCCTCCACAGTCTCAGAAGGCGCCTCTTGCTGGAGGCGAGCTTTGAACCCTTCCCGGAAGTCCTCCCAGCCAGCTCCTAAAAAGGAAAAGTCGCCGTCCGAGTTGAAGACCCAACAATGGTAGAGCATGTCCTCCATGATGGAGCTGGAAGCTGCCTTCTCCGTTGCCAGAGCGGCCTTAGCCTCCTCGGCTCCAGTCTTCGCAGAGTCCAACTCGGCCATCGTGGCAGCAAGGGAAGCCTTGGTAGCCTCGGCCTCTTGAAGCTTAGGAAGGGCTGCATCCAGCTCAGCCCGCACGGCCGCCAAGGCATCCTTGGCCTCTTTTTCCTGCTGTTGGGCCGCCTGCAAGGCGGCCAAGGTCGTTTGATGGGCGGCCAAAACCGCCTGGTGCTCGCCCATCATGTCCTCGAGCCGAGCCTTAGATCTGGATATGCTCCGGTGAAGAGCCAGAGCGTCCTGCAAAACAAAGAGGCAACTGCCTTAGAAAAAAAAATAGAGACAAGGCAAAGCATGGTAACCAAAGTATAAAATAGCAAAGCCAGCTTACCGTTAGAGCCATTCCCAGTGAAGACTCCATCACACTCTCCGAGCTCCTTGTCTCGATTGCCCGCAGTTTCCTTTCGGTGGCCCCATAGTAGGGGTCGACGGTGTAGGTCGTCGTCTCGTACACCGTCCCCCGAAAGACGTTAGGAATTTTCTCCAAGGCCTGGGGGTCCACCGGAATGCGCACCTCGGTGGTGCAGCTGCCAAAGTCACAGGCTCCATCTCCATATCCCGAACGAAGGCGGGAGCTCGTGGAGGAGGCGGGGGCATCTTCTCCATTGCTGCAGGAGGTGGAGGTACCTTGGCTTGGGCAGCTGGGGTCTGGTCTTTCCCCTTTCCAGGGGACTTGATTGGTGTCCCAGCGACCTTCTTTGCCACCTAGAGCTTCTTCACCATGGGCCCAGAGGTCTCGGCGGAGGAGTTCCCTCCGGTGAACCTAGCTCGCAAATCCTTGTTCCCGGGCTGAGACATCTCTTCTGGGAAAACAAAGACAACATTAGTATACAAGTTAGCATTTATGCAAGAACAACAAGGATAAGGAGAAAACAGAATTCAAAAACATATATCATAAGGGATCCTACCCCCCGAGCTAGAAGAGGAATCTATGGTCACGACCATCGGCCCCGGAGCTTCTGCGAGGGAATCTAAGACATTGACTTCGCGGGCTCGCATGGATACTGGGTCCGAAACTGGCTCAGGACTAGACTCTTCTAGGTACTGCCTAAGACCCGGAGCTACGGTACCCTCCCGGAGGGAGGGCCATGACCGAAGGTTGGTCCCATACTCCTTAAATAAGGCCGACCTAAAGGCTAGGGTGTTGTCTACGACTACGGTACCCCTAGGGCGGCTACTTTCGTAATCCAGCACAAGCCGGTCGACACAATGGAGCAGGGTTATGTCAAGGTCTGGGTCACTTCGATGGCGTTGGACGGGCTGGTTGGGATTGAACCTAGCTAGTCGGGGGTCTGCAGTGGCCCTATCTAAGCCCCTAAATAGATATCGGTTACCTTGGCCGGAGGGGCAGGCTGCTGCCCTGGACTGGGCCCTCTCCATGTTCGCTTCTTGGGCGACCTCCCGCGCCCTCTTCCACCTCACGAGGGGCACCTCGTCCTCCTCCTCGGGAATGGGCCTCATCTCGCAAGCTGGGGGAGGCCCCCGCGGTCTCCTCAGGTCCAAAATCTGGCCCGGGGAGATCAGTTTGCATGCCAGCATCGTCTCGTCTGTCACGAGCTGGTGGTAGTCCTTTTCACTAGGGGGCAGACCCGCCAGCGTCTCGTACTGACTCCCGAGGATCACAGACTTGTTATAGAGCTTATCTCATTGTAGACCATCTATAGAGGATTGAGTGATAATTATGGTTGTAACAATGGATAATTAATAGCGTATCTATATTTGTTATAGAGCGTTCTATGAATTCTAGAGTGCAATTCCAAGTCTATAGTGGAGTCACGAGGAATTAATAAGTTAGTAAATTTATTTGTTAGATTTATGATAACTTATTGGAGCTTGATTTCATAGGCCCATGGTCCCCATTGTACCTTGGATAAAATCATATAGATAGTCTCAATTAATTGATTTAATCATCAATTAGAATTATCAAAGTTGACCAGGTCAATTTTGGATAGTTTCACAGAGTTGTGTAATTTTGAGAAGAAAAGAGAAATTATGGCAGATTTATTAATTAAGATAAATTGGTATCTAAATTAATAAATAAGTTTAAATCGAGGTTCAAATTATAAATAATTAATTTGATAAATGATTTAAATAATTATTTAATTAATTAAATCAATAGAAAATAATACAGGCCTTGCTTTTAAGCCCAATGGACTTATAATCAAATGGGAAATTTCACGGGCCTATAGCCCATGATAATTTTGACCTAGGGCTTCAAAATGGCTGTTATTTTATTGACTTTCTAATTAAATTAAATGGCCTAATTGAGTCTATAAAAGGAGTGCTTAGAGAGAAGATTTGAGAGACGACAGATAAGTCACAAGTCAGATTTTCTGATAGTTTTATATTCTCTCTAAACACAAGTCTTTTTCTAAGCCACTTTGTTATTTTCTCTTCTTCTCTCAATATCTATCTCATGTGTTGAGAATTGCCCACACTAGTCTAGGTGGTTCTAAGGATACATTGGAAGATCGTGAAGAAAATAGAAGATCGGTTCAGTTTCTTGATAATACTCTACGACAGAAAGGATACAAGAGTTAGAGAAACTGAAGGAAGGACTCTTAATTCCGCTGCGTATACTGTAAGTATTATATTATTTGTTTCTCTTTGAATTCAATTTTAGAAACATGTTTTAGGCTATCTCGTATTAATTTGTTTAATATTAGATATACATGAAAATAAATAAAGATCCTGTATAAGCTTTTTCCAACAGGCCCCAGCCTTGCAGTGCTCATCACTCCAAGCCGCATATTCCTCGTCGAACGGCGCATAGCTCCGCTCACCTTCTAGGGGAGATTAGGCGATCAGGGCGCCCCTCCCCAGCTCGATGTTGTGGGAGAGGAATATTTTATTCACTCTCCCCTGGTCGGTGTTCTTCGAGACGATCCTCTCGGCCTCGAAAAAAGCATCGGGCGCCACCTCGAACTCCCGCTCCACGGCCGGCCCAAAGATGGGGATTGGGGAGTTTGCCATCACCTCCTTTCCTTTGGACTGTTGGGAGGACGAGCTGCTTGCAGTCTTCTTAGGAGCGTTCTTCTTTGGTCCCATCTGGTCGCCTAGCGAACAAAAGAAGAAATTTCAGAAAGGGCGACCTAAGCATAAGAAAGAATCTAAAGAAATGTTTCCTTTGCACGGGCTGAGGTAAGCTCAGCCCGTGGAGAGTGAGACCACGCGGTTCTATGAACACGTGCCTGTGCTCCCAACAGATCCTCGATTACTCGGAATTCGTGTGTCAGGAAGGTCAGGATAAAAGTTGGCCTTGGAAGGAAAGTTTCAGTAGGCAAGAGGTGCAAAACCGCCTGTGAAGCGTGTCCCCTAAGCTACCCGATTTTGCACCCAAAATGCTGGATATTTTGAACAAGCATACCCAAAAATCTACCTAGAAGGTTCCCCCAGAAAACGCACCCTATGAGCCATGCTCCTAAATGGTTTTCTTCTATAATCGATGCCCTAACCTAAAAGCCTACACCCTTCATACCCACAAAAACCAACAAAACCTTGCATGCAGCTACAGGAACTATTTACCTAAGCTACAGTGAAAAGAAAATTTAAAGCATGCACAGTCAGAAAACTTACGAAGTCTTTTGCTGTGGGGGGGATGAAGGGTTCGTCTGGGTTGGGGCATTGACGGAGTGACTGGTTCCAAAACCTCAAAGGAGCCCTTGCGCCGGATCTTCTGGAATGCTGGGAACGGTAACCTGGAGAAAAAGAGGGTTTTTTGAGGATGAGAAGAGAGAAGAAGATGGGAAATTCAGAAAAATTTCAAATAAACGGGTGGCCCATGTGTATGGTGGCCACCCCTTTTTATATACGTGAAAGGTCATGAGAGGAGGGCCGTTGGATCGCCCTGATGTGGGATCCGAGGCTCTCCACTCAAAAGGTGAAACGACGGCTGAGTATATGCTAGGCCATTTAATGCGGTTCTAGGAAGACGTACCGTCACCAACCACGATGCTCCACGTATTCGGTGCCTGCGTAATAGGTGGAATATGGAGAGTCCATGGAGAAGCCTAAAAGCCCCTACTGTGGCCCCAAACGACGTCGTGTGCCACGACCAGAGGCTTGGGGGGAAAATGTACGCCCTGATTTCCCACAGGCTATTAGCGAACTGAGATATGGCCTAATTATATCAGCCACGTGGATACCACATGACCGGAGCTGTTGTCGTCAGGTCCTACCTCTTTAGCTCGAGGTAACCAAAGGTTCACCAAGATTATTTAAGGGCCAAGTCAGGAAAATAAAGACCGCAGGTCAGGAAGGCGTCCAGCTTGGGGCACGGGCTGGAGGTGGAAGCCGTGACTCCTTATAAAGTCAACCACGCAATGTAAACATGCATATATCAGACATCACGTGTCTGATATATCCCTAAATTCTTGGACACGCAGCATGAACGTGCATATTCAGGCACCCACGACTGGGTTGGGCCGTGCGGCCCATTATCCCCCTTACTTGTTGATTAGACCACACATCATTTGTCAGGTTTTAGGAATTAATCATGAATGTCACAGAAGTGACATGATGGGTAAGAAGGTCACGGGATGACCCCCCTTACCAACTCCCAGGTGCCCTCTCCTATAAATATGGAGACCCTGGGAGTTTCAAAGAGTTGGATTCTATTACATAACAAATTACCTTGTAAAATATACCAGAAATATAGCAATAATATTGGTTGGTGGAGTAGAAGGATTTTAACCTTTGAAACACCTAAAAATGTAGTTGTGTCATCAGGCCATTTTAAGATCATTTATCTGTTTCGGTTCATTATTAAGCACTAATCTCTTTCTCTTATTTTCTTAATTACCTGTTGGCGAAGAACCGCGTCAACAGATATATTATGGTATGCATGAAAAATAATAGGAACATGTTAGGTTTAATATAAAAGCATATATGAGGATTTGTGTTATGTTATTCATGCATGTTGTATTATTATTTTGTTGGGTTACATGCATAAACTCATTAGAAAAAAGAATAAGGTTTTATAAGGTTGAATATGAATATGTGTTAGATATGTTCTTTGAATTATTTGTATAATAAGAGCATGTTACGATTTGCGAATTATTGTGTTAATGAAACATGAATGATCTTGTACGGATTTTATGAGGTATGAGGTAATAGATAAAATTCATGGTGGTTTATGCTTGCTGATTTTGTGAAAATTGTGAAAAGATTGATGAAATAAGGATATGTATGCATAAGAATGACTCTAATGATAAGTGGTGTTTTAATTCACAATTGAAATGATGTTTTTGCACAAATAATTACCTACAGATTTTTTGTTATATTTTTTAGAAAATATGTGTTTTTAAAAATAAGGATGGTGATTTTAATGATAAATTTGATTGCAAAAATTTTTGTTTAAAAATGTAAAGTTTGTTTCAATAAAATGAATTTGATTGGTATTTTGAAATAAATAAATAACCTAAACAATGGTAAAATTTAAAAGTGATGTTTTTAATATAATATGAGTGGTTATTTTACAAGTTATGATTTTCTTTAATTGGATTAAGAAAAATGATTGGATTTAATTTACTTGTGATTTTTAAATAATGGCTGAAAGTTTAGTTTAAAAAGTTTTAAATACTTATTTAATTTTCACATATGAATTTGTGTTACATAAAATTAAGTATTAAAAATAATTCAAACAAAATATATGTTTCCCACACTTAATATTATTATTTTTTCTCACATCAAATTATGAAATTCTATTAACTTAAATTAAATTGATATTTTTCTAAGAAACAAGGTAATCATAGGTATTTTTCTTTTTAAAATAATTTCCAATGCCTTTGCTTTCTTTGTAATTTAAAAATAATAAATGGGTCTTTTATATTTTCTTAATGGCTAAATAAAATTGTTTTTATGAAATAAAAAGAATGTCTTGGGAGATTTAATCAACCTAGTAATTTTAAGAAGATAAACAATGGTAAACAAAACATGCTACAAGTCTATTATTTTTTTAAAACGATAGAAGTAGACGCATGGAATTATCGTTTTTAACGCTACATTTACGCAACATTCCCACGTATGCATGTTATATGCAAATTCACTTTTACGTCATTGTATATTGTATGTTGTGTGTAACTCTCACCATGTGTGCATGGCCCATGCACACATGAGTTGTATGAAAGAGCAAAATAGTAATTATATGAAGCTAAGAAATGTCATTTTGATTATGGTATCGGCTCGTTGAGAAGTTGTGTTTTACTTAGCTTGGACCTGAGGTAAGGAAGTTAGATAGAATTTATGATTGTTATATTATGAATTGTAAGACTGTTGTGTGAATGAAATGTTATGAATTATGAATGCCATAATGTAATGATATGATGGCTTGTATGAATGTTGTATGATATGAATGAATGTTAGCGTGATGAACGCGACACATCAAAATGGGTTGCTAAGGATAAGAAGACATAACTCCGTGGGCGGACGCGCCGAGGTTATTCAAGGACCAGAGACTCTTGTTTACCTCAAAGGGTGAATGGACAAGTTAGCGGGCCATGTTCACAAGGAATTTTTTATGAATGTGTTATGATGTTTGGCAATGTTTATGATTTTGTTATGATGTTATGATGTTTATGATATGACGGTGGCATTATGTTTATGTTTATGATATTGATGCCAATTTTATGATGATGCTATTGTTGGATTTAGCTTATGCAGGCTCTTTATTTATTTTCATGTATATCTAATATTAAACAAATTAATACAAGATAGCCTAAAACATGTTTCTAAAATTGAATTCAAAGAGAAACAAAGAATATAATACTTACAGTATACGCAGCGGAATTAAATAGTCCTTCCTTCAGTTTCTCTAACTCTTGTATCCTCTATGTCGCAGAGTACTATTAAGAAACTGAACCAATCTTCTATTTTCTTCACAATCTTCCAATTTATCCTTAGAACCACCTAGACTAGTGTGGGTAATTCTCAACACATGAGATAGATATAGAGAGAAGAAGAGAAAAATAACAAAGAGGCTTAGAAAATGACTTGTGTTTAGAGAGAATCTAAAACTATCAGAAAATCTGACTTGTGACTTATCAAACTTATGTTTTGACTTCTCTCTAAGCACTCCTTTTATAGACTCAATTATGCCATTTAATTTAATTAAAAAATCAATAAAATAATAGCCATTTTGAAGCCCTAGGTCGAAATTATCATGGGCTATAGGCCCGTGAAATTTCCCATTTGATTATAAACCCATTGGACTTAAAATAAAGGCTTGTATTATTTTCTATTGATTTAATTAATTAAATAATTATTTAAATCCTTTATCAAATTAATTATTTATAATTTGAACCTTGATTTAAACTTATTTATTAATTTAGATACCAATTTATCTTAATTAATAAATCTGCCATAATTTCTCTTTTCTTCTCAAAATTACACAACTCTGTGAAACTATCCAAAATTGACCTGGTCAACTTTGATAATTCTAATTGATGATTAAATCAATTAATTGAGACTATCTAGATGATTTCATCCAAGGTACAATGGGGACCATGGGCCTATGAATTCAAGCTCCAATAAGTTATCATAAATCTAACAAATAAATTTACTAACTTATTAATTCCTCGTGACTCCACTATAGACTTGGAATTGCACTCTTGAATTCATAGAATGCTCTATAACAAATATATATACGCTATTAATTATCCATTGTTACAACCATAATTGTCACTCAATCCCTTATAGACGGTCTACAATGAGATAGGACTAAAATACCGTTTTACCCCTCATTGTATTTTATCCTTAAAACACTTAGTTCCTTGTAAATGATATTTCAGTAAACTAATTTAATTACTGAAATGAGATCTCTATCATTTAACACCTTGAACCAAACTAAAGGGAAACCATCATTTCACTTCTTCATCAGAAGCTATAGATGTTCATATCAATGATTAACACTCCCACTCAATTATACTACCGAGTTCCCAAGATGTAAGTATGGGCTAGTCCGTAGGGTAAGCTGGTAACGAACAAGTCAAAGAACTCAAATAATACAATCAGTTAGAATACTAACCACTCAGAATTGAGATTGAATTGACCTATGGTCAACTATATGATATGACTAGAATAGATAATAACGGTATGTTTACTTATCTTATCAACTGTCAATATCGATCTTGTCCGATGTAACAAATACATTCGATCTTATCTACTTTGCTAATGTTATGGAAATAACATAACACTGTAATGTGTAAGTAGATCCTATCGTAGATTGGCAAGTCAGTATAAATCTGGTGCACTAACTAATCATAGGACTAACTTATTTTGAACATATAATCATATTTATATTCCACTGTGATTACTTCACTATAAATAAGATTAGCTATATGCTCGGGATTTAATAGAAGTTTATATTAAACAAATAATCATGAAAATGAAACATGTGAGCAAAGTGATTGACCAAGTCAAAAAATGATTTCTATTCTGTTATTGATAATAAAATGAGATTACAAAAAAATTGAGTTTTAATTAGGGCATAAAACCCAATAAAACTCCCACTTGCAATAATTGAAACTAATGCCTTAATTATACTAATCCCATCTCCTTGATATGCTTATCAAATGTAGCTTCTGGTAGTGTATTTTTAAATGGATCCACAAGATTGTCTTCACTTGCAATCTTCATAACCTCCACATGTCCCCTAGCCTTATATTCTCGAATAATGTGATACTTCCTTTCTATATGCTTACTCCTCTTGTGACTTCGAGGTTCTTTCGAGTTTGCTGTCGTTCCTGTATTGTCACAAAACAACACAAGAAGTTTATCCATTTCTAGAATAACACCAAGATTCGAATAGAACTTCTTTAGCCAGACTATTTCCTTAGCTGCTTCTGACGCGGCTATGTACTCAGCCTCCATAGTGGAATCTGAGATTGCAGACTGCTTTATGCTTCTCCAAATCACAGCTCCACCCCCAAGAGTAAACACCATTCCAGAAGTAGAATTTCTGTCTTCGACATCAGTCTGAAAATATGAATCGGTGTAGCCTACAGGGTTCAGAACACCACCCTTGTAGACTAACATATAATCCCTAGTCCGTCTCAAATACATCAGGATATGCTTAATTGATATCCAATGTTCTAGTCCTAGGCTTGACTAATACCTGCTCACTACTCCCAGTGCATAGCAGATATCTGGTCTAGTACACAATATGGCATACATCAGACTTCCAATTGCAGATGCGTAAGGAACTTTTCTCATTGCATCTTCATCTTCAGGAGTCTGGGGAGACTGCTTCTTTGAAAGATGAATTCCATGGCGGGACAGTAGACGTCCTTTCTTAGAATTTGTCATTGAGAAACGTTCAAGCACTTTACCAATGTAAGCTGCTTGAGATAGAGCTAAAAGTTTGTTCTTTCTATCCCTGATGATCTGGATACCTAGAACATAACTTGCTTCACCCAAATCCTTCATCTGGAATTGAGTGCTCAGCCAATTCTTCACATCAGATAACTTCTTAACATTGTTTCCAATGAGTAAGATATCATCTACATAAAGAACCAAGAATACCACTATTTGATTTGCCTTCAGTTGGTAAACACTGGGCTCATCAATATTTTTTTCAAAGCCATAGTTTTTTATTATTTCATCAAACCTAAGATTCCAGGAACGAGAAGCTTGCTTAAGTCCATAGATGGACCTATTGAACTTGCAAACTTTTCCTTCTTGTCCAGATACTTTAAATGCTTCTGGCTGATCGATATAAATGACTTCGTCAAGCTTTCCATTAAGAAAAGCTGTCTTGACGTCCATTTTCCAGATCTCATAGTCGAGAGCGGCTGCTATGGATAGGAGGATGCGAATGGATTTGAGCATGGCTATCGGACTAAACGTTTCCTCATAGTCCACGCCTTCTCTTTGGGTATAACCCTTTGCCACTAATCGAGCTTTATAAGTCTCGATATTTCCATCAACGCCTCATTTTTTCTTGTAGATCCACTTGCAACCAATGGCCCTAAAGTCACTAGGTGCTTCCACAAGATCCCAGACAGAATTTGAGTACATGGACTCCATTTCCTGTTTCATGGCTTCGAGCCATAGTTCTTTTTTCAGGGCTAGCCATTTCCTGTTTGAAAGACAATGGATCATCATCACTAGTGTCACCAACAACCATATTGGTTTCACCATCCAAACTATAGCGAACTGGGTTCCTAGAAACCCTCCCACTACGACGAGGCTCCGTGACTGTTTGCTCAGGAACAGTGGTACTTTCTTCATTTAAATCGACTTGCGTCGGTTGTACATGAAGAGTGGGAATTTCATCATCAACTCGCGTTGATGACGATGGAACATTGGTTGGAGTCAATTCTTTAACCATCTCCTCTAAAACTACTTTGCTGCGAGGTTTAAAGTTCTGGACATAGTCATTTTCCAGAAAAGTAGTATTTGTAGAAGTAAACACTTTCTTTTCTGAATGATTATAGAAAATTCCACCCTAAGTACCTTTAGGATAGCCAACAAACATGCAAACTTCAGTTCGCGGTTCTAGCTTTCCCTCCTTTTTCCTCAGGACATGAGTGGGACACCCCCAGATTCTATAATGGCGTAAACTAGGTTAACGAACATTCCAGTGTTCTAAAGGTGTTTTGGGGATTGATTTTGACGGCACGACATTGAGAATGTCATTCGCGGTTTCAATTGCATGTCCCCAGAACGAAGTTGGTAGAGTTGAGTAACTAAGCACGCATCTAACCATTTCCAATAAATTCTGTTTCGGCGTTCCGCTACACCATTTTGTTGCAGAGTACCTAGGGCAGTAAGTTGTGATAAAATCCCAAGTTCAGTTAAATGATCTTGGAACTGCATATCCAAATATTCTCCACCCGTATTAGATCGCAAGATCTTTAACGTTTTACCTAATTGGTTGTGAGCCATTGCTAAGAATTCCTGAATCTTTGAAAATGTTTCTGATTTCCTATGCAATAGGTAAAGAAATGAGTATCTAGAGTAATCGTCAATGAAAGTGACAAAATACTCAAAACCACCCCTGGCTTGTACATTCAAAGGTCCACAAACATCTGAATGCACAAGACCAAGTGGTTCTTTGGCACTATCACTCTTTGCAGAGAATGGACGCTTGGTCAGTTTGCCTTCTAGACAAGATTCATAGACAGGTAATTCACCTAAGGTGAGTTCCCTCAAAGGTCCATCCTTTGTAAGTCTTTGAATCCTATCATAGCCAATGTGACCTAGTCTCAAGTGCCATAAATACGTCATATTTTTGTTATGAGTCTTTTGACGTTTATTGGTCCTAGGTTTAGCTACTTTGAATAAATCATTGTTAAGAGCGAGGAGTTCGTTAGGTCGCAGAATATAAAGCCCGTTTTCCAAACATGCAATACACAATTGTGATCCATTGAAAGAAATAGATATATTAAAACTTGTGAAAGTCATAACAAATCATTCTAATTGCAACATGGAAATTGAAATTAAATTTCTACTAAAATCCAGAATAAAAAATACATCTTTTAAAATTAAAAATTTATTTCCGAACTCCAGACGAGCTCTTCCTCTAGCTTGGACCGCAACGAACGCTCCGTTCCCAACTGTAAGCTTTAAGCCGCCTTCGTTCACTTCCTCCCGTGATTCAAGAAGTTGTAAAGAGTTACAAACATGGTTAGTAGATCCAGAATCAATAATCCAAACAGATTTATCATTCTCTAAAACACATGTTTCCAAGATAAATGAACTATAATCATTACCTTTGTTTTTTCGCTGCTAGAAACTTAGGGCAATCTCGTTTCCAATGCCCCTTCTCTTTGCAGTGAAAGCACTTATCTTTACCTTTCTTGTTTTTCTTGTTTTCCCCTTAGGCGTCTGTACACTTGGTTGTGCACTCGTCTTTGCAGCCTTTGCAAGCTTGGGGTAGTTGTTTTGTCCACCTTTCCTCTTGTTTCTAGCTTTCAAAGACGAAGCTGGGTTAGCTTCAGCCTTAGCTAGATGAGCAGCAACATCAGTAGTCTTATTTTATCCTCCTTTACTAGGTCCACCCATGACAGGTTCAATAATCATAAGTTCGTTCATGAGTTGCGTCAGACCATAGTTGAGTTGAGCACGAACGTGCAGACATGGTGCCATCCAAGAATTTACAGTGCCATCACGAACGTGCAGAGACGGTGCTATCCAAGCATTTACGGTACCATCACGAGCATGCGGAGACGATGCTCGTTTTGGGGATTCCTCAATCATGACGAATTCAGAGTTGTCACCTATCAACTCTATGTTGATATTCTACTTCCAATTAAGGAAGTTTTCTCCAATGAGTTTCTCCATCGAAAGTTGAGAAAGAATGGGAGTAGACACAGACACTACTTAGCTTAAAACTACAAATTATCAATAAAATAGAATCAATCACATTTACTCAATAAAACTTCTATTCACACATGTTTCAAGAAATAGTACAACATATACCAAAAATATGTAAGATATGAGAAAAAATACCAAAAACAATCATATCTCTATTTCTTTAGGGTTTGAACTAATCTATGATATCCGTGTCCTGGTTGGCGAGAGTAAAAAATACCACTAGTTAAATAGAGTTGTAAACCCATTTAATAATGGACACCACTATTAACAACCAACTATTCGATCAAAATAAGAAAACAAAATCTCTCATTTTATGAGCTAGACCCACGGTTTCAATAATCATAGATTTAGTCCTAGTAGTCACCGTAGGGGTGAGTCTAGTAGAATTTGATCTATAATTATCAATCTTTCAAAATCTAACATTGTCAAAATAACTAATGAACACCTTCCGTAGGGGGAAGAATCAAAGCGCCTCGAGGCCCCATTAAGCTATTGACTATGTGTAAACCAACGGTGCTGATCGAATAAAATTCTTAAAATAAGCTCATTATAAAATTAAAATTAGTATTTTTATTATTTATTTTTAGAAAATTAATGACTATGGTTTTCCAAAAAAAAATTAAACAGATTAAAATTTTTAAAAACAAAGTCCTATAATTTCTTATTAATTCTAAAGTGTCACATTGAAACAAATTCAATTAATTTAGAATTAATTTGTTGCTAATCAATATTTAGGTTTAACTAATATAATGAACCTATACAATTAAGTCCAACTCAGGTAAATGGGCCTTAACAATTGGTCTTGTATGGAGGAGGGCTGGCTCCAATATGTCGTTCCCACTACAAAGGCCCCCTATCTTCCATACAAGGTCCAAAAGACAGGAATTTAAACCTTCGTTTTATTAATTGTTATTAATTGATTAGGCCCACTATAGTCATGCAAAGCAAATGAGCCTTCACAAGTGGAATCATCTACAAGAGAGGAATTTAAACTTTACATTTTATAATGGGCCCAAATAAAACCTATCATTTTATAAATATTTTATTTGGCAAAATACCATATATCTAACAAACATATGGGCCACTATATGCATCTAAGCCCAATTGTAAAAATACCACATATAGTGTAAACAGACATGTTATAATTGGATGGGCCTAATCATGTTAATATATGAGCAATTCTATGAATTTATGCAAAATTACCACAATTTATTTTATTTGGAAAAATACCACAATTAATTATCTATAATTTATCAAAAAAAATTCAAATTAATTAAATTTTTACAAAAAATAAGTCAATTTAAATGAAATTTATCAACAATTAACAATAGATAATTTAAATTTCATTTATCAACAATTAACTTGGTTTTAGGTTAATTTGAAAAAAAATATTAATTTAATTTAAATAGGATTTATCAACAATTAACCAAAGTTAATTTAAATCCCATTTATTAAAAAAAAAATTATTAATTGGCTGGAAAAAATGATATTTTTCAAAATTTAACCAATTTTAAATTTTAAAATCAATATCTAAACTATTTTCCAAAAGTATCTTGTGTTGTTACAACTATTATCTAATATTTTAACCATTTAAAAATAATATAATACAAATAGTTATAACAACCCTAAAATATCTCAAATAGTTAAACAAATTCAAGTATCCATAAAAATATCTAACTAACAATGTTCAAATTTCAAATAATTTAAATATTAAAAACTATAGAATAAAAAGATATTTATATTTTCAAATAAAGATTTAATAAAAATATCAACAATTTAAATGAAAATATCTTAAATATCTGATATCATAATTCTAATATTTTAATATATTAAAAGATTTAAAATTAATTTGTTAGTCTATTTTTTAAATTTTAATTTGAATGTTTGTAGAAAATATCTAATTATTTAAATCTCAACTAACAAAAATATCTTATTTTAAAAAGAAATTAAATGATAAAAAAAAAAGATATTTTTGGTTTTGATTATAAATAATTTATTTCTACAAATTTTATTATTTTAAAAAAAAAAGATGAATAGTACCCGGGGTACTGTTCACGGCTGGTGGCTAGTGTGCGTGGGCGTGCGCGGGGTGCGCGCTCGCATGGGTGCCAGGCCAAATTTTTCCAAAAATTTTTTTGAGCAATTTTTCAAACCAAAACCATTTTATAATTAATTTTTAACATGTTTTACACAAAATAAAGCATATATAAAAATTAATAGCATAAAAAATACAACAAAATAACCTAAAAATTGCTAAAAGTCACATAAAATCAATATGCTTCATAAAAACATGAAAACCATCCAATTATTCAAACATACCAAATAATCCAATTTTAAACATGTTCATGCATGAAAATAAAGATTACCAAAGGCTCTGATACCAGTTGTTGGATTAGCTTATACAGGATCTTTATTTATTTTCATGTATATCTAATATTAAACAAATTAATACAAGATAGCCTAAAACATGTTTCTAAAATTGAATTCAAAGAGAAACAAAGAATATAATACTTACAGTATACGCAGCGGAATTAAAGAGTCATTCCTTCAGTTTCTCTAACTCTTGTATCCTCTATGTCGCAGAGTATTATCAAGAAACTGAATCGATCTTCTATTTTCTTCACAATCTTCCAATGTATCCTTAGAACCACCTAGACTAGTGTGGACAATTTTCAACACATGAGATAGATATAGAGAGAAGAAGAGAAAAATAACAAAGAGGCTTAGAAAATGACTTGTGTTTAGAGAGAATCTAAAACTATCAGAAAATCTGACTTGTGACTTATCAAAATTATGTTTTGACTTCCCTCTAGGCACTCCTTTTATAGACTCAATTAGGCCATTTAATTTAATTAAAAAATCAATAAAATAATAGCCATTTTAAAGCCCTAGGTTGAAATTATCAGGGGCTATAGGCCCGTGAAATTTCCCATTTGATTATAAGCCCATTGGACTTAAAATCAAGGCCTGTATTATTTTCTATTGATTTAATTATTTAAATCCTTTATCAAATTAATTATTTATAATTTGAACCTTGATTTAAACTTATTTATTAATTTAGATACCAATTTATCTTAATTAATAAATTTGTCATGATTTCTCTTTTCTTCTCAAAATTACACAACTCTTTGAAACTATCCAAAATTGACCTGGTCAACTTTGATAATTCTAATTGATGATTAAATCAATTAATTGAGACTATCTAGATGATTTTATCCAAGGTACAATGGGGACCATGGGCCTATGAAATCAAGCTCCAATAAGTTATCATAAATCTATCAAATAAATTTACTAACTTATTAATTCCTCGTGACTTCACTATAGACTTGGAGCGAAGCTACCTTCAATAGCACATTATCGCCAACCTCAAACACTAGGGGTCTTCTGCGTCGGTCAGTATATTTGCATTGTCGATCAACTGAAGTTTGCAAGCGTTGCCTTATCTGTCGGATGTCCTCGGTAATCTGATTAACCTCATCTGATCCAATAAACTTTCTTTCACTGGTCTCGTGCCAATGAATCGGTGATTGGAATTTCCTTCAGTACAAAGCCTCATACGGAGCCATCTTGATGGAATCATGATAGCTATTATTGTAAGCGAACTATATCAGTGGAAGCTTCTCATTCCATGACCCTTGAAAGTCGAGCACGCAGGCTTAGCATATCTTCTAGGGTCTGAATTGTTCGGTCACTTTGACCGTCTGTTTGTGGGTGGAATGAAGTGCTGAACATCAATTTAATACCCAACCTCATTTGGATTCTATTCCAGAATGTCGAGGTAAAACGTCCGTCGTGATCTGATACGATGGAGTTGGGTACACCATGCAGTCTCATTATTTCTACAATGTAAATTTCTGCTAACTTATGTGCCCCATAAGTTACCTTGATTGGTAGGAAATGTGCAGACTTAGTCAGCCTATCTACGATAACCCAAATGGCATCGTGCCCCTCAGGAGTGGTTGGTAGACCTATGACAAAGTCCATAGTGACCATCTCCCACTTCCACTCTAGAATTTCTAAGGGTTGTAACAATCCGGCTGGTCGTTGATGCTCAGCCTTTGTCTGCTGACAAGTCATGCAGTGTGCCACATATTCTGCCGTCTCCTTTTTCATCCCAGGCCACCAAAAGTACTTCTTCAAGTCTTGGTACATTTTCGTGGTACCCGGATGCATGGCATAAGGAGCATTATGTCCCTTGAAAAATATCTTCTTCTTGATCTTGTCATCGTCCAGAACACATATTCTGCCCTTAAACCCCAATACTCCATCTTCAGAGATATGGAATCTTGGTCGCCCCTCATTTCTCACTTCGTACATCAGTCCTTGAACCCAAGGATCGACTAACTGCCCGCCTTGTATAGCTTCCATAATGGTAGGCTCGATAGAGAGGTTAGCCAAATGACCAACTACTATCTCTAAATCTAAGGTAGCAAGGTCGGCTTGTAATTGCGGAGAAATCTCTTTCACTGTCATCACGTAAGCACTTGGTTTTTGACTCAATGCATCTGCCACCTTGTTTGCTTTTCCCGGGTGGTACAGAATGTCGTAGTCGTAGTCGTTGAACAGTTCCAACCATCGACGCTATCTCATATTCAATTCCTTCTGAGTGAAGAAATACTTCAGGCTTTTGTGATCAGTGTAGATGTCGCAGTGTATCCCATACAGGTAGTGCCTCCATATTTTTAGTGAAAAAACCACTGCTGCAAGCTCCAGGTCATGAGTGGGATAGTTCTTCTCGTAATTCTTTACTTGTCGAGAAGCATAAGAAATTACTTTTTTGTGCTGCATCAGCACTGCTCCCAACCCTCGGCCTGAGGCATCGCTATAAATAGTATATCCCTCTGTGCCATTAGGGAACGTCAACACTGGGGCAGTCATCAATCTTGTTCTCAGCTCCTGAAAAACTATTCTCATACTTTTCAAACCATTAATATTTGATGTTTTTGCGGGTGAGGGCAGCCATTGGTGCGACTATTTTGGAAAATCCTTCCACAAATCTCTGATAATATCCAGCTAACCCAAGAAAACTTCTAACCTCATGAGCATTTTTCAAAGGTTTCCACTACTTAAAAGCTTCTATTTTGTCGGGATCTACTGAAATTCCGTCTCCCGACACTATGTGCCCTAGAAAACTTACTTTCTCTAGCCAGAATTTGCACTTCGAAAACTTAGCGTAAGCTTTTCATCTCGTAAACACTGGAGGACCAGTTCTGGATGCGTTGCATGCTCTTCCTAGATTTTTGAGTATATTAGAATATCATCAATGAACACGACGATAAACTTATCCAAATACTCGTGAAATACTCAATTCATGAGATCCATGAATGTCGCAGGCACATTGGTTAGTCCAAAGGACATCACTAAGAACTCGTAGTGACCGTAGCGCATTCTGGAGGCCGTCTTTGGTATATCCGTCTCCTTAACCTTGAGCTGATGATAACCTAATCGCAGGTCTATTTCAGAAAATACTTATGCTCCTTGTAGTTGATTGAAAAGATCGTCAACCCTCGGTAATGGATATCGGTTCTTGATCATCACTTTGTTCAACTCCCTATAGCCAATGCACATTCTCATTGAGCCATCTTTCTTCTTCTTGAATAAGATCGGGGTTCCCCACGAAGAATGGCTTGGCCTTATGAACTTATTGTCCGATAACTCTTGCAGTTGCGACTGCAATTCCTTGAGTTCAGCTGGTCCCATTCTGCAAGGGAGTCTTTGAGATCGGCGCAGTTTCCAGAATCAACTCTATCGCAAACACAATCTCTCGGTCTGGTGGAATCCCAGGGAGATCTTCAGGAAATACGTCGGGAAACTTGCACACAACCGGTACATCCGATGGTTGTTGACTCGTCTCTTTGTCCTTATCCACTATGTTTGCCAGAAAACTGATGCATCCGTCACTCAACATTTTTCTCACCTTCATCGTAGAAATCATGGGGCACTTCTTTTCTCTTGACGTACCCTTGAACTCGAATGGTTCTTCAACTACTGGGGTGAAGACCACTTTTCTGTGCTTGCAATTGATAACGACTCCATATTTGGTTAACCAATCCATCCCAAATATGACATCGTATTCATGTAGGTCCAAGACTAACAGATCCACCGTCAGCTCACGACCTTCAACCCAAACTAGTACGGCTCTAACCCATGTGCGCACCAGCATATCCTCTCCCGAAGGCAAGGGTACCCAACAGATAACAGGAATAGGCTCAGGACTTCTATTTAATTTTTCCACAAAGGATGTAGATACAAAATAATGCAATGCACCAGTATCCATTATTACATATGCCGAGGTTTGGGCGATAGAGATCTGACCAGCCACCATATCAGATGGTCCAACTCCTTTGTCGCTTTGCGTAAGTGCATAAACTCGAGGCAGAGCTCCAATTTTTTTTTTGTTGGTCATTTACATTGCCTTTGGTTGGCATTCGACAATCTTTAGCAAAGTGCCCTGGCTTTCCACAGTTAAAACATACCCCACACTCGCCCCAATGGCTTCGGTTACACTTGTTGCACAGTGGCCATTGTTCAAACTCACGTCTTGGCTGTTTGTTGGGACTAGCCATTGCGTGATTGGCAGGTCCCCCTTTTCTTTTGTTACATCCCCCAAAAATCGGTCTTGTGCCTCTTGGCTTGTTTGTTTGTCCCGAGTTCTGTCCAAACCTCGGGTTGAACTTTCCCCTTGGGCCATTCTGATTCGCCTGAAACTGTCCGAGGTTGTTGGGAGGGTACCTCCTGTCTTTGTTCTTCTGTGGTTCTGGCTTGTCTGACATGACCCAAGACTCTTGGCGAAGAGCCTGTTCCACAGCTTCAGCATACGTCTCCGGGCCAATTCTACCAGTGTCTACACACTTGGCAATGTCTCTGCGTAGGCCCTTCATAAAACTCCTGGTCTTATTCTCTTCAGTGTTCACCTGGTTCTTCGCTAACCTAGACAACTGATCGAATTTTCGAACGTAGTCCTACACACTCAAAGTTCCCTGCTTCATATTAGTGAATTCATTCACTTTCTGCTTGATCACTGCCTTACTAAAGTACTTGCCATTGAACAAGGTCAAGAACTCTAGCCATTCCATCTCAGCAATATTATGCCCTTTCTTGGTTGTGTCCCACCAGAAGCAGGCATATTTTCTTAGCATATAGGTCTCACAAACTACCTTTCCTCTCTCGATAGTTCCAATGAAGTTAAATATTCTTTCCAAAATACTAATCCATTCCTCTGCCATTGAAGGGTCACTACTCGCCTCGAATATAGGTGGATTCTGGTTGCCGAACCTTTCTGATATAGGTTTTGCTTGGGCAGCTCTTGGTGCTTCTACTGGCAGTAATGGTTGCTCTATGATAACCTGCGGGCCAAGGTTATGTTCTTCATTGTTTTCAGGTGGTACTTCGTTGTTCTGAGCATTATTGGACTGCATGGGGAGTCGTCCGAAAAAGGTGTTAAATCTTTCAGGTTGGAGGGCATCAACATCCTCCTATCTCTTTTGCCCTCTTTCAATTTGGGCTCCCTGTGTCACCACTAGCCGTTGCAGATATCCCTGCTAGACCAGTTACTAATTTCCCTAAAAAAATTGAATGCTAGACAAAGTCTAGTTTATTGAAACTTTACCTTAGGGAAAACCCTTCCTAGACCAAAGCTTAAATGCTTCCAAGCCTCCTTAGTGTTCTTGAGGTTGAAGATGGAGAGAAAACTTGAGAGAGTTCTCAAAAAGATGATAGTCAAAGAGAGAAAGAGAGTGGTCAGTTTTTGGGGTTAGAAGAGCTCACACAACTCTAAAAAATATCCTAAAAAACACTCAAGTGTTTTACTATCAACTTGGTACCTTTAACCATTATAGTTAAAATGGGATTAAACTTAAAACCATTTGGTCCACCCAAATAATTTCCCACATGGCCGGCCACCCCTTTAATTATATATGTGATCAATTTTTTTTTTTTTATAAAGGTTAATAAATATTTCCCAACAAGAAAAATCCAATTTGACTTCCTATAACCTTTTTCACTCTTATTAAGTTTTAAACACAAAGTTTAACACTAAATAATTAAATTAAATGTCTCTCACATTTAATTTAATCAATCACAATAAAATTTAACCTATGGTCCATTCATGGAATAAAATTCCCCATTTCGGTAAAACTAACCATTTAACACAAAATGCCCTAAAATTTCCATTTCCCCTTAGGTTTATTATTTTCTACCAAACTTTAATTTTTTTATGAATGTATTTTATGCCCAAAATATATTTACCATAGTTTATCATAATATTTTCTGAGATTTTTACCCGATCAAGGTTTTTGTGTCGGTCTAAGACCGAAAGTCTTATCTTGACCTTTAAATCAAAAACTTCATATTTTTGCTAGCAATAACTCATGGAATAATTTCCAAACAAATATAATATTATTTAAAATAATATTCTTAACTCGGGGAACAAAATCCTAACCCGAGTCGTTTAAAGGTACTCGAAAACGCAGGACGTTACAGTAAATGTTGCTTATGTTGTGTTAGTAGGAATTCTGGGTTTAGTTGGGAACTTTGGGGCAACTTTGTGACTGTTTTTTGAGGTTTTGGTTTAGAGAAAATGATTGGAAATTGTTGGAAATTATGGATTCGCGGGTTTGTGCTACGAGGCTGTTCTTGGTGCGCCACGGCCTGTGTGAACTCAGGGGTTAGGGCGATTCTTTGAATCGCCTTGGTGTCGTAACACCTAGTGGGTTCTGTTGTGGCGCGTGTCCAGGGAAAATAGGTTGGGGGCTCTCTATCTTGTAGAGGGCTGCGGCGCTTGTGAGGGGCGCTGTGACTGAAATTGTAGATTTTTGTCAAATAGGGTTTTTGAGTATGGGAACTCAAACCTAAAGGCTTGGGAAGAATTATACCACACAGTATAGTAGAATTCGAGGTCCTGAAGGCTTGGAATCAATCTTGAAGCTTTTAATTGATTTAGTTTTTGATGGATATCAATTATTATGTTGTGATTAGGGCTAAAGGAACGTGTTCGCTGTCGGTTTACCTTATCGCTCAGAACTTGAGGTAAGAAAATCATCTCTTATGCCAAGTGTAGGGCATGCGTCCTAATTATAGGGCACAGGAATGATCGTGTCATGAAACTGTTTTTAGTTGAATGTTCAGTGTGTCTGAATCTATGCTGATATATTTGTTTGTACTGATTGTTTGGTTGGGAGATTGTTATCGGCTTGGAGGTCGTTATCGACACCACATGCATATTGTAGGCCATAGTGGCATGGCCTTATCGGCCTTGAGGTTGTTATCGACACTACATGTGTAATGTAGGCCGTAGTGGCGAGGCTAGGCCGTAGTGGTGGGACCATTATAGTAAAGAAGTGTGCTTCTATTCGACATGAATCATTATACTCATTGAATTGTCCACGTAAATATGGTTATGATTTATAAAGCATGTATTTGACAAGAATGCTTATCTGAATATTTGTCATATTTGGTTAAGTTTTTTTACTGGGCCTTGGCTCACTGGTGCTTTGTGGTGCAGGTTATTAGGGTTTATGCCCTAAAAGCTCAATGGACTACTTATATTGAATATATCAATGAGCTACTAGTTACAACTCAGTAAATATAATTCTATATTTTCTAAGAGTGAAATTCCATATTTATAGTGAAGTAATAAAGGAATTAATAAAGAAGGTTATTACATTGATGAGTTCAATCAATAATCTGATTTATTGGAGCTTAGAATTTTACGTCTATGGTCCCCAAGTTAGCTGGGTAAGATTGACTAAAGAAAGATTAGTGAGAGAAAGAACTATTTTGTGAGAGATTTTATTCTCGAGGGAAAAATAGTAATTATGAGATAATTATTATTATTTAATTAATTGTGAATTAATTAATTTTAAATATTTAGTTTTATTTATTAAAATTATGTATTAGTTAAAAGAGTATTATTTAATTATTTAAACAATATTATAAAAGGAGAGATTAAATAAATATCTTATTTAAAGATATTATTTTAATCCAATAGAAAATAAAATAAGGTTAATTTTTTATTTGGTGATATTTATTTAAATATAAATATATTATTTTATTTGAAGACAAATTGAGAAAAATATTTTTTGAGCATTAAAATAATGCCACACACCTATGATTGTACAGTCATACGCATGTAGCACTGTAGGAGTGCCATGTGGATGTCTTGAATATTTTATTAGATATAATATTCAAAATATATTTATTTAATAAGACATTTTGATTAGTTTAAAATATTAGATATTAAATAAAAAGGTAATAAAGATATTTTATTATTTAAATTTAGTTTAAATAAAAATATATTATTTATCTTTATTGGATTAAATAAAACCCTATAAATACATCATTATAGGTTTGACCTAAGATGAAGATCAATCTAGTTTTCTGAAAACCTAGCTGCTCTCAGAATACTCTTTCTTCCTTTTTCTCTTCACCATCACTAAGTCTCATGAGTTGAGAACACTTAGTGATCACTAGAAATCAATCCTATAGTAATCTACGTGCCCACACACGTCCTGGTGTGATAGAGGTTGCTGATTAGGAAGATCAAGGTGTGAGATCTGTCACATTGGAATTGCGAGGATTGGATGAATGTAAATATGCAAAAAGATACGAGGAATCTTGATAGGCATCAAGAGGTAAATTTCTCTATCTTTTATATTGTTAATTTAATGCAGTGCATATATATTGAGATTATAGGATTATGGTTTTAATTGAATTTTAATAAATTGCTTCCTCTATTCTCTGATTTAGAACATAAAAACCAACGCAGGTAAGGGCAAAGAGTAAGGTGGACCAATCATGAGTTGGAGAGATTCATGGGCGGTGTGTACATATGCAGCCTACTCAACCGCCACGACCGGGATTGCTTGGGAGGAATTAGGGTTGAACCATATTTTGCCGCTTAGGACGACTAGTTTGTATTTTACCAGTCTTTAAACACTTTTTGGGATCCCATGCATAAACTAAACACTTTTAATTGAAAATGATTACTTCGTTGACCAAAATTTTTAATACCTAACCTTTTTTTAGTTTTAATTACACATTTAAGTCCAAATGACTCGCTTAGCGGGCTAAGCACCATTTCAAACACACGGTGTAACGGTCTGGCTAACCAGGGCGTTACAACTTGGTATCAGAGCGGTCTAGGTTTAGGTGTTCTTAAAGACTTACTGGGCATGTGCACTTGCCTCTAAAGAAAAGCTCGACTCACGGTTCGGTATCCAATAATGTGATTATGTTTTAAATTGCTTAATTGAACATAGGTGCCTTATCTGCATGTTAGAATAGAAAGTGTGATATATATGGTTAGAGCAGGGCCTATTGATTGATGTATGAATGCTATAGACATGTGTTTAAGCATTATTGTTTTGTGTGGTTGTTGTGTTGTTTGGTTCTGGTCACGGGATAGTTCTAGATATGATTATCATGCCTGATAGGTTAAGTCAGTGACTGTAGACAAATTCGAAAGTTATGTTCCCGAGGTAGTCAATTGGATCAAGTATTGTTAATATCGAGGATAGAGATGATAGTCGGGGACAAAACCCTCCATATGCCCCTTAGAATTGGCAGTAGAGGTTTACTGGCATGAAAGCAAGATTGCAAATGCAAGAAGAAGAGATTGAGTGGCTGAGACAGCGGGTTCTATCTAGGAACGCTGCTCCATTTGTTTTGCCAATAGTGGCACCAGTTTTGGCTCAACCTGAGGGTGGGAACAGATGGGAACTGCTGTATGAAAGATTCCAGAAACATTATCCTCCAGTTTTTTAGGGAGGCCTAGATTTGTTAAGAGTTGAATAGTCAATAGGCATGACTAGCTCCACCCTTGACAATATGGGAGTGGTAGGCAATGATAGAGTGGCTTTTGCCACGTACATGTTGTGGGAAGGAGCCAAATTCTCTTTTGATTTGGTACAAACAGATGTGGGCCGGAAGGAGCGATTCCTTCGAGGATTAAACTCTAGGGTAGGCTAGAGCGTTAGGATCGCTCCAATACATGAGATTTATACCTATGCTCAAGCAGTAGGGAGGGCCCTTGCTATCGAGGATGCAAGGGATGAGATATCAAGTGAGAGTGACGTAGGGCAAGAAGTTCAGATAATGGTACCCCCATTTGTAAGATCTGGTAGGGGTTGAGGCCCTAGTAACCATAAGAGAAATACCCCTGACAGTTCTACTACTCCTGGTCCTAGCAGGAGGGGGGTCATGGTACTCAGGGTGGCCGCAAAAGCGGCAACGAGGCCTGGAAAAGTTATCCAATATGCGCCAGGTGCAGGAGACAACATCTGGGAGATTGTCGAGCGAAGGCCTATTTTCTTTGTGGAATAGTTGGGCACTTCAAGAAGGATTGCCTGAGATTGAAAAAGGAAGAACCAAGGAGTGATGATAGCTCAACTCCAGCTCGAGTGTCCGTCTCGACGCAGTCAAAGCCTGAGGCTAATCCCTTATTGGCGATAGGTTGGCTTTCTAGTTCACAATCTTTTAGACTATGCTAATTGATTTTGGTACTACGTATCTCTTAGTAGAGGCATAGATATGTTGTGCATATTATGTGATTATTACGCTACGGGGCTTGGGATTTTAGTGCCTGATGGGGGAAATTGGTAATTTCCATGAGATGGGTCAGAGTACTACTAGTAAAGAGTTAGTAGAAAATTGATTGAGCTCGTTGTAGGAGACTTCAGTACGAATTTAAGTATATCCTAGTTTTCCAAGTAAGGGACAACCATGGACTATAAGAAAAGATGGTGACTTCTGAGTTTTAAAGGAAAAGACCCATTTGCGTTTACAAGATTCCTAGCTATTGTGGTGGGAAAAACCAGAGTCATATCACTTACACCAGAGGGGAACTAGATTGGCAAGTGAGGTTTTAGATGGGTGTCCTGAGGAATTACTGAGATTGTTGTCGCATCCAGGGATTGAGTGTGCTAAAGGACTAATGCAGGGATAGAACCGGTATCTGAGACATCATGCAAAATGGCACCAGTTGAGTGGAAAGAGTTAAAGGTTCAGTCAAAGGAGTTACTCAATTTGGGGATTGATTAGACAGAGTTTCTCGCCATAGGATATGTCAACACCATTCGTTGAGAAGAAGGATGAGTTTGCGAGAACGTGTACCGTATATGGATAGTCAAATAAAGTAATGGTCAAGAATAGGTATCCATTGCCAAGGGTGGATAATTCATTTGTCCGGTTGCAAGATAAAACATTGCTTTTAGGAATTGGCCTTTGATCTGGTTATTATCAGTTGATGATCAAGGAAAGGGATATTTCAAGAATTACCTCTTGCACCAGGTATGATGTGATGGATTTTCAGTGAAGGCTTTTGAGCTGACCAATGCTCCAGCGGCCCGCGTAAATCCAAAAAATAGAGAGTACATGGATGATTTGGATAAGTCATATTTGGATCGATTAAGAATGTGTTGGGCTACTTCCAATTAGCACAAGAACACGAGTAGCATTTTTGGTTATATTACAGAGGCTAAGGAAGTAGGGATTACAGGTAAGGTTCCGGAAATGATGAATTCAGTTTTCTTCAAGTCATGGTAGAAATCACATTATGGGAAAATAGGTGATCATGTTTGATTTAGTTAAGATCGAAGCGGTAAAGGATTGGCCAAAGGAACACTATATAGGTTAGACATACTGAGGGACTGTCGAAACACATTGGCATTTACTTGAAGCATATTCAAGGATTGCGATACCCTGGATTGAAATAATGCAAGGACCGGAGGTTTGTCTGAACTTATGGATGCGAACGGAATTTCCAAAAGTTGAAATAGAGGTTCATTATTGTGGCATGGTATCAGTATTATAATGTCGTTGATCGATATACAAGGACGATTGTAACGACCCAACTATTCTAGACCTTGGGCCATTAATAACTACTATACTAATCTTAAGAAAACGTACATATGAAAACACCAAACTTTATTTAAAACCGTAAAGTAAAGGTTTACATACATAAATGTTTCACTTAGGATATGGGATCCCATTGTTTTGAAAATAAAACAAAACATAACTTAAATAAATTGATTACAAAATTAAGTTCGGAAAAATAATACATAGAAATCATAACTAAAAGACTTAAAAACTTCATCCTCGAATCGTACATGCAATCCACCAATTCCATCCTGCCTCAATTCACATCCCCAAGCTGCCAAGAACCCTCCCGCCGCCAAAACTATTTTCTTGCACATATAAAACATAAAGGAATGAGCCTAATGCCCAACAAGGAAAATCTACTAAAAACATGAAACATATACATACACACAAACTATAAATTATAAACTAAAAACTGTAAACTACAATCATATAACTATATAGATACAGCATATATTATAATGGCCATCATACTTCTTGGGACTTGCTAGCTAGGCAATCATATGCCCATAAATTTATGGGGCTAGTTATCTAAACAAGTCATATAAATTTATGGGGCTGTTATCTAAACAATCATATGCCCAAGGAATCTACTATTGGGACTTGTTATCTAAACAAGTTATATACTTGTTATCTAAACAAAATATGTGATTGTTATCTAAACAATTCATATACTAGAAACATATCATACTTATAACATAAACATATATCAATAACATAAAAGCATACAAATCTACCCTATTTTCCTTACTGAAAACTGGGATGTGAGAGCAAGATCAGGACTTTGGAACACTCCTAAAAACCATAATAGAGAGGTGAGTATACTAAAGAAAATAGATGAAAAGAATGAACTACACCATCGAAAAGTTACTTAGCAACAAGAACCTCAAGTTTAAGAACTTAGATGCCTAACCAAGAATAGAGAAGACTGAGTTAGGATTTGAGTAGAAAAACTATAAAATCTTAAGGAAACAATACAGAAAGGAACTAAGAATAGGAATACCTTTAATGCTTCTATGACCGAACTACACCTCGAAACCGAAATATACTATGAACCTTACTTCCCAAGTGTTTGATAAGCTTATAATGATTAAGCTTATAATCCAACCCAAGTGTTTAACACTCTAAAGTAATCCTAGCAGCTTGTAGGCTCTGAACTCAGCTTGAAGAATGAAGAAATGGCTAGGTGCTAGGTCCTATTTATAGAGTTCAAGAATGAAAAGATCTTTATTTAGCATGAATAACATAATGGCTCTTTAATTGAAAAACATTTGAATAATCATTTAGCAGAGGCTAAAGACTCGGTCAGAAAGATTCTGGACTTATTAAGAGGTTAAGGATTAAAATGGGCTCGGTTTCAAAATCATTTGAAAACCATGCACCACAGCCAATTTATCGCCCATGCTAGGCGATATATCGCCTGTACTGATGCTCCTGAGGCTCGTTGAGGTGGTCGTGCGAAGCTACGTGTTTTTCGTATCCCCGTATAGCGATATATCGCCCCCTAGAGCTGCGATATATCGGCATACGCTGAAATATTATACACGTAATTACACTTTTTCAGCCTAATTTGAATTGAGTAAACAACCTTGACTAAGTCCTTTAACGATTTCAAAGCTGCTAGCAGACCCTAGGATTTTCAAATATTGCTCTTAATAAAGTTATTCCTCAAAAATACTTAATTCTCATTAAACATACACAAGACTAGTGTTAACATCTTATTGGGTCTATCTAAACCTTATAGTATATAAAATATCACCTTCAGAATCAGTCATATTAATCAAACCTTAGGTTATAATTAATATTCTTAAACTATTTATTAAACTTATAAAATCTACAAGTGTTACTACGAGTGTCCAACCAAGTGTCCAACCAAAATCCACAGTCATAAAAATACTACAACTATTTCTAGCTATTACTATTACTACTACTATCTAACTAGCTAAGTAAAGTTCTTGGACTCTATAATTCTCCCCTACTAAAAAGAATTTTGTCCTCGAAATTTACTTACCAAATAAATCCAGATACCGGCCTTGCATGTCTTCCTCCAACTCCCATGTTGCCTCTCATTCATAACTATTTCTCCATAGGACTTTGACTATTGGAATACACTTAGACCATCACTGCTTCATCCCTCTATCTACGATGCTTACCGGTCATTCCTCGTAACTCAAGTCTTTCTGGAGTGCTATCGTATCGTATTTGAGGACGTGAGATGGGTCTGACACAAACTTGCATAGCATTGAGATGTGGAACACACTGTGGCTATTTGCTAGGGCTGGTGGTAGGGCTACTCTATACGCAACTGCTCCCACTTTGTCCAATATCTCAAAAGGACCTATAAATTGGGGACTAAGTTTGCCTTTCTTCCCAAACTGCTTTACACCTTTCATAGGAGATATCTTCAGGAAGACTTGATCTTCGACTTTGAATTCCACATCGCGTCGCTTGGCATCCGCGTAGCTTTTCTAACGGCTTTGAGCAGCAAGCATACGCTGTCTAATTAGCACTACTGCTTCTTGAGCTTTTCTAACAGCTTCGGAACCGAGAAGCTGCCTTTCTTCTACCTTGTCCCAGTGCAATGGTGATTGCCACCTTCTTCCATATAGCAACTCATAAGGTGCCATCCTGATCATTGACTGGTAGCTATTGTTGTAAGAGAACTCTATTAGCGGCAAGTACTTATTCCAGGATCCTCCGAAATCAAGTACACAAGCACGTAGCTTATCCTCTAAAATCTGAATCCTATGCTCGGACTACCCGTCTGTCTGAGGATGAAAAGTTGTGCTAAGACTTAACTTAGTACCCATGGCTTGCTGTAAACTTCCCCAAAATCTTGATGTAAACACCGATCCCCTATCTGACACTATCGTCTCGGGGAATCCATGGAATCGTACTATCTCTTGGACATAGATGTTTGCATATTGGTCTGCCGTGTATGAAGTCTTAACAGGTCGGAAATGAGCGGACTTGGTTAGTCTATCTATTACTACCCAAGCTGAATCATGCTGCTAACTTGTTCATGGCAAACCTGTCACGAAATCCATAGCTATATCGTCCCACTTCCATTCTGGTACGCTATGCGGTTGCAATAAGCCTGCGAGCCACTGATGTTCTGCTTTCACTTGCTAGCATACTAGACACTTGGACACAAATTCCGCTATGTCCTTCTTCATCCCCGACCACCAATATATTGCCTTGATGTCGTGAGTCATCTTGGTCGACCCTGGTTGAACTGAGTACGAGGTACTGTGTGCTTCTTCTAGAATCGCCATCTTAATCCCTTGATCATTTGGCACGCATTCCCGATCCTTATATCTCAATAATCCTTGACTTGATATTGAGAAATATGTGGCCTTGCCTTCTCTGACTACATCCATATGTGCCGCTAGTGTGCCGCTAGTGTGCCGTCATGCCCTTGCCCAATCCATATATCTTCTAGCAGATTTGACTTGATAGACAAATTAGCCAGCTTGCCGATAACTAACTCTATTCCGGCATTGATCAACTCCAGCTGCAGCGGCTTTTCTATTCTGGCTAGAGCTGCTAAACTTCCATAACTTTTCCTACTTAGCGCATCGACAACTACGTTTGCCTTTCTCGGTTGGTATAGGATTTCGCAGTCGTAATCCTTCACTAGCTCTAACCACCTGCGCTGCCTCATGTTGAGCTCCTTCTGAGTAAAGAAGTACTTAAACTTTTGTGGTCTGTATAAATCTCACACTGTTCTCTATAAAGATAATGGCGCCAGATTTTCAACGCAAAGACCACCGCTGCCAACTCCATATCGTGCGTTGGATAGCGTTGCTCGTACTCCTTCAGGTGCCTTGAGGCGTAGGCTATCACCTTATCATTCTTCATCAGCACACAACCCAACCCTTGCTTTGATGCATAACAGTAGACTACAAACTTATCGTTGGGTGTCGGTACACAAAGTACTGGTGCTGAGCAAAGCTTATTCTTAAGCAACTGGAAGCTTTCTTCACATCTATCATTCCAGTTGAATCTTTGCCGTTTCTAGGTCAGGTTGGTGAGTGGAGTGGCTATCTTAGAAAAGCCCTCTACGAATCTCCTATAATAACCTGCTAATCCCAGAATGCTCCTTACCTCGGATGCATTCTTTGGTCTTGGCCAATCCTTCACGGAATCTACCTTTGATGGGTCTACTACAACTCCGTCCTTTGATATAATGTGCCCGAGGAACGCTACATGCGAAAGCCAAAACTTGCATTTCTTGAACTTGGCGTAGAGTCGATGCTCCTTTAGTCGTGACAAAATCAACCTCAAATGTTGCTCCTGCTCTACTTTATACTTGGAGTATACTAAGATGTCGTCGATGAACACTATGACGAATTTATCTAAGTAGTCCTTGAAGACCCTATTCATCAAGTCCATAAACGCGGCTGGTGCATTGGTAAGACCAAAAGACATAACCAAGAACTCGTAATGCCCATAACGAGTTCTAAAAGCTGTCTTAGGAATATTACTCCCCGCACCTTGAGATGATAGTACCCAGACCGTAAATCAATCTTTGCAAATACGATTGCACCTCAGAGTTGATCAAACAAGTCGTCAATCCGGGGTAGCGGGTACTTATTCTTTAATGTTACTTTATTCAGCTCGTGATAGTCTATGCACATCCGCATACTTCCGTTCTTTTTCTTCACAAATAGAACCGGTGCTCCCCATGTCGAATGGCTTGGCCTAATAAAACCCAAGTCTTGGTGTTCTTGGAGTTGCGTCTTTAATTCCTTGTGTTTCGTAGGTGCCATCCGGTATGGTGCCTTGGAGATAGGCTCGGTTCCCGGTACTAATTCAATTGTGAAGTCAATTTCCCGAGTTGGCGACAACCTGGTAAGTCATCGGGAAATACCTCTGGGAATTCTCTTACAATGTGGACGTCTCCAACCTTAAGTGGTGTTTCCTTTACCACATCTGTGATGCTGGCTAAGAATGCTTGACACCCTTTTTCTATCATTCTTTGGGCTTTGAGAGATGATACTAACGGGGTGCGTAATCCTGAAGCTTGTCCCATGAAGCATAGTTTCTGGCCATCAGGAGTCTCGAACATCACCTTCTTGCGTTTGCAATCGATGGTTGCACCATGTTTTGCTAGCCAGTCCATACCTAGTATCACATCAAAGTCCTTAATCTCTAGTTCTATCAGGTCTCCTTCTAGTTCTATGTCCTCAATCTTGGTCGGTACGCCTCGTACTATCCGTGATGATATAACTACTTTGCCCGAAGGTAACTCGGTTACAAACCTAGTTCTAAATCTTTCACAAGGTTTGTCTAGTTTTTCTATCATTCCTAACGAGATATATGAATGAGTGGCTCCCGAATCAAATAATACATAACATATATTATTGGCGATAGAAACCTGACCTGTGACCACCTTATTGCTAGCATCAGCCTCTCCTTGAGTTAAGGCGAATACCCTAGCAGGAACCATCTTGTCTTCCTTTTTCCCTTCTGGCTTGAGCTGGGCACACTGCCTCTTTTAGTGACCTGCCTGACCACAGTTGAAGCATCCATTGGTGTTTGCACGACATTCACCAGGATGTTTCTTCTGACACTTAACACATTGCGGGTATTCTACATAATCCAACCTACTACCTCCATTATTTGTCCGTGCCTATTAATCGTTGTCGGACTGTTTGTTGTCAGGATGCCTTCTTTTCTGACCGTTTTTGTTGTTGTTACTGGACTGATTATGGTTGTTTCTATGGTGGTTGTTGTTCCGACTAGTCTGGGGTTGATTCTGCTGTCTAGGCTCAGGCTTACTGGCTTCTTCCTCACTAACGTTAGCCTGCAGCCTTTTTACTTCGATTGTCGTCTCTAGTACGTCGGCATAAGTAGTATTTCCTAGATTTTCTAGCTTAACCCCTAGCTCGATCTTCGGTCGAAGTCCTCTAATGAACTTAGACACCCTCAGATAGTCAGTTGGAACCATTTCCGATGCGAACTTAGCCAAACGGTCGAACTGCCGAGCATACTCTGCCACTGATAAACTCCCTAGCTTCAAGCCAGTGAACTCCTCAACTCTTGAAGCAATTACAGCTGAATTGTAATACTTCTTGTGGAACAGCTCCACAAATCGAGTTAGCGTCATGGTGGCAACATCATGCGTCTGCTGGACTAAGTCCCACCATATCCTAGCATCTTTCTTGAGCAAGGACAAAACGCAGGATATGCGGTCCGCGTTGCTGAGGTTCATGTGTGTCAGGATTGGCTCCACATTCCTTAGCCACTCTTCGGCCTCGAAGGGGTATGTAGTCCCTTCAAAGTTCGGAGAATGCTGCTTACGGAACCGCTCATAAACTAGCTCCATCTGCTGTACTTGATACGGCGCATAATTCGCCATTGGGCATCCCCCAAATGGACCAACTTGTTGGGGTGCTGAGGCCATTTGATGTGGCTGTGGCTGCGACAGAGGCGGAGGCTGAGTCTGTTGTCATTGTTGCTGCAATCATTCCTCGACTTGTTGTCGCAGTCTGGCGATCTCTGTAGCATTGTCAACTGGTGGTGTCGGCCCGTTGCGGCTGGCAGTAGCACACACTCCCCTTCTACAAACTGGAGGGTTTTCATTGTTCACCGGAGCAGCGTTGGAGGCGTTTCCGTTGGTGCAAGCAAATCTTCGAAGTGACATCGCAACAGAGTGCTAACAGTTGAGAGAAACATGTCAGAAATTCACCCTTATAGGCTTTAAGGCAAAAACTTAATCTAAACCAACATATCTCGGACCTATTGATTATGACTTCTTATGAAAATTATATAAGTATTCTTTATTATTAGAGTGGGTTTCTATGCTTAGAAAAACAACCCATCTTTATTTTCTAAGTCTGTTTCTAATCATCCTATATGACTTAATTCTCAGGCTCGAAACTCATCTTTGTTCCAAAGTTAACCATATTGAGGGAGGGTTGGGATCAGTAAAATCGTTCCCACTACTATGGCCCCCTAACTCTCAATATAGAAACTTGGTTCATTAATTTGTATCCACCCTCACCGAACTTAGTCATTATTCATTTTATTTATTATTTATTATGATTGTAAAAGAAAATCAAACTCATACATGATAAAAAAATAACCATGATATTAATTTGGAAAATAAAGTTTTCACTGTTTACAACCATAAAAGAAAACAAATAATAAATAAAAACAAACAATGAAACTAACTATTCTAAAAATTGGGATTTTCTATATCCGATCCTTCATCTAGCATATCATCATTTAACTCCTCATAGTCGTCATTATCGTGTGCCTCAAAATGCCCTTGAGGAAGGTTCTTAAAAATTCTATGCTTTTGCTCATTTGTAAACTGAAACTCCATTTTTGAAGTGAAACTAATTAAGAGAAAATAATATCTCATTGCTACAAGAAATTCATCTTCATTATCCCTTGTGTCCCATATTTCCTCTAAGGCTGCAATTATTGTACGATAATCTCTAAATAGTCTTATTACTGAAATGTATTGCTGTGTTGCTCTCATCATGATCTGCTTAGATTCTTGGAGATGACCTATTTCTTTGTGGAACAAAACCAGTCACCGAGTGATTCTTTCTAGCACTCATATGGTGTTTCTTGGTTCTCTAATTCTTTTCAAAGCCTTAATGGCTCGGATATCCTCATATGTTAATGCTCCGTTCATTCATAATTGAAAACATAAAGACTAAAATCGTTAGCTATACTTATAAGCATAATAACTATAACTTAAAAACTAACTTGGCGGTCAGATTCAGAGCTTTGAGTGTGTGTATCGAGGAGAACTTCATGCGAATGAACTGTTGCTCTGATACCAACTGTAACGACCCAACTATTCTAGACCTTGGACCATTAATAACTACTTTACTAATCTTAAGAAAACGTACATATGAAAACACCATAACTTTATTTAAAACTGTAAAGTAAAGGTTTAAATACATAAACATTTCACTTAGGATATGGGATCCCATTGTTTTGAAAATAAAACAAAACATAACTTAAATAAATTGATTGCAAAATTAACTGCGGAAAAATAATACGTGGAAATCATAACTAAAAGACTTATAAACTTCATCCTCGAATTGTACGCGCAATCCACCGATTCCATCCTGCCTCAATACACATCCCCAAGCTGCCAAGAACCTTCCCGCCGCCAAAACTATTTTCCTGCACATATAAAACATAAAGGAATGAGCCTAATGCCCAGCAAGGAAAATCTACTACAAGCATGAAACATATGCATACACACAAACTATAAACTATAAACTAAAAACTGTGAACTACAATCTTATAACTATATAAATACAACATCTATTATAATGGCCATCATACTTCTTGGGACTTGCAGCTAGGCAATCATATGCCCATAAATTTACGAGGCTAGTTATCTAAACAAGTCATATAAATTTTTGGGGCTGTTATCTAAACAATCATATGCCCAAGGAATTTACTATTGGGACTTGTTATCTAAACAAATTATGTATTTTTTATCTAAACAATTCATATACTAGAAACATATCATACTTATAACATGAACATATATCAAAAACATAAAATCATACAAATCTACCCTATTTTCCTTACCGAAAACTGGGATGTGAGAACAAGATCGGGACTTTGGAACACTCCAAAAAACCATAATAGAGAGGTGAGTATACTAAAGAAAAGAGATGAAAAGAATGAACTACACCATCGAAAGATACTTACCAACAAGAACCTCAAGTTCAAGTACTTAGATGCCTAACCAAGAATAGAGAAGACTGAGTTAGGATTTGAGTAGAAAAACTATAAGATCTTACGGAAACAATACAGAAAGGAACTAAGAATAGAAATACCTTTAATGCTTCTATGATCGAACTACACCTCGAAACCAAAATTGTAATGCCCTACTACCTTAGGGTCGTTACTAAGTGAGTTTAAAACACAACTGTGCAACTAACTGACTCTACAAGGTTTTCAAAGACCAAAAGTGTGACTAACCGGAAGTTAAGGCTGTAATCTTTGAAAATACTTAGTTTCATTGAACACTTTAAGTATCAACATCTGGGATCCCAAAAATAAGGTTTACAAAGTATTTACAACTCAAAAATAGATTTACACTTGATTGACTATCAAAAGAACAAGTTAATACAACCATATTCAAAATGCCCCCAACCAAAGCAGTCGGGCAGGGCGAACATGTACGCGTCGCCCCCACGCTCTCCATACTCATGGCTGGTTGACTGACCCCTTGCTTTTACCTGCAACATAGAGCACCCGTGAGCTGAAGCCCAGCAAGAAAACTCATACAGTATATAACATATGCATATAAAATAGTTAGCATATAATCCACTGATAAACAGGAAAACCATCAGACTGAACAAGCCTGGGGTCTCGGTCCTTACCGTAAGGATAACTCATATATCCATTGGGTCCCACCCTGACTATAAGCATCCCATGTGCTAGGTGTTACTTCCGGCCCCACGACCGTTCTCAGCCTTCGCCGCTCTCGGCCCTAGCCGTTCATTTCATTATAATCACACATATAATACATCTCAAAATAATCATTCAATCATATAATAATTCATTTAAGGTTACACATTAGCACGTAATACAATCTAGGTCCATGCCCTACAATAACACTATGGGCCCATGCCCTGTTCTCAGGTGCTACAGTTTTCTTACTTGTATCCCAAGCTTTCCGATGCACCAAGGTCACAAGCACGGTCCTCTAGCACGAGCCTTTCCGAAATCCTAGTCACAACACACATAAAACAATTTTAATACTAACCAAACCCAAAACCACTTCCCGGGACCAATCCCGTACCCTCGGGACCTCTAATTCCTTAAAACAATACATTGGAACCAACCCCCGCGTCCCTGGGCAAAAGCCCTAAAAACCCAAATTTTTGGCTGCCAAAATGGCCTAGGGCCGCGGCACTCCTCTCACGGGCCGCGGCGCCCAGCGGCTAGACCATTTCCTGAAGCATCCTCGTGCCGCAGCGCCCAAGAATAGGGCCGCGGCGCTCCTTCGCGAACCCAGATTTCTGGGTTTTCTCTTGCGTTTTTCCCGAGCTACAACCTCCCCAAATCATCCCAATCAAATACATAAACCCCAAGATCAATTTAAAACTTCATATGAACCATCTAACAACCCATAAACACTAGTATCAAGATCAAAACACCATCCCACCCAAAGATCCACCCTTTGATTTCTAATTTAAGCAACTCAACCCAAAAACTTAACTCATGCTTTAGATTTCTCAAATCAAAACAGAAAAAAATCTTAAATGTGCATAAAATCCTTACCTCAAGTGGAGAATTCACCCAAAAGCTTCCTTGATCTCCTCTTAAACTCCCACTTTAGCCCCTTCTACTCTTCTTCTTCTTTTTCTTCTTCTTGCCCTAGCTTTTTCTTTCTTCTAGTTTTTCTTCTCTTCAATTTTTATCAAAACCATCAAATGACCCAATGCCCAAACCGTGTACCCCAATATCCCAGCTGAAAATTGTCTAAATCCCTTGCCAAATGACCACTTTACCCCTTCCTAATAATCCTTCCTAACTAAACCTTCAAGGGCACTCAAGTCCTTTCACTTCTATTCAATTCTACCATTTTCCATCTAAAACTTGTTACTCAAAGCAGTTACAAACGGTTACACTGGTTACTCAATTGCCAATAACTATAACCATTAGTTCTCAATTCAACTTACGAAATTCCTAAAGTACCCCTAGGCTCCTTCCGAGCCGGGTACAAAAATCCCGTTGTGACTTTTAGACTAACTAGCTCACTAGGACCGTCTCAACTCGTACACCACAATAAAAACTCCACACTCACGTGGTACAAATCACATAATACAATTATCACATTTTTGCCCTCAACGGGCTAAAATTACCAGTTTACCCCCAACATACAAACGGGGCCCACATGCATCTATATACCACCTAAACATGCATTACTAATCACATAATCATTCAAATTCATATATTATCATGTAAATTCATTTATTGCCCTCCAGGCACGCTAAACAACGTCTTAAACCTTATTAGCAACTTTGGGTGTTACAAAAATATACTATGAACCTTACTTCCCAAGTATTTGATAAGCTTATAATGATTAAGCTTATAACCCAACCCAAGTGTTTAACACTCTAAAGTTATCCTAGCAGCTTGTAGGCTCTGAACTCAGCTTGAAGAATGAAGAAATGGCTGGGTACTAGGTCCTATTTATAGAGTTCAAGAATGAAAAGATCTTTATTTAGCTTGAATAAAATAATGGCTATTTAATTGAAAAACATTTGAATAATCATTCCGCAGAGGCTGAAGACTCGGTCAGAAAGATTCTGGACTTATCAAGAGGTTAAGGATTAAAATGAGCTCGGTTTCAAAATCGTTTGAAAACCATGCACCACAGCCGATATATCGACCATGCTAGGAGATATATCGCTTGTACTGATGATCCTGAGGCTCGTCGAGGTGGTCGTGTGAAGCTCCATGTTTTTTGTATCCCCGTATGGCGATATATCGCCCCCTAGAGCTGCGATATATCGGCATACACTGAAATATTATACACGTAATTACACTTTTTCAGCCTAATTTGAATTGAGTAAATAGCCTTGACTAAGTCCCTTAACGATTTCAAAGCTGCTGGCAGACCCTAGGATTTTCAAATATTGCTCTTAATTAACTTATTCGTCAAAAATACTTAATTCTCATTAAACATACACAAGACAAGTGTTAACATCTTATTGGGTCTATCTAAACCTTATAGTATAATAAATATCACCTTCATTATCAGTCATATTAATCAAACCTTAGGTTATAATTAATATTCTTAAACTATAGGTTAAACTTATAAATTCTACAAGTGTTACTACGAGTGTCCAACTAAGTCCCGGTTTGAACCAAAATCCACAGTCATAAAAATACTACAACTATTACTAGCTATTACTATTACTACTACTAACTAACTAGCTAAGTAAAGTTCTTGGACTCTATAACGGTATAGTGGATATTGTCTTGGTTGTTTGAGAATGAGTAATTCATATGGTTTGGTGGCGCGACATGTAACGTCCCAAATTACCTAATAAGGCTTAGGTCCTTGATTAGGGGTCTAGGGTGGCAATTCATGGAAATTATATGTTTATGTGATATACATGTGTGTAATTATGTGATTATGTGAGTTACATGATAATAGGACTATATAAGCATGTTTAGGTGTATTAAATATGCATGTGGGCCTGTTTCTTATTAGAAGGGTAATTTTTGTAATTTGGCCTGTTATGGGTATATTTGGCATATATGTGTATATGTGTGAGACCATATTATTATGTGGATATATTTGGGTTAGTCGGCACGAGAAGATCCTAGGGAGCAAGTTAGCAGGAAAGTCACAACGTGACCTAATATCTTACTCGGGGTGAGTCAAAGTATATTTTGGGTATCTAGTATATTATTGGGTTATCAGGAAATGTGAATGAATATTTGAGGATATATTCGGTATCAATGAGAATAAGAGGGAATTCCGGGAGTTTTGACCATTTTTCCCTCGAGGGTGTTTTTTGTACCCCGAGCCTCAGGGTTTGCTTAAGGTTACTTAAAGTTTAAGTAAACCTCATAAAACACCAAAAAAGCAGAGGAACATTCATCACTCTCTCTCTCTCTCTCTCTCTCTCTCTCTCTCTCTCTCGTTCATAGAATTTCTTAATTTTCCTTGGGAATTCTTGCGGTTTAAGGAGAATCGAGGCTAGCTTACGCTCAGGAATGCTTAGGGAAAGACTTACCATTGATTGGGGCAACATACGTAACGATTTCTAGCCCTAAATATTTGTGTTTTCTGGTTTTTAGTTAAATTCTTGGAGTTTTAGAAACTCAGTTCTGGGTTGGGAATTGATGGGCTTTTGGCCAAGCTTTTACTTGGGTTTTGATTGTTTTGAGATACTAAATTGATTGGGGACTTTACTTTTGAGTTTTAGCTATGTTGGGATAGGTTTTTGGAGGGATTTGGCTTGAGGAAAATTGAGAAAAAATAGGGTTTTCATGTCGAGCCGCGACCTTGTTCTTAGGGTGCCACGACTCACTTGAATGCTAGGAGAGATAGGTGCCTTCGAGCCATTTGAGCTGCAGTGCCTGCTAGGGAGCGCCGCAGTGCGTGTTAAAGTAGAGGAGAGCTTGGGCTATCTGACTTAGGGCGGGCCGCGACTCCTTTGTTTTGAGGCGTGACGCTTGAAGGGTTTTGAGCCCTAGGAGGTTTTTGAGTGCGGGAAATCAAAGCTAAGGGTTCGAGATTGATCCTACTACGCTGTTTAGTAGAATTTGACGACTCGAAGGTTAGGACTCGGTTCGGAAGCCTTTATTAGCTCATTTTGACGAGACTCTTTATTGGTTGTGACTAGGTTATCGCTAGGGGCTCGGAACCAGGATCGTGCTCGAGGCTCGTTCTTAATACACTTTGCACATGGACCTAAAATAAGAAAACCGCACCCAATATGTGATATATTTGATTAGGGCTTGGCCCGATTGTATATTATAACTATGATTAGGGCCCGACCCCTAAGAATGAACATGATTTAGGTTATTCTCAAATTCTCCGTGTCTGTATACTTGTTTAATGAATTCTTGCCTTGTTTGCATAGGTAGGGCTCGGCCCCGTTAAGGAATATGGTTATTACTATGCTTGTGTTTGATTGGTTGAGATACCATGATTTATATGTATGCATGCTCGTATTGGCTGAGATATGCTTATCTGTATCTGTATCTCATTGTCTAGTTATCCGAATATCTGATTAAAGCCTTGACTTATGAGTCAAGGGCGGCAATAGTGCACTGCGCCCTAATCGAGAGGATTAGGCCCAATCAGGGACGTACTATTATGTTGGTTGACCCTATGGTTGTTGGAAAATAAAGCGCTTGGATAGCTCTATGGCTAGTTACTCAGAGCTAAGGGAAAGGGCCCCAAGTGACTCTATGGTCACATAGCTAAAGCATAAGGCCCCGGGTTGACTATATGGTCAACTATTCAGGGCAGCAGGCCCCAATATGATCCAATGATCAATTATTTGTAATTGTACGCATGCATGAGGTAGGTTATTACTGCTGGGAATGCTATATATGTATTTGGAATCCGTATTTACTGTTCATGCACATGTTCAAGTTTTCTTGTTGAGCCTTGGCTCACGGGTGCTATGTGGTGCATGTAAGGGAAAAGGAAAGATAGACCAGCCATGATTTGGAGAGCTTCGGTGGTAGCCTGTACATAAGCGACTGCTCATCCACCATGGTCGAGGATAGTTCAGAGGAACTAGGGTTGTGACCGTGTTTTTGCCGCTTGGGCCGACCGGCTGTAACATTTGACTTGTATGTACCCTTTTAAACGTCTGTTTGTATTATTTTTGGATCCCATGTATGTATGAAACTTTCAAATGAAAAGTCAATGTTTCCTTTGACCAAAATTTTTAACCCCAACCCTTGACATTACCCTTAGTTACACGTTTATAACCAAATGACTTGATTAGCAAGTCTGACCCTATTTAAGGTACACAGTGTACCGGTCCTAGATTAGGAGGACATTACATGACATGGCATGAGCTAGGGTGTGCGCATGTATCACTACTACAAAAACAACCTTTTAGGACACTTGTTTTTAGGGCACTCACCTAGATGTGGGTCCTAAAAACAACTCCTGGACCTTTTAGGGCTCGCGGAGCGATCCTGAAAACTATGTGTGTCCTAAAAGTTCGAATTTTTTTTTAACAAACACTTTTGTGTGTCCTAAAAGTTTGAATTTTAAAAAATCACAAATTCCCCCAATCCCTTAAATCACTCTCTCTCTCCTTAGTTTTCTCTCTCTCCTGAAGCACCCTCTCTCTAGCTCGTCTCTACCAAGGGAAAACGACCGCCTTGCCATCGCCACCCATCACCATGCGCTGCCCCAATCGACGTGCCACCCCTCGAAACCTCCAACCCCCTGAGCTCAGCCCCTCACGCGCGGCCTAAGGCCCTCAAAGTGCTTGTCAAAGTTTCAGCGATTTTGGGTTTTCCCAAACTTTCTGACCACTTTTCGGCCACCTCGAGCCACCACGAGATGAACCATAACCACTACCATATTCCCTGCATCTTGAGCTTCAAAACCCACTAAAGAATCAGACCCAATGGCCACAATGGAGTGGTGGCACCACCACTTACTCCAGCCATTCCTTTAGGGCTCGCAAAAAACATTCTACGAGTCCTAAAAAATCTCAGTTTTTAAGGCTTAAAAATAGAGGACTCATGCCCTGCGAGTCCTGTGAGCCCTAAACAACCTTTTTTTGTAGTAGTGTATAGACTGGAATGGTGATTGCTCATGCTTCACAGTTGTTAAAGAAATAAGAACATAGATGTTTTACACGGGACTCTCAGTTTAGAACATTGGCAAATAGTCGCAGTTGGGGTGAGGTGACAACACTTATGGAAAAGAAGTGCATACACTAGCATAGAAGTTAAAGCGTCTTGTCACCCATAGGCGTTGAACATGAGATAAGGGCATTAGTGAGTACTATTGAAGGACTGATAGTGAAATCCTTTATGACTTAAGAAAAACTAATGTGGAGGCTGATGCCTTGAGTTGGAAAGGTCCATGACAATTGTATGATTTGTAACAGATTATAGATTTAGTATGGGTGGATATAATTATGTACCTTATGGATGGAACACCTTAGATTGGGGGTAAGATGATTTGGTATGAGAAGTTGTGACTCGACATATTAAGTTTACACACTTTTATTTGTGTGAGCGAGTTATCATAAGAATGAGTATATGTGAAAGGAGATTGTACGTCTTCGTGGGGCGCCAGAGTCCATAATGTCGGATCGAAACCCTTTATTTATTTTCCCGAATTCTAGAAAGGGGCATAGAGGGCAATGAGTATAATAGTGGGATTTTGAATTATTGGTTACCTTCAGACAGATTGACAACCTGACAAAACAACTGAAACTTTATGCATTATACTTCGATTATGTAAGTTTTAGGGACATTGAGGTAAGTACGCTCCCTTGATTGGATTGTCACGGTGATGAATACCGGTTGACAGCAGAAGTAACTCTGGATAAGATATTGTGAGAAAGAAAATGAGAATTACCCATTCCAGGGAAACTAAATGAGAGACAGACCAGAGGACCAACAAATGTATTAATGATTGGAAGAGAAGAAATATCTGCTTTATTGAAAGGACATAAAAGTTCGCAAATTTAAATATGGGAACATGGAGTTCCAGATAGGAGATATTGTGCCTCTCCAAGTTTTGTTCATTAAAAGATAGGATAATTTTGAAAGAAAGAGAATATTTGACTCTAGGTTTGTTAGACTTTTGAGACCCTGACAAGGATTAGGCCAGAGGCCTATAGGTTTGCCTTAACCCAACATGGATGGAGGTTCATATGGTGTTATAGGTGTCGATGCTAAGGACATAGGTGATGAGTACTACACCTATTTGGGTGAAAGGACCCTGGAATTACAGTGAGACTTATTACATAAGGAGAAGCCAGTGGGAAATTCAGGATAGAAAGGATAAAGTCTTAAGGAATAAGACTGTCACTATAGCGAGAGTCTTACAATGAAATAACAAGGTAAAGCAATTGACTCCGAAGTTAGAACCAGACATGTGGGACTAGTATCCCGAGATTTTTGAATAAATTTCGATAATGAAATTTCTATAAGGAGGGGATGGTTGTAACGTCACAAAATTTCTAATAAGGATTAGCGCCTTGATTACTGTGCCTAGAGGGAAAAATTTGATGTTATGTGTTAGTACGAGTTCATTTTGATTAAATATGTGAATTCTATGATTTATATTATGATATGGCTATTGACGCATGTGTTAAGTGTATTAAATGTGTTTATAGGCCTAATTATGTTAAAAATGGCATTTTTGTAATTTTTGACTCATTGTGGGTATATTTGTATTATACATGCTTTATGAGTGAGACCACATTATTTTGTGGATATATTTGAGATGTGTGGCCCGAGGTGATCTAGTGAGTGATTTGGCGGAAAAGTCACAACGGGGAATTATACCTGGTTCAGGGTGAGCCTAGGGGTATTTTAGAAATTCGAAGAGTTGTCGGGGATATTAGAATATGAATCATAACTTTGGGAAAATATTATAGCTTAGAAGATTAGTAGGATTAATTAGGAATTTTAAGTGGAATTTGAGGTTTAGCGGGAAAATGTGGCGAATGACGATGTTGCCCTTGAGGGCATTAAAGGAGTAAGACTTGGCCAAAGGGTTATTTTGGTATTTTCATGCCTAGGAAGGACTTTAGCTTACTAGAACTCTCAGAAGAAACAAAAGACCAAAGGAAACAAAAAACACTCAACTCACCCTCCCTCTCTCTCTCTCTCTCTCTCTCTTTCTCTCTCATTTCTCTCTCTCTCTCTTGATGTGTTGGGGAATTCTTGAATTTTTTAGGAGAATTGGCTTAGGAATCTAAGGAGCTTGGGGCCTGATTTGTTACAGGTAGCTTAGGGTTAGAATTCACAGCTAAGGTAAGAATTCATACTCTATTTTTTATGAAATTCTGTCATAGTTTATGTTTGGTTGAGTTTTAAACTTTTCCTTGGATTTTGAGTTTTGGATAGGATTTGGGTTGGGTTTTGGGGTATAAATGTTACTTATGTTGTGTAAGTAAGAGTATTGGGATCAATGGGGAACTTTGGGACAACTTTGGGACTGATCTTGGAGGTTTTGGATTGAAGGAAATGGCTGGAAAGTGTTGGAAATTCTGGGTTCGCGAGGTTGCGTTGCGGTGCTATTCCTGGTGCGTCGCGGCCCACATGAACTCAGGGGCTAGGGCAATTCTCTGAATCACCTTCACTAGGCCCAGTGGCACATGTCCAAGGAAAATAGGCTAGGGCTCTTTGACTTGTAGAGGGCCACATAGCTTGTGAGGGGCGCCACAACTCAAATTGGGGATTTTGGCCAAATAGGGTTTTTGAGTACAGGAACTCTAACCTAAAGGCTCAGGAAGGATTCTACTACCCGGTTTAGTATAATTTAAGGTCCTGATGGCTAGGAATCAATCTTGAAGCTTTTAATTTATTTAGTTCTTGATGGAAATCTGTTAATATATTGTTATTTTGGGTACCGCAAGGCTCGGGAGGAAAGGGTTGTGCTCGTTGTCGCTTTACCTTATCGCACTGGAGTTGAGGTAAGAAAACCGTCTCTTGCACCATGTGTAGGGTGTGCGCCCAAATTATAGGGCATGGGAATGACTGTGTCATGAAACCATTTTTAGTTGAATGTCTGATGTGTCTGAATCTATGCTAATATATTTGTTTGTACTGATTGTTCGATCGGGAGATCATTATCGTCCTAAAGGTTGTTATCAACAATACATGCGTAATGTACACCATAGTGGAGGGGCCATCTCAGCCTTGAGTTCATTATTAGCACTACATGGGTAATGTAGGCCATAGTGGCAGGCCAAGCCGTAGTGTTGGGACCATTGTAGGAAAGCGGTGTGCATCTATTCGTCATGAATCGTTATACTTTTTGAATTATCAAAGTATATAGGGTTATGATTTATAAAGCATGTATTTGATAGGAATGGTTATCTGAATATTTGTCTTATTTGGTTAAGTTTTCTTGGTCATTGGCTCACGGGTGCTTTGTGGTGCAGGTAAGGGAAAAGAGTAAGTTGGATCTGCCATGAGTTGGAGAGCTTCAGGGGCGGTGTGTACATATGCAACCTGCTCGACTGCCACGGCCGGGATTTCTTGGGAGGAATTAGGGTTGAACCCTATTTTTCTGCTTAGGATAGCTAGTTTGTATTTTATTTGTATTTCATCAGTCTTTAAACACTTTTTGGGATCCCATGTATAAACTAAACACTTTTAATGGAAATGATTACTTCATTGACCAAAATTTTTAATACCTAACCATTGTTTAGTTTTAATTACACATTTAAGTCCAAGTGACTCGTTTAGCGGGCTAAGCACCATTTCAAACACAGGGTATAACAGTCATGGCTAACCACGACGTTACAGTATATCTCTGAAGCTATTTTTGATGCATTATACCTAAGTTAAGTTTTATATTTTTGACAGTGCTGGAAATGACTCTGCTAGGTTGAAACAAATAGAATAGTCATAACAGAATGTTAATGACTTGAGTTAGTTTTATATATGATTACTTTACCACAAATTCCGCCTTAATCCATATAAGACTAAATATAAACACCCCATGAAGGACCACCACAGAGAATTATCCAACTCCAATATTCATAAGTCTCAAGCAATGTTGAAACTTAGTCTGAGTTAGCACTTTGGTTCCAGTATCAGCAGGATTCTCTTCGGTCGACACTTTCTCTAGTTCTACAACACCTTGTTCTATCTTGTCCCTTATCTAGTGGAGTCTCACGTCTATATGCTTAGACGTTTCATGATAAATATGATTTTTTGCATAGATGTATGGATGACTGGCTATCATAGTAAACTACAACTTTATCCTTTAAAGCAATGAGTTCTTCAAGTACACCTTTAAGCCAAATTGCTTCTTTGAAAGCCTCTGTTGTAGCCATAAATTAAACTTCTGTGTTAGACAATGCCACAATAGGCTGAAGTTGAGACTTCCAAGTGATACAACAATTATTTAGAAGGAAACAATAAGAGGTAAGAGATTTCCTAGTGGACATGCATCGACGAAGAACACTTACTGAGTGGGCAATGTCAGGTTTGGTGCTAATCATAGCATACATTACACTTCCAATGGCTTCTGCATAAGAAATTGTTGACATGAATTATTCCTTGGCTTCAGTTTTAGGCGATTGGTCTGTTGACAAATCAAAATGAACACCTAAAGAAATAGCCACATTCTTAGCATCTGTCATATTAAATTTCTAAATAACAGACTACAAGGTATTGTCTCTAAGCAAAAACCATTTGTCCTTTCCCTCTATCTCTAAGAATGCCGATGCCAAGAATTTTCCTTCCAGCCCCGTGTCTTTCATTTCAAATTCTCTATTCAAAACTTGTTTCAACTTGTTAATTTTTCTCATATCTCTTCCCATAATCAACATGTCATCTACACAGATTAAGAGAAAAGTATGAACGACGTTGTTTATATCAGAAAAATACAAGTGTAGAATTTGGACCTTGTATAACCCACTTTGGTGACCACAACATCAAAAGTTTTATACCATTGTCTAGGGGACTACTTTAATCCATAGATTGATCTTTTTAACAAACAAACTAGCTCCTCTCCTTTTGTTTCCACCTTGAACCCATCAGGTTTGTTAATGTAGATTGTCTCTTCCAATTTTCCATTAAGGAATGCAGTCTTGACGTCCACTTTTTCCACTTCCCAATCATTTTGAATAGCTAGTGACAACAACATCCTTATTGTCTTCATTTTTTACAACCAATCAAAAAATCTCTGAGTAGTTGATACCTTCTACTTATACAAATCCCTTTGCCACTAGTTTTGCTTTATATATTTTTGGATCAGCTGGTGTAACTCCACTTTTCAACTTGAAATTTTATTTGCATCCTATCACCTTTTGTCTCCCGGGTTTGGGAACTAAAGTCCAAGTCTTATTCTTCTTTAACGAATCAATTTCTTCCAACATGGCCTTCTTCCAAAGGTGAGCCTCTTTACATTCAATAGCTTCTTTGTAGTTTTGTGGTTCATAAACTTTGGAATTGTTCATGACAACAAGTGCATATGCAATAATGTCAGCTTCGGAATTTCTTGCATGAAGCTCTATCTCCCTTCTTGGCCTATCTCGAGCAACTTGGTAATTTGCTAACTCTTCATCTTAAGACCTTTTTGCAGTCACTTCTTCTGATGTCTCGAATTGGTTGTTGGAATCTTTCTCTGTTGTTTCCACCTCAAACGGAGTGTTGTATCTACTACTATGTGTGTCACCTAAAACACCAACAACAGAACCTTCCTCATTTCCTTTAAAGGGGAAATCAGATTCATTAAATACAACATCACATATGGTAATAATTTTATAATTTTCTGAAGATAAATGGCATGTATCCTTTCACAGCACCAGGATAACCAAGAAAAGCACATTTAAAAAAAAATCTTACTAAGTTTGTCATCGACATGATGGGCATAAGCAGCACAACAAAAGGTTTTTAGATGAGTTAATGATGGTGGTTTACCATTCCACAATTCTTTAGGAGTTTAGAAATTATTAACTCGGATAGGACTTCTATTAATTAGGTAACATGCTATATATAGAGCCTTACCCCAATAAACCTTTTTCATACCAGTATCTATCAACAAACATCTAAGTTTATTTAGCAAAAATCTATTCATCTTTTCAACAACTCCATTTTCCTGACGGGTATTGATCATTGTTTTATCCCTTTGTATTCCAAATTTTATGGAAAGTTCATCAAACTCTTGATTTACAAACTCTAAACCATTATTAGTTGTTAATTTTTTATTTTCAGATTAGTTTGAGTTTCAACAAGAGTGTTATCCCTCAAAAATCAAGAGATGACGTGGCGAATGAGAAAGTGGCATGTGTCATCACAAGTTAGGGAAAAATGACAAAGTATTGAAAAAAGACCGATCAGCAAAAAAGGATAGGTCCACGACCTATAAGGAAGTCAACTAGGCCTAAACACCCTAGGGGTGGTCGGCCTGGTCCTAGCCCCTAGGGGTGGTCAGCCTGACCCCAACCCTTAGGGGTGGTCGGCCTGACATGTTCAAAAGCCACATGGGTGGTCTGCCCACCCTATTCTTCATAGGGTGGTCGGCTTAAACTCCCTAATACACTTCGCTGGATAAAGTTCACGCTCGTTCAAGGTGAAATCAATAGGCGTAGCACCTAGAAGGTCAACAGGCCTAGCATCAGAAGGTCATCGGTCTTAGCACCCAGGGGATCAACAAGTCTAGCACCCAGAGGGTCATTAAGCCTAGCACCCAAGCTTAGAAGGGTCATCGGGCCTAGCACCTAAGTCTATTGGACCAACCGAGACTTAGCATTTTCCCAGAGGTTTCAATTGTGCATCATCTACCACGATCTAGAGAAACAACAAGAAGACCCACGATCTCATAATCATTGGGATGTGGACACGTATCTCCACTACCCAATAATCTTGTACCAAACCACAATCCCAATATTACTTATCATGTAACAGCCCCTGGGTACTATAAATAAAGGACCTAGGGCATCATTGAAGGGGATCTAATTAATATTTTGGGAGAAACTCTGGGCAAATTAGTAACGAGTTAATACTTCAATTCATCCGTGTAATTGTCTATTCATTGATTCAATACTAAAGACTAAGTGGATTAGGTTATTGCTGTTCACCAGAACAGGGCTAAACCACTATAAAATTTTAGTGTGTTTGTTTAAGATATTTGTACTCTGCCGTATATTATATTCATTTTGTTCAAAAGGTGTCGTATACTGTACATACAACTGTTGCCCAATTTCACAAGTCAACATTTTGGTGCTTTCATTGAGAGTATGAAATTAAGAAACACACTTTCATCAGTTTTCTAATGCCTCCAAAACCCAATTAGACAAAGAAGATGGCTCCCAAGGATTCCACCACTCAGGATCCCATCGATCCCTTTAACGAACCTCAAGTGGAGGTTGGAGATCAACCTGATGTGGAAGTTCCACAAGATGCTCACCAGGAGGAGATGGCGCAATTTCTGGCGAGGCGGGAGGCCTTTGCTAGAAAAATTTACCTCCAGAGGGTGACTATTGAACGAAAATGGCGGGAGATAGATGAGCAGGTCTAGAGGATGATCCAGAGGTAGTAGGAAGCTGACCAGAGGCACCAGAAGGATGTTGTGGCCCTGGAGGCGGCTACCCAGTTAGTTCGAGCTAACACTGAAGCTGCTCAGGTGGTTAGGGAGGCTCAGGCCAAAGCACTAGGGATGTGAGACAGGAGTAACAGAGAGTCCCAGGGGAGGAGTCAAACCCAAGGACGCTCTCAGAGCCACTTTCCCAGAGATAGGATGAAGAGGCGCAGTCTAAGGCTGCCTCCTCCGTGACTAAGAAGAATAACACTTCATCTCAGAGTAAGAGTGTTACCAACCCAATGGCCCCTTCCCTTGGGGACAGAAAAAATGGCACAGGGAAGGAATGTCAGACATCTGAGTGGCGTGACAAGAGTGGAAACGGTCGCTCAAAGTCTCAAAGTCATGTAGGAAGAGAAGCTCGAGGGCAGGATCGCATCGGCAAGGGCATGGCGGACCTACCACCCCTACACCCTTAGTCATGCAAGGGAAAAGAACATATGAACAACACTAATATCGTGTTCGATAGGCTCGGAAAAGATGAACAACCTCAGGATCTAAGGGAGGTCATCAACAAGAGGACCAATGCTTAGGAGAGGGTACTAGGGACATCTACCCCACCTGGAGCAGCGATCCCACAAGCAGTGTAGGCTCAAATAGATGCACTCACCATGGCTATTCAGGGCCTGACAAACAAACCTTCTGATATCGAGCTGGCTCATAGAAGTGGGAGTCTCTTTAGTACCAAGATCCAAGCTTCTCAACCACCACCAAAATTCAAGACCCTGAAACTTCCAACATACACTGGGAATGAGGCCCCAGTACGACACATTGGAAAGTTCGAGGATGAGATGGAGTTACTCGGTGTGGAGCATGATTATAGGTGCAGGATATTCCCCACCACTCTCTCTAACTCAGCTTAGGAATCTTATTGGAAATTCAAACCTAGATCCATCACTTCCTGGGAACAGCCCAGGAAGGAATTTTGCAAGGTCTTCAGTGCCGGATGGATTCAACCAACTTATGCCAATCAACTAGCTAACATCAAGAAGGGGAAGGATTAATCATTGAAGGACTACATCCAAATATTCATGAGGGAGGAAAACTGAGCATCCAAAGTAGGAGATGAAGGGAAGTTTGTTGCCATCTTGGCAGGAATATTGCCAGGCGAAGAGCCCTAAGTGATGTGCCTGGCAATATAAGGATCATCTTCAGAAAATTGTAGAGTTGTCTGTTTTACCCTTGCCATTGGGCTTTACCTTTTCAAGAAATCTTCCACACTGAATAAATATAAATTGGAGCGAGGGAAAATCATTTTCGCCCTTTCCAAGAACGCCTGTGGAGTACGCTCACTTACATACTTATCTGACGAAGAGGAGTTGGACATCTGCAACAAAGGAGAAATAAAGAGTAAAGTTAGTATATCGATAAAACGAAGCCACCTACCATGGACTAGATAGGCCAGTAGATGGGGGAATGTCTATTACTAAGGAGCAAAAATGAAGAAATCTATATACGGGGTCAACCTACCATAGGACTGCCCTAGACCTAGAAAAATCGATCGAAGTCTCAAAGTAGGGGTCGACCTAGTGGAACTAAGCCTAGGCCGACTACCCTGAGTCCTTGAGCTTACAAAACACAAAATAAAAGACCTAGGTGGTTGGCCTAGGCCTAGGCCGACCCCCCTAGGATATTAGAGACTCAATAACATGCAAAAAAGAAGACTAGTTGGTTGGCCTAGACTTAGACCGACCACCTTAGGGATTAAAGATTACTTTGGCGCATCAAGGAGACAAAGAGGAGCTAAGGTGGTCAGCCTACCACCTTAGGCCGACCACCCTAAGGATTTAAGCTCTAGAAAATCGCAAAAAGGCTAGGGTTCAAGTCTCCAAAAAATTGTGTAACACAAGGAGGATCTAAGGTCAACCAAAAGTAAGGATTTGAAACCTTAGAAATCGCCAATCATAAGGCACATAGGCCCGAAAATCACCCAGCTAAGAAAACCCTACGGATAGTTGGCCTAAACCCTAATCCCCTAAGCCTGGAAATCGCCCAGGCTAGGGAAATCCTAGGTTTAAGACCTGGAAAATGCCTATGCCTAGATGGGGAGCCCTGAAAATCACCCAACCCTAAATTCCTAAGCCTGGTAATCGCCAAGGTCAATGAATGTAAAGGGTGGTTGGCCTATAGGCATCTAAACCCTAGGAATCATGCAAAAAGAGGCAAGGACATACTAATTTTTTATTAAGAACAATTTTTGATTCAATCAAGTCAATTATTTTGGATCAAAATAAAACAAAACAAGGATATTCAGACAGATTCATCAAAGATTTAAAGTATTTCTACTAAATCTAAGCACATTTAAATTAAATGATGTAATGATTAGGAGAAAATACTTACCCAAGTGAAGATCTGAGTTTGATGAAGAATTAGGAAAATCATGCTTGGAGAACCCTACAACTTAGGCGCACAAAGCAGGGATCTGAGAAGTGAGTACCCTACTCATAGCCTCTCAGGCTAACCATATTTTTAGGAATTCAAAATCCTTTAAAAATATCTGGTATTGTTAAACATTCAAATTCCTTGAAAAATATCTTATATTTTTAGGAATTCAGATTCCTTTGAAAATATTTTGTAATTTTAGGAATTAATATCCTTGAAAAATATATTATGATTTTAGGACTTCAAAATTCCTTGAAAAACATATTATATTCTTAGGACTTCAAAACTCCTTGAAAAATATATTATATTTTTAAGACTTCAAAATTTCTTGAAAAATATATTATATTTTTAGGACATCAAAATTCCTTGAAAAATATACTAGATATTTAGGAAATTAGTTTTCTTTGAAAAATATAATTATTTTTAGGAATTACAATTATCCTTGAAAAATACGTGTCGAGCAAATTATCAATAGTTGATAAAAGTACTACGTAATGTTCCAAGGGGCTTTGCTTTTAGAGTACTGCTACGATATGTTTTTCGGGCCATATCAAGTTTACCGCAATATTGAACACGTTACGATAAACTTGGGGAGAAAATGTTATCCCTCAAAAATCAAGAGATGACGTGACAAATGAGAAAGTGTCATGTATTTATAGACAAATATTTATTGAGTACAAGGTACATCTTGGAAGATCTTGGTCTGAGTATTTTGGAGGCTGCTTAAGAATTGGATGTTTGTAGGAGACACAAAAAGATAGCAATGAATCATGATAGTTCTACAACTGGTAAATTCCTTATCTTTTTCTATGACATTGATTAATGTACACATGTTAATGGATCCATTTATTTAAATCTGTTTAAATAAAAAAAATTGAAATCCCCTGGCACACCACCCCATACATTCCGCTGCGCACATGGTAAAACAGTTACCAACAACTTGATCTATTGCTACTCTTACCTTGTGCAGTATTTATAGAGCCGATCCGGGGACATTTGGATCTATAATTCCAAGTTCTATTAAATTTAGATTATTAATCAAGCTCTTAAATATAATAATTTTTATTATTAATCCAAATATTATTCCACTAAAAATATGGGATTGCACTCTTGTATTTATAGAAAAATATTTATTGATTACTTTATTAAGTGTCCATTGATATAATCAATTTGTGGAATTCAATCCTCCAATAATTGGTTCATCATTAGAGCTAGGTTAAATTATCATTTTAACCTCTAAGTACTTCTTTATCCTTTAGTACCATGAATTCAATAGCGAGAAGTTAACTTATAGACCTTTTTTATAAATTAGAGGTCTCAAACAGTTCAGTACCATGATTAACACTTAAGGGAACCATTATTCAATATTCTTATGAAAAACGCATGGATTCCATATCTGTAAATCATGTCCTCAACCATCTACATCAATGAGCCTCCATAATAAAATATTTAGCCTGATCATTCTGACAGACCCTAACGAGTGAATCAATGACCCAAATAACATAAATAGGAATTCTTGATAATTTCAGGATTTATATCGATTTGCATATGATCATTGAGTGATATGATTATAACTCTTTAAGGTTTTGCATATCAACACTTAATATGACAATAACATTTTTTTAGTAAAGAGTTAAATGTCAGTGGACCATACTAGCAGTTTTTGTTTAAAGATTCCATAATTTTAATATAAATTGTGGACTTTTTAATTCATTATCCATAATCTTAATCCTCTCTTGGGCATACAAGACTATAGCTACATTAATGAATTAGGAATTGTCAGATATCTATCTAAATATTATCCAATAATAATAAACATTAATTATATAAAAATATTTCTTTTATAAATTTGATAAATAACGAACAACTTTCATTGTTTTAAGGGCACCATACCCAACTTTTTTTTATCTTAATTACCCAATACTAATCCCTCCATGATACCTATAAATAGGTCATGGAGGGGTCATTTGTAAAGAGGGAAAAAACCCTAATTTTGGAATCTTTTCTTTTACCTTAAAAAGGCTTCCAATTTTGGCGAGCCTTCTGCAATACAAGTGACTCATGGACTTGGTCTCGCTAATGGTTGAACCACGTAAGAATCCTATTGATTTCTTTACTATTTTGTGCAAGCTTGCTTCTTATTTTGTAGTTGACAGAAATTTGGGTCAAGAATACTCTCGTAGAGCCTTTATCTTCTCCAGACCTCCCTTGATCTCATGTGTTGAGAACATCAAGAAAGCCTAAATTTTTTCATAGAATCCTACGTACCCACACACGTTCATGTGTTGAGTATTGACTTGGTATATTTTAGTGTGAATCTCAAAGCCGTCTCATTGGATTGGATGATCATTATTGTTTTACGAAAATATAGCAAGGATTCTTGATAGGCTCTTAGAGATATGATTCTATCTTTTGTAAATATTGGTTTAATGTATGGGTATCTATTTGATATTTGCATTGGTATTGGTTAAATTTTTAATGTCATTCTTCCGTTGTATACTCTAATTGACACAATCAATACCAACTAAAAAAATTTCATATAAAATCAACAATATAATTCATTATTTCATTAATTCGAAAACCATTAATGCAGTCGTCGACATGGACTTGAAGCATATTTCAAACTCGAGAGAGAAAAGTGTTTGTGTATTTGATTTTAATATTCAAATTTGATTTTATGTTTAAAAAGTTTTATTTAATTTTATTTGAAGGATTAATTTTAAGAGTTATATTTTCTTTTGAAATTAGAAATTTTTTAAATTTATAATATTTTATATATACTATTAATTTTGAAAATTTGAATTATTCAATATTGAATATTTTTATATATTTTTAATATTTAAATTAATTTTTAAATAAAAAAATGATTTTTGTTTAATTTTAAAATTTTAGTATTTTTTTAATTTCTTAATCCTTCATGTTTAATTTTAAAATTTTATATTTTTTTATTTTTATTTTTTTTAAAAGGGGTGCAATTTGTTAGTTGATCAAAGTTCGAGTGGAAAAATGCTAATTTTTTATACCACGTCATCGTTTAAACTACCCAATAGAACAGAAGTTAACGAAATGATTGATTATGTAATTGTAATAGTTCAAGAAGAAATTTTAACAACTTGTATATTTTAGGGGAGACGATTTGGTAGTGTCATAAATTCGGAGGACAAAAATGCTAATTATTTTCTTATTTATAGAAGAATTTACTAAAATATCTTCTCCCCAAAATAATGGGAAGTTACACAATATAAATCAAAATCAAAATTATTTTAGATATTCAAACATAAATATTTCGTTAGTTCATGCAATCGCGTAAATCAATTAAATTTAAATAGATGTGGTTTCCATCATCTGAATATTTTGTCTACATCATCGGTGTAAGCCTGGGCAAACTGTATTCCCTAAGCTATTAGTAGTCCAATGCAATTCTTCTGCATTCATGTATTTGACCCGATTGGTTATGTTTTCACAAAAGTCTTCTCATTAGTTAATTGATCAAATGTCAAAAAAATGGCATCCAACCAAACATCTACACCTGAGTAGATATCTTATATTTGCAATAAGCCAGAAATTACCTAAAAAATTAGGATTCAAATTTTCCCTCCAAGCCTCTACTCATGCATGTACAAAAAAAACTTTTTCTCTACTCATGCATGTACCACGTTTGATTATATGTCACGTGTTGAATTCTTCCAGGACAGTTTTGGTTTACGAGAACTGCTAAAAAGTATTTCTATCTCTAAAAAGTATTTCTATCTTAGAATTAACATAATAAAATTGTGTGTAGTAAAATTGTCTTGTATTTATTGTATTTGGATTTGTATTCACATTTTATTTTACAAATATTCATTATTAATCTCCAGATGTTGGAAAGAAAAATTAATAAATGCTAGTGATGATCTTATTCAATCTAATTAATGCCATTTGTAAAAAAAAAAAAAAAAAAGAAGTGGAGTACTGCCATGTACACCGCCTAAATTTTAGATAATCCTTGTTCATTTAATTTAAAATTCATAAAACATTAATTTTATATAATTTGGATGAAACCAATAATTGTAATCTTCTATTGTGTTACTTCTAGTTTTCATAATTGGTTATTAATTCCTCAACTAAGACACCTAATGACTTATATGAAGACCCATTTTCTAATAAAGCCATCCTACACTTTTGTTTCATAACTTTCACTCTATCCCTAACTTCACAATCACTAGCCATTAACCTCTTAATCTGCCATTACCAAATCACTGCCCTCCCTATAATCAAACCTAATGCCTATTGCTAATCCCAATTCCTTCACCATCTCAAATGCATTCATCTCTTGTTCAGCATATATTGGCCACGTGGCAATTTGGTACACCATGCCACAAGCTCTCTAAAATCGAATTCCAACCATAGTGCGACACGAACCCTCTGATCACTAGATGACCAAGAATTGCCACCTGTGGAACTCACCCGCACACCATTCCTAATCCTAGCATGCGTTTCAAGAATCTACAAGGTAACACGTCATCAAAATTCATATATTCATCTGGGAGGCCCAACTTAGTATTAGGAGCCTTGCGCAATGGTGGAAATTAGATCCAGTAACCACTTTTAGGTAAGCCCTTTCTTTTTTATCTACAATTTTTAAGTTTTAGTAAAATACCCACTATTTCAATCAATATACCTACTATACCCCTCTAGTCGTACATTTTTAACTCATCCTCTTCCTCTCCTTAAACACTCTCAGCTCAAACTCCTCTACCACTCCGACCATCCTATACCCCTCTAGGCAGTAATCTGTGACGACTCCGACCATCCTCTACCACTCCGATCATCCTCTTCCATCGCTGCATTCATTTCGGACGGCTCCGACAAACTCAGACCTGAATTCCTAACTTTCATCTTCTTCCTCCTCTAAATCAGACCTGAATTCCCCCCCCCCCCCCCCCCCCCCCACCTTTTGCATTCTGACCCTAACTTCCTTCAAGCTTCCCCACTCTTTGGCGTAGGTGATTCTTCGAAAACCTCGCAAGGATTTCGACGGTGCTCCACCATGCCAGTGCCTCATTCGAACTACCTAGTTTATCTTGTAGTGAGGTATGTAAAATAAGTTTGTGTAATATATTGCACTCCATTTTTTTGATGAAAGTCCTCATTGAACATCAAATGAATAATTTCCCTTCTTATCTAGTGTTTTCATTGCTTGTGTTTGTTTTGATGAAAATCCTCATTGATGTTCATTTTTTTTTCTTTAAATTTATCTGTTGGTCTTGTATTATGTATATACATATATGTGTATGGGAATGTATAGAAGTAGTAATACTCATTGTGTCTTTGATGAAAAGAAAAATACCAATAGATAAATTGATTATTCTATCACACTTGTCCAATAATGTAAGCTCTCTAGATATGAATATGCTATGTAAGCTCCATTGTTAGTTATAACACTAGATTAGCTTGAACAATCAATAATGAATAATGAAACAACTTTGTGAGACAAATGTTTCTCAGAGACCTTTTTCAGTAAGACACTAGTGATGAGAGACAACATGCTTCTTAATTTTTCAATGCACGAATCAAACTAGAGTTCCAAGATTTAATACATAAATATAGTTAGTTGCAATAGATGACTATGTATTTACCATTTTTGTTCATAATATTGAACATAAAAACATATTAATATGACTTCCAAATTGATTTTTGATAATACATTAATTACTTCTTGGAGTAGTAAAATGACAATTTATGAAAATCAACACTCACATTAACAAGTATAACAGAAAAATATAAACTACAATAGTTTCATCATTGATATGTATTGATCCACATGTATAGATTCCTCTATATGTTATATTTATTATATTGTAATAGCTGAAACTTCTTAGTGAAATTTTCATTTAACCTTTGAAACAAAATAGAGAAAACAAGATGCACACTGCCTTGACAAATAAAATTACATAAAACACTTTTGCAAAGGAGTAATATGATGATGAAAATTTTTAAATAATGAAAAAAAAAAATTCCAGAACTATAGAACATTTGTTCAAAATGTAAAACTAATCAACAAATTAAAAACAAATTGATTCCCCTGAAACCAAAATTCTTAGTCAACCATTTTGTTAGCTTTACATAACATTTCACACATATATATATGCCAAACACAATAACAAGTCAAGTCCATCCATGAATAAAAATGAAAAAAGAAGAACCCAATTTTCTTATTTCTGATAGAAAATGCCAAATATGAAGTTGATTGCATTATTGATGGCATTCTGATTGATGAATGATTGATCAAATATTTTTAGCAAATGGTCAAATTCCTCAGTTGCTCATAGGTTTGAGTAAAGTGTTATATTCTCCTACTATTATGCAAATGGTTCACTAACAAGGCTTTCCATGTAGTGAATTCCTAGTAAAAGATAAAAACTATGACAATATATTATGCTTTATAACTTAAACTTATAGTTTAAAGAGACGTGCTCTAGATTTTAAGCCTAGTGGTTTAAATTTTAAATTGTTTCGGTTTAGATTTTAAACGTTACACTTTCTGGTGATAGAGGACTTAAAAGCCTTAATGCGTCTGTCAAAAAGTTAAGTTTTTTCCATCTCTAACCTTGTGATTCAAGGTTTCTTCTCCGAAAGCCTCTTCAATCATTTTACAAGTTGGCAAGAATTCAACCTTATTTCTAGAGCATTTCATATATCTCAATTCCCAATCTTTAGAATCACAAGGCTCCAAAACATATGCATTGCTACTAAAGCTCCAAAGCAACGATTTGTCATTGTCATAATGCATGTCGTTCCTTAGTGATGCCCCTGCTGCATCAGAGGATGTACACGAATTGTGTTGAAACTCTCTATCTTGTTTCTCTTCTGAAGCTGAACTACAGGTCTGGAACGGTTGAGATTGTCAGTGAATGTTTCTTCTGATCTTTGATCAACTCCCCCATTGTTAGAATTAGAATTCTTCAACCAAACTATATGTATATTCTTTAGTTTGTTTGATGTCTTGATGATGATGATGCTAATCCTGTGCTCTCGAAATTAATTTTTGATGAATTATTTAATTTTTTATTTGTCTTTCTAGTTAATATAAAAGACTATTCAAATCTTTAAAATCCAGTTGCATTTAAGCTACTAATTTTTGTCTGAATCTGATGATATTGATTGTTATACAATTTGTTTTTGTGAAAAGTTAGTAGCCAAAATTTCCACATGAGAACAAAGCTCATCTTATTTTCATGACTTTATTTTCTTTTTTCATTACATATAAATTAGATAACTTATATATGGTTCATGTGGTTATCTCATATGTTCTTGATATCATGATGATTAATGAGTTTTACCTCTTTTGTATTTCCATTTTATTGTTTTGAATGAGAGTTTTATAGAGTTGGGATGGTTCATGTGCTATGTGTATATTTTGAATATTTTTATATGCACTCTGTCTTTGATGGAATTTTTCAAATCATCTTTGTGTTTGCAAAATGAGAAACATAATAGGAATCTTATTGATCATGCTTATGATTTGGTGGTTAATCTCCACGACAAGATAGATACTGCAATTTTTTTTTTGTTCTTCTTTCTTATGTGTTGCTTTGCTTCATCTATATGGGGAAATTTAGAGGGGCATAAGATAATCAAAAATCTTAATCGCGTTTATGTTGGGACAAAGATTTTTTCAATGAAAACTTGAGTTTTAATCAAACGCAAAATTTGATGCAAGTAAAAAATTCTCATCATTTTGGATGTATTGTTATTCCATTATTTTTCTTGGATACACAATTTCTTTTGGACACTAAAATTAGCTTTGGGGAATGTAGAGGTTGATTGTTTGTTTCATATATATGGCACATACTCTTTATAGTTAACAAACAATGGTTGGAATTGAAGGTGAATTTAAAGAGAAGAGTTGGTTTCTTCAATTTAAATGTTTTGAATCAAGGGTTTGTGTTCTTGCGAGAAAGGTGGCTTTATTTTTATAAGTTTTTTAAAAATTTCTTATGTTAAGAGATAAATTTGTATCTGTCTGTCATTTATTTATTAGAGCTTTAAGTGTTAGATTTAAATTTTAAGGAATTATGGTTTAGATTTTAAATGTTATGCTTTGTGGTTTAAATTTATAGTGTAATGAGATGTGATTTAGATTTTAAGTCTACTGGTTTAGATTTTAATGCTTGATTGAAAATGGATAAGCATGTATTCAATCTTTATTTCTTGTAGCGTTGTAACTGCTTCACCATGTGCTTCGTACTTCGTAGACATATTAGTCCTCCTAGTTCTTCCTTGCTCATATATATGGTGGTCATAGTAAGTTTCCAGATGAGTTATATGTTGTGAAGAACCTTTTAGAGTGATGAAAATAGAACATTTTTAAATGTATTATCTATGTTGTGGAACTTACAGGTTGTAGCTCATGTGCTTTATTTTTTTTAGAGTCTGCATGAGTAACACTATCTCTTTTCCTTTCTTTTTTGCATATTTCATTTTTTTTATTCAATTGAGTTTGGTTGGTTTTTATTTTTGCTTTGTTTCGATGATTTCAAGATTATTTATCTATCGAGTTCAGTATTTGATAGGGGATTATTTTGTTTGGTAGGTTTATATTTTGATCTATGTTATACAGAAATGCCTTTAAAATCTTAGTAGAAAAAACAAATTTAGTTTTATGGTCATTTGGCTTTTGGGGATTTTAATAGGCCATTACAGATAGATTCCCAATAATTGAAGCTTTCAACTAAAAGATTGATATAATCATTTTAAACCATTAGGATTAAAATAAAACTACTAGGATAAAATTTAAACCACTAATCTTAGATGGCTTTAAATTAAAACCTCTATGCTCAAATGAATTAAAATTTAATTGACTTAAAATTAAACCACTAGGCTTAAGATTTAAACCACTAGGCTGAAAATTTAAACCGCTGAACTTAATATTTAAACTACTAGTCTTAAATCTTAAACCACTATGTTTATAATTTAAACCACTAAGCTTAAAATTTAAACCCCTCGGCTTAAATTATAAAGCAAGTGTATTTAAACTATAATTTTAAATTATATAGCATAATTTATAAAATGTAAACAAAAATCTTAAAAAATTTAAATCACAAGGCTTTAGATTTAAATTACTAAACTTAAAATTTAAGCCATGAGCCTTAAATGATTAAAATTTGATCATCAAGGCTTAATTAGCATCAAATTTTATCCAAAATCACATTTAAACCCCAAGTTTTAGATAGCTTAAATTCTATTATTTTAGGTTGCAAAACAAATATCGATTTAACAATTTTGTAGATGCCTCCTGATCGCTGCGACACTATTCACGTAGTGCTGCAGCGTGCCCGCAGCAGATATGTTATTGTCTCCTGAGCGTTGCAGTGTGTCCGAATCATCTATCCTCGTGTCCTGAGAGCCGCAACGCGCCCGAAGCCCATATGCTATTGTCTCGTGAGCATTGCAGCGCTATATTTGTTGTGCCGCGGCACAATCCACTAGTTTTCCAACTTATACTAATGATTCCAAAATCCTATATGCAAAATCATTATATAATTTTTGTTTAAAATATGAAAATAGTTAAGTTTTTAGATTGATGACTTGTTTCTTTGTGTATATTTGTACAAGTAGTTTTATTATGCAAAATAAAGAATAATCGAGTAGTTCAAATCATTGTATGTACTTCTATGAATACTTGTGCATGTGGTTTAATTTTGATATTTTTCTCTTAACAAATTTCTATTACTATTTATGTTTCAAGGCAGTTGTTTTAATTGAACATTATTTAATCAGTAATGTTAGATTCATTTTTATATTTCTTGTTTTTTTTTTGTGATTAATTTTTCTTTTTTGTTTATCTCCATTTCAGATATGTCTACCAAATCTTCCATTACGAAAGATAAGAAGTCATTACCAATTGCTAATACAAAAATAAAGGATATGTTTCAAGTAAGTAATTTTTATGGTTTTCTATGTATTTAAAAGTTTTATCATGTATAAATTCAACTATTTTTAATTTTTTGCTCATATTTTATAATACTTCTTTATTTAATTAACTTATCTGTTGTTTCATTTTTATTTTTCTGTGTAAAATTTAAGTGAAGATAAATTAGTTTTTGTCCATTCTAATATTCGAGCTCAATGTTATTGGAGTGATATTGGATGCATTCAAAGTTTTCTTAGTAATGAAGAACTCCAAATGTTGAAATAATCTTGTGTTGGGTTTATTTTGGATATGGATGCATCTCTTGAACCGTCATATATGATCATTCATGCTCTTCTTCTTTATGAGGATGGTAGCTCTAATGGAAATGACCTGAATCTAAATTTTGGAGGTAACAGAACAAAGTTTTGCATTGAAGAGTTTGGTATTATAACATGTTTAAATTGTTATGAAATTCATTCTGATGTTGGTGTTAGCAATGATAACAGTAGATTACTTGTTAAATACATCTCTGGAAAATCTTCAATATCAAGAAATGAGTTGAAAGATTTCATTAAATCTAGAAGAATTGATATTGATGCTGAAGATGCCATAAAGTTAGTCAAAGTATATATTGTTGAGAACATATTAGGAAGTAAAAGAGGTGATAGGTTGGTTGATAACTTTATTCTAAATTTAGTTGAGGATGAAGAAAATTTTGAGGCATATCCTTGGCCTCACACGCGCCTTAGATTCATCAAAGGCAGGATATGAGCTCTGTGGCTTCCCTATTGCCTTTCAAGGATTTGAGGTTATTCCTTTGATGTCATCATCGTTTGCCATTCACGCTGGTTCAAAATTTCCTAGAATTTTGAATTGGAAGATAGGGAGGAAGAATTGTCACTTAAAGACAATTTGGAAGAAAGTTTTCAGAAGATCAAAGGTAAAAATTTGTTTTTATTTCTTATTTCGTTTATCATTCTCTCTTATTTAGAATTGTTGTATTAATATTTTTATTTTTTTTTATGTATTGGTTTATGTTCCTTTAACCTTTTCTAATGATGAAAAAAATTCATTCCATCATTCTATGGTTTGTGTCTCTTCATGTTTTGAAAGAGGGAGAGAAAAAGATGATGATTATTCGAAAACCAAGAAGAGAAAAAGTTCTATTTCAAGTAGTTGTACTAAATAAGTTATTTCATTGTTGAAGGTTTGTTTTTATTGTTATCAACTTAGGTCTTTATTTTTGTTTTTGTCTCGTTTGCATTTTGAAAATATGTTATTTACAATTTCTTATATATTTAGTTTTTTCTGTGTTTTTTATCGTATATTTTTGCCCTTCTATTTTTTTTTTAGGAAATCAAAGAAGACAATATTGCAATGAAAAATGATATTGTTGATATTAAAACAAAGGTGAATGATATTGAGGAGGGAATGAAATTTTATTTTATTTTATGGAGATTTTTATGAAGAAACATGATGCAAACAAGGCAGCTTCTGGAGAAGGAGAAGAGCAAAGATGGAAGGTCTTCTTCTCAAAAGGGGTACTCTCTATCTAAAGATGATTTGCATCAAAGTATGAATAACTTCGATAGTGTAGAATGTGTTGCTCCTTTAGCAACATTATGGTATAATTTTTAACCTAACTTTGAATTGAAACACATGTTATTATCTTTTACTTTATCTTTTACGAACTGCTTGTTTATTTTTCTTAATTTGTGTATCTAATTCTCATTTGTAGGTTTCTAATGTGGAAGCAATTCAAAATGATCTCAAAGAAATAACTGCTAACAAAATTGATAAGGGCGGTGGCAATGATTTTGCAAGATTGAAGATGCTTTCACAATCTTGCAATGTTGGTGATAAAGAGATTGATATTGTTCAATCGTCAAATAATTTTGAGTCTACTCCAACCTTCAATATTTTATCACAATAATCAAATAACAATCATGATACGCATGAGGTAAAGAAATTATATTCAAGAAAGAAAAGGGGAAAGAAACCAAGCAAATTTGTTTGTTCTCCATACACCCATGATTTGTCGGCAATTGTTTTGGCTTTGTCCAATGAACGAAGAAAAAATGAAGCTCATTTCATTGGACGATTTCCTTTTGAGAGCAATTTTGATGATATACCTTCAATGGAGTTGGAAGAAAGATTTATGTCATGGCATAAACTTGGTCTTAAGAAGCATAGGTAAGTTGGTTTACTTATAGAGTATTTATGTTAATTATATCATTTTATATATTAATATCATTTGTTTTTTTTTTTGTAGGTCTAAAAAAAACCATTCTAACCATTTTATGCAACAATGCCTGCCTTCCTATATGGTGACATATGTATTAATTATAAGAAGTGGTTCCACGATTTATATGACAAGAATGGTCTCCTTGATGATTCGGTAAGATTAAATTTTTTTTATCCTTTTTTTTACTATTCGAAAATTATTATTCTTTTTATACTGTTTTATTATATTTCCCGTCCCTCATTTTTCATCTTGCAGCATATTTCTGTATCACTTTATTATTTGAGAAGGAAGGCTCTTTATCATACTTGTTGTGCTACATTTCAAAATTGTACTACATTAGACTACATTTTTTATGTATTTCTTAGGCAACTATCAGTTAGTGAATCGCAGTTAAAAAAATTTAATTGGAGCAAGGAAGTTACTTTAATTGATAGGATTCATGGAAAATCAATATTATATGGGAAGTCATGGTTGGATGTCGATTTTGTATATTTGTCATTTTTTATTCTAGGCGGAAAACACTTAAATCATTGGTGCTGAGGAGTTCTTGAGATTGACAAGCGAAGAATCATTATTTATGATTCTTACTATAAAGATGGTGATGAGAATGTAACAAATCATGTGAAGAAATACTCTTCCTTACATTTTTTAGTACTTGTGTTTCCATGAAAAAAGACAATGATATGCTTCAGGACGTCAGGAATTTGAGTTTTCATGGGAACCAACTCCATTCCAAAATAATATGTAAGTTTGAAATATAATTTTGTTTTATTAATTGATTTTTTTTATGGTTAAAAATCTTATGATGTAATTTTATTTATGTTGTAGGACTGATTGTCGCATTTACCTCATAAAGTTTGTTTAATTAGTGATGGCAGGGAAATCAGTTTTTGAAATTGGACCAGATAAAGCATTTTTTTTATGCAGAAGAAAATGGCAATAGAATTGTGGGTTCATGGTGTAGTGCACTAAATTTTTTTTTTAGTTTATTAAAATTTTGTGATTTATTTTATTTAAGTGTTAAGTGTGATGAATTGTTTTATTTAAATGTTGTTTATTTTATTAGTTGTTGTTTGTTTTCTTTGATTGTTTGTTATTTTAATTAACTGTTAGAATTGTTTGTAGAATATTTATTTTTTATTTTAAAATGTGATTATGTGAGATTTGGTTGAATGCACTAAGGTGCATGGTAGATAGTGATCTACCCTAGTGATTTAGTGTGTGCAAGTGCTTGGTAGCATGATGCACATGTGTAGAATTTTCTACACATTTTATAGTTTCCATATATTAGATTTAATTGATTAATTTAATTAAAAATAAATAAAATAAGAAGGGGAAAGGGAGGTGGATGGCATTGAGTGGGAAAAAGAAAATGGCATTATTCCTTTTATTTTTCTCAATCAAATAAACTAAAATTTTGGAAGATTAAAGCTATTATGGGTAAGGGAATTTTGACATTTTTATTATTTAAAATCCTCTTTATTATAATTGATTTTAGGCTTAATTAGATGAGTAGATTGGGGAAACTTACCATTTATTTTGGTGAGGCTTTATGAGGGAATTAAGATTAAAAGGAAGGAAAAGAAGGAAGAGAGGCCATTTTCGAGCTTTGTGTCATGACCTAGAGAGAAGATATAGAGAGAGAGAGAGTGGCGAGCTAGAGAGAGAGAGAGGGGAAAGAGCTGCCATTTTCTAGAGAGAATGAAGAAGAAAAAAAAAAGAAAGAGAAGGAGAAGAAGAAGAGGGTTTCGAAAACCCTAGGTATGTTCTATCTATTGGTGTTTTGAATATTTGAATTAGAGTCTTCTCCTCTTCTCTAATCTAAGAATATTTTGTGGTTTCTTTCTTTGCTTGTATGGTGTTCGAAAATCCTCTATAGGTGACAAGGTTTTTCTTGCTAGAGTATTCTTGATTCAACAATCAAGAGAGGTAATGGTTTTTCTTAACCTATATTAGTTTGATGAGTCTATCCTTGATGTTGATTTTGGTGATGTTTAATGGTTTGGTTATTATAGGTTGGTGATGAGGTGGTTATGTTTGGTTTTATTTCTCATGAAAAGAATACGGTTTGTTAAAAAGGCTCATGGGAATGTTTGAGAGAATATGTGTTTGATGAGATTTATATGAAGGTTGTATTTTATGTTTATGTTGCTATGATTATTTTAGACCATTGATTTATGTAAAAATATGCAAGAATGATGATAGATACATTCATGGTTTGTAATGACCCAACTACTCTAGACTTTGGACCATTAATGAAAACTAAGCATAGACACTAATCCCTAATAATACTTACAAGTGAAATAATCATACTTTATTTAAAAGCTTGTAAAACAAATGTTAAACTTACATAAACTCAAAGCAGGATATGGGATCCCATTGTTTTAAAAAAAAACATAACTTAATTGTAATGAAAAGAGATTACATAAATAGGTGCGGAAAAATACACATAAACCATAAATAAAGACTTCATCCTCGAAACCGAAACTCTCGACTCCTTGAATCCATTCCGCCTCAATACACATTTCCGAAGCTTCCAAGAATCTTTCCAGCCACTAAAGCTATTTTCCTGCACATATAAACAAGAAGGAGTGAGCCTAATGCCCAGCAAGGAAAATCTAACATATAACCATATACATAAAATTCATAAGGTAACATAAAACATACTATAACACTTATGTCACATACATACTATAATGGCCATTATTACTTGGGGTCCCATAAACTAAACAAGTCATATGCCCATTAGATTAGTGGGGTCTTGCTAGCTAAGCAAGTCATATGCCCATAATCTATTTGGGGCTTGTTAGATGTATAGGTCATATTCCTAAGTCTACAAGCATACTTAACTTAGCATTTTACATAACATATATTCATAAGATAACATATAAAATCATATAACACATAAGTCCTATCCTATTTTCCTTACCAAAATAACCGGGATATGAGAACTGATTTGGGACCTTGGAACACTCCTAAAAACCATTTATAATAAGGTGAGTATAATGAAGAAAAGGGATGAAAGTGATGAAGGAACTATACTATCAAATATACTTACCAAAAACCTTGTGCTCAAGAACTTAGATTTCCTAACCAAGAATAAGAATAAGGTTAGAATACTGAGTAGAAGACTATGAGAACTTTAAAGAAAATAATACAGAAATGGACTAGAGTTTTGCGATACCTTGAGTACTTCTATGATCAATCTAAACCTTGAACCGAAATGTGTATAGAACCTTACTTCCCAAGTGTTTAGTAAGCTTGTAGTGATCAAGCTTATAATTCCCAACCCAAGTGTTTACACTCTCACACTAACCTAGCAACTTGCAGCCTCTGAACATAGAGAAATAGATGAATAAATGGCTGGTACTAGGTCCTATTTATAGAGTTTAGGAATGAAAAGATCTTCATTTAACTTGAATAAAAATAATGGCTTTTTAAGTGAAAATAATTTGAATTATCGTTCAGCAGAGGCTGAAGACTCGTTCAGAAAGGTGATGGACTTATCAAGAGGTTAAGGATTTAAATGAGAACATTTTTGAAAACTTTCAAAAACACACTGAAGGAGGCGATATATCGCCCCCTATAGGCGATATATCGCCTGGGCCAGTATGCCCGAGGCAATCGTGCAACGTTTTGTGTTTTTTGTATCTTCGTACTGCGATATATCGCCCCCTATAGCTGCGATATATCGGCATACGCTGAATATTTAAACACGAAATTACACATTTTTAGCTTAATTTGAATTGAGTAAACAGCCTTGACTAAGCCCTCTAACGTTTTCAAAGCTGCTGACTAACCTTAGGGTATTCAAATTTTAACCTTAATAAATTTAATCCTCAAAATACTTAATCATTATTAAACATACACATGACATGTGCTATTATCTTATTGGGTCTTATCTAAACCTTATAATATAATAAATATTATCCTCAGTATCAGTCATATTAATCAAACCTTAGGTTAAAATTAATATTCCTAAACTATAGGTTAAACTTAGAAAATCTACAAGTACTACTATGAGTGTTCAAATAAATCCTGGTCTGAACCAGAAATCCACAGTCATAAAGATAATACTATTATTACTATTATACTACTATCAAACTTAGCTAAGTAAAGTTCTTGGTCTCTACAATTCTCCCATACTAAAAATAATTTCATCCTCAAAATTTACTTACCAAATAACTCCGGATACCGGCCTTGCATGTCCTCCTCCAACTCCCACGTTGCCTCTCGTTCAGAACTATTACTCCATAGGACTTCGACTATAGGAAAGCTCTTGGACCGTAACTGCTTCATCCCCCTATCTAGGATGCCAACCGGTCGTTCCTCGTAACGTAAGTCCTTCTGGAGTGCTATTGTATCGTACTTGAGGACGTGAGATGGGTCTGACACATATTTGCGTAACATCGAGATGTGGAACACATTGTGACTATCGGCTAGTGCAGGCGGTAGGGCTAGTCTATACGCAATTGTCCCCACTTTTCCCAATATCTCAAAAGGACCTATGAATCGGGGACTAAGCTTGCCTTTCTTCCCAAACCGCTTGACACCTTTCATAGGAGATATCTTCAGGAAGAATTGATCTCCAACTTGGAATTCCACATCGCGTCGCTTGGCATCCGCATAGCTTTTCTGACGGCTTTGAGCAGCAAGCATACGCTGTTTAATAAGCGCTACTGCTTCTTGAGCTTGTCTAACAGCTTTGGGGCCTAGAAGCTACCTTTCTCCTACCTCGTCCCAGTGCAACGGTGATCAGCACCTTCTTCCGTATAACAACTCATAAGGTGCCATCCCGATCATTGACTGGTAGCTGTTGTTGTAGGAAAACTCTATCAACGTCAAGTACTTGTTCCATGATCCTCCGAAATCAAGTACACACGCGCGTAGCATATCCTCTAAAATCTGAATCGTACGCTCGGACTGCCCATCTGTCTGAGGATGAAAAGCTGTACTAAGACTTAACTTAGTACCCATAGCTTGCTGTAAACTTCCCCAAAATCTCGATGTAAACACCGACCCTCTATCTGACACTATTTTCTTGGGGATTCCATGCAACGGTACTATCTCTTGGATATAGATGTCTGCATATTGGTCTGCCGTGTATGAAGTCTTAACAGGCAGGAAATGAGCCGACTTGGTTAGTCTATCTATTACTATCCAAGCGGAATCATGCTGCTTATTTGTCTTTGGCAGACCCGTCATGAAGTCCATATCTATATCGTCCCACTTCCATTCTGGTACGCTAAGTGTAATGACCCAAATTTGCTAATTGGGCTTAGGGCCTTGATTAGTGTGCCTGGAGGGCAATAAGTGATTTAATTTGCTTGTATGTGAATTTATGTGTATATATGTTGTATATGTGTGATATGTCTGTACAGCACGATCCGAGACAGTCCTGAGGAGCAGTTAGCCAGAGAGTCACAACGGGGTTGAGATTCGAACTCGGGGCGAGTCGAGGGGTAAATCGGGTATTAGTTGAGTTATGGGATTATCGGGACATGGAAATAACTATTTGGAGATATATTTGAGGATAGAATGCCTAGGTGGGAATATTTGGGGAATTTACCATTTTTGCCCTCGGGGACGTTTTGACACCCCGAGCCTTGAGGTAACCTTTAGACTTAAGTTATATAAAACAAATAAAAGAAAGGAACTGTTTAGAAACTTGTAAACCGACTCATACTTCTCCTCATACTGAAGTTAGTTTGAGCTTATCTCTCTCTCACTCTCTAAGACAACACTCAAGAGGAAACCTAAAGGAATTACCAAGGAATTGAGGGGATTTCAAATGGGATGCTTTAGGAGTTTGAAGCTTTGGGATTGAGGATCAAAATTCTGGGATTAAGCTCAGCAAGGTAAGCTCTAAATACTAAAGTCTAGTCTTGAATTTTCTGCTGGTTCTAGAGGTTTGCATGTAGCTAAGTTTGCTTAATCTTTGGGTGTTTTAGCTAAGTTTTGGAGCATACTTTGATAAGGTTTTGATGTTGTTTCTGTGCTGGAGTAACTATGTTGAATATCTAGGAGTCTTAGCTTGGTTTTGGTGGTAATTGGCTTGAGGAAGGGATGAAAAATTGATGGAAAATCTGGGTTCGTCGTACAGAGCCGCGGCCCGCATGCGCGCGTAGCCATGGGAGGCTGAGAAAATTTGAGCGCGCCGCGGCCCGCGTGGTGGTCAGTGGAGAGCTAGCCTCTGTTTTGAGGCTAGCTGCGGCTCTAGTGGGAGGGGCCGCGGCCCTTAGTGTCAGTGAGGATTTTAATGATATTTTTGACTTGGGAACTTAAAGGGTAAGGCTCGGGATGGATTTTATCATTCGGATTGATAGAATTCAAGATCCCGGAGGTTAGGGTTACGGTTTGTGGTTATTTGTTGGGTTGGAATTTGATGGTCGGATATTATTATGTGTTGTGACTAGGATTTCGGCGAGGCTCACGTTAGCGGACTGTGCTCGGGGTATCGGTGCTCAGGAAGCTTGAAACTCAGGTAAGAAAACCCCTGTTCCCTTAGAGCTTGTGTGCAGGGCTGAGCCCAGTATATTGAATGGAAATGACATGCAGGGTCGAGCCCTAAATACTAGAATTGTTGAGCATGGCTCTTTGTCTGTATATGTTTGAATTCTGTGCTTGTTGCTATATCGTGTTTGATATTATATGTGTGATCGGCTAGAGTCGGGAACGGTGTAGACCGGGAACGGCATGGGGCCGAGAACGGCGTCAAGCACGATGAGTGCAAGGCCAAGAATGGCAAGAGGCCGAGAGCGGCGTTGAGCACGTGGGGTGCGAGTCGCTAGGGCGAGTCCCTAATAGGATACTTGGGATATCCTTACGGCATGTTCCGCGAACCCAGGGCTTGGTAAACGCCTGGGGCGGCTAGGCCGTATGTGTTTAGCCTTTGGTGGCCTGCCTATATGTTTGATTCATGTATTGCATATGTTATCTATTATGGGTTTTCTTGCTGGGCTTCAGCTCACAGATGCTCTGTGGTGTAGGTAAGGGTAAGGAGAAGATCAACCAACCATGAGCACAGCTGGCGTGAGGTGTCGTGTACATGTCCGACCAGCCTGGCTGTCTTAGCTAGGGGATTTTGGAAGATGCTTGTAAATGAACTTAGATTTTGTCACCTAGTCGACTCTGACCGGTTTTGTATTGTAAATATTTTCTAAACCATGTTTTGGGATCCCAAATGTAAATCTTTATAATTGAATGTGAAAAACTACTTTCTCTAATGTTTTCCTTGTAATTAGGGCTTAATGACACGTTTTGAGTTAAAACCTCTATTAGCGAGTTGAAAGCACGATTTTAAACACACTTAGTAACGGCTCTAAGGAGGTAGGGCGTTACACTAAGCGGTTGCAATAAGCCTGCAGGGCGTTGATGTTCTACTTTCACTTGCTGGCATATAAGACACTTAGATACATACTCTGCTATGTCCTTCTTCATCCCTGGCCACCAGTATATTGCCTTAACATCATGAGTCATCTTGGTTGACCCTGAGTGAACTGAGTACGGGGTACTGTGCGCTTCTTCTAGAATCGTCTTCTTAATACTTTGATCATTTGGCACGCATACCCGATCCTTATATCTCAATAAACCTTGACTAGATATTGAGAAATCTATAGTCTTGCCTTCTCTGACTGCATTCATATGTTCTGCTAGTGTGTCATCATGTCTCTGACCAATCCGTATGTCCTCTAGCAGATTCGATTGGATAGACAAGTTAGCCAGCTTGCCTATAACTACTTCTATTCCGGCACTGATCAGCTCCTGCTTTAGCGTCTTTTCTATTCCGGATAAAGCTGCTAAATTTCCATAACTTTTCCTACTATGCGCATCGGCAACTACGTTCGCCTTTCCTGGGTGGTATAGGATTTCGCAGTTGTAATCCTTTACTAATTCTAAGCACCTGCGCTGCCTCATATTGAGTTCCTTCTGAGTAAAGAAGTACTTTAAACTCTTGTGGTCCGTATAAATCTCGCACCGTTCTCCGTAAAGATAATGGCACCAGATTTTTAATGCAAAGACCACCGCTGCCAACTCCATATCGTGAGTTGGATAGCGCTGCTCGTACTCCTTCAATTGTCGTGAGGCATAGGCTATCACCATGTCATTTTGCATCAGCACGCAACCCAATCCTTGCTTTGATGCATCGTAGTAGACTACGAACTTATCGTTGGGTGTCGGTACACAGAGTACTGGTGCTGAGCAAAGCTTATCCTTAAGCAACTGGAAGCTTTCTTCACACTTATCATTCCAGTTAAATCTTTGTTGTTTCCGGGTCAGGTTGGTGAGCGGAGTGGCTATCTTTGAAAAGCCCTCTACAAACTTCCTATAATAACCTGCTAACCCTAGAAAGCTTCTTACTTCAGGTGCGTTCTTTGGTCTGGGCCAATCCTTCACGGCCTCTACCTTTGATGGGTCTACTGCAACTACGTCTTTCGATATAATGTGCCCGAGGAACGCCACTTGCGAAAGCCAAAATTCGCATTTCTTGAACTTGGCGTAGAGTTGATGCCCCTTCAATCACGTCAAAATCAACCTCAAATGTTCCTCGTGCTCTACTTCATCCTTGGAGTATACTAAGATATCATCGATGAACACAACGACAAATTTATCTAAGTAATCCTTGAAGACCCTATTCATTAAGTCCATAAATGCGGCTGGTGCGTTAGTAAGACCAAAAGACATAACCAAGAACTCGTAATGTCCATAATGAGTCCTAAAGGCTGTCTTAGGAATATCTTCTCCCTTTACCTTGAGTTGATGATACCCAGACCGTAAATCGATCATTGAAAATACAGCGCCCTTCAGAGTTGATAAAACAAATCGTCGATCCGAGGTAGCGGGTACTTGTTCTTAATCCTTACTTTGTTCAGCTCACGATAGTCTATACACATCCGCATACTTCTGTCCTTCTTCTTCACGAATAGTACCCGGGCTCCCCATGGCGAATGGCTTGGCCTAATAAAACCCAAGTCTAGGAGTTCTTGTAGCTGCGTCTTTAACTCCTTGAGTTCCGTAGGTGCCATCCGGTATGGTGCCTTAGAGATAGGCTCGGTGCTTGGTACTAATTCTATCGTGAAGTCTATTTCCCGAGTTGGCGGCAATCCTGGCAAGTCATCGGGAAATACCTCTGGAAATTCTTGTATAACACTGACATCTCCAACCTTAAGTGGTGTCTCCCTTTCCACATTCGTGATGCTGGCTAAGAACGCTTGACATCCCTTTTTCATCATTCTTTGAGCTTTGAGACATGATACCAACAGGGTGCATAATCCTGAAGATTGTCCCATGAATCATTGTTTTTGGCCGTCAGGAGTCTCGAACAACACCTTCTTGCGTTTACAGTCGATGGTTGCATCATACCGTGCCAGCCAGTCCATGCCTAGTATTACGTCGAAGTCCTTGATCACCAGTTCTATCAGGTCTCCTTCTAGTTCTATGTCCTCAATCTTGATCGGTACGCCTCGTACTATCCGTGATGATAGAACTACTTTGCCCGGAGGCAACTCGGTTACAAACCTAGTTCTAAATCTTTCACAAGGTTTGTCTAGTTTTTCTATCATTCCTAACGAGATATACGAATGAGTGGCTTCCGAATCAAATAATACATAGCATAAGTTATTGAGGATAGTAACCTGACCTGTGACCACCTTATTGCTAGCATCAGCCTCTCCTTGGGTTAAAGTAAAAACCCTAGCAGGAACCATCTTGTCGTCTTTCTTTCCTTCTGGCTTGCACTGAGGATAATCTCTTTTCTGGTGTCCTTCCTGACCGCAGCTAAAACATTCCTTTGTGTTTGCGCGGCATTCTCCAGGATGCTTCTTCTGACACTTAGCACATGGCGGGTATTCCACGTAACCCGGCCTATTTCCCCCATTATTCGTCTGTGCCCTCTTATCGCTGTCGAATTGCTTGTTATCCGGATGCCGTCTTTTCTGGCCATTACCGTTGTTGCCGGAATGATTGTTGCCATTATGGTTGTTGTTCCGACTGGTCTGAGGTTGATTCTGCTGTCTAGGTTCAGGCTTACTGGCTTCCTCTTTACTTACATTAGCCTGCAACCTCTCTACTTCTATTGTCGTTTCAAGAACGTCGGTATATGTAGTATTCCCTGGGTTTGCTAATTTAACCCCCATCTCGATCTTTGGTCGAAGTCCTCTAACAAATTTGTTTACCCTCAGAAAATCAGTTGGAACCATCTCAGATGCGAACTTAGCTAAGCGGTCGAATTGACGAGCATACTCTGCCACTGATAAAGTACCCTGCTTCAAGTTGGCGAACTCCTCAACTCTCGTAGCGAGTACAGCCGAATTGTAGTACTTCTTGTGGAAGAGCTCCACAAATTGAGTCCATATCATGGTGGCGACATCATGCGATTGCTGGACCAAGTCCCACCATATCCTGGCATCCTTCTTGAGCAATGATGAGACACAGGATATGCGGTCCGCATTACTAAGATTCATGTGCGTCAGAATCGGTTCCACATTCCTTAGCCCCTTTTCTGCCTCAAAGGGGTCTGTAGTCCCTTCAAAGTTTGGAGCGTGCTGCTTGCGGAACCTCTCTTACACTGGCTCCATGTTCGGTACTGGATATGGCGCGTAGTTCGCCACTATCCATCCCCCATATGGACCAACTTGTTCGGGTGCTGGGGCCATTTGTTGTGGCTGCGGCTGCAGCGGAGGCTGAGGCTGAGTTTAAGAAAACTAAGCATAGACACTAATCCTTAATAATACTTACAAGTGAAATAATCATACTTTATTTAAAAACTTGTAAAAACAAATGTTAAACTTACATAAACTCAAAGCAGGATATGGGATCCCATTGTTTAAAAAAAAACATAACTTAATTGTAATGAAAAGAGATTACATAAATAGGTGCGGAAAAATACACATAAACCATAAATAAAGACTTCATCCTCGAAACCGAAACTCTCGACTCCTTGAATCCATTCCGCCTCAATACACATTCCCCAAGCTTCCAAGAATCTTCCCCGCCACTAAAGCTATTTTCCTGCACATATAAACAAGAAGGAGTGAGCCTAATGCCCAGCAAGGAAAATCTAACATATAACCATATACATAAAATTCATAAGGTAACATAAAACATACTATAACACTTATGTCACATACATACTATAATGGCCATTATTACTTGGGGTCCCATAAACTAAACAAGTCATATGCCCATTAGATTAGTGGGGTCTTGCTAGCTAAGCAAGTCATATGCCCATAATCTATTTGGGGCTTGTTAGATGTATAGGTCATATTCCTAAGTCTACAAGCATACTTAACTTAGCATTTTACATAACATATATTCATAAGATAACATATAAAATCATATAACACATAAGTCCTATCCTATTTTCCTTACCAAAATAACCGGGATATGAGAACTGATTTGGGACCTTGGAACACTCCTAAAAACCATTTATAATAAGGTGAGTATAATGAAGAAAAGGGATGAAAGTGATGAAGGAACTATACTATCAAATATACTTACCAAAAACCTTGTGCTCAAGAACTTAGATTTCCTAACCAAGAATAAGAATAAGGTTAGAATACTGAGTAGAAGACTATGAGAACTTTAAAGAAAATAATACAGAAATGGACTAGAGTTTTGCGATACCTTGAGTACTTCTATGATCAATCTAAACCTTGAACCGAAATGTGTATAGAACCTTACTTCCCAAGTGTTTAGTAAGCTTGTAGTGATCAAGCTTATAATTCCCAACCCAAGTGTTTACACTCTCACACTAACCTAGCAACTTGCAGCCTCTGAACATAGAGAAATAGATGAATAAATGGCTGGTACTAGGTCCTATTTATAGAGTTTAGGAATGAAAAGATCTTCATTTAACTTGAATAAAAATAATGGCTTTTTAAGTGAAAATAATTTGAATTATCGTTCAGCAGAGGCTGAAGACTCGTTCAGAAAGGTGCTGGACTTATCAAGAGGTTAAGGATTTAAATGAGAACGTTTTTGAAAACTTTCAAAAACACACTGAAGGAGGCGATATATCGCCCCCTATAGGCGATATATCGCCTGGGCTAGTATGCCCGAGGCAATCGTGCAACGTTTTGTGTTTTTTGTATCTTCGTACTGCGATATATCGCCCCCTATAGCTACGATATATCGGCATACGCTGAATATTTAAACACGAAATTACACATTTTTAGCTTAATTTGAATTGAGTAAACAGCCTTGACTAAGCCCTCTAACGTTTTCAAAGCTGCTGACTAACCTTAAGGTATTCAAATTTTAACCTTAATAAATTTAATCCTCAAAATACTTAATCATTATTAAACATACACATGACATGTGCTATTATCTTATTGGGTCTTATCTAAACCTTATAATATAATAAATATTATCCTCAATATCAGTCATATTAATCAAACCTTAGGTTAAAATTAATATTCCTAAACTATAGGTTAAACTTAGAAAGTCGACAAGTACTACTATGAGTGTCCAAATAAATCCCAGTCTGAACCAAAAATCCACAGTCATAAAGATAATACTATTATTACTATTATACTACTATCTAACTTAGCTAAGTAAAGTTCTTGGACACTACAATTCTCCCCTACTAAAAATAATTTCGTCCTCGAAATTCACTTACCAAATAACTCCGGATACCAGCCTTGCATGTCCTCCTCCAACTCCCACGTTGCCTCTCGTTCAGAACTATTACTCCATAGGACTTCGACTATAGGAAAGCTCTTGGACCGTAACTGCTTCATCCCCCTATCTAGGATGCCAACCGGTCGTTCCTCGTAACGTAAGTCCTTCTGGAGTGCTATTGTATCGTACTTGAGGACGTGAGATGGGTCTGACACATATTTGCGTAACATCGAGATGTGGAACACGTTGTGACTATCGGCTAGTGCAGGCGGTAGGGCTAGTCTATACGCAACTATCCCCACTTTGTCCAATATCTCAAAAGGACCTATGAATCGGGGACTAAGCTTGCCTTTCTTCCCAAACCGCTTGACACCTTTCATAGGAGATATCTTCAGGAAGAATTGATCTCCAAAATCTTTTAAAATCTCAAAACAAATCGTGTAAAATTTCAACCCCAACCCTTAAATTGCATTAAATTTGATCCATAAGTTATAAATTTTACTCTATATAAACCAACTCTCTTTAATCCATAATGTTTAAAATTTTAATCAATAAGCTTTAAAGTAAAACCACAAGACTTTAAATTTAATCCACTGAGCTTAGTTTTTAAACCACAAGCCTTAAATTTCTTAAAATTTGAACCCCTAGTGTTAAACGCATTAAAATTTAAATCCCACGGTTCAAATTTAAAAACTTTAGGCTTAAATCATAGCCAAGTTTATTTAATCTATATAATTTGATGTCTTAAATCTAATCCAAAATCTTTAAAATCTTAAACTAAAAGGCTTATCATTTCAACCAAAACTTTTAAATGGGATCAAATTTGAACAACAAGTTATAAATTTGTATACTTTAAGGTTTAATTATAAACCAAGTCCCCTTTAAACAACAAGGTTGAAAATTTAAGCACCGTAAGCAGTAAATTTAAACCCAAGGCTTTATATTTGAACAATTAAGTTTTAAATTTAAACTACAAGCCTTAGATGAAATCAAATTTGAACCACAAGTCTTAAATGACCCCAAATTTTTATACTTTAAGGTTTAATTATAAACCAAGTCCCCTTTAAACAACAAGGTTGAAAATTTAAGCACCATAAGCAGTAAATTTAAACCCCAAGGCTTTATATTTAAACAATTAAGTTTTGAATTTAAACTACAAGCCTTAGATGAAATCAAATTTGAACCACAAGTCTTAAATGACCCCAAATTTAAACCATAAGTTATAAATTTTTATCCTTTCAGTTTAAATTATAATCCAAGTCTCTTCAAACCCCAATATTTAAAATTTAAACCGTTACGCTTAAAATTTAAACTACAAGGTTTAAACTTTAAACCCCTAGGCTTAAAATTTAAACTACAAGTCTAAAATGTTATCAAAATTCAATCACAAGGCTTAAATGGCATCAAATTTAAACCACAATTATAAATATTTATTGTTTAATCTTAAATTATAAATCCAGTCTTTTTAAACCACAAAGCTCAAAATTTAAACGATTAATCTATAAATTTAAACCGCAAGAATTAAATTTCCAGAAATGGACAGTGGCCCTGAGAGCCGCGGTTCAAGACAAGGGTGTCGCAGCGCTCGGGAGACTTAAATTTCCAGAATTTTAAGTTTCATGAGTGTCGTGGCGTAATAAATGAGTGCCGCGGCGCGACCCCGACCCAACTTGTTTTCGTATAGATTTCAAAATCACATTTCTCCACTATTTCAAAATATCATATTCCAACAATGGATTTTTAAATTATTTTCCTTTCTTTTGTACATTTTATCTTTCATCCATATACAACTCACTTTATTATTATCATCTACATTTTTTTTTTTCTTCTCTACCATCTTTGTAACGTCCTGCACTTCGGGTACCTTAAAACGACTCAGGTCGGGATTTTTTTCCCCGAGTTAAGAATATTATTTTAAATAATATTATATTGCTTTGGAAATTATTCTATGAGTTATTGCTAGCCAAAATATGAATTTTGTGATTTAAAGGTCAAGATAAGACTTTCGGTCTTGGACCGACACAAAAACACTGATCTGGTAAAAATCTCAGAAAATAAAATGAAAAACTATGGAAAATATATTTTGGGCATAAAATACATTCATAAAAATTAAAGTTTGGTCAAAAATAATAAACCTAAGGGAAAATGGAAATTTTAGGGCATTTTGTGTTAAATGCGTAATTTTACCGAAATGGGGAATTTTATTCCATGAATGGACCTTAGATTAAATTTTATTGTGTGATTAATTAAATTAAATGTGAGAGACATTTAATTTAATTATTATGTGTTAAGTTTTGTGTTTAAAACTTAATAAGAGTGAAAAACGTTATAGGAAGTCAAATTGGATTTTTCTTCTTAGGAATTATTTGTTAACCTTTATATAAAAAAAAATATGATTACAAATAAAAAAAATGGATGGCCGGCCATGTGATATGGTTTATTAGGGTGGACCATTTTTTTTTTTTAGTTTAATCCCAATTTAAAGGTAAGAGTTACGGCAATGATAGAATATGAAAAACTGTAATAAGACGGAAAAGTAAATGTTGTATTCCTTGAAAACTAAATAAAGGTACAAGCTACATATATATAGGGTCATGGCTCAGCATTCCCAAGGGTGTAACAGAATATGGTTATGCCGTGTACATACTGAAGAATAAGAGAAAATTATCATGTAGCTAACTATGTCATTAAGGTAGCCTAATGATATATCATTGTTTAACATCCCCCCGCAAACTAATAATCCGAGGGAGGACTGTAAGTTTGAAACGCAATTCTTGAAAACGAGCTGTCACTAGTGGCTTGGTTAAGCAGTCTGCAAGTTGGTCTGAGGTAAGTGCATAGGCCAAGTTCAAGGATTTTTGAGCCACATCCTCACGAACAAAGTGTTGGTCATTCTCAACATGCTTGGTTCGGGAATGCAACACTGGGTTGGAAGCCAAACGTAGGGTAATAATGTTGTCACAGTACAAAATGGGAGAAGAAGACAGTGGGAGACGGAGCTCACATAACATAGATTGAATCCAAGATAACTCAGCAGCACCATTGGCTAAAGCGCGGTACTCACATTCTGTATTGGAGCGGGAAGCCACTAACTGCTTTGACGAAGACCAAGAGATAACATTCTGACCAAGGAAAATACAATAGGCATTAGTACTACAACGATCATCAAGGCAAGAGGCCCAGTCCGCATCAGTATAACAGATTAACGAAGAAACAGAGCTACGGTGCATAGAGAGGCCATAATATCCAGCCCCTTTTAGATATCGCAAAACATGCTTGACTGCCTGAAAATGGACATCAGTTGGAGCATGCATAAAGTGGCATAATTTTTTGACAGCAAAGGATATGTCTGGCCTCGTCAAGGTGCAATACTGCAATGCTCCAAGAATACTGTGATACTCAGTGGTAGAGGGGAGAAGAGTATTATCATGCAAGGAGAGAGAAACAAGAGCCAGAGGTGTGGGAAGAGAGTTCGAATCAGTCATACCTGTTTTTTGAAGAAGATCACGAATGTATTTAGTTTGGCTGAGGTGAATACAGTGAGTGAAAGAGTGAACTTCCACTCCCAAAAAATAGTGCAAGGGACCGAGATCCTTAACAACAAACTGAGACTTGAGAAAGACCATCAATTGAGAGATACACTCAGTAGAAGAACCAATAATAATAATATCATTCACATAGATCAAAACAACAATGGTGTGACCCTGGCGATGCCAAATAAACATGGAAGTATCAGCTTGCGAACCGATAAAACCCCAGTGAATAAGAGTTGAACTAAGCTTGGTGAACCAAGCGCGAGGTGATTGCTTGAGACCATAAAGAGACTTTTGAATCTTGCAAACATGGTTTGGATGTTGAGGATCAAAAAAGCCTTGGGGTTGGGTCATGAACACATCCTCGTGAAGATCACCATGAAGAAAAGCATTTTGAATGTCAATTTGATGGAGTGGCCAGTTAAGAGACACAACAACACTGAGAATAAGCCAAATCGTGGTAGGCTTGATAACCAGACTAAAGGTCTCATGGTAGTCTAGGCCAGTTGTTGGATGGAAACCTTTAGCCATAAGGCGGGCCTTATACCGATCCTCTGAGCTGTCGGGGCGAAGCTTGATTCTATAAACTCATTTGCAGCCAACCACATGAGAGCCAGGGGCAAGGGAACAAGGGACCAAGTATTCTGAGTTTGTAATGCAGTAAACTCAGCATGCATAGTAGCTTGCCAATTGGGATCTTTGGTTGCCTCAAAAAAAGAAGATGGTTCACATGGGATACTTGCAGCCACACTAAAAAAACACACGAGGTTTAACAATACCAGCTTTAGATCTTGTTACCATAGCATGCACATTCACAGTTGGGTTGGTAGGCAGACAAAGAGTACCTGGAAGGTCAACATCAAGAGGAAGAGCAGGTGGAGAAGGGGAAGGGAATGAGGAAGAACTAGAAGGAGAATGGATGGCAAAAGGAGTGACATAACAAAGTGGGACAGAGGAGTGTCGAATAAGAGAAGTGGGAGGTGAGCAGGGAGGATGACGAGGTGGAAAACAACCACTAGGAAAGGGAAGAGAAGAGAAAACAGAGGGAGGAGATATAGGAGAGGTGGGGGCAGAAAGACTGCTGTGAGCAAAAGGGAAACACTGCTCATTAAAAACATGTCTAGTGACATACAGATGACCAGAATCAAGCTGCAAACAAAGATAACCCTTGTGATGGTTGTTGTGGCCAAGAAAAACATATGGATGTGATCGAAATTCGAGTTTATGGGAATTGTAGGGACGGAGAAAAGGAAAGCATTGGCTGCCAAAGGTTTTGAGATGAGTATAGGATGGAGATTTATTATAGAGCATCTGATAAGGAAAGATGTTGGAAAGGGAACAAGAAGGAAGACAATTGATCAAGTAGACTGCTGTACTAAAGGCATATGGTCAGTATGAGAGTGGCATAGAAGAGTGAGCAAGAATAGCCAGACCAGTATCGAAAACATGTCGATTTTTACGTTCAACATGACTGTTTTGTTGTGGAGTATAAGGACAAGAATGTTCATGATGAATGCCAAAAGACTGAAAAAATTTAGAGATTGAATGAAATACCCCACCCGAATTAGAACGAACGTGTTTAATAGTGGATTGAAACTGAGTATGAACCAATGTTTTAAATTGAACAAATGTCGAGTATGCTTCATCTTTAGATTTTAAGAGGTAAAGCTAGGAAAAGCGAGAGTAATCATCAATAAACAAGATAAAATATTTAACGGCAGTAACAGATGGGACAGGGGAAGGCCCCCATAGATCCGTATGAACTAAAGCAAAGGGACAAGAAGCCCGCGATTCAGATGAAGGAAAAGGCAGCCTATGCGATTTTGCTAATTGACAAGAGGGACAAAAGTCCATACAAGTGATTTTAGCATCAGAAAGATTATAAGAGGAAATTAAAAAGTGAACAACATCTTTGTAAGGGTGTCCCAAATGGTAGTGCCACAAGTTGGATGGATTATTATCTGCCAAGTGAAGTTGAAGGGTGGAAGGAGACGAAGAGGAAGCAAGAAAAGGCACACAAACGCGATAGAGGTCCTGATCAAGAACACCCGTGAGGAGTACTTGACGGCTGACCTGATGCTTCACCAAGAAAAAAGAAGGATAAAATTCAATAAACGCTTGATTATCCTGACACAATTTAGAAACACTACAAAGATTCTTAGTTAAGGCAGGGGAATGATAGAGATTTTGAAGCTTAAGTAGAGTATTATAGAAAGGAATAGAAGTAAACCCAATGTGAGAAATGAGGGAAGCCTTACCATTACCAACCATTACCTGATCAGACCCATGATAAGGAGAAGCAGAGTCAAGCATGTTAAGGTCTGGTGTAAAGTGATGGATAGCACCGGAGTCCATGTACCAACTCGGATCCGAAATAGTGGAAGTAGTATCAGGGGGCGAAGCAGAGGTAAGGAAGAGAGAGGGGTGGGAGAAGTGGTTGTGTGAAAATTTTTGGGAGAGGGTGGAGTGAGTTGGTACTGAAAATTGCCACAATGGTATCAAAGATTTGCAGTGTGTCCAGGCTTGAGACAGATTTAGCAACGGGGTCGGTAAGGTGGTTTAGGAGACATTGATGGGCGAGAGTGGGCAGTTGGATGAGGATAAGTGTTTGGGCGAGGGTGAGGATAAGTGTTTGAGCGAGGGGTCGAGATCTGAGGAGATGAAGAGAAAGGGTGGTGAAACTGTTTAGGTTGCTTTGGTTGAGTAGGGAAGTGGGCTATGTTGGCTTGAAGGGAGTTCAAAGTATCTGTGGCAAGTTGTCTCTCCAACCGAGCATCACAGGTGAGAAAAAGACTATAAAGCTCTTCAATAGAGGGTTTAGGCACCCGAATGTTGATGGAATCAACAAAGTAGTTATACTTCCGTCCGAGGCCTTGCAAAAAATAGAGCAACTAGTCTTGATGAGAAACAGAGTCGCCAACTGAAGCAAGTGTATTATAAGCTATACGAAATTTCTGGATATATGCAAGAGCAGTGAGGCCATCCTTCCTGATGGTTTAAAGCTTCTGGCGATGCTAAAAAATATGAGAGAAAGCTGCAGATGAGTAGATCTGTTCAAGAGCCACTCAAATCTCAGAAGCAGTGTTGTAGCCAACTATTTGGCCAAGCATAGAGTCATGGATGGAGGCATAAACCTAGCTCATCACCAGGCGATTATAGCGCTGCCATTGTTGGTACTTTGGGTTGGGTTAAGTTTGAGCAGCATCTGAAAAAGGAGAAGGGTAAGAATAAGACCCATCAAGGAACGAATCAAGACCATTTGCAATGACAATGTTCAACAGCTGGGTTTTCCAAACAAGAAAGTTATTTTCATCCAATTTGACACTCAAAGGCTAGTTGACAGACGGTAAAGAGGGAAGGGTAGTGGTTGAAGACAAAGGAGGGGTCAAAGAAAAAGACATAGGGACAGGGGTATGGGTTGGAGTGTCAAAAGTGGCAGGGTGCTGGGTAGATAGTGGTGGTATGGGCGGGGCAGGTGGTGGTGGGGTACCACCAGAGGCAGTAGTACTAATGCTTGAAGCCATGCTGTTGTTAATGGTCTGATACCATGACAGAATATGAAAAACGGTAATAAGAAGGAAATGTAAATGTTGTATTCCTTGAAAACTGAATAAAGGTACAAGCTACATATATATAGGGTCATGGCTCAGCATTCCCAAGGGTGTAACAGAATATGGTTATGCCGTGTACGTACTAAAGAATAAGAGAAAATTATCATGTAGCTAATTATGTCGTTAAGGTTGTAACGACCTAAATTTACTAATAAGGCTTAAGGGCCTTGATTAGTGTGCCGGGAGGGCATAATTGGATTATATGTGATTTAATGATTAAAAGCATGTTATATGATTATTTGAATATATGTGATGCATGACTATGTGTATTAGTATGCATGTAGGCCCTGACTAGGTTAGAAGGGCATATTCGTAATTTTGGCCCGTTGAGGGCATAACTGTATAAATTTGTGAAAAATTGTTGAGACCACATTAATATGTGGATATATTTGTAATCTGTGACTCGAGGCGATCTTAGTGAGCGGTTTAGCGAAAAAGTCACGGCGGGGATTTATACCCAACTCGAGGCGAGCCTGGGAGTAATTCTGGGGATTAGAGAATATATTGGAGTTTATTTTGATATTGAGGAATATAGTTGGTGAGTAGTTAGGTGTCGGGAAGTAAGCGGTAAATATAAGAGACACTCGAGGAATTAGCGGGAACTGGGAATAAATGACCAGAATGTCCTTGGAAGGATTAAAGGTTTAAATTTAATGGGACGATATTATGGTCATTTGACTTATAAGGGATAAGAGTTAAGTTTCTTTATAACTTAGTGGAATGTGTAGAAGGCAGTAGAGGTCTGTAGGAAAGAAAAGAAAAGGAAAGAAGGAAAAAGGAGATAGAAGTTTCTCTCTTTCGGTTTAGGTTTTTCCTCATTTCTTCAAGAAATTTGGAGCTGAATTCAGGGAGAGTCTGGGCAGGAGCTTGAGGCTAGGGTCCTTGATCTGGCTTGAGGAGTTAGCAAGGAGTTAGCAAGAGTAGTCCATCCACTCGAGCTAAGGTCTAAGGTTGTTTTTCAGTTTCTGGTTTTTTATGTAAACATGGATTTTGAGCTAAGATTTTATGGGAATTTTAGGGAGTTGAGGCTGAAGCTTTGAGGAGTGAAAGCTAAGGAAGAGTGGAGGACAGCCTAAGGTTGAACTTCTCTGTTTAAGGTAAGAAGCTCTGATCTTGGTCACTTGAACTATTTGGTTTCAGTTGTTCTTCCTGTTGAGTTTTTGGGCTCTAGGTTCAACTATGATAACTTCCTTGATTTGGGGTGCATGTGATTGAGTTTTGTGTAGTTAGGGCTTATGGGATGAGTTGAGGATGTTGGGAGGTTTGTTTTGAAGTTTGGTTGAGGTTTGGTTGAGTTTTGGGAAGGTGTAGAGTCCAAGAACTTTACTTAGCTAGTTAGATAGTAGTAGTAATAGTAATAGCTAGTAATAGTTGTAGTATTTTTATGACTGTGGATTTTGTTTCAAACCGGGACTTAGTTGGACACTCATAGCAACACTTGTAGATTTTATAAGTTTAACCTATAGTTTAAGAATATTAATTATAACCTAAGGTTTGATTAATATGACTGATTATGAAGGTGATATTTATTATACTATAAGGTTTAGATAGACCCAATAAGATATTTACACTTGTCTTGAGAATTAAGTATTTTTGAGGAATAAGTTTATTAAGAGCAATATTTGAACATCCTAGGGTCTGCTAGCAGCTTTGAAATCGTTAAAGGACTTAGTCAAGGTTGTTTACTCAATTCAAATTAGGCTGAAAAAGTGTAATTACGTGTATAATATTTCAGCGTATGCCGATATATCGCAGCTCTAGGGGCGATATATCGCCATACGGGGATAGGAAAAACACGTAGCTTCGCACGAACACCTCGATGAGCCTCAGGAGCATCAGTACAGGCGATATATCAGCTGTGGTACATGGTTTTGAAACGATTTTGAAACCGAGCTCATTTTAATCCTTAACCTCTTGATAAGTCCAGAATCTTTCTGACCGAGTCTTCAGCCTCTACTGAACGATTATTCAAATGTTTTTCAATTAAAATGCCATTATTTTATTCAAGCTAAATAAAGATCTTTTCATTCTTGAACTCTATAAATAGGACCTAGTACCCAGCCATTTCTTCATTCATCAAGCTGAGTTCAAAGTCTACAAGCTGCTAGGTTATTTTAGAGTGTTAAACACTTGGGTTGGGGCTATAAGCTTAATAAACACTTGGGAAGTAAGGTTTATAGTATATTTCGATTTCGAGGTGTAGTTCGGTCATAGAAGCATTCAAGGTATTCCTTATTCTAGTTCCTTTCTCTATTGATGGTAATAGTTTTTCTCTACTCAAATCCTAACTCGTATTCTCTATTCTTAGTTAGGCATCTAAGATCTTGAACGTAAGATTCTTGTTTGTAATTATCTTTTCGATGGTGTAGTTTTTTCTTTTCATCTCTTTTCCTTAGTATACTCACCTCTCTATATTGGTTTTTAGGAGTGTTCCAAAGTTTCGATCTTGTTCTAACATCCCAGTTTTCGGTAAGGAAAATAGGGTAGATTTGTATGTTTTTATATATGTTTATGTTATGAGTATGGTATGTTTTTAGTTGTTTTATTATATGAATTGTTTAGATAACAATCACATAATTTGTTTAGATAACAAATATATAACTTGTTTAGATAGCAAGTCCCAATAGTAGATTCCTTGGGCATATGATTGTTTAGATAATAGCCCCATAAATTTATATGACTTGTTTAGATAACTAGTCCCTTAAATTTATGGGCATATGATTGCTTAGCTAGCAAGTCCCAAGAAGTATGATGGCCATTATAATAGGTGTTGTATTTATATAGTTATATGATTATAGTTTATAGTTTATGCGTATGTATATGTTTCATGCTTGTATTAGATTTTTCCTTGCTTGGCATTAGGCTCATTCCTTTGTGTTTTATATGTGCAGGAAAATAGTTTTGGCCGCGGGAAGGTTCTTGGCGGCTTGGGGATGTGAATTGAGGCATGATGGAATCGGTGGATTGCGTGTACGATTCGAGGATGAAGTTTTTAAGTCTTCTAGTTATGATTTCTATGTATAATTTTTCCGTACTTAATGTTGTAACCAATTTAGTTAAGTTATGTTTTGTCTTATTTTCAAAACAATGGGATCCCATATCCTAAGTGAAATATTTATGTATTTAAACCTTTACTTTACAGTTTTAAATAAAGTTATGGTGTTTTCATATGTATGTTTTCTTAAGATTAGTATAGTAGTTATTAATGGTCAAAGGTCTAGAATAGTTGGGTCGCTACAGTTGGTATCAGAGCAACGGTTCATCCGCATGAAGTTCTCCTCGATACACACACTCAAAGCTCTGAATCTGACCGCCAAGTAAGCATGTATGATTATAGTTATTACGTTTATATATAGCTAACGATTGTAGCCCTTATCTTTCAGTTAAGAATGAACGGAGCATTAACCTATGGGGATATCTGAGCCATTAAGGTTTTAAAAAGAATTAGAGAAACGAGAAACACCGTAGGAGTGCTAGAAAGAATCACTCGGAGGCTGGTTTTGTTCCACAGAGAATTAGGTCATCTCCAAGAATCTAAGCAGATCATGATGAGAGAAACAGAGCAATACGTTTTAGTAATAAGACTATTTAGAGATTATCGTACCATAATTTCAGCCTTAGAGGAGATATGGGAGACAATGGATAATGAAGAAGAATTGCCGGTACCAATGAGATATTATTTTCTCTTAATTAGGTTCACTTTAAAAATGGAGTTTCAGTTTACAAATGAGCACAAGCATAGAATTTTTAAGAACCTTCCTCGAGGGAATTTTGAGGCACATGATAATGAGGACTATGAGGAGATAGAAGATGATATGCTAGATGAAGGATCGGATATAGAAGATCCTGATTTTTAGAATAGTTAGTTTCATTGTTTGTTTTTATTTATTATTTGTTTTCTTTTATGGTTGTAAATAGTGAAAACGTTCTTTTCCAAATTAATATCAATGTTATTTTGTTAACATGTATAAGTTTGATTTTCTTTCGTAATCATAATAGATAATAAATAAAATAAATAATGACTAAGTTTGGTGAGGGTGGATACAAATCAATGAACCAAGTTTCTATATTGAGAGTTAGGGGGCCATAGTACTGGGAGCGATTTTACTGATCCCAGCCCCCCCTCAAAATGATTAACTTTGGAACAAAGATGAGTTTCGAGCCTAAGAATTAAGTCATATAGGATGATTAGAAATAGACATAGAAAATATAGATGGCTTGTTTTTCTAAGTATAGAAACCCACTATAATAATAAAGAAGAATTATATAATTTTCATAAGAAGTCATAATCAATAGGTCCGAGATATGTTTGTTTAGATTAAGTTTTTGCCTTATAGCCTATTAGGGTGAAGTCCTGGCATGTTTCTCTCAACTGTTAGAACTTTGCTGCAATGTCTCTCCGAAGATCTGCTCGCACCAACGGAAACGCTTGCAACGCTGCTCCGGTGAACAACGAAGCCCCACCAGTTCGCAGAAGGGGAGTACGTACTACTGCTAGCCGCAACACGCCGACACCGCCTGTTGAAAATGCTACGGAGATCGCCAGACTGCAACAACAAGTCAAGGAACTATTGCAGCAACAACGATAATAGGCTCAGCCCCAGACTCAGCCTCTGTGTAACGACCCAAATTTACTAATAAGGCTTAAAGGCCTTGATTAGTGTGCCGGGAGGGCATAATTGGAATATATGTGATTTAATGATTAAAAGTATGCTATATGACTATTTGAATATCTGAGATGCATGACTATGTGTATTAGTATGCATGTAGGCCCTGATTAGGTTAGAAAGGGCATAATGGTAATTTTGGCCCGTTGAGGGCATAACTGTATATATATGTGATAATTGTTCAGACCACATTATTATGTGGATATATCTGTGATCTGTGATTCGAGACGATCCTAGTGAGTAGGTTAGTGAAAAAGTCATGACAGGGATTTATACCCAGCTCAGGGCGAGCCTGGGGTTATAAATGGGAATTTAGAGAATATATTGGGGTCTATTTTGATATAGAGGAATATAATTGGTGATTAATTAGGTATCGGGAAATAAGCAGTAAATATTAGAGACACTCGAGGAATTAGCGGGAATTGGGTGAAATGACCAAAATACCCCTAGGTGGATTAAAGAAGTTAGAATTAAAGGGGTGGGTATTGTGGTCATTTGGGCTTACAAGAGATAGGCATAACTGAGGCTTTATGTTTAGTGGAACTTGTAGAAAGAAATAGAAGTCTGAAGAAAGAAAGGAAAGGAAAGAAAGAAAAGAAGGGAAAGAAATAGGCCATTTCCAAGGTCGGTTTAGGCATATCTCCATCAATTCTTGAGGTATTTTGGAGCAGAAACTCAGGAGAAGCTAGAGTAAAGCTTGAGGCTAGAGTCCTTGGTCTGGCTTGAAGAATTGGCAAGGGTTTAGCAAGAACAAACCATTCAGTTGAGGTAAGACTTTGAAGTTTCTTTAGTTTCTGGTTTTGGTATTGAACTAAGGTGTCTAAGATGAATTTGATGGGAATTCTAGGGAATTCAAGCCAAGGGTTTGAGGAGAAGTAAGCCAAGGAGGTGTAGAGGCGGACTTAAGGTCAAATCCTCGTTGAAGGAATGAAGTTCTAAGCTCTAAATTCTGAGGTTTTGATTGTTGTGCTGAAGTTTCTGAGTTTGAAGTTCAACAATGGTGAATTTTGAGATTAGGGGTGCATGTGACTAGGTTTTGTGTATTTGGGATGCTTGGGATGAGTGGAGTATGTTGATAAGCTTGTTTTTAAGTTTGGTTGAAGATTGGAAAAGTTTTGGTAAGGGTTGGCTCGGGGAAATCGCAGGAAGGAAAAATGCAGGGTGGCTGGTTCTGTGACTAGCGCTACAGTGCTAGACTTTGGGCGCTGTAGCGCTAGGCTAGGTTGTCTGGGGGTTTTTGGGTTCTGCTTGTAGCACTGTAGCGCCCTCCAAAGAGCGTTGTAGCGCTACCCTGCTTCCAGAAAGGGGTTTTTGAGTTACTTTCAAGGGTTTTTGCCCGGGGGTTCGGGCTTCGATTCCACCACCCCGTTTGGTGGAATTGGGACTTCTTGAGGGCTCGGGATTGGTCCCGAGGTTAGGTTTTGGACTTGAGGGTTGGTGATGATTTTGACCTATGGTTGTGACTAGGTGTGCGCTAGGGCTCAAGTGGGATCGTGCTCAAGGATTAAAGTGAACAAAGCTAGTGAATTTAAAGGTAAGAAAACTGCACCCGGTTATATGTTTGTGATGGGACTAAGTGCTCCCGATATCTGTATAATGTCATAGATGGTATTATGCCATGGGACATGTGATAAACGGCCTAAGGGTTCCGTATACAATATTTGCGCACAGGGAACGGCTTAGCCACTAGTAGCCAAGGACAGCTTTATATTCACTGAGCTGGGTTTAAGCGGGCCGGAGTCAGTGGGATAAACAGAGAGTGCGGCCTAAGGGCGCTAACCCTAATTATCATTTGTGAACTGATTATTGTTATGAAATGATATGTTTGGTATGCTAAATACTTGGTTATCATGGACGTTTAAACTATTGAGAACATGTTTATGTGATATGAGATATTGGATTGTCTGTTGATTGTTTCTTTGTTATTGTGTTTTCTTGCTGGGCCTTGGCTCATGGTTGCTACGTGGTGCAGGTAAAGGCAAAGGCAAGTTGGACCAATCCTGAGATGGAGAGCTGCGGGGTTGAATGTACATAGTCAGCCATTCGGTCGCCATGACCGAGGAGGGGATCAGGACAAGGATTGCTTAACTGTCTATTTTTCCTTAGTATGGATAATATTGTATTTAAATCTCGAATCTTTTGTAAATAGTTTTAATCCTATTATTTTTGGGATCCCGTGTAAACAGAAAGTGTTTATTTATAAGAAATGCGACTTTTAAGACCAAAATCTTTTAACCCTAGTTCCACTATAGTTTCAGTAACACGTTTTAATTAAATGACTTAATTAGCAATTCTAGCACTTTTATAAACACACAGTGTAACGGTCTTGGCTATCCAGTGTGTTACACTCCGCCTCCGCCACAGCCACAACAAATGGCCTCAGCACCCCAACAAGTTGGTCCATTTCGGGGATGGCCAGTGGCGACTTATGCGCCGTATCCAGTACAACACATTGAGCCAGTTTATGAGCGGTTCCGTAAGCAGCATGCTCCAATCTTTGAAGGGACTACAGACCCCTTCGAGGCCGAAGAGTGGCTAAGGAACGTGGAGCCAATCCTGACACACATGAACCTCAGTAATGTGGACTGCATGTCCTGCTGTAAAACGCCCTTAACTAGTTCTTAATAAAACATTCACATTTTCATTAGTCTATAAAAGAAAGCCACTTATTATAAAGGTTTCAATGGGGTCTTGCTTAAAAACATGCAAGTTGGGCCCAATAGTTTTAAAAGAAAATATCAGTTTTTATGCAAAGTTCTAAAACAACCAACAATTCAAGTCCCACTGATAAGTTTTTTTTTAAAAAAGGTCTCATAAAACATAACACTATTAAAAATGACATTTTTAATTGATCGTTTTTCATCCATAGGATGCCCCCACGCCATACACACCAGGACAACAAAACTCCCCACATCACCACGCGTGCCACAGAGAAAACCTATTTGCTACCTGGAAGGGAAAGTAAGGGGGTGAGATAAAAGCCCAGTAAGGAAGTACAAACAACAAGCAAGTAAGATACAACAATTTACAAACACTATCATTCACCTTTATACATCATAGCATCATCATAAAATTGGCATCAATATCATAAACATAACCATAATGCCACCATTATATCATAAACATCATAACAAATTCATAAACATCACCAAACATCATAACATAATCATAAACATCACCAAACATCATAACATAATCATGTACAATTCCTTGTGAACATGGCCTGCTAACTTGTCCATGCCACCCTTTGAGGTAAACAAGAGTCTCTGGTCCTTGAATAACCTTGGCGCGTCCGCCCATGGAGTTACGTCTTTATATCCTTAGTAACTCGGGTTGCGTATTCTTTTTCCTTAACAACCCATTTTGATGTGTCGCGTTCATCACGCTAACATCCATTCATATCTTACAATATTCATACAAGCCCACATATCATTACATTATGGCATTCAAAATTCATAACATTTCATTCGCACAACAGTCTTACCATTCATAATATAACATTCATAAATTCTATCTAACTTCCTTACCTCGGGTCCAAACTAAGTAAAACCACAACTTCTCAACGAGCCTATATCATAATCAAAACGACATTCCTTAGCTTCATATAATTACTATTTTTCCCTCTCATATAACTCATGTGTGCATGGGCCATGCACACATGGTAGGAGTTACACACAACATACACATATGCTTAATTACACATAAGGTCATAAAAAGAAAATTTGGCGTCTTACTTCTATCGTTTTATAAATAATAGACTTGTTGCATGTTTTGTTTACCATTGTTTATCTTCTTAAACTTACTAGGTTGATTAAATCTCCCAAGACGTTCTTTTTATCTCATAAAAAAAATTTATTTAGCCATTAAAAATATATAAAAGACTCATTTATTATATTTAAATTACAAAGAAAGCAAAGGAATTGGAAATTATTTAAAAAAGAAAAATACCTATGATTATTATGTCTCCTTAGAAAATAACAATTTAATTTAAGTTAATAGAATTACATAATTTGATGTGAGAAAAATAATAATTTTAAGTGTGGGAAAAATATATTTTGTGTGAATTATTTTTAATATTTAATTTTTATGTAACACAAATTCATATGTGAAAATTTAATAACTATATAAAATTTTTACACTAAACTTTTAGCCATTATTTTAAAAATAACAAGTGAATTAAATCCAAAAATTTTCTTAATCTAATTAAAGAAAATCATAATTTTTAAAATAACCACTCATATTATATTAAAAATACCACTTTTAAATTTTACCATAGTTTAGGTTATTTTTTTTTATTTCAAAATACCAATCAAATTCATTTTATTGAAACACACTTTACATTTTTAAACAAAAATTCCAGCAATCAAATTTATCATTAAAATCACCGTCCTTATTTTTAAAACTCATATTTCCAAAAAAATATAACAAAAAAAATACGTAGGTAATTATTTGTGCAAAAACATCATTTTAATTGTGAATTAGAGCACCATTTTATTTTCACAAACACCACATATCATTAGAGTCATTCTTATGCATACATATCCTTATTTCTTCAATCTTTTCACTTTTTAATCACAAAATGAGCAAGCATAAATCACCATGAATTTTATCTTTTACCTCATGCCTCATAAAATTCATACAAGATCATTCATGTTTCATTAACACAATAATTCATAAATCCTAACATGCTCTTATTATACAAATAATTCAAAGAACATAACTAGCACATATTCATATACAACCTTATAAAACCTTATTCTTTTTCTAATGAGTTCATGCATGCAACCCAACAAAATAATAATACAACATACATGAATAACATAACACAAATCCTCATATAGGCTTTTATATTAAACCTAACATGTTCCTATTATTTTTCATGCATACCATAATATATTAATACAAAATCTCATATACACCCTATCATGTTTCTAGATTCACAATTGATTTAAAACATATAACCAAACAATTATGCTTGAACATCACCCCTAGGCCGAAACACCTAGGATACCCAACAATAATTACACAAAAACCTCATCTATATACACATGAAACCTGGCATGTTTGTAACATGTAAATGTGACACAAAATAAAACAACCCAATATGCCCAAACCACATAGGCCGAAACATACATACATAAAATCACAGATTATCATCAACATCATATTTCAATAATCATCTCATTACACATATTATGAACATACAACAAAAAATCAAACCAACATCATAAACCCCTACCCATGCCTAGATCAATCTCCCATGCATCAACATATTGAAAAAATATCCACAAATCTAATAACTCAAGAGAACACCATAGCATTAGGGGTAGAGATTCAACACCTTTCTTGATTGTAAAATCAAGAACACAACTTGATTAACACCCAAGTGATAATCACCCTTGAATACCCTAGGGTTTTTGAAACCCATGAAGAAGAAGAACATAGAAGAAAAAGTCTTAAGATGATGGGGAAGATAAACCTTAATCTAAAAAAAATAACAAGGAACCATAAGAAAATCCATACCTAAGACCTCCTCCTTCTTCTTCCTTTCTTCTCCTCCTTCTCTCTCTTTCACACCTCTCTCTCTCTCTCCTTCTCTTCTAATTTTGGCAGCCACAAGCAAAAGAATGCCAAGGCTTCCATACTCTCCTATTTATAGCCTTTAGTGACCTAACCTTAAGAAAAGGACTCAAGTGTGAAAAGCCAAATTCCTATCCCATAATTTAAGCTAAATCCCATCGTTTCATCTCCTTACACCTCACCTAAACCCTTTTCCTAATGTGAACCAAATAAAAAATCAACTTTGTCATCTTTTCCTACAAGATGACAACTTATATTTCTTTTCTTTTCTATTTTCTTTTCTTTTCATAATTAAAAGGAAAAATGCTCAAGACTCACATTAGGTCTAGATTTATACTACTCTTTCCTTTTCTATAATAGAAACAATAACTAAATAAATTAATAAAAGAAAAATAAAACACATTCACATACACACACACACATTTCGGCACACACTTAAAATAAAATAAAAAATAACATATTTTAATCACATCAATTGTCACACTTATTTAAAATGTAACACTAATAGTAAAATAAACAAGTTACACAATTATTCACATATTAAAAATAAATAATCAAACAAACAATTAACAAATTTAAATTCAGAAAGATTATACCAAACAATTAAACAAAATAACAAACAATTAAAGAAAACAAACAACAACTAAATAAAATAAACAACATTTAAATAAAACAATTCACCACACTTAACACTTAAATAAAATAAAACACCAAAAATTTTAATAAACTAAAAAAAATATTTGGTGCACTACAATATACCCTCCTTAAAAATAATTTCGTCCCAGATTCTTTCTTACCAAATAATTCAGGGTATCTTGCTTTCATGTCCTCCTCCAACTCCCATGTTACTTCTTGTTCTGTATTGTTCTTCCACAGGACCTTAACTAGTGGAATCCTTTTAGATCTCAATTCCTTGATTCCTTTTTCAATAACACGCTCAGGCTGCTCATCATAACTCAGGTCCTGCTTCAGCTGTAACGGCTCGTAGCTCAACACATGAGAGGGGTCTTACACATACTTACGCAACATCGAGATGTGAAAGACTTATGTGTTTAAGCTAATACTGGGGGCAGTGCCAAACGATATGCAACTTGCCCTACTCTGTCCAATATCTCAAATGGACCAATATATCTAGGGCTTAACTTCCCTTTCTTTCCAAAACACATAACACCCTTCATTGGCAAGACCTTCAGGAAAACAAACTCGCCCACTGAAAACTCGATGTCTCTTCTCTTGAGGTCAACGTAGCTCTTTTGCCTACTCTGTGCGGTAAGCTTCCTTTGGGGAATATTCTCAATCACCTCACTGGCTTCCCTAACTGCTTCAGGGCCTAAAATATGTTTCTCCCCAACTTCATCCCAGTGCAAAGAAAATCTACACTTACGCCCATATAACATCTCATAGGGAGCCATCCCGATAGTAGATTGGTAACTGTTATTATATGAGAACTCCATTAGGGGAAGATATCGGTTCCAAGACTCTGAAAAGTCCAAAGCACAACACCTCAACATGTCTTCTAAAATATGAATGGTCCTCTCAGACTGGCCATCGGTCTAAGGAAGAAATTAAGTGCCAAACTTTAGTCTTGATCCCATTGCTCTCTGTAGCCCTTTCCAAAAGTTCGATGTGAAAAATGACCCATGATAAGAAATTATCGACTTTGGCACCCCATGAAGTCTCACTATCTCACTAACATACAAGTCAGTATATTGATCCGCCGAGTATGTGGTCTTGACTAGCAGAAAATGGGCAAACTTAGTGAGTCTATCTACTATCACTCACACTGAGTCGTGCTGCTTGGTGGTTCTAGGCAACCCTACCACAAAATCCATTGCGATGTCCTCCCATTTCCATTTAGGAATGTAGAGCAGTTGAAGCAACCCTGCTGGCCTCTGGTGTTCCACTTTGACTTTTTGGCATGTCAAACATCTAGCAACAAACTCAGCAATGTCCCTCTTCATTCCATGCCACCAATATAATGCCTTAAGGTCTTGGTACATTTTCGTGGACCCTGGGTGCAAGGAAAAAGGCGTTGTGTGTGCATCTTTCATAATACTTTCCTTAATTTCAGCATTGTTAGGTACGAAAATCCTATCCTTGTGTCTCAGCAATCCACCATTATATATTGTGAAATCGCTGCTACCGCCTTCTTGTACCAAAGCCTCTTATTTCACTAAGGCTTCATCCAATTTCTGTCCTTCTAGAATTTGTTCCAATAGGGAGGATTGCAATGTGCGGTTCGCCAAACTTCCTGTCACAATTTCGATGCCGGCATTTATGATCTCTTTTTGAAGAGGCATCTCGATTGTATGTAGTGCTAAGACACTCCCATGTCCCTGCCTGCTCAAAGCATCTGCAACCACGTTGGCCTTGCCTAGGGTGGTATAGAATCTCACAGTCGTAGTCCTCCAACCACCTTCGCTGCCTCATGTTCAGTTCCTTTTGTGTGAAAAAGTATTTTAGACTTTTGTGGTCGGTGTATATCTCACACTTGTCTCCATACAGGTGATGTCTCCATATCTTTAGTGCAAACACTACTGCTACCAATTCAAGGTCATGAGTGGGATGCCGTTGCTCATAATCCTTGAGTTGTCTACAAGCATAAGCTACCACCTTCCATTCTTGCATGAACACGCATCCCAAGCCATTCTTTGATGCATCATAGTACACCACAAATTTCCCGCCCTCAGTGGGAACACAAAGGATAGCGCACGAAAATCAACTTATCCTTCATGGTCTGAAAACTCTCTTCACATTTTTCTGTCCATGTAAACTTCTGATGTTTGTGGGTTAAGTTGGTCAATGGGGTGGTGATCTTCGAGAAACCCTCGAAAAACTTCCTATAATAACCCGCCAACCCTAAGAAACTTTGAACTTATGAGGCATTCTTTGGCTGGAGCCAATCTCTAATGGCCTCGATCTTCGATGGGTCTACTACTATCCCACTCTTAGACACTATGTGCCCTAAGAAAGTTACATGTTCCAGCCAAAACTCGCATTTAGAGCACATGGCATACAACTGATGTTCCCGTAATCTGCTCAGAGTCAATCTCAAATGCTCCTCGTGCTCCTTCTTGGTCTTCAAGTAAATGAGGATGTCATCAATGAACACTACTACAAACTTGTCCAAGAAATCCTTAAATACCCTATTCATCATGTCCATAAAGGCTACTGGGGCATTGGTGAGTCCAAAAGACATCACTAAGAATTCATAGTGCCCATAGCAAGTTCTGAAGGCCATTTTCGGAATGTCTCCCTCTTTCACTTTCAATTGATGGTACCCTGATCGCATATCAATCTTCAAGAATACTGAAGCCCCTTGAAGTTGATCAAAAAGGTCATCTATTCTAGGCAAAGGATATTTATTCTTAATGGTGACCTTATTGAGTTCTCGGTAATCAATGCACATTCTCATACTCCCGTCCTTCTTCTTCACAAATAGGACTGGTGCTCCCCATGGCGAATGGCTAGGTCTTATGAACCCTTTATCCAACAACTCCTGTAGTTGGTTCTTAAGTTCCTTTAACTCTGCCTGCGCCATTCGATAGGGTGCTTTAGATATCGGTGCAGTTTCAGGTGCAAGCTCGATTACAAACTCGATTTCTCTGTCCGAGGGTAGTCTTGGTAATTCCTCGGGAAACACCTTTGGGAACTCACAAACAATATATACATTTTCTGGCCTTATTTCTGACTCCTTGGACTTATCCACCACACTGGCAAGGAACGTCGAACATCCATGTTGCATCATATTTTGTGCTTCCAGTACAGATATTATGGGTGTTCGAAGGCCCACTACTTCACCTCTAAAGGAAAAGACCTCTCCTTCCTTTGGCCTAAACTCTACGGTCTTCCTTCGACAGTCTATCGTAGCCCCATGTTTGGATAACCAATCCATGCTGAGTATGACATCATAATCCGGTATACTCAGTTCTATGAGATATGCTGGGCACTCCCTGCCCTCTTTGACAACATTATATCTCCCGATGGCAACGATGTACTAAAGGTATGTTTAAACATCTTATAAGGCATATTCAGTCTATCAATCACATTCATGGAAACATAAGAATGAGTCTCTCCAGAATCAATTAAGACTCTACACATTGTACTGGATATAGGGAGCTGACCTGTAACCACGGTGTTGCTATTGGCCGCTTCATTCTGGGTTAAGGCGAAAACTCTTGCTGGCACCAGATTGTTATTGTTATTCTGTCCCGCCTTCCATTGTGGGAAATTCTTTCTTAAGTGTCCTGCCTGGCCGCACTTGAAGCATTTTTTGGTATCGGCCAGGCACTCTCCTGGGTGTCTCTTTGAGCATTTAGGACAGATAGGATGCTCGACTCGGTTGCCTTATTGGTTCCCGCAGTTCCGGTCATTGAAGCAGTTGCTATGGTTGTGAGAGTTGTGAATGTTGTTATTCGTGGCTGGAGGTCTAGGTCTATTATCAATCCCACTATTTTACCCTTCGTGGGCCTTTCTCTTGTTGCTCTCGTGAAAGCTCTTGTTGTGGTGGTTCTCTCTTCTAGCGGCATTATCCTTCCATATCCGTTCCTCCAAATATTCTGTTATATTATTTCTTAATATAATCTAATATTATATTATATTATATTATATTATAATATAATGTTTTAGATTAAATAAATGTGACAAAGATTGTCACATATTGTAACATATAATAGAGAGTTACAATATTTAGATATATGAGATATATCCAAATAATGTAACATATTTGGTGTTACAAATTTGTAACTTCCAAATATTACCCTTTATTGTGTAAATTTGTTGTTACACAATATTGTAATGAATTTCATAAAGCCATATGTGCTATGGCTATTAGAGATATGATTTTAACCCTAAAAATGTATTTTGGGAGTTACAAAATCATTTGGGAGGGTTTGGAACCGTTTGGAAAAATAGCACATTTTTTAGTGCTTAAAATGGTCGGTGGCCATGGCCACTGAATGTTGGTGGCCGCAACCTGTGGGACAGAGGCTAGTGCCCGTGACCACTAATGTCTCTGGCCGTGGCCACAGGCTAAAAACTGACCATTTTTTCAGTTTGTTCAATCTTCGTTGAACGGCTCAAAAAAACCAAATAACTCCCAAATCTCATTTTTAATTCCATATTAATCCAATTAAACATTGGTAACAGCCATGTGGGTCGGTGGAATTTGAAATTCAAAGGGTGTCTCTAAACTCTATAAATAGGAGCTTATAGCTCGCTTGTAAGACACAACATTTCTATCCATTAGAGCACTTGGCTAGAAACACCTTGAAGCTTGATAATTCCAGAAAGCATTTCCTATAATATGTGAGAGATCCCTTAGTGCTTGAGTTAGGGGGAAATAAGCTTTTGGACAAAGGTTTCAAACCTTGTTCAAGTTGGTGATCCCCAACACTCTTCACTTTGGTAGTGTGAGTGAGAGTTGTTTATCTTTTGTTTCTTGTTCGTTTCTTTCATTCTATTGCTTTTCATCTTTATATTGTTCTTCTCTATTTACTTGTATTTTGTTCAAGATTTGTAATCTTTTCTTTTCTTTTGTTTCAAACACTTTACTTTATTTGTAACCTTTTTCTTAGAGTTGTATTTTACTATTATCTTCTTCTTCTTCATCTTCTTCATTTTATTTGTTTATTTGTAATTTTTAGTTATAGAGTTGTAACTCTTTTTAATCAATCATTATTTATTTGTAATATATTGCATAGAATTGTAATTTATTATTATTTCCATTGAGGCAAAATACACATTTTCCTAACATTCAAAAGCTTATCCCTTTTTTGTTTCAATGGAAGGGGAGACCATCAAGCTGATTATGAAGGTGATATTTATTATACTATAAGGTTTAGATAGACCCAATAAGATGTTAACACTTGTCTTGTGTATGTTTAATGAGAATTATGTATTTTTGAGGAATAAGTTTATTAAGAGCAATATTTGAATATCCTAGTGTCTGCCAGCATCTTTGAAATCGTTAAAGGACTTAGTCAAGGCTGTTTACTCAATTCAAATTAGGCTGAAAAAGTGTAATTACGTGTATATTATTTCAGCGTATGGCGATATATCGTAGCTCTAGGAGCCGATATATCGCCATACGGGGATACGAAAAAAACGTAGCTTCGTACGACCACCTCGACGAGCCTCAGGAGCATCAGTACAGGCGATATATCGCCTAGCATGGGTGATATATCGGCTGTGGTGCATGGTTTTCAAACAATTTTGAAACCGAACTCATTTTAATCCTTAACCTCTTGATAAGTCCAGAATCTTTCTGACCGAGTCTTTAGCCTCTGCCGAAGGATTATTCAAATGTTTTTCAATTAAAAAGACATTATTTTATTCAAGCTAAATAAAGATCTTTTCATTCTTGAACTATATAAATAGGACCTAGTACCCAGCCATTTCTTCATTCTTCAAGCTGAGTTAAGAGCCTACAAGCTGCTAGGATTACTTTAGAGTGTTAAACACTTGGGTTGGGTTAGAAGCTTAATCATTATAAGCTTATCAAACACTTGGGAAGTAAGGTTCATAGTATATTTCGGTTTCGAGGTGTAGTTCGGTCATAGAAGCATTAAAGGTATTCCTATTCTTAGTTCCTTTCTATATTGTTTCCTTAAGATCTTATAGTTTTTCTACTCAAATCCTAACTCAGTCTTTTCTATTCTTGGTTTGGCATCTAAGTTTTTGAACTTGAGGTTTTTGTTGGTAAGTATCTTTTCGATGGTGTAGTTCATTCTTTTCATCTCTTTTCTTTAGTATACTCACCTCTCTATTATGGTTTTTAGGAGTGTTCCAATGTCTCGATATTGTTCTTACATCCTAGTTTTTGGTAAGGAAAATAGGGTAGATTTGTATGCTTTTATGTTATTGATATATGTTTATGTTATAAGTATGATATGTTTCTAGTATATGAATTATTTAGATAACAATCACATATTTTGTTTAGATAACAAATATATAACTTTTTTAGATAATGTTAACCATCATTTTGGTCAATGACATGGAGTCAAGAAAACGACAAAAGTAACATAAAGTTGGAGAGAACAATCTAATGGAAAATAAAGAACACAGAGAATTGTAGTGGTTTGGCCCCAGTGATTGGTAATAACCTTCGTCCACTTGATACTATTATTAGTATTGAGCTTCAAATGTGTGATCAAAGAACTAGGGTTCCTGAGTTTCACAGACCTTAGAAGAAGAGAACAATACAAACGATGGATAATAGTAATATAATTCCAAAAAAGAGAAAAAGATCGATCCCCTTCCTTGAGCTATTTCTTGTGTATTTATAGGCTCAAGAAGGGTTACATGAATTACGAAATAATATATATCCTTAATAAACGGATATGCAGGTCATAATGAAGAGATATTCTCAGATATCATTACAACTGTACAAATCTTTACATAAATAAGCGGAGTATACGACCAGGCTGGTCGTATATAAAACTTAATCTTCGCATGTAGAAATATTCTTGGTCGATATGCGAGCAATACCTCTGCCACGTGTTCGGCCACATGTCGAAAACTCTTGCCACGTCATCAACAGCTGTTTTTTGGATAAAAATTTGCCCCCCCAAGTTTATTTATTGCCACCACCAATAAGTAAACTTAGGAAACCAACTTTTCGCATGCCCCACGAAATCTTTCAGAGCCTCTCATGCGTTCTCGAAAACTGTGACTCAATCATGTCCAATCATGCTTTTTTGGTTTCCAAGTAGCCTTTCCGACGACTATTACACTCCCCCATGCCTTGAAAAAGGTAACTCATGATTACCCCTTTTCAACACATCTCAGCTTCTATAAATAATCCTCACATTTACCTTTTAACTCCTTACACGCCATCTCCTTGCCAAGAACTCTAAAGAACAACATCTCAGAGCCCGGAACTTCAAAGGTCTTCAGTCGCTTTGCTAAGGATCCTTCGCTTGCAATCCCAAAGGCATTCCTTTTCAAAATCTCCAACTTTATCCAGGTAAATTTCTTCGACGTTTAAACCCTTTGAGATGCCATGCATACTACTTCTGTGTTCTGAAACTTTTTGTGTTCTTAGGTAGAAATTCGTGAGGATTTTGTATATACAGTTTGATGGTTGATAGGGTAGTGTAGTTTTGCTCTGTAGAAGTTTAGGGCGTAAAATCGAAGTAAAAAATCAATTTTTAGTCTAGCTGAAAAACTAGGTTTTTCCCGCCCCTTCGGAGTTGAAAAAGCTTTTTCCATAAAAACTTTTTACTTTCACCTTTTGATCCGTTTTTCAAACTGTTCGCAAAAAACTTATTGTTTCGGTTAGAATGTTGCTGGCCATAGACGCGAGCAACATTATTCCAACTTTCAACATGAACTCCCAGGCTGTGCGTCTTATCTCCTCCTTTGTCTGTTTGCAGTTTACATTCAAGACCCGTGGGGAGGAGAAAGTCCCATCATTGACGACCTGCTAGCTCAACTGCTCGAGGACGAAGAACAACCCTCGTCATTGATACCAGAAATTCCATTTTCTCGTACCAATCCTAACACTTCCCCAGTCTTGACCAGAAATATGGCTCGCACCAGAACCAAAGCCAAGAAAAGGAAAACCTCTGACCCTTCTCATCAGCCTGCTGCTTTGGCTGATGTTCCCTCGACCAGTGGTCGAGATGAAAATGCTCCCGTCCCAAACATCCAAAGACATGCCCGCCCTAGACATGCCATTAAGCCAGATGTTGAGTGGTACGTTGTTCTTGAAAGCAGGGTGACGATCAGAATGACCGCCAATTATTTACGGAAATATGGTCTCCCAGGGGTGACCTTAGCCAGACCCAAACCAGATCAAAGGGCGAATCTGCCTGGAGGCGCCTTCAGCGCCTGGTCACGGTTTCATATTGAGGCAGGGGGCTACCTTGCCTCTTCACTCATTTTTTCAGGGGGTCGCCACCTATTTTGGAGTTGCTCCCTTTCAAACCCCAAATGGATATAGGATGCTTGCTGCACTCTATATCTTGTATAGCCAAAGAAATGGCCTGTGCCATCGCCTCATGAGGTCAACAACCTGTTCGACCTCAAATCTAACCCCAACCAAGAAGGCACGGGGTTCTTTCACCTCTATCATCAGGAAACTGGGCGCACCTTCCTAACTGACACCACCCAAATATCAAACGTGGGGAGGTACTACCAAGAGTACTTCCTTACGGCTGACATGGTTGCGGACAACCTGGCTTTCGCACGAGGAGGTAAAACTTTCGTATCACTGGCTGACTTCTTCACTTAGTGTTCTCCTCCACAATGTCTTAAACTGTTAATGTCTTCCAGGCCCGTGGAGGCGACCAAACCCAACTCCGGACATGGAGTTGAGATCGGCGCTCCTAGCCAGCATGACTGATGATGAAAAGAGTGTCAAAAATCTGGTTACAGAGGCTAACCTTAGGTTGGTTGGCCTCTGGACCCCTCAACCAGACACGAGGGGGCCCTCAGCAGTGAGTGCCTTTGCCGAGAAGGAACCCGAGCAGCAACCTCCAGCATCACCTCCACGGATGAGACCAACTGGGGTCACGATCAGGGAACCTGCTAGCACCCCTCCAGTAGAGAGGCCCTCAGCCCCCTCGGGGAAAGGGAAGAGGAAGGCCACCGAGCCTGTCGACCACTTTGACGATTCATCGGATGACAATGGTACAGTTATTTTGCTTTTAGACAATTTTCCAATTCTCTGTCATCTATTCGACGGGGATGGCAAGTTTACATATGCTCCACATTTAGGTCCACACTTCTTCATGTCAAAGAGTGAGTATAAGACTAGTAGGGTCTGTAGTGTAGCGACCAGTAATAATTGCTCGAGTATTTGACTTTGCATTCCTTTTTTGCTTCTTTTTCTGATGTAATGTACTTAGTCATTCATGCTATCTCACTGTTCGACTTTGTTCTTGTTTTTTAAACATGGACTCCGCCAATGTGTTCGACCTCTACAGTGCTACAGAGGCTTCCGCAGCTCCCCCAAGCAAGAAGAAAACAATTAAGAGACCCCTCGGGGAGAGCAGCAAAGTGCCTCAGGCGAAGAAGGCTCGGAACACAGGCCCTTCGGAGGATAGGCCCTCTGCCACCACGACTCCACCTTCTCCCCGCGAGCAGCAGACTCCTTCTGCTCCGGCCGGACTGACTCCTTCTCCCGCGGCCCCGACTGACCAACCTCAGCAGGTTGATCCTGCTTCAACTGGGAACGAGATGGTTGGTCGCGCCTTTAGACTGATCAAAGAGAGGATCACCAAGATCGCGAAGCACAATCACTGCCGAGAGGCAATGGCTGCTATGGAGACGATGGAAGTTGACCCAATCCTGAACCGTGCCCTGAACGAGTTCACCAGTGTAAGTCATCTCTTTTTATGGAAACAAATCTTCTTTAGTTTACTGTTTTTCTAACTTCTGTTATGACTGTAGGCCATGCTAACCCTTACTGTCGGCCGCATCCGCCTGGGTGCCGACACCGAGCAGGCCAGGACTTCGGAGCGATAGCACGAGGATGAACTCAAATCTGCTGAGGCCAAACATGCTGATCTGCTGGCAGCGGTGGTTGAGGAAAAGGCCCAACTGGCTAAGGAGTTGGAGGAGAAGCAGAGGTCTTTGGAGAAAGTTCGCGAGCAGAGGGACCAATTCAAGGATTCCAACCACTTCACTACAAACTGGCCAAACAGCTCGAGTTATACTTGATCGCGAGCAGGCAAGAGACCACAACTCTGGAGGCCGGATTGAGGAGTTGGAGAAGACCAATGCCGGCAACTTGGAAAAGTACAAGAGTGCCACCCTTCGATACTTCTATGATTTCTGGAACCATAATCAGGGTGCCAACTTCGACTACCTTCCTGAGAATGTGAGGGCTACCGAGCTTGCTCGCTGCGTTGCCCAGCTGGCTGAGGAAGAAAAATCAAGGGTCCCTGCTTCCCCTGAAATCTCACTTGCCACTGGGATGTACAGGGCAGACAATGAGGTTGCGTGTACTATCAACCAGAGCCTTCCCCAAGATCCTCCGGCTCCTCAAAATCCTTGAGCTCCTTAGCTTTTCCTGCTTATATTTTTTTTCTTTTAACTACACGACCCAAGGGTCGTGATGTAAAAACAATATAAATTTTTGGTTTGCAGCATGGGCAGCTTTTACTTTTACTTGAACAATTACATCCAAGCAGTTATTGCTTGCGGTGTAAAATGATTCGCTTTGATATTATAATATATTTTCATATTATTATAACATCCATCTATTCGCATAACCGAACTTAGCATAACACTTCGGTTTGATTTAACAAAATATCAAAATTTTGAAAAATACTCTAAGTGCTCTAGTATGCTTTCACTTATTTTGCTCATGTGTTTACATACCTTTTAACGATATGCTTTGCTTACTTGTACCTTGTATGCCCCCAAGTGATCGGGGAGCTTTAGGTCCTTGGTCACTTGCCTTGACTAGAACCTGCTCGAACATTGCTGCTCGTAGCAACATGATTAGTATTTTAATACAACGAAAAAACACACGCAATGAGCAAATACTTGTAATAAATACAATAGTTGGCAAGAAATGACTGGCTGAGCATAGTCCCTTTTATTCTCGTAGTAAATGGACTAAACATGTCTTTATGAGTGATCAATAAGATCTTACACTAAACTTGTAAAAAGTAAAATTTATACAAGCCAATTCTTTAGAAAGAATTGTTCATTGATAATACTTGCGTAGGTGTTCTCCATTCCAATAGTGAGGAACAAGATTTCCATTTAAGCGTGCAAGTTTGTAAGTGCCTGGGTGAAGGAATTCATCAATTTGGTAAGGCCCTTCCCAATTTGGCCCGAGTACTCCAGCAGCTTGGTCGTGGGTGTTAAGGAAAACTCTTCGGAGCACAAGGTCTCCAACATTGTATTTTCTTTCTTGCACTTTAGACTTGAAATACCGGGCGACCTTCTGCTGGTATGGAGCCACTCGGAGCTGGGCTTGTTCACACCTTTCATCAATCGAGTCCAAGGATTCCATCAGTAGCTGGCTGTTAGAATCTTGGTCGTATGTTAATCTACGGTGCGAGGGTGGATCCAACTCGACAGGCAACATGACCTCATACCCGTATGCCAATGAAAACAGGGTATGAACTGTTGCTGCTCGGTGGGAAGTTCTGTACGACCAATGGACTTCAGGCAACTGTTCTGGCCATGCTCCCTTGGCATCCTCAAGTCTTTTCTTTTGGGTTTCCTTCAGCGTTTTGTTAACTGCTTCGACTTGCCCATTTTCCTGGGGATGAGAGACTGAAGAAAAGGTTTTGATAATATCATGACGTATGTAGAAGTCCATGAATAGATCACTGTCAAATTGGGTGTCGTTATCTGAGACTATCTTCTTTTGTAATCCATAGTGACAGATGATGTTTTTGACCATGAAGTCCAGCACTTTCTTGGTCGTTATGGTGGCGAGTGGCTCTCTGCATCTGCTTTAACTCATTGGGAGCTGCTCGCGGGATTTTAGAAAACCTCTGACACTTGTCACACATTCGCACGAAATCCATTGAGTCTTCATTCATGATTTTCTAGAAATATCCCTTCCTTAGGATCTTTTTTGGTAGGCTTTGGCCCCCAGCGTGGTCCCCGCAAAAGCCTTCGTGCACCTCTTTCATCATCTCTTTGGCTTTCTCCTTTGTAATACATCTGAGGAGTGGCAGTGAGTATCCCCTTCGGTACAGGATTCCATCGACCAGGATATACCTAGCAGCTTGCCGTTGAAGGGTCCTAGCTTTGTTTCTGTCCGCTGGTAGCACGCCGCTTGATAGATACTCTACATATGGCACCATCCATGTATCCGCCATCTGGATGACCAGAGTGGTTTCTGATGCTTGGTGCAGAAAGTCGCTTGACTGGCACTATGTTCAGAGTGTCAGCGTCCTTTGCACTTGCCAACTTTGCCAAAGCATCCGCGTTAGAATTCTGATTGCGAGGTACTTGCTGGAAAGTATTTCTGTCAAACTGGGCTAATAGATCCTTTGCTTTGTTCAGATAGGCGACCATCTTCAATCCTCATGCCTGATACTCTCCCAAGACTTGATTCACGACTAGCTGAGAATCACTATAGACGTCAAGTAATTTTATATTCATATCCTTGGCTAATCGTAGTTCAGTGAGTAATGCTTCATATTCAGCCTCATTGTTAGAAGCAATGAAGTCAAATCTAATTGCACAGTGAAGTTGATGCCCTTCCGGCGTTATCAATATCACTCCTACTCTTCCGTGGGATTCGTTTGATGAACCATCTGTGAACAATTTCCATGAGGGTGCTTGGATTTGACATTCAGGCTTGCTGGGCTCCTCAATCTGCTCGCCACCTGCGGGCTCTGTGAATTCGGCGATGAAGTCAGCTAAGGCTTGTCCTTTTACCGCTGCTCGCGGCAGATAAGATATGTCGAACTGCCCGAGTTCAACTGCCCACTTTAGTAATCTTCTGGCAGCCTCTAGTTTTGCAGGACTTGCCGAAGAGGCTGATCGGTCAATACCGTAATCGTATGAGCCTGGAAATAAGGCCACAGCTTTCTAGAGGCCAAAACTAAGCAATAGGCTAATCTTTTGATGGGGGGATACCTCAATTCTGCTTCGATTAGCCTTTTTCTTACGTAATAGACAATCACCTTCTTCCTCTCTTACCAGAACAACACTAGCAGCGTAATCCGTGATTGCCAAGTAGATGAACAAAGTCTCTTTATCGACCGGCTTTGACAGGATGGACGGCTGTGCCATATGCGTTTTCAGTGCATGAAGGGCCTGTTCGCACTCATCTGTCCATTCAAATTTCTTATTGCCTCTGAGTAGATTAAAAAATGGGATGCATTTGTTTGTTGATTTTGAAATAAATCTACTTAGAGCAGCAATTATCCCGGTCAGGCTTTGGACATCCTTAATCTTCACTGGCGACTTCATCTCGATCAGGGCTTTTATCTTCTTGGGATTAGATTCAATTCCTCTTGAGTTAACTATGAATCCCACGAACTTCCCTGATCCAACTCTGAAGGAGCATTTAAGGGGATTTAGCTTCATCCTATATTTATTCAGGACGTTGAAGCATTCCTGCAAATCCCTTACATGTCCTTCTGCCTTCTTCGACTTAACCAGCATGTGATCGATGTAAACCTCCATGTTTGAACCGATTAGCTCCTTAAACATGTGGTTGACGAGTCTCTGGTAAGTCGCACCAGCATTTCTCAAACCATAGGGCATTACTTTATAACAGTAAAGCCCTGTATCAGTTTGAAAGCTAGTGTGATCCTCATCAGGGGGGTGGATACTGATTTGATTATAACTAGAGTATGCATCCATGAATGAGAGGATCTCGTGTCTTGCAATGGCATTGACCAGCTGGTCAATCCTCGGGAGTGGGAAACAGTCTTTGGGGCAGGCTTTATTTAGGTCTGTAAAATCCACGCACGTACACCACTTGCCATTCGGCTTGGGCACGAGTACGGGATTAGAGACCCACGATGGATAAAATGCCACCCTGATGAACCCATTCTCCTTTAGCTTCTCGACTTCCTCTTTCAAGGCCTTTGATCTGTCTTTGTCGAGCAGCCTTCTTTTTTGTTGCACTGGTGGAAATCTTTTGTCAATATTTAGGACATGGCTGATGATTGCAGGATCTATCCTGACCATGTCTTTATGCGACCAGGCAAAGACATCCTGGTTCCCCCTTCAGAACTCCACCAGTGCTTGTTTTGCTGTTGTCTCTAAGTTTTTACCGACATTCACAACTCTGGTTGGATTTTCCTCATCGAGTTGGACCTCTTCAAGGTCCTCGATAGGGCCAACTTCTTCTTCAAAATCCCCAAAGTGAGGATCTAAGTCCCTATCCTCACTTTGGGCAACGCCCTATTTGGTGAGATTACCACCTGAACGGGCTTGAACATTAGTTGCGATTTACAACTCCTTCTCAGTGGCATCTCTCGATACACCCTTCTTTGCCTTGGTGATCGAGTCATTGTAGCAGTCCCTCGCTTCCCTTTGGTTTCCCAACACGCATCCTACCCCTGCATCCATTGGGAATTTCATGGCGAGGTGCCATATAGAAGTGACGGCTCGAAGGTCAACCAAAATCGGTCTCCCTATCACAGCATCATACGCCGAAGGACAATCAACTACTATAAAAGTAGTGAGTAATGTCCTGTTAACAGGTGCAGTGCTTGCTATGACTAGGAGTATAATTGACCCTACTGGGGTGAGCCCCTCTCCCAAAAAACCATAAATGGTTTGGTTGCACGGCTCTAGGTCCTTTACGGACGATTTCATCCTTTCTAGCGAGGACTTATACAGGATGTTGACCGAACTTCCTGTGTCGACCAACACCCTTTTCACCATCATATTTTTGATTTGTACATCCATGACCAGCGGATCGGACTGTGGGAATCGCACATGCTGGGCGTCGTCATCAGAGATGGTGATCAGTTCCTCCTCTGTTCGAGCCCTTTTTGGTGCACGATCCTCGACACTCATCATCTCGATGTCCTGGTCGTGGCGTAGGGTTCGAGCATATTGTTCCCTCGCTTTTCCACTATCTCCTGCAAGATGTGGGCCTCTGTAAATGGTGAGTAAGGTACCTGCCATGGGAGTTGGCTGTAAAGGTGGCGAGCGCTGGCGTGCAGCGCCGACTCGTTGCCACCTTGAGCCTCTCGTTGAGAACCTCCTGCGGCTCGTACATATCTTCTTAAATGTCCCTGTCTTATCAAGAACTCAATTTCATCCTTCAGCTGGTTACACTCATTGGTGTCATGCCCGTAGTCATTATGGTAATGATGGAACTTTATTGAATCTCTCTTGGAGATATCTTTTCTTATTGGTGCGGGTCATTTATAGGCCACGCTCGAGCTGGTCACTTGGTAAACCTCGGCTCGGCTTTCAACAAGAGCGGTGTAATTGGTGAATTTCGGTTCATACCGATTATTTTTGGGGCGCTTACTCTCGGGGGTTGAGGGTTCGCCGCTCGCCCGCTTTCCACCATTCTTACCATTGCCATTCCCGTTGCCTTTGTCGTTGCCATTGGGCTTAGACCCGTTGGTGGCTTTGGCGGGTTCTTCCTTGGGCCCCTTGTCTTTTTCTGGCGATTTCCCTTCATTGGCAATTGCATCCTCGAGCTTGATGTACTGATCAACTCTATCTAAAAACTCCTGGGTACTTTTAACCCCATGCTTCCTGAGACTACTCCAGAGGGGAGAATGGCGCCTAACCCTAGTGGTTAGAACCATCATCTTGCCTTCATCTCCCACAGTCTTGGCTCCTTTTGCGGCTTGCATGAAGCGCTGAACGTATTCCTTCAAGGGCTCCCCCTCTTTCTGGCATATCTCGACCAATTGGTTTGCCTCGGTGGGGTGCACACGACCTGTGTAGAACTGTCCGTAAAACTCCTTCACGAACATCTCTCAGGATACTATACTTGCAGGAGGGAACTTAAATAACCACTCTTGGGTGGCATCAGAAAGGGTCGCTGGGAAGATCCTACAACGAGCATCTTCAGAGACTTTCTGAATGTCCATCTGTATCTCAAATTTGTTTACATGAGATACCGGGTCTCCATACCCGTCAAAATTTGGCAGAGTTGGCATCTTAAACTTGCTGGGGGTTTTTGCCACAACAATCCTTTGTACGAAAGGGGTGCCCCTCCTTCGATCATACTCAATGTGCGATGTCCGCCCCCTGACTAGCTGCTGCACAGCCTGGTTTAGGGCATCGATTTGAGATTGAATGGCTTCCAGGATTGCTGGGGCCTCTGGTGGCAGGGGAATGTACTCAGCGTGCCTCTCTCGGCGATCGTTGAGTACATCCCTCAGGTCATCATCTCTTCCCGTTGCTCACTGGCTCTGAGCCGGCTAAAGACGTTATTTTGTCTGGGCTGCCCCCCAGCGTTATGTCCTACTTTTCGGTCTTCTCTAGGTGGGGGGATCCTGCCTCCACCTTTATCTTTGTCCCTCCGACCAGCATTCCCTCTGCCTAAGTCAGCCTCATCGTAGTCGTGGCCATCTCTAAACCTTGACTGGCTATGGTGCGACCGACTGTTTCCTCTGTTGCCTCCTTGGGCTGGCATTTCCTGGGTGTTAAGGGGAGGCCTGCGTTGGTTTGTGGGTCCCCATACATTGTCATGCCATGGGGGGCCCTTGACCGCAGAGCCTGTCTTTGAGTTCCTACTGTTGGTAGAAGGACGCTGCCCCCTGCTCGGTGGATGTGGCTCTTCACCCCCTGAGCGTCTAGGGCTGCGGGGCTGTTGCCTGGTCCTATTCTGCCTCGGACACGAGGGATTGCCTCGACCAGCTTGAGACAGAGGCTGCGTCTCAGGATCCCTAGGTGGGATATCATCCTGAGGCATCGGTGGCTGCTTCGGCCTCTGAGGGCTTGTTGGCTGGAGCGGAGGGCTAGGATTGGGACCCCTTTGAGGTGGCCCACTTGGGGGTTGATCAGGCTGGCGCAGCCTAATTCCTAGCCAACTGGAGGGCTGCTTCAAGGGCTGCCGTGGCATCCCTCTACTGACGGTCCATCACCGCCTGTCGCTCGCTCAGCACTTGGCGCTGGCGCTCTATCTCCCTCTGCTGTGACGCCATTATCTCGGCGGCATTCTCATGATTGGCCCTCAGAGTGGCCAACTCATCTTGCAACACCCCCAGTGTTGTCTTCAGGGTCTCGGAGTCCAAATCCTCCTCATCAAACTCCAAATGAGGCTCATCTTCTGCCACATTTGGGGGAGGAGACTGGGATGGTGCAGTGGCAGCCTGTCTAGTCTTCTTGGTAGTTTTTTCCATTAGATTTGCTTGAGTTCAATTCTCTCAATGAAAGTACCAGAATGTTGACCCTCGTTTTGGTCAACGACATGGAGTCAAGAAAATGACAAAAGTAATATAAAGTTGGAGAGAACAATCTAATGGAAAATAAATAACACTGAGAATTATAGTGGTTCAGCCCCAGTGATTGATAATAACCTACGTCCACTTGATACTATTATTAGTATTGAGCTTCAAAGGTGTGATCAAAGAACTAGGGTTCCTAAGTTTCACAGACCTTAGAAGAAGAGAACAATACAAATGATGGATAATAGTAATATAATTCCGAAAAAGAGAAAAAGATCGATCCCCTTCCTTGAGTTATTTCTTGTGTATTTATAGTCTCAAGAAGGGTTACATGAATTAGGAAATAATATCTATCCTTAATAAACGGATCTGCAGGTCATGAAGTTCCAGAGCCTTTTGACTTTGTTTGTAGCGCTATAGCGCTCTCCTTAGGGCGTTGTAGCACTACCCTATTCCCAGAAAGGGGTTTTTGAGTTATTTCTTAGGGTTTTTGCTCGGGGGCTCGGGGTTTGATTCCACTACCCCGTTCGGTGGAATTAGGGCTTCCCGAGGGCTCGAGATTGGTCCCAAGGCTAGGTTTTGGAATTGAGGTTTGAAGTTGGTTTTAACTTGTGTTCATGACTAGGTGTACGCTAGGGCTAAGACGAGATCATGCTTTAGGATCGAATTGAACAAAGCTAGCGAATCTAAAGGTAAGAAAACTACACCCGGTTACGTGTTTGTGATGGGACTAAGAGCTCCCTACATCTGTATAATGTTATAGATGGTATTATGCCATGGGATATGTGATAAACAGCCTAAGGGTACCGTAAATAATACTTGCGCACAGGGCGCGGCTCGGCCACTGGTATTTGAGGATAGCTTAATATTCACTAAGCTCGGTTTAAGCGGGCCGGAGTCAGTGGGATAAATAGAGGGTGCGACCTAAGGGTGTTAACCCTAGTTATCGTTTGTGAATAGATTAGTGATATGAGATGATGTACTTGGTATGCTGAATACTTGAACAACATGAATGTTTGAACTGTTGAGTATATGTTTATACTGTATGAGTTATCTGGTTGTTTGCTTAATGATTATGTTTTGCTATTGTGTTTTCTTGCTGGGCCTTGGCTCACGGGTGCTGCGTGGTGCAGGTAAAGGCAAGGGTAAGTTGGACCAATCCTGAGATGGAGAGCTGCAGGGCTGAATGTGCATAGTCAGCTGATCTGCCACCACGGCCGAGGAGTGATACAGGACGAGAAAAGCTTATTTGTCCGTTTTGCCTTAGAGTGGCTAATAACTGTATTTTAGTCCTAAAGTTTTTTAGACTGTCTTTTAACTTTACTAATTTTTCGATCCCATGTAAAGAAAATGTTTGTTTATAAGAAATGAAGCTTTTGAGGCCAAAATATTTTAACCCTAGTTCAACTGTAGTTTCAGTGACACGTTTCAAATTAAACGACTTGATTAGAAAGTCTTGACCTTTATAAACACACAGTGTAACGATCTTGGCTATCCAGGGTGTTACAACTTGGTATCAGAGCGTCCTAGGTTTATGGGTTCCTGAAGACTGGTTGGACATGTACATTCGCCGTGAAAGACAAGTTCAACTTAGGGTGTGGTAATTGTGTATACATGACTATATGTTTAAATGATCTGAATGAAATATGAGTGCTGATATCTGCTTGATTAATAGGGAGCATGAGATACTGATAAGGCCTGGCCCTTGACTTATGCATGAAGATATTGAGACGTGCTTATCATCACTGCTATGCATGTGAATGAATATATGGATGAATATTTGGATAAACTATTATATTTTGATTGTTTGTGAATGTTTGGGGTTCTAATGGTGGATCATGAAAGGATTATTACCCTATCATCATAGTTTGACTGTCGAGTCGTTGATTGCAGATTGACTTGGATAATTATGCGTCCAACAAAATCTACGCGACTAGCCGGCATCAGGTCTGAGACTAGAGATGATGACTAGCGCCAGACCCCTCCGCCAGTCCTTGAGAACTAGCAACAACTTATGGCTGACATGCAAGCACAACTACAGAGCCAGGACGAACAGATTCAAATTCTGCGACAACAGGCTCCATCAGGGAGTGCTACCCCCATTGTGCCACCTGCAATGGTACCAATTGTACATCCAGTAGAGGTTGGGAATAGATGGGAGTCGTTGTATGAGCGGTTCAGGAAATAGCAGCCCCCAATCTTTGAGGGAGGACCTGATCCACTGAAGGCTGAATAATGGATGACCATGATTACTACCATTCTATATTTTATGAGGGTAGAGGGGCATGATAGAGTGGCATGTGCCACATATATGCTGAGAGAGGATGCCCAAATCTGGTGGGAGGTGGCATCACAGACCAGAGATGTTACTGCTTTGACTTGGAAAGGATTCAAGGACCTATTCAGTCAGAAGTACTATAATGTTGCCATCAGGGCAGCGAAGGTAAATGAGTTCGTGGGACTGGTTCAGGGCAGCATGACGGTTACAGAATATGCCCTCAAGTTTGACAAACTTGCGAAGTTCACACATGACCTTGTGCCTACTGATGCAGCTAGGCAGGATAGATTTATTAGAGGGCTTAATGCTATGATAGCCCAAGATGTGAGGATTACAACAGTTCCTGGAGGGACGACTTATGCCTAGGCTGTAGAGAAGGCTCTTACCGCTAAGGAAGCGGAGAATAAGTTATGGAGAGAGAGTGCAGTGCAGCGGGAGGGCCGCAGGGCGGTGCCTCCATATTCTGGTTCTGGTATGGGCAGAAGCCCTAGTGATTTAAAAAGGAAGACCCTAAATGCTTCAACCGTAGTTGGTCTAGATAAGAGAGGTCGGGGTACACAAGGTGGCCATCAGGGAGGCAGTGATTCATGGAGGACCTATCCTGAGTGCACGAGGTGCAGTAGACACCATCCAGGAGAGTGTCGAACTAAGGCCTGTTACGTGTGTGGGGTGGTGGGACACCTCAAGAAAGACTGCCCGACAATGAAGAAGGGAGATGTGGGGAAGGTGGACAGCTTGACTCCAGCTCGAGTGTTCACCTTGACACAGGCAGAGGCCGAGGCTAGTCCCTTGGTAGTGACAGGTCATCTTTCTAGCACTGGCTCTCCTTTTACTGTATTGATTAACTCTGGTGCTACACATTTGTTTGTTTCTAGTAAGGTGATTGATAGACTGTGTAGACCTAGTGAATATTGTATTTCTGGGTTTGGGACTATTTTTCCTACAGGAGAACTAGTAGTATCTAGAAGGTGGATTAGAGCACTGCCAGTGATGGTAGATGGTAGGGAGTTGTCAGTATATTTGATTGACTTAAGTATGGAGGACTTTGATATGATTTTAGGTATGGATTGGCTGGTTAGATATGGAGCTACTATTGACTGCAGGAAAAAGATGGTGACCTTTGAGCCAAAGGGCAAGGATCCATTTGTTTTTGTGGGAGCGGTGCATGGACCCCGCGAACCCAGGATACACTACTACAAAAAAGGTTTTTTAGGACTAGCATTGCGAGTCCTAAAAAAAATTTTAAGACTCGCGAGGTGCGAGTCCTCTATTTGAGATCCTTAAAAACTGAGGTTTTTTGAACTCGCAACGCGAGTCCTAAAAAATTTGGTTGAGTGCCTTTAATTAAGTTTTTAGGACTCGCAATGCGAGTCCTAAAAAATCTGGTTGAGTGCCTTTAAGTAATTTTTTAGGACTCACGTTGCGAGTTCTAAAAAAATGTTTTTAGGACTTGCAACGCAAGTCCTAAAAAATCGGGTTGAGTGCCTTTAAGTAATTTTTTAGGACTCGCAACGCGAGTCCTAAAAGAATGTTTTTAGGACTCGCCACGTGAGTCCTCAAAAATCATGTTGAGTGTCTTTAAGTAATTTTTTTGGACTCGCTTTGCATGCCCTTAAAAGTAATTTTTTTTTTTTAAAAATGCAGCTACAATTTTCATTTTGATTTAAAAATATATATCTCTTTGAGTGTCAAAAATATATTAAAAGAAATTTGAAAAGAAAATACTAAAAAAACGGCAAAAAAATTTTGCGAAAGAAATTTAAAATTTCTGAACATGTAATGTAATTAGCTAGCTATAACATCATTCATTTTGCTTTAACTAATTCTAAAAATGACATCGCCCATTCTTCTCGAACTTCGTCAATTAGTATATGGTTTGTCAGAGGTGAACTGAAAAAAAAAAGAAACAAAACTTTAATTAGAATTATATTAGTGGTAATAAATTCAAAGCATATACAAAATTTATACTAGATTAATACTATGTAGTTGTATATTGTTTGTTACCTGTTTCGATAAGAAATGTTTGATATGAGGGGCATTGATAAGTACATTCTTCATCATCCTCATAACTTAATATCCGCAGTCGATATTGTTTGGTTGTTTACGACACTATATAAAGATTGGTAATACATGTACAATTCTTAGTATTAAATATCTTAAACATCTTTACATATACATAAACTATACAAATAGAAACATACCGTAGGTTGGACATCTTTTTCATATTTCCACACTTACTACAAGGACAACAAATATAGTTTGGATCTTTGGCATGATCCAAACTAAATTTAAGAAACTCATCGACCCCTTTTATATATTCTACTGACAGCCTATCAGCTAACATCTATTATTTTTCCATATTGTGCCTATTTGTTTTAATAAAAAAATTAAAATTAAGAAAATAAAATAAAATAAACATACAAGACAAAACTAAGTACAAGAAAATCTATAGAAAATCGGACAGCATATCCCATAATTTACTAGCCTAGCCATCTGTCACAATCAACACCAACATGTCAAACAAATCAAACAACACACAGATTTCCATCCATATATCACCGCAGCACACAAAATTCTCAGAACCTACTTCACTTAGACATGCAAGTTCTCAATCTTCCGTTATCACTGCAGCACACAATTCCCATAACCTACTTCACTACGGATGAATATCTACAATATTCAAACTCCACTAAAGTAGTACAGTTATCATTCAAAATTGTAAAATATTGAAATTTTTTAAAACTAAATCAAACGCAACATACCTCTTGCAATTAGCTACCAATCTAATGCTTTAAGACCAATCAAAATAGTAACCTATTCAATTTAATCAACATTATAAAAAAAGAAAAATGACAGATGAAAAATATTAACCGTGGCAGGGTACTATTCTACCACTTAACCACTGGTGCTAGGCTGGTTGATTCATAAACAGCTTGGTATTTATTTATTTTCTTACAACTGTAATTCAATACTATATATACAAACTATGAACCATAAAATTTCATGCGTATAAACATTGACTTCCTACCTAGAGGAAAATGATAAAAAAAATCTGAAGTTAATATATATATATGACAGTTTAATAATTAGTAATAATAAAAATGCTTTATGTGGTTTTAGTACAATTATTAAATTACTTTCTTCCATTGGAAAATTTGTGTTTGTCTGATTGGCCAAAATAATAAAAATTGGTCATGTTTTTAATATAATAAGCTTTACTAGATGGAATACTAACAGAGTTTGGAGACATCGATCAATTTAATCAACTCTTTCCATGAGTAGGCTAAGGCTGCTGAAATAGTGTTAGAAAACAAGAGAAAAAAATGGCTTAAAACAGGCTATGAAAATGTTTTTACCATATTAATTGTTTGTGGATTGAGATGAAAATAGTTTTTGAGCTATGAGTGAAGATGCTTCAAAAGATACATCAAGAAGGCAAATAGGCAATAGTAAAGTTTGTTTATCAATTATTTTCCTATTGCTAGCACTAAAAATGAGCAGCATGGGAGTTCAAAAGGAGCCTACATTATAATAGACAACTATGAATAACTAGAAGAAGATAATTATGTAAAAATATTAATGAAGAACCACATCAGTTTGCCTAGGTTTGAAGACTATTAATATTGATGATGGCACACAATTTTTCTACAAACAAATGCTTTAAGATTACCAAACTGCATCTAGCTACTAAAATAGTCTGCCCTCTTTGTGATGATATTCTTTATGTTATGTTTCATTTATTTTTATATACTGATCATATATTATTACTGACGTAATTCATCATACTTTAAGTATCTCAGCCTCTATAATATATTTTACAACACTATAGCTACTAATTCCAATAATAAATTACTGACTTTGTCATTTGTATACATTCTTATAAATTATATAATTATAAATGAGATAGCTGGTTATAGTGGAGTATAGAAGCTGAAAGTAACTCAAACTGTGATGAACAACATCAGTAATCAGTCAAAAAATTTCTTTCAACAAAGATAGCAATAGTTCAAAGGGTGTTTTGCAACAAAAAATGAATAGGGTACTGATATCTATTGCTCAAATGTATGGTGCTGATGTTGTGGTGTGACCTCAGGCAATGTGGATTACTTAGCAAATGTTATGCAACAAGTCACATATTGTCATCAAGAATCCATGGATGTCTATATCTCGCCAAAGTAATTTTCTTTTTATGACTCTTTGTAAAGTATCTTTCCCGATACACTCCATACTATGTTTGGAATACTAATTTGCAAAGAATTATAAAAAATAATGTCATTTTGCAAAGTAAGTATGTCAATTTTGACCCGTATATATCTATCGCTTAGTCTAAAAGAATCCAAGTCGTTTCTCACTTGGTTCTGTAGTCTTAGCTAAGAAAATAGTAGAATACTAAATATAGCTTTAAAGATATGTAACCATCATTTATGTTTTTATATAATAATGAAAAAATAAGAAGAAGCCAATTGTTTCCTCAAATCTTAATTGTGTGGACTCTTACTTCTTCTTATATGTTTCTTGCAATTGGGTGAATTAAGTCTTTAAGCTAGAGTATGCAGACGAATACTCAACCTTAGTGACTAGTCTTAGGGGTAAGTAAAGAGAACATGACTCACTGTTGATGATCTATGTATTTTTTTTTTCTTGGAAATGAACATGTCACGTGAGTCATGGCTCAATTGAGATAAGCCACACCAAACAAGAAGGCCCACACATAGATATCAGTACCCTATTCATCAGACATATGAGCAATAAACAGACATGACTGCATTAAATGGATGAATCCTTTTTATGAAAGCAAAACATGTATTCATTTCAATTTTAAGAAATCCTTTTGGCATCTTACCTGCTCAAAATTCTAGTGTAAACACTTTTTTATTTCTGTCTCTTCTTAATATCTATTTTTATTTTTGAGAAATCCTTCATGATATATAGTAATCAACACATATAGTAGTAGTACATGCCCTTTTCAGAACATGAGAGGTATCTAATAAGCATCAGAAATACTCATATCAATAATAAAAAAGAAGGCATTAAGTACATTTTTTTTTATTCCATTACCTTTATAGTAGATATTAATAACATGGAAAATAAGAGGAACATAAAAATCTCTCTAAAGGATCCAAATTATGCATGCATAGTAATGTCATATCAATCTTGAATCCAATGGACTCAAAAAGAAACACACATCCATGCACACAGGAAAACAAAACTATGCATCCTCAATTAATGTCATTCAGGGCCAAGACCCAAAAATAAAAAGACATATCAAGGCTCATTATTGCTTATAAAAAAAACACATAAAAACAAGAACAAAAAATATAATAGAACAAAAGGAAAAGAGCAATGAAAAAGGCTATATTATATATATATATATACAAATGGGTTAGAGCATGGTAGGCCCGTACTATTGCTAGCCTGGTCTGTAATTGTATTGCTAATTTGGTCTGCATTTCACTAAGCAATAGCTCTTGTTTTTAAAGGGTAGGTCTATTGCATACTATACAATTAAGCTAAATTTTATCTTCTCTATAAACTAAGTAATGGAAGGTAAGTAAAGAGCTTTAATGACATATCTTTAATTTCTGTAAAGTATACATTGAGGTCATTTCAACTAGTTGTTTTCTTCTCTTTTCCATTCTGACGAGTGCAATGAATTTGGTCTGCTTATGTATATAACGGTTGTCATATTATATATTATGTATATAAGTAAAGAAATTAAAAAAAACCTACTGAGAGGAACCAGCCGTGAACCGCTAATAACCCAGAGACGCCCACGCCTCACCATCACTGTTCACCACCAACAGCCGAAGTCCAACGTTGCCGGAGCAGATTTTCGAGGGTCCCGAGAGCCCACGCTGGCTGGAGGCGTTTACCCACAGTCACCGTCGTCCTTCACCACCAACAGCCACCCTTCACCACCAACAGCCGCCGTCCACCCAAGCCCTAAATCCCCCAATTGTGTGTGACTGAAACAAATCCCCAAATGTGACAGAAATAAATCCCAAATATGTATTTTGACCCTATTTCGAACACAATGAGTATTTTTTTATGCTCTTTAACTTGACAATTTTAAGGAATTTCTTTGGGGGTCCTTAATAATCTTTTAGGACTCACAAAGTGAGTCCTTAAAAGTCACCATTCCTAATTTTTCAGCCAAAGTATTTTAGGACTAACAAAGCGAGTCCTTAAAGAAAGCAAGTCCTTAAAATTATTAAGTAAAACACTCATTTTTTAGCCCAGATTTTTTTAGGACTCGCATATTTTTTTAGGACACTCATTGCGAGTCCTAAATTGTATTTTTTTAGGACTCTCAATGAATGTGCTAAAAACTCTATAAATATTTTTAAGGACTTGGATTTATGTGCATGTCCTAAAAAAGTGTCCCGTAAAGGGTATTTTGTAGAAGTGATATCGACGCTGAGAGCCAGAGATCTATTACAAGGAGGGTGTATAGGTTTTATGGCTAGTGTGGTGGATAACACCAGGGTTTCGCCAGCAGGACCGGAAGAGACCAGATTGGTTTGCGAGTTCTTGGATGTGTATATGAGGACTTGCCTAGATTGCCACCGCGTAGAGAGATCCAGTTTGTCATTGAGTTGCCACCAGGGACAGAGCCAGTGTCGAGGGCACCGTATAAGATGGCACCAGAAGAACTAAAAGAATTGAAGATACAGTTGCAGGAGCTTCTGGATTTGGGGTTTATCAAGCCTAGTTACTCACCATGGGGTGTTCCAATTTTGTTTGTGAAGAAGAAGGATGGGACGTTGAGAATGTGTATAGACTACAGGGAATTGAACAAATTGACTATCAAGAATAAGTACCCCCTACCAAGGATTGATGCCTTGTTCGATCAGCTGCAGGGTAAGACAGTGTTCTTGAACATTGATCTTTGATCTGGTTATCACCAGCTGAGGATCAAGGACGAGGACATACCAAAGACGGCCTTCTGAACGAGGTATGGGCACTATGAGTTTCTGGTCATGTTGTTTGGTTTTACCAACGCCCCAGTAGCCTTTATGGAACTAATTAATAGCGTGTTCAAGGATTTTCTTGATCAGTTCGTTATTGTCTTCACCGATGACATCTTAGTGTACTCTAGTTCAGAGGCAGAGCATGAGTTTCATCTTCGACAGGTTCTGCAGAGATTGAGGGAGCATCAGTTGTACGCTAAGTTTAAGAAATGTGAATTTTGGTTACTAGAAGTGACATTCCTTGGACATATTGTGGGTCCAAATGGGATTAAGGTGGATCCATCTAAGGTAGAGGCAATTAGGGATTGGCCGAGGCCAAGGAACTCCTCAAAGGTGCAGAGTTTTCTTGGTCTAACGAGTTACTACAGACGGTTTGTGGAGGGCTTCTCGAAGATAGCGGCACCGATGAAAGAATTGACATGGAAGAATTCGAAGTTTATCTGGTCAGACAAGTGTGAGGACAGTTTCCAAGAGCTGAAGCGACGACTTATTATTGCACCTGTGTTGAGTCTTCCTTCGGGGGAAGGGAAGTTTGTTGTCTATTGCGATGCATCAAGGTTGGGTTTAGGCTGTGTGTTGATGCAGAATGAGAAGGTCATAGCTTATGCTCACGACAGCTAAAGGAGTATGAGTAACGGTATCCTACCCATGATTTGGAGCTAGCAGTGGTGGTATTCGCACTGAAGGTTTGGCAACATTATCTGTATGGGGAGAAGTGCGAGGTATACACCGACCACAAGAGTCTGAAGTATTTCTTTACACAGAAGGACCTGAACATGAGACAGAGACGTTGGCTAGAGTTGGTGAAAGACTACGATTGTGATATTCTTTACCATCTGGGGAAAGCCAACGCAGTGGCGAATGCATTGAGCTGGAGAGGCCCAGGTTAGTTATATAGTTCCACCCAGATCTCGAGAGAGTTAGCTGATGAGATGGTCAGAGCAGGGATAGAGTTGGTGGTGGGCCGGTTGGCCAATATTACTCTGTAGTCGACCCTGCTAGAGCAAATTAGAGAAGGGCAATTGGTAGACGCTCAATTACAGGAGGTTAGAGAGAATGTCTTAGCAGGAGTAGCTAAGGACTATTCTATTTCTGAGGTTGGTTTGCTTCAGTATTAGGGGCGAATTTGTGTTTAGAATGATGAGGGGATCAAACGAGAGATACTGGATGAGTCTCATATGACGTCGTACTCACTTTATCCGGGTACCACGAAGATGTAACAGGATCTACGGACGTAGCCAGATGTTTAACCTATCAGCATGTGAAAGCTGAGCATCAGCGACCAGCAGGGTTGCTTCAACCTTTGGATATTCCCGAGTGGAAATGGGAGGATATTATGATGGATTTTGTGGGAGGTTTACCCAGAACTGTAGGGCTTCATGACTCGGTGTGGGTGATAGTGGAAAGATACACCAAGTCAGCCCATTTTCTTCTAGTGAAGTTGACATATATTGTGGATCAGTATGTTGAGTTGTACGTGAGGGAGATCGTACGTCTCCATGGGGTTCCTAAGTCTATAGTGTTAGACCGGGATCCTATCTTTACCTCCAAGTTTTGGGGTGGTTTACAGAAGGCTATGGGGACTCAGCTGAAGTTCAGCACAGCCTTTCATCCTCAGACTGATAGACAGTCTGAGAGGACAACTCAAGTGTTGGAGGATATGCTCAGAGCGTGTGTGATCGACTTTGAAGGATCATGGAGTAAGTATCTCCCATTGATTGAATTTTCATATAATAATAGTTACCAATCAACCTTTAAATGTTTTCCTACACTGTTGCTTAGGTAAACTTTCTCTTTAGTCGCATGCAGTAGGTTGCTTGTCTTCTGCTCTTTTTTGCTGGTATTTTATGCGTAGGTTTTTATCCTATGGGTATCAACTGTAGGAAAAACTTTTTAGGAGCATGACTCATAGGATACGAATTCTGGGGTAATTTTCTGGGTAAATTTTTTTTATGCCTGTTTTGAACAAGAAGTTTTTAGGGTGCAAAAACTGGGTAGCTTAGGGGACACGCTTCACAGGCGGTTTTGCCTACTGTTGCCTACTGAAACTTTCCTTCCAAGGAAAACTTTTACTCTGACCCTCCTGACACACGGATTCCGAGTAATCGGGGACCCGTTGGGAGCACAGGCGCGTGTTCATAGAACCGCATGGTCTCACTCGCCACGGGCTGAGATTACCTCAGCCCGTGTAAAGGAAACCCTTCGCGCTAGATTCTTTCTTATGCTTAGGTCGCCTTTTCTAAATGTTCTTCTTTGTTCGTTAGGCGACCAGATGGGACCAAAGAAGAGCGCACCCAAGAAGAGTGATGGCAGCTCGTCTTCCCAGCAAACCAACAAAGGAAAGGAGGTGGCCACGGACTCTCCGATCCCCAACTTCAGTCCAACCGTGGAGAAGGAGGTCGAGGTTGGGCCCGACGCCTTTTACGAGGCCGAGAGGATCGCCTCGAAGGTCACCACCCAGGAGAAAGTGAATAAAATTATGCTTTCCCATAACATTGAGATAGGGAGGGGCGCCCCGGACACCCGACCTCCCCTTGAAGGCGAGCGGAGCTGTGCGCCACTCGACGAGGAGTACGCCGCTTAGAGCAACGAGCATCTTAAGGCTGAGGCCTTCCTCCCATTGGACCAGTATTTCGTGGATTTTTTAAATTACATGAAGTTGGCTCCCTTTCAGCTCCCCCCTAACTCATATCGTCTATTAACGGGGTTGAAGTATCTATTCCTGAAGTAGGAATGGGAGGTTCCCACGCCGCCGGACATCCTCTACTTCTTCTACCTCAAAGCCAGCCCGGAGCAGCGAGGGTGAGGCGACAGGTTCCACTACCTGACCCGTTTTCCAAATGCGGCTGCGATCATCGAGTTGCCCAGCCACCCCAATGGCTTTAAGGACCATTTCTTTATGTCAAAAGGTTTTCGCAACTGCAAACACCTCTACTTCAACCGTCCTCGTAATTTCCTTCTATCTTCAGCTCGTAAGTTGATTGCTGATTAGCTTCTTTTTATTCGTTCCTGACTTAGAAACTATCATGCAGCTATTTTCGCGAGGACGGCCAAGTCAGTGACCCTTGGGGGTCAATATGAGACCTTGGCGGGGCACCCCCCAAGTGAAAAGGATTATCCCCAGCTCGTGTCCAACGAGACGATGCTGTCGTGTAAGTTAATCTCTCCGGGCCAGACTCTGACCTTGAGGAGACCGCAGACCATCCCCGCTGCTTGCGAGATGGTGCCCATCCCCGAGGAGGAGGCTGCGGGTGAGGATGAGGAAGAGGAGGACGAGGTGCCCCCCGTGCAGCGGAAACGGGCTATGGATGTCGCCCAAGAAGTAAATGTGGAGAGGGCCCAGTCCGGGGTAGCAGTCGGCCCCTCCGGCAAAGGTAACCCTTATTTATTTAGGGATTTACATAGGGCCACCACCAACCTACGGCTTGCTTGGTTTAACCTCAGCCAACCAGTTCATCGCCACCAAAATGACCCAGACCGCGACATCACCCTACTCCAATGCGTCGACCAGCTCGTGCTATGTTATGACATGAGCTGTCCTAGGGGTGCTATAGTTGTAGATAATACCTTAGTGCGACCTTTTTCGAGGAGTACGGGACCAATCTTAGGTCATGGCCCTCCCTCCTGGAGGGTGTAGTAGCTCCGGGTCTTAGGCATTACGTAGAAAAGTCCAGTCCCGAGGCAGATCCGAACCCAGAGCCTCTTCTAGCTCGTGAAGTCGTTATCTTAGACTCCCCCGCTGAAGCTCTAGGGCCGGAGGTCGTGACCATAGATTCCTCCTCTAGCTCGGAGGGTAGGACCCCCTTCAATACATACTTAAGCTCTGCTTTCTTTTTTTTGTTGTTTTGCACAAATATTTTTACATGTATATTAATGCTTTGCTATCTTTGTTTCAACAGAGGAGATGTCGCAGCCTGGGAACAATGATTTGTGAGCTATGTTCCTTGGAGGAAACCCTTCCTCCGGGTCTTCCGGGCCCATGGTGAAGAGGCTTCGGATGGTGAAGAAAGCATCGGGACTACCTCTAAGTCTCCTACAAAGGGGAAAAACCAAGCCCCTGCTGCTCTGGAGAAGGTGCCTCCACCCCCTCCTGCAACGGAGAAAATGATGGCTCCACCTCCTCCGCGACCTCCTGTTTCTATTCGGGAACTAGAGTTGTCCACTGGGACCTTGGCTGCTCCGACCCCCAGAGTTCGCGTCCCGGTCAACCCCCATGCCCTGGAGAAGATCCCCTAGGTCTTCAGGGGGACAGTCTACGAGACCGCGACCTACATGGTGGATCATTGCTACAATTCCACCTCGAGGGATCTACAGGAGATCGAGACAAGGAGCCCTGAGAACATGATGGAGTCTTCGTTGGGGATGACCCTCACGGTAAGTTGGCTTTGCCACTGGTACTCCCTGTTTGTTTGTATCATATATATATTTTTTCCTAAGGCACTTGCCTTATCATCTTTTGGTCTTGCATGCGACTTTGGCCCTCCACCGGAGAATATCTCGGTCCCAGGTCAGGATCAAGGAGATCAGGGGTGAGCACCGGGCTGCTCAGGTCGCCCTCACGACGGCTCAACAACAGGAAAGGGACGCTAAGGCGGCCCTGGCAACTGCCCGGGAAAATGAGAGGGTCGCGCAGGCCGCCTCGGTCACTGCGCAAACCGAGCTGGAGGCATCCCGGACCAAGCTGCAGGAGGTCGAGGCCACCAAGGCTGCCCTAGCCGCTGCAAAGATCGAGCTCGAGGAGGCCAAGGCTGCCCGGGCCGAACTGGACGCTGCAAAGGTTGAGGCCGAAGAAGCCAAGGCTGCTTTGGCAGCGGAGAGGGTAGCTTCCAGCTCCTCCATGGAGGCTATGATGTACCACTGCTGGGTCTTCAACCCGGATGGTGACTTCTCCTTTCTGGGGCCAGACGCGTGGGAGTCCTTCTTGGAGAAGTTCAAAGCTCGCCTTCAACAAGAGGCACCCTCCGAGACCGGGGAGACTTCCACTGCCACCGAGCAGGATGGCAAGGGGGTGACCTCATCAGAGTGACCTGGCGGGGCATAGGACTTTTCTCCTTTTCTTTTATCATTACTTTTTACTTTTTTTTTGTAACTTTATATTATGAGGTTTTTTAACCTCGAGAAAATTGATTTCTTCAACTTTATTTCAGTTGATTTACATATTTTTGCCTCTATCTTGTTTCTCTTCTATGCCTTTGGTAATAATCTTAGTTTTTTGTTGGTGTTGTGATTGGAATCTTATGCTTCTCTAGGAAAAAACATGCTAATCAACTTGAACCAACTTCTAAGACTTAAGTCCTGGTTGTATCCAGGACATTAATTTAAAAACTTAGTTCGCGTTAATTCTTTATCGATATCTCGTGCATTTTAAGAAAAATATCGATCAATCGATTTGAACTAACTTCTAAGTTTTAGGACCTGGTTGAATCCAGGACATTAATTTGAAAACTTAGTTTGCGTTAATTCTTTATCGATATCTCGTGCTTTTTAAGAAAAACATTTATCAATCAATTTGAACTAACTTCTAAGTTTTTTAGGACGGCCTGGTTATACCCAGGATACAACTTAGTTCGCGTTAATCCTTTATTGATATCTCATGCTTTTTAAGAAAAACATCGATCAATCAAGTTGAACTAACTTCTAAGTTTTTTAGGACAGCCTAGTTATATCTAGGATACAACTTAGTTTGCGTTAATCCTTTATTGATATCTCATGCTTTTTATGAAAAACATCGATCAATCAAGTTGAACTAACTTCTAAGTTTTTTAGGATGGCCTGGTTATATCCAAGACATATGCCCCCCAAGTAATTAGGAAAGGGTCTTTCGTGGTTACTTGACTTTACATCCAGAAATATACACGATAATGTAAAAAGATTTAATTCTCATTACTTAATAAACAAAGGATGGCTTTTCTGATTAAGCCTTACAAAGATATCATTGACAATATTTCTTTAGATGGATAGCGTTCTATGTTCGTGGGACTGCTTCTATTTGGTAGGGCCCTTCCTAGTTTGGTCCCAATACTCCGTCCTTGGGATCCTTACTGGCTAAGAAGACTCTTTTGAGGACCAGGTCATCAATGCTAAAGGCGTGTTTTCTGACCTTTGAGTTGAAATAACTAGTGATCTTTTGTTGATAATGCTCGAGCTGTAGCTGTGAATGTTCTCGTCTTTCATCAATCAGATCGAGGGATGCGCAGAGCAATTTGTGATTGCAGTCTTGGTCAAATGCCTGGACTCTATCCGAGGCTACCTTTACTTCGACAGGAAGGACTGCCTCACTCCCGAAAGCCAGGGAGAAAGGAGTATGACCCGTCGGTGTTCGATGTGAGGTCCGGTATGCCCACAGTACCTGGGGGAGCTGTTCTGGCCAGACTCTCTTGGCTTCATCCAGTCTTTTCTTAAGGCTTGCCTTTAGTGTCTTATTGACAGCCTCGACCTGCCCATTGTCCTGGGGGTAGGCCATGGAGGAGAAGCTTTTTATAATGTCGTGCCTCTCACAGAATTCGGTGAAGAGGTCTCTGTCGAACTGCGTTCCATTATCTGATACAATCTTTTTTGGCAGACCGAATCGGCAGATAATGCTTTTGACCACGAAGTCGAGGACTCTTTTTAAAGTGATTGTTGCCAGGGGCTCTACTTCTGCCCACTTGGTGAAGTAGTCGATAGCCACCACCGCATAATGGACTCCTCCCTTTCCAGTAGAGAGGGTGCCAACCAAGTCAATTCCCTAGACCGCGAATGGCCATGGGGACGAGATCATCTTCAGCTCGACTGGGGGAGCTTGGGAAACTGTGGCAAATCGCTGGCACTTGTCACATTTTTTGACGTAGGAGATCGAGTGCTTTGACAGAGTGGGCCAGTAATATCCTTGCCTTAAGATCTTCAGGGCCAAGCTTTGCCCCCCAGTGTGATCTCCGCAAAAACCCTCGTGCACTTCCTGCAAAATGGTCTTCGCTTCGCTTGGCAGAACACACCGTAGGAGAGGTAGAGAGTGACCACGCCGGTATAACATCCCATCTACCACTGTATACCTTGGGGCCTGGTAAAGTACCCACCTTGCATCATTTCGCTCTTCAGGTAACTTTCCTGCTGTGAGATATTCGAGGATAGGGGTCAGCCTGGCGTCGATCATCTCGACCTCCGTCCCAACTTCCTCTATGCTTAGTTTCTCCAAGAACTCTACTGGCACTAACCCCAAAGTCTCCGTCTCCCCGGAGGTAGTAAGCTTTGCGAGGGCGTCCGTGTTGGCATTCTGCTCAATTAAGCCACGCTCAAATGCAGACAGCTCGCTTTTTACCTTGGCCAGGTAAGCAGCCATCTTGGTTCCCCGTACTTGGTATTCCCCTAGCACTTGGTTTACCATGAGCTGGGAATCGCTGTAACATTGGACGGAGCTGGCCTTCAGTTCCTGGGCCACCCTTAGCCCGGCCAGTAAAGCTTCGTATTCACCCTCATTGTTGGATGCTTTGACTCCGAATCTCAATGCCGAGTGGAATCGATGTCCTTCTGGGGATATCAAAATGATTCCAGCCCTGGAGCCGTTCTCGTTAGACGAACCATCTACGAAGACCTTCCATGAGGCGTGGGGTAAGGAGGCCTGGGCTGACTCTTCTATAGGATCTTCTCGGAATCCCGTGCATTCTACCACAAAATCAGCCAGGGCCTGGCTTTTTATTGCAGTTCATGGTATGTACAAAATCTTGAACTGGTTGAGCTCAATAACCCACTTCAACAGACGTCCTGATGTTTCAGGTTTTCACAAAACCTGCCTTAAAGGCTGATCGGTTATGACGTGTATTGAGTGGGACTGAAAATACGGCCTGAGCTTCCAGGAGGCTGTGATAAGACAGAAGGCCATCTTCTCCATCAACGGGTACCGGGACTCAGCTCCGAGAAGCCTTTTGCTGATGTAATAGACTGGCTTCTGAGACCGGTCTTCTTCTCGGACTAATACGGCGCTAGCTGCATCTTCCGTGACAGCTAGGTAAAGGAAAAGAGGCTCTCCTGTCGTTGGTTTGGAAAATACAGGCGGCTCGGCTAAGTGTGCTTTTAGGTCGAGGAAGGCACACTCGCACTCCTCGGTCCACTCGAACTTCTTATTCCCCCGGAGCAGGTTGTAGAATGGCAGACACTTGTTGGTAGATTTAGAAATAAACTGATTAAGGGCCGCCACCCTTCCTGCCAGGCTTTGAACGTCTTTTCACAACCGAGGTGAGGGCATCTCAAGCAGTGACCTGATCTTATCGGGGTTTGCCTCGATTCCTCTGGTATTGACAATGAAACCCAGGAATTTTCCTGACGCGACCTCGAAAGTGCATTTTTTTTGTTAAGCCTCATGCCATATTCTCTCAGTATCTTAAAGCATTCCTCCAGGTCAAGAACATGGTTATCGGCAGTTTTTTACTTGACCAGCATGTCTTCAACGTACACTTCCATGTTCTTCTCGATCTAGTTAGCAAGCATCCTATTTACCAACCTCTGGTATGTAGCTCCGGCGTTCTTCAGCCCGAAGGGCATGACCTTGTAACAATAAACGTTAGTTGGGGTCATGAAGCTAGTGTGTTCCTGGTCTGCTGGGTTCATGGCGATCTGATTATAGCCCGAATACGCATCCATAAAGGACATGAGCTCGTGCCCCGCCGTGGCGTCTACCAATTGGTCGATCCTCGGCAAGGGGAAGAAATCTTTGGGGCAGGCTTTGTTCAGATCAGAGAAGTCGACGCGGATCTGCCATTTCCTGTTGGGCTTTGGGACCAACACAGGATTGGCGACCCAGACCGGGAACTTAGATTCACGGATAAAGCCGCACTTTAAGATTCAGGCTACTTCCTCCTCTTGGGCTTCAACTCGGGCTGTTCCTAGGCGCCTTTGTTTCTGGGATTTCGCAGGCACGCTTTTATCCAGGTGGAGGGTGTGCATGATGACGCTCGGACTGATCCCCACCATGTCTTCATGAGACCATGCGAACACGTCCAGGTTCTCCTGCAGGAACTTAATCAGCTCCGCCTTCCTTTTGCCACATAGATTCTTCCCGAGCTTTACCATCCGCGAGGGATTTTGTGGATCGATATTTACCTCCTCGAGCTATTCGATAGCTTGGAGCTCGGATTTATCCTCGCCTATTCTGGGGTCGATATCATCACTTAAGATTATATTTTCCCCTTCGGCATTCTGAGGTTTTTCAATCTCAAGATTAGGCACAAGTTCCTGAGATTTCTCATTTCCGCCCTGGACGGTCATCGTTAACTACCCGAGTTTTAATTTTCAATTCATAAAAATGTTGTAGCATTCCCTGGCAGCAAGTTGATCACCACGGACCGTGCATATCCCCGAGGAAGAGGAGAATTTTAGTGCGAGGTGGCGGATGGAGGTAATGGCTTCAAACGCTATTAGTGTAAGCCGACCGAAAATGGCATTGTAAGCGGCGGGACAATCGATGACCACAAACTCGAGGAGTTTCGAGACTGTCTGAGGTCCCTCTCCCAAGGTGATCACTGGCTCGATCGTTCCTATTGCCACCGATCCTTCTCCAGAGAATCTGTATAGCATCATGGAGGTGGCTTTTAGCTTGGTGACAGACAAACCCATCTTTTCCAGCGTAGACCGGAACAGTAGGTTTACCGAGCTCCCATTATCAACCAGTACTCTCCTAACCCTCCGATTAGCGAGCTGAACGGCTATGACCAGAGGGTCGTTATGAGGGAGTTGGACGTGGCTAGCATCTTCTTCAGTAAATATGATTGGTTGCCTCTCCAATTGTTGCTTCTTTGGTAGATGCTACTCAGGGACGAACTCCACTCCATTATGAGCCTTAAGTTCATTGACGTATCTCTTTTAGGCACCTCTGCTCGTGCCAGCCAGATGGGGACCTCCAGAGATCGTGGAGATCTCTCCTCCTATCACAGGAGGAGGGACGTCCTGATCTACCAGAGACCCGAGCTGACTTATCGGGACTTCCGGAGCTGGATGGCCGGCGGGAACTCTATTTCCCGCATACTGAGCCAAGGGTTCGGCTCTGATGAGAGTGTCGATCTCATCCTTCAGGTGCCTACAATCATCGGTATTGTGGCCAATGTCGTTGTGGAACCGACAAAACTTGGAAGGGTCTCGCTTACCCTTCTGGTGCTTCAACGGTTCCAGCTTCTTCTAGGGGAAGCGAGCAGAATTTGCTAGGAAGATGTTCTCCCTAGCGTCGGTGAGCTTGGTATAAGTCGGGTAGACCGGCGTAAATTTTTCTATGGACTTGTTCTTCTTTGGGCCATGCTGGTTGCTCTCGCTGCTCCCCTTTCTCTTGCCTCCACCAAACTGGTTATTCTGTGTAACGATTTGGGTCACTGCCACGACGTCCGTTCCCACTCCAGCAGGCTGCTCAGGGGCCTGGCTGGTTCCCGCGGTTGATGCTCGCGCCTCCTCCAGGTTTATCCATCCCTGGGCCCTATTTATGAATTCATTTATGGTGCTGACTCCCTTCCTCTGTATCTCTTCCTAGAGTCCTCCGACGACGAGGATCCCAGTCCTCAAAGCCATGAGCATGGAGCTGTCATCTGCATCTCTGGCCCAAGCTATGACGTTCGTGAATCTGCTCAGGTAAGCCTTCAGAGGCTCGTCGGGTTGCTGCCTTATGTTTGCTAGGGAATCAGCCTTGATACGGGCAGCCTGGGAAGCTCGGAATGCTCTCTTGAAGTTAGCAGAGAAATTTTTCCACAAGCTGATTGACTACTTCTTAGTCTGTTTGAACCATTGTTTGGCCGGCCCAGTCAAGGTGGAAGGAAATATTAGACATCTCAGCTCGGGACCAATGTTGTGGGCCATCATTAGGGTGTTGAACATACCCAGATGATCTGACGGGTCCCCGTCTCCATTGAACTTGGAAAAGTGTGGCGTATGGAGACCAAGTGGATATGTTGTTGCTGCTATGTTGGGGGCGAAAAGCTCAAGTTTGTCCCCTGAATCATACTCATATTTTTCTTTTTCTGATAAGAGCTTCCTCATCAGCTCCTCCATCTGAGCCAAACGCTCAAGGGTTTTGTCCTGATTTCCTTGGTTCTTCCGGGGCTGTTCAATAGCTTCGGATCCATTGTACGCGTTTGGCGAGTTATTGTCCCTCCTATCTTCAGATAGGTTATATGGGACGTTCCCGCTGTCGCGTACTTCGGACAGGTCTTCCCTTTGCCGAGCACGACTGTCGTTTCCTACTGGGTCTCCCCTTTGAGAGTTTAGACGATCTCAGAGGTCGCTCCTCGAGGTGGCCTGAGGACTTTGCGCCGAGCTCAAGCATTGGCGCAGGTCTCTGCCGGAGAGGTCACTTCGACAACTTCCGGTCCAATAGCTTCCATTTGAGAAGTTCGGAGTCTGCCTCTGGGTATAAGGATCCAGGACTTCTCTAAGCGCCCGGCTACGATGGGAAGGTCCGACGGAAGGAGGGTTTCTCCTACTGCTCCCATGAGCTGGAATGTCTCGGACTGGCCTGGGAGGAGACGGGTATCTTCTTGGTGAAGGAGGATGCCTGACCGGGGATGCGATCCTAGTCCCGTCAGGGCGGATCAAGTAAGGTCGCGGCTGCTTCACTCAACCATCCTCCACGTCCTGTGCTCGGCGGTCTGAGTAGGGTGCAGGACGGCTGGCTGGGGCGGGCTGTCATTGCGAGCCCTCCCCAGATCTCCTTCACGAGCTTCCTCGAGCCCTCCTGGGTGTGCTCGAGGGCGGAACTGAGCTAGGAGTTGAGGTCTGGACCGATCGGCTGTACTGCTGCTCGGCCCTAGGTAGTTCCTCAAAAGTGGTTTCCTGGTGGTGCGATGTGGGAGTAGAATTTGATATTGGGGGTCTGGCCGACCGACTGGGCCTAGACCGATTACCCCGGCGGGACTTATGAGTCTCGCCTTGCCTCTTTCCGACATTAGCGTCAGTTGTAAGAGGGGGTAGTCGGGCCAAAACCTCTTGAATCTACTAGTTAGCTTTCGCCAGCTGGTTGGGTATTTGCGATAGCACCAATCTAACAGCCTCTCAATGAAAGCACCAAACTGTTGACGCAGTTCTTCGGCAACAGATAATTCATAGAATAAGGAGAGGGATTAATGCTAAATAATAAACCGTAATAGATGAATGATCTCTTAGTAAAATGATAACACGAATACTTTTTTAGGTGGTTCAAAGGTTAAAATCCTTCTAGTCCACCAGCCAATATTATTGATATCTCACTGATATTCTTTACAGGGTATTTCTTTAAAAATTAGAATCCAACCCTTTGCAACTCTCAGGGTCTCCATATTTATAGGGAAAGGGCACCTGGTTGTTGGCAAGGGAGGTCATCCCGTGACCTTCTTACCCATCATGTCACTTCTGTGACATTCATGATTAATTCCTAAAACCTGACATTGAAGTGTGGTCTAATCAATAGGTAAGGGGGATAATGGGCCGCACAGCCCAACCCAGCCATGGGTGCCTGAACACGCATTTTTATGCTGCGTGTCTGAGATTTCAGGGATGGATCAGACACGTGATGTCTGATATATGCACGTTTACATTGCGTGGTTGACTTTATAAAAGATCAGAGGTTCCAACTCAAGCTCGTATCTCGAGCTTGATGTAGTCTCAGCTCGTGATGTCCATACTTCTGACCTGACTCCTTAGTAATCTCATTAAGCCTTTGGTTATCTCAAGCTAAAGAGGTAGGACCTTGTAACAGCAGCTCCGGGTACGTGGCTTCCACGTGGCTGATATAATTATGCCCTTTCTCAGCTCGCTAATAGCCCGTGGATATTTATCGCGTACAAAATCATATCTCTAACAGCCATATCACATATGGCTTTATGAAATTCATCTCAATATTGTGTAACAACAAATTTACACAATTAAGGGTAATATTTGGAAGTTACAAATTTGTAACACCAAATATGTTACATTATTTGGATATATCCTATATATCTAAATATTGTAACTCTCTATTATATGTTACAATATGTGACACTCTTTGTCACATTTATTTAATCTAAAAACATTATATTATAAAATAATATAATATTACATTATATTATAAAATAATATAACAGAATATGTGGCAAACTGCTTGACTTGTCAGCAGACAAAGGCCGAGCATCAACGACCAACCGGATTGTTACAACCCTTAGAAATTCTAGAATGGAAGTGGGAGATGGTCACTATGGACTTTTTTATAGGACTACCAACCACTCCCAAGGGGCACGATGCCATTTGGGTTATCGTAGACAGGCTGACTAAGTCTGCTCATTTCTTGCTGACCAAGGTAACTTATGGGGCACATAAGTTAGTAGACATTTACATTGCAAAAATAATGAGACTACATGGTGTACCCAACTCCATCGTATCAGATCGCGACAGACATTTTACCTCGACATTCTGGAATAGAATCGAAACGAGGTTGGGTACTAAACTGAAGTTCAGCACTTCTTTCCACCCGCAAACCAATGGTCAAAGTGAACGAACAATTCAGACCCTAGAAGATATGCTAAGAGCCTGTGTGCTCGACTTTCAAGTCTCATCGAATGAGAAGCTTCCACTGATAGAGTTCTTTTACAATAATAGCTATCATGATTCCATCAAGATGGCTCCGCATGAGGCTTTGTATGGAAGGAAATGTCAATCTCCGATTTATTGGCACGAGACCGGTGAAAGAAAGTTTCTTAGATCGGATGAGGTTGATCAGATTACCCAGGACATTCGACAGATAAGGCAACGGTTGCAAACTTCGGTTGATCAACAATGCAAATATGCCAATCGATAATGTGCTGCTGAAGGTAGCTCCGCTCTGAGGGGCTATGCGGTTCGGGAAGAAAGGAAAGCTTAACCCAAGGTTCGTTGGACCTTTCGAAATCATAGAGAGGATGAGGGAAGTAACTTATCATTTATATCTTTCGCCTGCCCTGTCTAAGGTGCATGACGTCTTTCATGTACCCTTGTTGAGAAAATACATGCGTGATCCCTCACATGTACTCAGCTATGAGTAGCTAAGCATTGATCCTCAACTCGACTATGAGGAGAAGTCGGTGATGATTCTAGATAGAAAAGAAAAAGTGTTGAGGAACAAGACAGTGTCGTTGGTAAAGGTGTAGTGGTGTAACCATGGCATTGAAGAGGAAACCTAGGAAACACAAGAAAAGATGAGGGAGTTGTATCCTCATTTGTTCTAAGTTTCGAGGACAAAACCTCTATAAATTGTAGGTATTGTAACGTCCTACATTTTTCGGGTACCTCTAAACAACTCGGGTTGGGATTTTTTTTCCCCGAATTAAGAATATTATTTTAAATAATATTATAGTTATTTGGAATTTATTTCCATGAGTTATTGCTAGTCAAATTATGAATTTTGTGATTAAAAGTCAAGATAAGACCTTCGGTCTTGGACCAACACAAAAACCCTGATTGGGTAAAAATCTCGGAAAATAAAATGAAAAATTGTGGAAAATATATTTTGGGCAAAAAATACATTGATAAAAATTAAAGTTTGGTCAAAAATAACAAACCTAAGGGAAAATGGAAATTTTAGGGAATTTTGTGTTAAATGCTTAATTTTACCAAAATGGGGAATTTTATTCCATAAATGGACCTTAGGTTAAATTTTATTGTGTGATTAATTAAATTAAATGTGAGAGACATTTAATTTAATTATTATGTGTTAAGTTTTATTTTTAAAACATAATAAGAGTGAAAAAGGTTTAAAAAGTCAAATTGGATTTTTCTTCTAATGAAATATTTATTAACCATTATAAAAAATATATAAAACATATATAAAATAAAATGGGTGGCCAGCCATGTGAAGTTTTAAAAGGGTGTGAACCAAATTAATTAACTTTTAAATCCCATTTTAAGTTTAGGGTTAAGAGCAAGTGGGTAGTAAAAACACTTAAGTGTTTTAGATATTAAAGAGTTGTAGAAACTCTTCTAACCCTCCCCAAAACCGACCCCCACTCTCTCTCATCTTTTTTTTGAAAACTCTCTCAAGTTTTCTCTCAATCTTCAACCTCAAGAACACTAAGGAGGCTTGGAAGCTAAGCCTTGGTCTAGGAAGGATTTTTTTCCCTAAGGTAAGGTTTCAATGAACTAGACTTTTATAAAGTATTAACCATAGATTTTCAAATAGCTAATTATCTATGTTGTTGGGGGAGTTGATTAGGGTTTTTGAAATGTTTTGAAGGAGGCAAAGCTAATAGGAAGTTCCAAACCTTAAGCAAGAACAACAAAATAGAGTCCCAGAATTTTACTTAGCTAGTTAGATAGTAGTAGTAGAGGAAAATCTAATATTAGTTTGTAGTATGTTAGATTTCGTAGATTTTGGTTCAAACCGGGACTTAGTTGGAAACTCCTAGCAATAGTTATGGATTTTATAAGTTTAACCTATAATTTAAGAATATTAATTATAACATAAGGTTTTATTAATATTGCTGGTTATTAATATGATAATTATTATAACCTGAGGTTTAGATAGAGTCAATAAGAATATGACACTTGTCATGAGTATGGTTATTCCTAAGGTTTAGATAGAGCCAATAGAATTATAACACTTGTCATATGCATGATTATTAAAGAATTATTATTTTAATGATAAAATAAGGGAAATATAAGACTTAGTCTTCATCAGAATCTGTTAGGAGCATGACATTTGTCACAATTTTATTTATTTGTGGATTAGGTTGTTATTTAGATAATTAAATAGATTTTCCATAACTTTAGGGTACTGTAACTCCCAACTTATTTTTGACCTAGTTCTATTATGAATTTCGAAAAATAGTATTTCTAGAAAGTTGTAGATAATTGAATTATCTGTCCAATAATATAAAAATAGTCTAAATCGGAGTTCTACAGCTCCAGTTATATTTATTTTACTGCAGGTGAGTTTAGAGTTACGAGATTTAGGGAGTTAGAAGTTAGGGTTCTATTTGTTTTTATTATTTTTGTTTTTAATTTTAAAAATCAAGCTTTGACTCCTTCAACCTCTCTCTGAACAATTTGACCAAGTCCTAAGCCTTTGACTGAAGAATATTCAAATATTTTCAATTAAATTCATTATTTTTATTCAAAGCCAAAAAGAAGATTTTTATTCCTAGAACTCTATAAATAGGACTTAGAACCCAGCCCTTCTCCTCACTCTTCAGCTGTGATCATACTCCAAGGTGTTAGTGAGAACATAAGAGTGATACACTTGGGTGGGAAAGGAAAAAAGCTTTGTCATTCTTAAGCTTTATAAAATACTTGGGAAGTGAGGTTTAGTATATTTCGGTATTGGAGTTAGACCAATCCATAAGGTCAACTAAGGTACTCTTATTCTTTATGTTCAATCCTTTAAAACTCTTTAGTTTCTTTAGTCCTTTTATTCTGATCCTAACTTGTGATATTGGTTTTGATTAGGCTTTTAAAACTTAAAGATCTTTCTTGGTAAGTTTCGTCTTGAAAGTTTAGTTTCCACATTTATTCTTTACTCTTTAGAAATACTCACTATTCTTATTATTGGTTTAGGAGTGTTCCAAGTCCCTCATTTGTTCTCATATGTAGTGCACCAAATTTTATTTTTAGTTTATTAAAATTTTGTGATTTATTTTATTTAAGTGTTAAGTGTGATGAATTGTTTTATTTAAATGTTGTTTATTTTATTTAGTTGTTGTTGTTTTATTTGATTGTTTGATATTTTATTTAATTGTTATAATTGTTTGTAGAATATTTTTGTGAAATTACTTGTTAAATGATATATATTTATTTTTCTTTTAAAAATGTGATTATGTGAGATTTGGTTGACTGAACTAAGGTGCATGGTAGATAGTGATGCATCCTAGTGATTTAGTGTGTGCTAGTGCATGGTAGCATGGTACACATGTGTAGATTTTCTACACACCTTATATTTTCCTTTTATTAGATTTTAATTGATTTAATTAAAAAATAAAAAATAAAAGAATGGGTAAGCAATGGTGGACGTGTAGTGTGTAGTGAGAAAGGGATTGATTTTCTATTTATTTTCTAAGGCAATAAAATCAAAATGTGAAGAAGCTAGCTATTTTAGGATAGGAATGTGATCACCATTTATCTTCTATATCAATTATCATAAAAGAAATAATAAGAAAATTAAGAGAAAATAAAAAGGAGAAAAGGAAACTTACCTTTTTCTTTTATTTGGTCATTATGAGAGGATTAGGTTAAGAGGGAATGGGAATATTGGAAGAGCATTTTTGCTCTTGGCTGCCGTGACCTAGAGAGAGAATAGAGAGAGAGAGAGTGTGGCGTGATAGAGAGAGAAGGAGAAGAAGAAAGAAAGGAAGAAGAAGAAGAAGAAGGAGAAGGAGAAATGATCAATCTTAGGGTATGGTCTTGATTTTGCTTATGTTTTTCTTTCTTCTAAATTTTTTAGTATGTTGATTGAGTTGTTTTTGACTTGTTGTTCCACTTCTTCTCCATCTTGATTTTTCAAAAGAAAACCTCTAGGGTTTGAGCAAGGAGGTGGTCCTCGTGTGTTCTTGATTTTACAATCAAGAGAGATATTGAAATTTTTCCCTCACTCTTTTGGGTTATTGGTATTTGATGATTGGTGTTTTGGAGAGATTATGGATGAAAATGGTGTGTTTTCAAATAGGATAATGTGTTGTGTTGATGGAATGTTTTTCTTATATTTTGATGCATGGGAAAATAGACCTAGGCATGGGCATGGGTTTATGTTGTTGGGGTTGATTTTTATGGTTGTGTATTAAGTATATGTGTAGTGATGATGAATATTTAAATACATGAAAAGAATAGGCACGGGTGACGTGGCAGGCATTTTTAAACACATGGCTGACACCTGGCAGAGTTCTGTTCGACCATTGACCAGTAAGATCCTCCTGGCGTAGCATTTGGAGTTTCCTTACGACCAGCGTGGTCGTATACTCCGCGTATTTCTAGATGATCTTGGGTAAATCATAATCAATTCCAAGATTATCTCCTATGATTCCTAATTATCCGATTAATTAGGAGAGAATATCTGTAACAAATTCATGTAATCCTCCTTGAGCCTATAAATAGAGAAAGATAGCTCAAGGAATGGACTTTTGGCTTTCGGTTAATGGAAGTTATACACTTACGAGAGAATTAGAGCTATTGTATTACGATTATATTGTTTATCCCTCTCAGGTTTGTGAAACTCAGAGAACCCTAGTTCTTTGATCACTCCTTTGAGATCTCATATCAATAATAGCTTAAGTGGATGTAGGTCATTACCAGTTCCTGGGGCCGAACCACTATAATTTATTGTGTTCTTTACTGTTTTTGTCATTATATCCATTCCAACACATCCATCCACATCAAGCGTTTTGACTCCGTGTCATTTGACCAAAACAAGGGTCAACATTCTGGTGCTTTCATTGAGAGCTTGATACAAAATTGTTGAAGCAATAATGGCGAAAACAATAAAGAAGACTGGGCAGGCGGCTGGCACTGCACCATCTCAACCACCTCCTCCCCCAAACATGGCTGAAAATGAGCCACATTTGGAATTTGATGAGGAGGAACTGGATTCCGAGACACTGAGAAATACCATGGGGGTATTGCAAGATGAACTGGCCAATCTGAGGGCCAGCCAAGAAAGTGCTGCGAAGATTATGGCGCGGCAGCAATAAGAGATAGAGCGACAGCGCTAGGAGCTAAGTGAAAGATAGGCGGAGATGGAGCGTCGTTAGAGGGAGGCCATGGCAGCCCTCGAAACAGCCTGGCAGTTGGCTAGGAATCAGGCTGCACCTGCCTCATAGCCTGATCAACCCGCAAATGGGCCACCCCAAAGGGGTCCCAATCCTAGCCCTCCGATCCAGCCGTCGAGCCCCCAAAGGCCCGAGTAGCCACCAATGCCTCAGGATGATGTCCCACCGAGGGATCTTGAAGCGCAACCTCCATCCCAGGCTGGTCGAGGCAATCCCCCGCAGCCAAGGCAGAATAGGGCTGAGCAGCAGCCCCGTAGTCCTAGACGCCATAGGGGCGAAGAGTTGAACCCACCAAGCAGGGGGCAGCGTCCTTCTGGAAACAGAAGGAACTCAGAATTAAGCTCTGCGGTCCAGGGCCCCCCATGGCATGATAATGCACGGGGACCTACCGACCAACGCAGGCCACCCTCTAACGCTCGGGAAGTTCCAGCCCGAGGAGGCAGCCGAGGGGACAGTCGGTCCCACCATAGCTAATCAAGGTTCAGAGATGGCCATGGTTACAATGAGGCCGACTCAGGCAGAGGAAATGTTGATCGGAGGAATGAAGAAAGAGGTGGGGGCAGAAGCCCACCACCTAGGGCAGACCAACCAGAGAGACGTAACGCTGAGGGGAAGCCCAGACAAAATAACGTCTTTAACCGGCTCGGAGCAAGCGAGCAACGTCGAAGAGATGAAGACTTGAGGGATGTACTCAATGATCGCCGAGAACGGCATGATGAGTACATTCCCCTAGCAGCAGAGACCCCGGCGATTCCTGGCGCCGTGCAAGCCCAAATAGATGCCATGAACTAGGCAGTACAACAGCTGGTCGGGGGAAGGACGTCTCATATCGAGTATGACAGGAGAAGGGGCACTCCTTTCATTCAAAGGATAGCTGTGGCAGAAACTCCCAGCAAGTTTAAGATGCCCACGCTTCCGAACTTTGACGGGTATGGTGACCCGATATCTCATGTCAACAAGTTTGAGATATAGATGGATATTTAGAAAGTGTCCAAAGACGCTCGGTGCAGGATCTTTCCTACAACACTTTCTGATGCTGCACAGGAGTGGTTTTTCAAACTCCCTCCTACAAGTATTGTTTCTTGGGAGATGTTCGTAAAGGAATTTTACGGACAATTCTATGCGGGTTGTGTGCACCCAACTGAGGCGAATCAGCTGGTGGAGATACGCCAGCAAGAAGGAGAGCCACTGAAGGATTACATCCAGCAATTCATGCGATCAACGGCTGAAGCTAAAACAGTGGGAGATGAGGGCAAGATGATGACCCTAACTGCAGGAGTTAGGCATCGCTCGACTTTGTGGAGTAGCCTTAGAAGGCATGGAGTTAAGACTACTCAAGAATTCTTGGATCGAGCTGATCGGTACATCAAGCTCGAGGGTGCCATCGCCAGCGAGGGAAAGCCCTTAGGCAAAGATAATGGGACTTCCGAACCCGCCAAAGCCGCCAATGGGTTGAAACCCAACGGCAACGGCAAAGGCAATGGGAACGACAATGGCAATGGCAAGAATGGGGGGAAGCGGTCTCATAATGAACCTTCCACCTCTGAAAACAAACGCGCTAAGGGCAATCGTTATGAACCGCGGTTCACTAACTACACTGCCCTTGTCGAGTCTCGAGGAGAGGTGTATCAGGCCACGAGTTCTAGTGTGCCTTACAAAAGACCCGCTCCCATTCGAAAGGATATTTCAAAGAGAGATACTACCAAGTTTTATCGTTATCATAACGACTATGGACATGATACAAAAGAGTGCAACCAGCTAAAGGATGAAATCGAGTTCCTTATCAGACAAGGACACTTGAGGAGATACGTACGGGCCTCGGGAACTTCCCAACGAGAGGCTCCAGGTGGCAATGAGCAGGTGCCCGCTCGCCAACGCTCGCCACCTTTGCAGCCTGATCCCATAGCTAGCACTTTACTTACCATCTGTGGATGCCCGCACCTTGCGGGAAGCAGCGGAAAGGCAAGGGAACGATATGCTCGGACCCTACGCCACGACCGGGACATTGAGATGATGATTGTGGAGGATTGGGCATCAAAGAAGGCTCGGTCAGAGGACGGTGAAATAACCTTCTCTGATAGCGACGCCCAGCATGTCCGGTTCCCACATTCCGATCCGCTGGTCATGGATGTTCAAATTGCCAACATGATGGTGAAGAGAGTGCTAGTCGACACAGGAAGTTCTATAAACATCCTGTACAAGTCTTCGCTAGAACGCATGAAGTTTTCCGTCAAGGACTTGAAGCCCTGCAACCAAACAATTTATGGCTTCTCTGGTGAGGGACTCGCCCCAACGGGGTCAATCAGACTTCTGGTAACAGCAGGTATAGGGCCTGCTACTAAGACATTACTAGCTACTTTCATAGTAGTCGATTGTCCTTCGGCGTACAATGCTGTAATCGGAAGGCCCATACTGGTTGACCTTCGGGCCGTCCCCTCAGTATGGCACTTGGCCATGAAATTCCTGACAGACGTAGGGGTAGGACACATGTTGGGAAATCAGAGGGAAGCAAGGGAGTGCTACAATTCCTCGATCACAAAGGCAAAGAAGGGAACGTCAAAGAGCACTCCCCCAGAGAGGTTGCAGATGGCCATTGATACACAAGCCCAATCCGGTGATGAAGTCACCAAATAGGGTGTTGCCCAAAGAGAGGATATAGATTTAGATCCTCGCTTTGGGGATTTTGAGGAAGATGTTGGACCCATCGAGGACCTTGAAGAGGTCCAACTTGATGAAAAAATTTCGACCAGAGTTGTAAAGGTCGGTAAAAATTTAGAAGCAACAACGAAGCACGCACTGGTGGAATTTTTGAGAAAGAACCAGGAAGTTTTTGCCTGGTCACATAAAGACATGGCTGGGATAGATCCTGTAGTCATTAGCTGTAGAGTCCAAGAACTTTACTTAGCTAATTATTTAGTAGTATTATAGTATGTATAGTATTATCTTTGTAACTGTGGATTTTTGGTTTAGACCGAGAATTATTTGGACACTCATAGTAGTACTTATAGATTTTCTAAGTTTAACCTATAGTTTAAGAATATTAAGTATAACCTAAGGTTTGATTATATAGCTGATATTAAGAATAATATTTATTATACTATAAGGTTTAGATATCAACCAATAGGATTTTAAGCACATGTTATGAATGGGTGATTAAGGATTAAGTATTTTGAGGATTAAATTAAATAAGGGTAAAGTTTGAATGCTTTAAGGTCAGTCAGCAGCTTTGAATACGTTGAGGGCTTAGTCAAGGCTGTTTACTCCATTCAAACTTAGCTAAAAATGTGTAATTTCGTGTTTAAATATTCAGCGTGTGCCAATATATCGCAGCTATAGGGGGCGATATATCGCAGCACGTAGATACGGAAAACACGAGACGATGCACGGTCGCCTCGGGCATACTAGCCCAAGCGATATATTGCCTACAGGGGGCGATATATCGCCTCCTTCAGCATAATTCAAATTTTTTTGAATTCTTTTTCCTTTCAGCCATTCAACTTCTTCATAAGTCCAGCATCTTTTGAACGAGTCTTCAGCCTCTGCTGAACAATTATTCAAATTATTTTCACCTAAAAAGCTATTATTTTTATTCAAGTAAAATTAAGATTCCTTCATTCCCAAACTCTATAAATAGGACCTAGTACCCAGCCATTATTCACCTTTTACTCTAAGTTCAGAAGCTGCAAGTGCTAGGAGAGTGTGAGAGTTAAACACTTGGGTGGGGAAATCATAAGCTTATCAAACACTTTGGGAAGTAAGATTTCATAGTATTTCAGTTCGAGGGTTAGATTGATCTACAAGTCCTCAAGGTATTCAACACACTCTAGTTCATTGGTTTTATGTTATGTTTCCCTTCTCTTAGTCTTCTACTCAGTCTTCTAACCTCATTCTTATTTTGGTTAGGGAATCTAAGTTCTTGAGCACATAATTTTTGGTAAGTGTGACTTTCAATGGTTTAGTCTTTCCATTCCTTTCATTTCATCTCTTTTTCTTCATTAGACTCACCCTGTTATATATGGATTTAGGAGTGTTCCAAAAAGTCCCAACGCTGTCCTCTTATCTCGGTAACTTTGGTAAGGAAAATAGGCTAGGATCTATATGTTTTATGCTTGTGTTATCTTATGTGATATGTTATGAAATATGTTATAAATATGTTATGAAATGTGTATGTTTGTAGGCTTGGGCATATGACCCATATGACTAACAAGACCCCAAAAAGATTATGGGCATATGACCTACTTAGCTAGTAGGACCCCACTAATCTCATGGGCATATGACTTGTTTAGTCAATGGGACCCCAAGTAATAATGGCCATTATAATAATTGTTATGATATATCTTTATGTTTATTACGAAATTTATGTTTATGACTATGTGTTAGATTTTCCTTGCTGGGCATTAGGCTCATTCCTTTTTGTTTTATGTGCAGGAAAATAGTTTTTAGTGGCGGTAAGATTCGTGGACGCTTAGAGAATGTGTATCGATGGTGAATGGAGTCAAGGAGCCGAGCGTTATGCGATTCGAGGATGTAGTTTTGTTTTATGTCTTTTGACATGTATTTTCTGCACTATTTATGTAATGTCTTTTTAATTTAAATTATGTTTTGTTTTTTAGACAATGGGATCCCATATCCTACTTATTTTATGAAAGTAACTCTATTTCTACAAGTTTCCAATAAAGTATGGTATTTTCGCAAAAATGTAAGTTTTATGTATAGTTTCGTTAATGGTCCAAAAGTCTAGAGTAGTGGGTCATTACATTAGCCATGTCTTGAACGTTGACAAAAGTTTTCCACCTGTGCAACAAAAAAGAAGGCTGCTCGATAAGGACAGATCGAAAGCCTTAAAAGAGGAAGTTGAAAGACTGAAGGAGAATGGGTTCATCAGGGTGGCGTTTTATCCATCATGGGTCTCTAATCCAGTACTGGTTCCCAAGCCTAACGGCAAATGGCGAACCTGTGTGGATTTCACAGACCTTAATAAAGCCTGCCCAAAAGATTGCTTCCCACTCCCAAGGATCGACCAGCTGGTCGATGCAACTGCAGGACATGAGATCCTCTCTTTCATGGATGCATACTTAGGATACAATCAGATCAGTATGCATCCCCCTGACGAGGATCACACTAGCTTTCAGACCGATACAGGGTTATACTGTTATAAAGTAATGCCCTTCGGACTGAAAAACGCTGGTGCGACTTACCAGCGATTGGTTAACCACATGTTTAAGGAGTTGATCGGAGTAAACATGGAGGTGTACGTGGACGACATGCTAGTAAAGTCAAAGAAGGCAGAAGGACATGTGAAGGATTTACAGGAGTGTTTCAATGTTTTGAACAAATATCAGATGAAGCTAAATCCTCTCAAATGTTCCTTCGGAGTAGGATCAGGGAAATTTTTGGGGTTCATTGTCAATTCAAGAGGAATCAAGGCCAACCCCGAAAAGATCAAAGCCCTGATCGACATGAAATCGTTGGTGAAAATCAAGGATGTGCAAAGTTTAACTAGAAGGATTGCCGCACTCAGTGGATTTATTTCAAAGTCGACGGATAAATGCGTCCCTTTCTTTAATCTACTTGGAGGCAACAAGAAGTTCGAGTGGACTGAAGACTGTGAACATGCTTTCCAAGCCTTAAAAGCCCACATGGCACAACCTCCTTGTTGACCGCGTTTTTGGCCAACAACGTGAGAACATCAAAAACGATAAAGCCTTCAAGAGAAATTAAACGACACAGGCGGTTTTGAAAAGAAAGTAAATAACACACGCAATTTTTATAGTGGTTCAGCCCCAATATACTGGTAATAGTCTAATCCACTTAGAGTTGTGATTATAGATCTGCACTCAAGATCAGATGAACCTGAGTCAACTGAGTTTCTTTAGTGCAGATTACAAAAATACAAGAGTTCTCTCTATTGCGAATACTTTCTCTCTCTAGAAAATTTAGATCAAAAGCTCAAAAGACCAAAAAAGTCCCTTTCTGATCCCATAAGCCATATATTTATAGGCTTAGGATCATACATTTGATATCCCATAGAATCGGGATATTTTATTATATTTATTACATTTAAATTACAAAAATATTCAAAATGTAACAGAACACCAAATCTGTGGGAAGAATGAGAGATTCCCGCGTATGCCAAGACCGATTCTTGTTGAAGCCGTTTCTGGGAATCTTGACGTAGTCTGTTCTACCTGGTTGATGAATATCACCTTCAATCTGGTCGAACACACCTTCACTGGGCAGATTTCCTGTGTTGAATTGCACGTAAGTATACCTTATGTGCACACCAGTATACTCTATGTGAACGCCAGTATACTGTTGAAGTGCATGCCAGTATACCTTATGTGCACGCCAGTATACTTTATGACTGGGCAGTCATGCACTTAGCTGGTAGGACATGCACTTGGCTGGTAGGACATGTACTTGGCTGGTAGGACATACACTTGGCTGGTCGGACATGTGCATGACCGATCGGCCAAGTTCATTCCTAGGCAACAAAGTCATTACTGGGCAGCAAATTCATTCGTGGGCAGCAAAGTCATTCCTGGGCAGCAAAGTCAATACTGGGCAGCAAAGCCATTCCTGGGCAGCAAAGTCATTATTGGGCAGCAAAGTCATTCCTGGGCAGACAAGGTCATGCCTGGTCGGACAAGGTCATGCCTGGTCGGTCATGACACTTCTCAAGCCAGTCAAAATTTTATCACAACTCTGAGGAGCCAATATATTTATTGACTATTATTGTGTCTTTTACTGACCATGCACTGCCACTTGTCACCTCTATTGCCACGTCATCGATCTCCAATTTTTGGGGATAACACTCCTATTTTATCAAAGCCTATAAATGGAGAAACTTTGTTCATTTACCGGGCGATCACCGAATATGTTGCTAGTGAGGTGCTAGAACGAGAAGAAGAAGGCGTACGAAAGGCAGTTTATTATGTTAGCAAGAGGTTAAGCGGGGCCGAATTGAGGTATCCTCCCATCGAAAGATCAGCCTATTGCTTAATTTTGGCCTCAAGGAAGTTATGTCCTTACTTCCAAGCCCATCCCATTACAATCCTAACTGACCAGCCCCTTCGGCAAGTTCTACAAAATCCGGAGACGGCTAGGCGTTTGTTAAAACGGGCAGTCGAACTCGGGCAATTCGATATCACATATTCACCACGAGCAGCAGTAAAAGGAAAAGTCTTGGATGATCTTATCGCATAATTCACTAAGCTCCCAGACAACGAGCAGTGCGAAAAACCTAGTGCGCTTGAGCCCTAAGTTGAAGCTCCTTCGTGGAAGTTATTCATGGACGGATCATCCAATGAATCTTACACAGGAGCAGGAGTGATATTGATAACGCCAGAAGGTCATCGATTTCACTACACTAATAGGTTCGATTTCACCGCTTCAAACAATGAAGCTGAGTATGAAGCACTCCTCGCTGGGCTAAGGTTGGCCAAAGACATGAGTATAAAAGTGCTGGATATTTACAATGATTCACAGCTGGTAGTGAATCAGGTCTTAGGCGAGTATCAAGCACGAGGCCTGAAAATGGTGGCCTACCTGAACAAAACCAAAGATCTGTTGGCACAATTCGAGAAGTATACCCTCCAGCAAATACCTCGAGATCAGAACTCAAACGCAGATGCCTTAGCCAAACTCGCGAGTGTGAAAGATGCTGAAACTTTGATATGCCAGTGGAGTGGCTACGCGAGCCGAGCATACGACCAGACAAAACCAGTATGGAGATCCAGGTAGAAGATACATGGATGGCACCGTACTTGGAGTATCTCACGAATGGTGTACTACCAACAGATAGAAACAAAGCCAGGACTCTGCAAAGACAGGCTGCTAGGTACATATTGGTCGATGGTATTCTATACCGAAGAGGATACTCCATGCCACTGCTCAGATGTATTACACCAGAAAAGGCTAAAGAGCTGATGAGGGAAGTACATGAAGGCTTCTATGGGGATCACGCTGGGGGGCAGAGCCTATCGAAAAAGATTCTGAGGCAAGGTTATTTCTGGCCGACTATGAACTAAGACTCAATGGAGTTTGTGCGAAAATGTGATAAGTGTCAGAGGTTTTCCAAGATCCCACGCGCAGCTCCCAATGAGTTGAAGAAAATGCAAAGTCCATGGCCCTTCGCAGTATGGGGTATCGATTTAATTTGATCCTTGCCAACGGGAAAAGGTGGAGTAAAATACGTGGTTGTAGCAGTCGACTACTTCACCAAATGGGACGAAGCTGAGCCACTCACTACCATAACGACAAAGAAATTTCTTGACTTTGTCATCAAGAACATTGTTTGCCAATATGGATTGCCTTAGAAGATTGTCTCAGACAACGGCACCCAGTTTGACAGCGACCTATTCACAGACTTCTGCGAAAGGCATGGTATCGTTAAGATCTTTTCTTCAGTCCAACATCCATAAGAAAATGGGCAAGTCAAAGCAGTGAATAAAATACTTAAGGATACCCTGAAGAAAAGGCTCGAAGAAGCTAAAGGAGCATGGCCGAAATAGCTGCCTGAAGTACTCTGGTCGTATAGAACTTCTTATCGAACAACAACAAGTCATACCCCGTTTTCCTTAGCATACGGGTATGAGGCCATGTTTCCAGTCGAGTTAGATTCGCCCTCACATTGAAGAATCACGTACGACCAAGACCAGAATAGCCAACTGTTGATGGAGTCCCTAGACTCGCTTGAAGAGAAACAAGAAAAAGCCCCACTCCGCGTAGCTGCGTACCAGCAGAAAGTCGCCCGGTATTTTAACTCAAAAGTAAAAGAAAGAAATTTCAAGGTCTGAGACCTAGTACTTCGACGAGTTTTCTTAAACACCCGCGACCCAGCTGCTGGAGTACTCGGACCAAACTGGGAAGGACCTTACCAGATTGAAGATGTCCTTGATCTAGGCACATACAAACTTGCACGCTTAAATGGAGATCTCCTTCCGCGCTATTGGAACGGAGAACACCTGCGCAAGTATTATCAATAAACAGTCCTTAAAGGACTGACTTGTATTAATTTTTTACAAGTTTTGAAAAAGGGTTAGTCATGTTATATGGCTAATCGTTTATAAGTGCAAGATCTTTTAAAAGATCACTCGTAAAGACATGTTTAGTCCATTTTAATACGAGAATTATAAGGGGCTGTGCGCAGCCAGTCATTCTTGCCAACCTTTGTAAAAAAAATTTACAAATATTTGGTCATTACGTGTGTTGTTTTGCTGTATTATAAGTGTTGCATTTTATACCGAGCAGTAATGTTCGCACAGGTCGTGGTCAAGGCAAGTGACCAAGGACCTAAAGCTCCTCAGTCACTTGAGGGGCATATAAGGTACATCGATAGCAAAGCATACCAAGAGGTATGTAAACACATGAACAAAATAAGTGAAAGCATGCTACGGTACTTAGAGTATTTTTCAAAATTTATATTTTGTTAAATCAAGCCAAAGTACTATGCTAAGTTCGGTCATGCGAACAGATGTTATAATAAGCAGAAATATTATGATATCAAAGGGAATTCTTTTACACCGCAAACAGTACTGCTTAGATGTAAATGTTCAAAAGTAAAAGTAAAATATGCTGCCCATGCAGCAAAATTAAAAAGAAATCAGTCTTTACATAACGACCCGTAGGTCGTGTAATTAAATAAAAACAAAAGAAAAACTTTATGGAGCTTGAGGAGTAGGAGGTTCCTATGAAGCATTCTATTCGACCATATCTCCTGCAACTTCTCCTCCCTCCACTCCAGGGGCCAGTGGAATGTTTGGGGAAGCAGGGACCCTAGCTCTCTCTTCAGCAGCCAACTGAGCAGTGCAGCGGGCTAGCTCGGCCTTCCTAGCGTCCTCTGGAAGGTAACTGAAATCGGCACTTTGGTTGTGCTTCCAAAAATTGTAGAAACACCAAAGTGTCGCGTTCCTCTACCTCTCTAGGTCCTTGGCATTGGTAAGCTTAAGTTGCTCCACCTGGCTCTGAAGAACAGCAATGGTCGTATCCTTAGCAAGGTGCTCCTCCCTAAGTTTTTTGACTTCACGCCATTGGATTCGGCTGGACTCCTGGTAGTCATCCCTCTGCTTCCTGGTAGTTTCCAGAGAAGCTTGCTTCTCTGCCAGCCCTGCCACCAAGCCATCCTTCTGCTGGGTGACCACCTCCAACTCCCCAGCGTGCCTAGCCTCTGCAGCTTGAAGCTCCTCGATGACCTTTGCCCTAGACTGATCGATACTCGCACCCACGCGGGTACGAGCAGCGGTCATTGTCAGCATGGCCTGCAATTAGATGATAAGAGTTAGGCTATCTCACAAGAAGAAAATTCAAACCATAATCACAAAAAGAGAAAGAGTGTTTACACTAGCCACTTCATTAAGAGCCATGTTGAGGGTCTGATCGACCCCTATGTTTTCAGCCTCAACCATTGCCTCCCTGCAATGGTCATGCTTCAGGATATGAGCAAGGTGATCCTTAGTTGATCGCAGGGAGCGGCTCGAGAGTCTGGCCCCAGGAAGTTCGGCTTGCTGGGCCTGTTCTTTTGGAGCCGCAGGCGAAGGATTTGTGGCAGCAGGCGGGGTCTCCTTCTCAGCAGGAGCCGATGGTTGGGCAGAAGGTTGGCCAGAGGGCCCATCCTTTGGAGGATCAGCTGTTCGACCCTTCTTGGTCGAGGGTGCTTGGCTAGACTCGCCATCTTCTCTCCTGGCCGATTTCCTCCGTCGGACCAGGGGAACCTCCTCCTCCTCCTCCTGAGTCTTATACAAGTCGAAAACGTTGGGGTGGCCATTTCTGCAGAAAAAGATAAACATGCAGATAGTAAGACAAAAATAGATGGAAAATTATGGCACATCAGAAAAGAAGTAAGGAAAATCACAAAGTCCAATACCCGAGTTACTACTACTTGTCGCTACACTACTGACTCTACTAGTCATACACTCACTCTCTGGCAGAAAGAAGTCTGGCCCTAGATTTGGAGTATACATAATATTGCCGTCCCCGTCAAATAAGTGACAGGGAATTGGCAAGCTATTTAAAAGCGAAATAACAGTACCGTTTTCGTCTGAAGACTCATCCAAGTCTACGACAGTCTTCGTTGCCTTTTGTTTCCCCTTCCCTTGGGGGACAGAAGGCCTTTCTGCTGAGGGGGTGCCAGTCGGTTCCCTGATCGTAACCCCAGTCGGTCTCCTCCGAGGAGGGGACGCTGGGGGATGCTGCTCGGGATGCCCCTCGGCAGTGGCGTCTTCCATTGCAGGTTCCCTCATTTCATGATGAGGGGTCAGGAGGCCAAACAGCCTCAAGTTTTCATCAGTGACCAGAGACTTGACACTTTTTTCACTGTCAGACACCCTGGCCAGTGCGTTGGACCTCAACACCATGTCTGGTGTTGGGTTTGGGCATAGCCATGGTCCTGAAGGCACAAGATACTTTAGAGAAGTACAAATAAATTTGCTAAGTAAAAGTAGCGACCAATGGAAAAGGACATTTACCTCCTCGAGCGAAGGCCATGTTGTTCGTAGTCATGTCGGGCGTGAGGAAATACTCCTGGCTGTATTTCCCCACGTTGGAGATATGGGTGGTGTCACTCAGGAATGTTCGGTTTGTTTCCTGGTGAGAAAAATGAAAAAAGCCCGTTCCGGACTGTTGAGGGTTGGACTTAAGGTCAAAAAAGAAGTTGACCTTGTGAGGAGCAGGCTCTGGCCATTTTTTAAGTTTGTAAAGGATATAGAGTGCCGCAAGCATTCTATATCCATTTGGAGTAATTTGAAAGGGGGCGACACCAAAGTATTTTGCCACCCCCTGATAGAACGGATGTAGAGGAAGGGTAGCCCCCTCCTCGATGTGGTACCTCGACCAGGCGCTGTAGACGCCCCCAGGCAAGTTAGCCCTCTAGTCAGCAGCGGGGATCTTGAGATTGACCCCAGTGAGAGGATACTTCCTAAGGTAATTAGCAAGCATCATGAGGGTCACCTGGCTGAGGGGAGAAGGATACTACTCGACATCAAGAAGGTTTGAATGCCGAGGGTGAGCCCTGACCTAAATGCGAGGGTCCGGGGCAATGTTTTCTCGACCGCTGGTCGAGGGAACCCTAGCCTGCGAATCAGGCTGGGCAGGAGGATTTGGATTATTTTCAGTGTTTGGTTTCTTTTTGCCAGGAGATTTAGAGCGGGCCATTTTAGGTGGGGATGGTTGAGGTATGGAATAAGAGAGTCTTGAGAATGGAATCTCGTGAACACGCTGAGCCGGCTGTTCTTCACCTTCAAGCAGTTGCGCAAGAAGATCGTCTTCGATTGGCCGCTCACCTCCCCACAAATCTGGCACTAAAATCTGCGAACAGAAAAATGGGGAGGTCAGGATGGAGAGTCTAGAAAGCTGGTTAGAATAACGCTGGTCGTGTATAAAAGTCAAACTTTTATACAACATCATTCTAACATAAAACTCATTTTTTCACATGAACAGTTTGAAAAACAGATCAAAAAGTGAGAGCAAAAAGTTTTTTGAAAATGCTTTTTCAACTCCTTTAAGGGCGGGAAAAACTTAGTTTTTCAACTAGCATAAAAATTGAATTTTTACTTCAGTTTTACGTCCTAAATTTATGATCTCGACTATCAAACTAACTCGTAACTCCTGGATGGCGAAGAAACATCATCCTATCTAGCATCACCCGATAAATCCACTACTTTCATGCATCTCAACCCAAGAACACAGACAACACCAGAACTTAACAATTAACTCACAGCAGCATGCATAGCGAAAATAAAGAGCAGAAAGGTTCTTAAACTTACCAAAGCAAAGATCGTGGAGGTTGGAAGGAGTTTCGAGCGTAGACGAACGAACGGTTGGTTCTTGAAACGTTAAAAGATGATCTTCAGAGAGAATGAAGGTTCTGATTTAGGGTTTCTTGAAAGAGAAATAACTTGCGTAAAAAGAAAAAGAAGGCTATGAGAAGGCTATATATAGTTTTTGTCTGTGGCATGAAATAAGAAGTAATCATCAGTTTCCTCTTTTCGAAGCATGGGGAAGGGTAATGGCCGTCAATAGGTTATTTGGGAATCGAAAAGCCGTGATTGGACAGGGGTAGGATACTTTTCCCAAGAATGCACGAACTACTCTGACAGATCTGGTGGGGTAATCGAAGAGTCATTTTCCTTAAAGTTTATTTATTGTTGGTCGTAATAAATAAACTTGGGGGAAAATGTTATCCAAAAAACAGGCACGGGTGACGTGGCAGGCCTTTTTAAACACGTGGCTGACACCTGGCAGAGTTCTGTTCGACCATCGACCAGTAAGATCCTCCTGGCGTAACATTTGGAGTTTCCTTACGACCAGCGTGGTCGTATACTCCATGTATTTCTAGATGATCTTGGGTAAATCATAATCAATTCCGAGATTATCTCCTATGATTCCTGATTATCCAATTAATTAGGGAGAATATCTGTAACAAATTCATGTAATCCGCCTTGAGCCTATAAATAGAGAAAGATAGCTCAAGGAATGGACTTTTGTCTTTTGGTTAATGGAAGTTATACACTTACGAGAGAATTAGAGCTATTGTATTACGATTATATTGTTTATCCCTCTCAGGTTTGTGAAACTCAGAGAACCCTAGTTCTTTTATCACTCCTTTAAGATCTCATATCAATAATAGCTTAAGTGGACGTAGGTCATTACCTGTTCCTGGGGCCGAACCACTATAATTTATTGTGTTCTTTACTATTTTTGTCATTATATCCATTCCAACACATCTATCCACATCAAGCGTTTTGACTTCGTGTCAGTTGACCAAAACAAGGGTCAACAAATCTATTTCGGCCTAAAGGTGATATTCAAAAGCATGATGGTTATTTTTATTATGTTTTATGTCAATGAAAATTTTAGAAACATGATAGGTTGTGGCAAGATCTTGTATGAAGCTATGATGGTTGTGATCTTTGGAATAATTGCATGGTAATAATGTATTGAGGATATATTTAACACAAGATCAATGGTGGTTATTTGTTCATGACTTGTGAATAAGTTCTAAGGTGAATGATGAGTTATTGTATACTCATGGTGTGATTAAAATGGATAAAGAGGTTAGAAGCATGCTAGGGTTTGTGTTGAAATATTGTGCATAAATAAGCATGAATTTTGTGAATATAATGAAAAGAATGAATTTTATGATTTAATGTGCTTGCTGATTTTGTGCAAAAATGATGTTGTTCATTATGAGATTAATGTTTTGAGTGCTCAAAAAAAGTTTGCCAGAAATTTAATCATGCTTTGAAATGATATTGTGTGTAAATAAATACCTATAGATTTTTTTTTATATTTTGATGAAAATATGAGTTTTAAAAAAAATGATGAAAATGATGATTTTAATGATAAATTTGATTGCCGGAATTTTTTTGTAAAAATTTGAAATGAGTTTTAATAAGAGGAATTTGATTAGTATTTAAGATAAATTAGAAATCTTAAACTATGGTAATATTAAAAATGGTATTTTTAATATGGTATGAGTGTATATTTTAATAGTTATGATTTTTCTCTATTTTGATTAAGAAAAATATTGAATTTAATTTATTTGTGATTTTTAAAGAAATTAAATGGTGGCTGAAAGTTTAGTTTAAAAGGTTTAAAATAATTATTTAATTGTCACTTTTGAATTTATGTTACATAAAATTAAGCCTTAAAATAATTCAAGTAAAATATATTTTTCTCACATCATTTAAGTAACACAATTAATTAATATTAAATTGATTTTTCTAAGGAAACATGGTAATCATAGGTATTTTAAATAAATTTCAAGCCTTGTTATTTCTTTGTAATTTGAAAATAATAATTGGATTTATCACATTTTTTTAAGCTAAATAAAATAATTTTATGAAATAAAAATAATGTCTTGAGAGATTTAATCAACCTAGTAATTTTAAGAAGATAAATAATGGTAAACAAAGCATGTTACAAGTCTATTAATTTTAAAACGATAGAAGTAAGACGCGTAGAATTATCGTTTTAAACGCCACAATTACGCAACGTTCCCACGTATGCATGTTACATGCAAATTCACTTTTACGTCCAAAATCATGTCTATTTTTCAACCATGTAGTTTTTATAGAAAGATCATGCATGCAAAGTAGGTAGAATGAGCATTATTCTTTTTATGACCTTATGTGTAAGTAAGTATATTTATATGTTGTGTGTAATTCTTACTATGTGTGCATGGCCCATGCACACATGAATTATATGAAAGGGCAAATTAGTAATTATGTGAAGATAAGGAATGTCGTTTTGATTATGGTATAGGCTCGTTGAGAAGTTGTGATTTACTTAGCTTGGACCTGAGGTAAGAAAGTTAGATAGAATTTATGATTGTTATATTATGAATGGTAAGACTGTTGTGTGAATGAAATGTTATGAATTATGAATTCCATAATGTGATGATATGTTGGCTTGTATGAACATTGTATGATATGAATGGATGTTAGCGTGATGTACGCGACACATCAAAATGGGTTGCTAAGGATAAGAAGACATAACCCGAGTTACTAAGGATATGAAGACGTAACTCCATGGGCGGACGCGCCGAGGTAAATCAAGGACCAGAGACTCTTCTTTACCTCAAAGGGTGGCATGGACAAGTTAGCGGGCCATGTTCACAAGGAATCGTTTATGAATGTGTTATGATGTCTGTGATGTTTATGGTTATGTTATGATGTTTTGTTTATGATTTTGTTATGATGTTATGATGCTTATGATATGACGGTGGAAATATGTTTATGTTTATGATATTGATGCCAATTATATGATGTATAAAGATGAATGATAGTGTTTGTAAATTGTTGTATCTTACTTGCTTGTTGCTTATACTTCCTTACTGGGCTTTTAGCTCACCCCCTTACTTTCCCTTCCAGGTAGCAAATACGTTTTCTATGTGGCACGCGTGGTGATGTGGGAAGTTCTATCGTCCTGGTGTGTATGGCGTGGGGCATTCTATGGACGAAAAACGATCACTTAAAGACGCCATTTTAATAATGTTATGTTTTATGAGACTTTTTAAACTTATCAGTGGGACTTAAATTATTAGTTGTTTTTTTAACTTTGCATAAAAAAAATTGATATTTTCTTTTAAAACTATTAGGCCCAACTTGCATGTTTTAAGCAAGACTCCACCAAGACCTTTATAATAAGTGGCTTTCTTTTATAAACCAATGAAAATGTGAATGTTTTATTAAGTACTAGTTTAGGGCGTTTTTACATCATATCCCGATTTTGGTAAGGAAAATAGGCTAGATCTTGTATGTTTGAATGATATGTTATGCTTTTATGTTATGTTATGTATAATATGTTATGATAAGTTTATGTTTTAATATGTTATGTTAACCTACCTCAAATATTAGACAGGGGACCTAGATGGTTAATCACATGTTATAATGGCCATTATTAGTATAGTCTTATAAGGAATATGTTATAATATGTTTATAGTATATGTTATAATATGTTTTTAGTATATGTTATGATATGTTTATAACATATGTTATGATATGATTTTATGTGTATGTTTATGGTGTTAGTAGTTTTTCCTTGATGGGCATTAGGCTCATTCCTTTTTTTTTAGAGTGATGGAGGAAACTAGATACGGAGGCAGAAAGATTCTTGGTAGCTTGGCTTGTGTGTTGAGGATGGATGGAATGTGTGGACTGCGTGTCAATCGAGGATGAAGTTATTTATTTTTTGTCTTTTAAATCATGTTTTTCCGCATTTAGTTTTGTAAATAATTTTCTTTAGTTTAAAATTATGTTTTATGTTTAAAACGATGGGTACCCATGCCATATTTTCTTTTATTATGTATTTGATACAATATTTTGAGATTTAATAAAGTTATTGTAACGCCCCACATCACTATGGCTGCTTTCTGGAACGACGACTGGCCCTACAAACCAAGACAAGTCTTTCCAGCGTGCTTTGTCCTCACTCGCACACTTCCTTGGAAAACTTCCCAGGAGGTCACCCATCCCTAGATTACTCCAGGCCAAGCACGCTTAACCATGGAGTTCTCAAGTGATGGGCTACCGAAAAGAAGATGCATCTTCCTGATATAGGTAGTACCCATCAATCCATTTAAGCCCTCTTCAACTGTGTAGTCCCATACCTACACAGTATTAGAATCATTACACTTGACCTTCCCCAGGCGGTGTGGGATTGCACAGCTTACCCGGTCTTTCCCCTTACGGATCACGGGATTCTGACTGTCACAGTTATATTATTTCTAATGTATCTTTCCCAAAATAGTAGCTATGTATAGTAGATCTAATGGTCGAAGGTCTTAGAAATAGTTGGGTCATAAGGTAAAAAGTTTACTTTTTATGATTTTGTTGTAGGGTTTTTATTTTTAAGCATTATTTTGTATATTTAATGCTTAAAGTTTCTTATTGGTGATGTAATAAGGTTATGGTAGTTGTTTATAATTATTATGATGCTTGTGTGTTGACTTTTGAAAATAGGGACCAAAACCCCCAAAGGTTTTGTTAGAAACCTTAAAACAAAATACATGTTTTGAGTTGTGACTTCCAAGGGGTCAAGCATCCATTGTATATTGATTTTGTAAAATTTAATTCTACTGTGATGTTGTTGATATTGAGTACATTAAATTGAGCTTTTCAAACACTCAAAAATGTTTAAAAATGAGTGAGTTTTGCTATTTCAAAGTTTAGGTAAAAAATTGTTTTTTCATATTCTTAATTTTGGAACCAAGTTTGGACAGCCAGTGTATAGGGAAAATGAATCCATTTTTTCTAAAATTTGGTGGAAATATTATTGGCATAACCTAGTATTCCACTGTAAAATTTGGTAAGAAAATACTGAATGGTTTGAAAGTCATTAATTGTCAAAGTTTGGAAAAAATAAAGAGTTAAAAATAAGGTCATTTTTTTCCTCATTGTTGGAAAATAATTTCACCAATCAAAAATGCTCATTTTGACCTAAGATTTACAGAGACCTAAATAGCGTACTAAAAATGGAATTGGAAAATTTTGGTAACAATTGGGTAAGTAAATTTAAAGTTATAAACTAACAAACTATGTAGTTAAAAATGTAAAAAATAGGCTTTTCACACTAAGTGTAAAAAAATGAGATTTTGGAACTTAAGGTAAAAAGTAAAATTTTGCTTATTGCAAGATATAAACTTGGTAAGTCTAAACATATTTTCACTAAACTTACCACTTTGAGTTGAATGAGACACAACAAGGAAAAGGGGCTTTTACTTCGGTTTTTAAGCTTGATTACTTCGGTTTTCGCTAAAATTCGCAACCGCAGTAGTTCGGAGCGAAGTAAAAACTAGCTAAAAACCGAAGTAGAAAGTGTATATACGCTAGCATCCTGGGCACTTTCTACTTCGGTTTTTAGGGAAAACCGAAGTAAAAGGTGTACTTTCTACTTCGGTTTTATCTAAGAACCGAAGTAAATGGCACTTTCTACTTCGGTTCTTAGGTAAAACCGAAGTAGAAAGTGCACATTTTACTTCGGTTTTACCTAAAAACCGAAGTAGAAAGTGCCCGCCTTTTTTATTTAATATATGTTTCTAATTATTTTTAAATGGATGGTTTCTATTTTTATATATATATATATTTTTTGGCCTAATTTTATTTAATTGATCTAATTATTTATTTATTTTTTTGCCTAATTATTTTTCAACAATTTAATTATATGATATTACAATTATATATATTTTTACAATTGAAATTGGTTAAGAATTTTTTTTGAATGAAAATATGATAACTTTTATTAATTAAAAATGTTGTACATAAACATATAAAATACAAGTACTTAAGTAAGATAACTAGCCTTAACATTAATACATTTACAAAAGACTAAACTTACAACTAAACAAAAATAGGCTTACTGATAAATGTATGGTATCAATTTGCCTAACCATTCGTGTTGGATTGGCAAGAGGTCTGCAATCTCACAATATTGCGTCTTCCCACCAAACTGTAAAATTAATAAATATAAATTAATTTCATAGATTATCGATAGCAAATAAATTATAAAAAATGAACTTACTTTTTCTTTTAGGGTAGTCATTGCATTTGATGCCCGTACAAGATCTCTAATGTACTTCAAGACATAAAAACCACATTCATGACTTTGTGGTTGTCTTGGACATGTAACATTGAATATCTTTGTGGGATTGCCGAGTAATGCATTGGAAGAAGCTCTATAATATGCACTATTTAAAAAGAAAATTAACAAAAGTTATTAAAATGTAGTAACATGTAATATTTGTTGCATATTAAGAAATATTTTAAAAAATTTAAAACTTACCTCATTATCATTGAATCTATTTCTTCTGGACGTTTGTGTGATTTCAATGGATCTAAGAACACGATTTTTCCTTTTGGCATAGCAATCACCAACATCCAATGTTCCCTAAAATAAGAAGCGTATGTTAAGTAAAATAATTAAATTTTTAATATATGACTAATCAAATAAGAAAATTTTACACTATTTCTTACCGTATGTTCCAAGGTATAAAGTAAAGTTGACCAACTCTATCCATGGTCATCAACCAATTCGCCAAGTCAATGGTTGATCGCTCTACATCGTTAACATTATTAATGCTAAGACGTTCAATGTCATAAAACTTGTAATAGACACGCTGATTTGGAAATAGGGACTCCCAAATGCATCTGCAAAATTTTCTTTAGTGTTAAATATTTTGAAAAATTTCGGCAGAGTTTCCCTTATAAATAGGACTTCCCAAACCTGTAAACATTCAATGTCTATGAAAATTTTCAACAGATCACAGAGCAGTACTCATAACTGATTCTAAATTCCTATCATTCCAAAGAATTAGTTTAAGGGATACCTTAATCCGAATATCATTGCTGAGCCTCCAATCATATGCAAGGTAGCAACTTGTTCAACATCCTCTGAAGTTAGGAATATTGACTCGCGATTCATGAATGTTGGGTCCACTGGAATGGAGACGACTGAGTTTATTCCCTTAACTCTGCAAAATTCTCTCACCATAAACTGAAGGCTAACATGGATGCGATTCATGATGTGATCGGCAAATGGTTGGCCTTCGGTCAGAGTGTTTTCTGGATTGACGTGAGACCCAGCTGATGACAGATGCGGGCTAGTCATAGGAGGTTTTGACATATCCTTGGATGAACTTTTTGACATAGGAGGTTTCTTTCTTAGAGGTCCCAACGCAACATCAAGTAAAAATAATATTAAAATACTGGACCAACAAATATCTTAATAGGTAACAAATTAAAGAATTCGTTTATACCTGGTCAGTCATAATTAAATCTTTTGCCCAAGGAAGGAATGTGTCATAAGTATCTCGAACATAGTGTATCTCCCCAACAGAACATGGGATTTCAGCATCCTCTTGTAACATTTTGGTGACTCGCACCCTCGCGTATTTGTCTGTCAGTTGAACACCATGAATAGTTAGTGGACCCACCCCATCAATGATAACACCCTCTGCCACCACATTATGAATATTATCCGAACAAAGTAACACATCGTGCATGTACGGTGTGTCATCCTGCATGTACGGTGTATGGTATTCTTCGTCGCTCTGCTCGTCATCATTGTCGTGTTCATCCATATCATCTATCCCACCTGCTTGTTTAGCTTTTTCCTCCTCTAAAGCTTTAAGTTCTGCTTTGAGCCTCGCAATTTCTGCATCTTTCTTACTAACAACATCAGCCATTTCTGTTGCTATTTTTGGTTTTCTTCCAAAGACGGACGAAATCTTCGCAAACGACCTACAATAATCAACCAAACTTATTTTAAAACTAAAATATTATAGAATTAAGTTAAATGCAACAAATAAAAAATAATATCATACCCAAGTGCTCTAACACGCCCTGGGTGCTCAGGTGTCCCTAAAGCTTGCGTTAATATGTCATTCCGAACCTTTGCAATGATTTCTCCACTACTAACTTTTTCTTTCAGCTCATTCTGTGGAACAAACCAGTGGTCACTTATATTAGTGACTTATAAGAACTTTATCATTCCTAAATTACTTTAAAATACTTGCTTGAAACCACTTACAATTCTTGCTTCAATTTGTTTGTCCAAATCTGTGACAAGAACCTTCCTCTTTTCTCGTGCTCTTATCCATACTTGGTACCGTTCTACATCTGCCACACCTAGTTCAGTTTTCTACAACATACAACAATTAATTAAAGTTGGTGAGTGCAATATTCTTCATAACAAGTTGACAGTTATAAAATAGTGATGCGAATTACTTACCAGGTCCTCTCTAACATTGGCAAGCCCTCTACGAGATGTACAATGCCTCGAAGTATATTTGAGAGCTCTTTCACGTTGTGCTTCCCGCAAAGCCTACATTAAATAGGTAACAATAAGTTTTTAAGCAATTATTAGTATTTCAAAACTAATAAATCATATACATAATAGTACCATAAACTCAGGAGATAAACGGTGGCTAACAAATGTCCTCCAATCTTCTAGGTCAAGTTCTGGATATTTCTTAGGAAGGATTTGGAGTTCATCTATCAGATCGTCTTCTGCCAAAGGGTAGATGTAGTCACTAGTGATGTTGGTCTTAAAATCTCTCATCATTCTTCCCGCACTTTTCATTAATTCTGGTTTCCAATTTTCTGGAATGTTAAAGGCACCCTGAAATAGAAAGAAAATGATTAATGAAATGCAAAGTAATTCATGAAAATGATCAATATATTAAAGTAATTAAATTATTCATAAAATATTTTCTTACATATACATCCTCCCATATTCTATTCTTCAATTCTTGTGGGACTTGTCTCCAATCCTTATAATTGAGAGAGACCGTTCTCCTAGTTTTAACTCCAAGGTACGATTGCATCTCACTATATGCTTTCCCTATAGGTTGACCTTTATCATTAAACTGAATATTTCTCTTTATTCCCTTAGCTTTTTGATTATTGATATTGTTCTTCTTTGTTGGGCCTCGCCTATTTGGTGTGTTCTCCCCTTCAGAAATAGTCATCTGCACATAAACAAGAATTAACGTTACAATTATGACATAAATAAATACATATTTAACATAAAAATGAATACATTACTCACTGGACACATTTTCTTTTCTTTTTTCTTTTCTTGGTTGATCCACAATCTACCCATATTCCGTCTCTAATATCATTTCTAATGTATTCCCCATCATCATCAACTTCATGGAAATCATGGATTTTCTCAACTTGCTCATGTATTGGTTGTCCAACAATAAAATTTTCATGGAACAAATCATCGTTTTCTCCGTCATTTTCATCTTCTATAAACTGCCTTTCCGGGGTTCGTAAAACAACTGACCATTTATCATCAGCAGGATCAGTTATGTAAAACACTTGTTTTTCTTGGGTAACCATGATGAAAGGATCATTCTTGTGACCTTTCTTACTTAAATCAACCAAAGTGAATCCAAGTTCATCAATTCTAACCCCAACATTGTTGTCCACCCAAGAACACTTGAGCAGAGGAATTTGAAATAAGGAATAATCAAGCTCCCATATTTCTTCAACAACCCCATAATATGCCATAGTACCAGCAACTGGATTATTGTCTTTTGCACTAGCGAAATGCACTGCTTCTGCCACAATACTTACTCCACTATTTTGAACCATTCGAGCATCATCTCGTGACTTTGTGTGAAATCTTTTTCCTCCAACAATGTAAGCATTGTGCTTTATTACATGAACACTTGGTCCAAATGATATGCGTTTTAACTCTGTCGACACTCCATGGTTTTCTTCTCCCAACCTTGCTAGAATAATATTTTTCAACCATCGACTAAATGTTTTATTGTGCTCATCTATAATCCATTTCTGTTTATTTTTAACCTTGTTGGGAATCATTGATTGTAATAACTCCATGTGCTCACTACAATACAAAGTACAACATATTAAAATTTCAATTATACATAAAAATGAGCATAATGTTTATTAAATCTATAACTTACGTTATATAGGGTTGAACTTCGGGATTGTTTTCCAACACAACTAAATGAGCTTGATCTAATTATGCACGAGATATGGTCACTACTGTTCCTTTCCCTCGTAATCCTCTATCAACTCCATCCGAGTTATTCCGTGGTTTGCTAATTCCGATTGTGTCGATTCCAACCATGTGCTTAAACCTGATAGGTTACCATATGCTGGAAAATCATTAACAGTCCATAACAACACCGCTTTCAAATTAAACACTTCTTTTTTAAAACCATCATATGCCTCAACACCATTTTCATACAACTCTTTCAAATCATCAATTAATGGTGCCAAGTAAACATCGATATCATGTCCTGGTTGTTTTGGGCCCGAAATCATTAATGAAAGCATCATGAACTTCCTTTTCATCACCAACCAAGGAGGAAGATTGTACATAACCAGGAAGACAGGCCATGAACTATGCCTACTACTAAGAGATCTATGCGGGTTTACTCCATCAGCAGCTAAACCAAGACGAAGATGTCTTGGTTCATTTTTGAATTCTGGATTGATATAATCTACCTTCTTCCAGGCCTGTGAATCTGCAGGATGCCGGAGTTTACCATCTTTCACTCGTCCAGTCTCGTGCCATATTAAGTTCTTAGAGTGTTCTGCACTTCGATATAATCGCTTCAGCCGCGAAATCAAAGGTAAGTACCATAGCACTTTCTGAGGAATAAGTTTCCTAATCTCTTTACTTTTGTTAGGTTTGTACCGTGATAAACCACATTCTGGGCAAGCGCCCATGTCTGCATACTCCTTACGATATAAAATACAATCATTCGGACATGCATGAATCTTCTCATACTTCAACCCTATCAAACTTAATGTTTTCTTTACTTCATATGTAGACTCCGGAAAACAATTTTCTAGCGGCAAAATCTCCTTGAAAGCAGCTAAAAATTGACTGAAACACTTATCACTAACTCCATTTTCTGCTTTTATGTTATAAAATTTAACCATTGTGGGCAATCTTAGTTTATTGCAACCACTGAACAATTGTCTGTCTGCATCTCTAACCATACTATCAAATTTTTCTGGATTATGAAAAAACTCTTCTTGTGCTTCATCAAGCAATTCTATAGGATGATCATCAAAATCATTACTCTCAAAATCATTTACACCTCGGCTACCTAATGGATATGGGTCATCATTTAATAATTCTCCATGCCAATACCATTTACTATAACTCATATCAAATCCCCGACAAAATACATGATCCTTTATCATGGTAATATTCCCCTTTACTCCATTACCACAATCGATACAAGGACAACGAATTTTTTGTGGATCACTACAATTCTTTAGGCAAAACTCTAAAAATTTGTTGAATCCATCTTGAAATTGTGATGTTTCTCTCCTCTCAAGCATCCATGATTTATCCATACTAATAACAATATTCAATTCCTAATAAGTTAGAAAAAAAACTTATATTAGGTTCTAGTCTTATAATTTTTTTTAAAAATTCGGCAGAGTATCCTCTGTTTCTATAGCATACCGTAATTTCATAATTACCTATAAAATCAATACAAACAAACACAATAATCAAGCATATATGAATCCATCATTATTAGGTTCTACTCTTATAAATTTTTTAAAAAATTCGGCAGAGTATCCTCTGTTTCTATAGCATACCGTAATTTAAAAATTACCTATAAAACCATTTAAAACAAACACAATAATCAAGCATAGATGAATCTATCATTATTAGGTTCTAGTCTTATAAATTTTTTTAAAAATTCGGCAGAGTATCCTCTGTTTCTATAGCATACCGCAATTTCAAAATTTCCTATAACAACAACACAAACAAACAAAATAATCAAGCATAAATCAATCCATCCTTATATCACCACAGCACGCAAATTTCCCAGAGCCTACTTCACTAATTTTCAAACATAACTTTCACTAAATCTAATATGCATGATTACATTAGTCTTATCTTTATACATAAATCTTATAGTAATATAAATACAAAAAATAACTAACCTTCAATATTAATCTTCAATGCACCCAAAATGAACAACAAAGTTCACCACTCAATCAACGACCCTACTAAAACACTACATAATTAGTAAACTACATAATTAATTATCAAATCAATAAATTAAAAAAATCAAACTAGTTAATGAAACTAATGAACAACACTTTGATCATCTTCATGCTATTTATTTTTTTTCAAATATTTAAAAAACAAATTTATCTATTGTCAAAATTTCTAAAATTAACTAATATGCATATATATATTTATAATAAACCTAATTTTTATCACATTATTTAAACTAACAAAATAAACAAATAATTATAAAAATTAATAAAATATTAATTATATTAATTTTAAATTCGGAATAATAAAAAAAGTTAAAAAAACATAGAAAATTAAAAAATTATCATCAAAACAACATTTTAGTAATCTATACCTGTTTTGAAGCTCAAAATCCCCTTGCAATGTCAAAAATCCGGTCAAAATCCGGCAAGAAACACCACTTTCAAATGGAGAAAAAACCCACGGCCAAATGCTTTTTTTTCTCTAAAAAACAAAAAAAAAAATATTTTTGGACTATATTTCGGTTTATAGGGTAGAAATATTGCAAGAAATAAAGAAAAAACAAAAAAAAAAGGTTTGGAGAATCAAAATGGGTGTTGGCTCACGATGGTTAATGGAGGTTTTGGGGGTTTCTTTTTGCACAGAGGGTAGAGAGGTTTTGAGAAGATGACCGTTCGGGTCTAGGGAAGGGACTTATAAAGCACTTTTAACTTCGGTTTTTGGTAAAAACCGAAGTAGAAAGTGGACTTTCCACTTCGGTTTTTACCAAAAAACCGAAGTTAAAGGTCCATAAGTCATACCCCTTGTGCACTTTTAACTTCGGTTTTTTGGTAAAAACCGAAGTGGAAGGTACACTTTCTACTTCGGTTTTTACCTAAAATCCGAAGTTAAAAGTGCACAAGGGCCGCGTTTGGTTTGGCCAGTTTTTTGCATTTTTACTATCTCTAAACGTTATATAAGGGCTTGTGCAAACAAACACGGCCCTCTCCACTATGAATTTTTCACTTCGTTTTTTTAAAAAAGCGAAGTAGTAAATAATTTTTTTCAGAGCGCCAATTTGAAAAGCGAAGTAAAAGAGTTTGAAAAGGTTTTTACTTCACTTTTTTTGTATGCTCACTATAAAAACCGAAGTAAAAACCTATATTTCTAGTAGTGAGAATTATTTTTATTAAAGAATTTTTATTCTTTTTAAAAATAAAAGATTTAAATAATAAATTAAAAGAGTGTTTAAAATCCTATATTTTGAGAAAATGATTAAGTGAATTATTTTTCTAGTAAGTAAACTTGATTAATTGATTTTGACAGGTTCGCAGAGCACAACTCAAGACGATTCTAGGGTCAGATAGAGGGAAAAGTCACAACGGGACTTAAGATATGACTTTGGATAAGTCGGGGGTATTTTTAGATAGCGGGTAGCGATTTGGACTATGGGGTCATGAAAATAAATATATGGATATATATTTGAGGTTAGGATGTCTAGGCGGGAATATTGGGGGATTTTACCATTTTGGCCTCGGGGACGGTTCCGGCACCCCGAGCCTCGGGATTAACTTAATGAGTGAGATAGACATAAGGAAGCCTTTAGAAAATACAAACTGACTAAAACTTTTACCTCAGCTCTCTCTCACTCTCAAGGAAAACAAAGGGAAGGAAAAACACAGAAAACCTAAGGGGAACAAGCTGGAATTTCTGAGATTTATGGTGAGGATTTGGAGGTTTAGCTCAGGAGTAAATCAAGAACTAAAACAGGGATTAAGGTAAGCATCTAATCTTCTTTTCTGTGGTTGAATTCTGAGTTCTAGCTGGGTTTTGGTCAAGTTTTGAAGCAAACATGGTTTTGATGTCTTAAGGCAGAATTAAGGAGGAAACTTGGAGATTTAGCTTGGCTTTGGCTTGGTGAGGTGATTCAACAGAAGAGGTAAGTTTCAACTCATGGTTTAGAGGTTATAGATTGGGTATGAATGGCTGGTTTGAATGTTTATTGCTCTTGAGTTTCAGAAATTGAAAAGAGAAGATTGGTGTGTGTTGGGTTGGGTTGAGTTTTCTGTGGAATAAAGTTGTTTAAGTCATGTTAAAAGTGTTGGATTTGTTGGGTGTTGAAGTAGGGAGCGTAAGGGTGGTTGTGGCTGAGGTTTTGAACTTTGAAATGGTTTAAATTCTGGGTTCGAAGGGGAGGGTCGCGGCTCTGTTCTAGAGCGCTGCAGCCCTAGAATTCAAAGGAGCCAAGGAGGCTCGGCCAAAGGCAAGCGCCGCGGCGCCCAAAGCAAGGGTCGGGGCGCGTGTCCTCCTTCAGGGGTGGTGTTGGTTCTATTTTGGGGAAGGGCCGCGGCTAGGCTTCAGGGGCCGCAGCCCTTGGTTGCACACATGAGTTTTTGAGGGTTTTAGGCACGGGAAAGTGGTCTAGTGTGCTCGGGTTTGGTTTAACCACCGTGCTTGGTGGAATTTGGAATCCCGGGAGTTAGTTTTGTAACAGGAAACCTATATTGGAGTATTAATGGAACCCTATACCTTGGTTGTGACTAGGTGATAAAGGCTTAGGCTCGGGAACGGATCGTGCTTGAGAGGCATTGCCCGTAATCCAATAACTGCACAGACTAAAGGTAAGAAAACTGTACCTGGTTGAATATATGTGACAGGACTAAGGGCTCCCTATTGTAAATGCTTGAAAAGATGGTATTATGCCATGCAAGCCATTTAGTGAACCAACGGCCTAAGGGTACCAAGGGTTTCACTAGCGCACAGGGCGCGGCTCGGCCACTGGTAGCCGAGGACAGCTTATTATGCACTGAGCTCGGTTTAAGCGGGCCGGAGTCAGTGGGTTAAACAGAGGGTGCATCCTAAGTCGTCGGCCCTGAACATTATGTGATATGAGTGTTATATGTGATAGAATGTATCTTGAATCGGATTATATGCGATGAATATCTGTTGGGGAATTATCTGATGGGAATACATGCATAATGAATTAATTGTTTGCTTTCATTGATTGAGTTGTTTAAAATGTTTTCTTGCTGGGCCTTGGCTTACGGGTGCTACGTGGTGCAGGTAAAGGCAAGGGAAGATTAGACCAGCCTTGATTGGAGAGCTCAGCGAGCGGAATGTACATAGCCAGGTGCTTGGCCGCCACGGTTGAGGTCTGGGCAAGGACATGAAACCTGAAGACTGTCTGTTTTGCCTTAGTATGGCTAGTGAATACTCATGTATTTTTGGGAGTCTGTAAACTTATTTTAACTCTACTTTCCTATGGGATCCCGTGTTTATTACAGTTTAAATATATGAATTGAGTCCTTTGAGACCAAAACCTTTTTAACCCTAGCTCTTACACATTTAGTGACAAGTTTTTAAAATGTTGACTTGATTAACGAGTCTTGCACCTTTATAAGTACACAGTGTAACGGTCTAGGCTATCCAGGGCCTTACAACTATTGTAATACTCGAGCCTAGGTATGGAGACCATAGGATAGGTCTCCCCGAAACTTAGGGTTTAGTCTCAAATATTTTTGTATGAATTTCCTTAATGGGTTTAAAGCCAAATACGGATCATTAATCCTTACAAATGATTTTTATAAAAAAGACCAAACTATCCAAAATAATAATAATGAATTATGAGTGTCATAATTAATCCGAGTATACTGTATGGATAACTACAGTATTGGCTAGCGTAACTGGACTGAACGTTGGAGGGTGAAATCCTGCCGAGTGCTAAAGACTCCAAGTAAGTCAACTTGTATTGTGTGGCTACAACATGAAACGACTATGTATTGTATGTTAGTATAGGGACACATGCACATATATACACTATCGTAGAAAGTTGCTTAGAGACGTTATTCTAGTGAGTGCTTATTTAGAAAATATGAACGGTAGATATCTGGCATATCCTAGACGGCTAATCCCATCACATTGCTTGATTTTATTATGTCCGGCTCATTACCGTGACGAGTGGTCAAGAGGTGAGGATTGCTGGTTAAGCCTAGGGGCGCCAAAATGAATGGGACCTAGGGGCCCTCATGCGTCTTAATCAGTGAACTGTTAGAACCCGAGCAAGTGCTCTGATAAGTTATTCCCAGATAGCAGCCGTGAATATTGGCAATTCAGTGAGAGTGCCTAGAGATACTAGGGGTTGCCAAGTTTGAGTGAGGCTGAACACCCTAGGAGCAACTGCTCATCATCACCACTGATTAACATAGAATTCTCTATAAAATTGTGTAAATTCGATTACACTATTGGACAAGTAGTGATGCCCTAGATAAAACGATGGTTACCCTTGATGGGGATATTTATTGGCTAGATCTTAGTGTTGAGACTCGATTCTCTCTCTTACAAATTAGCATTTATGTTGGAGGGCGTGTTACGCCGAAATTGTTGGAAATTGTCGAGTGTTGGTCTCGAATTATATTGTGATATAATATATATCCTTGCTCTAGGATTTTCTGAGTGCAGGGATATATTTGTTGATAAGATATAGTTGTGATATAATATATATGCTTGCTTTGGGATTTTCTGAGTGCAAGGATATATTTGTTGATAAGATATAGTTGTGATATAATATATCTGCTTGCTCTGGGATTTTCTGAGTGCATGAATTTATCTGTTTATATGAAATAAATTGTCATTGGTTATCAGGCATGACCATAAGTTTTCCAGGATGCTTTTAAGTTCTTGAAATTGATTGTGTAGTGTTCGAATGGATCCATAACTCTAATTCTCTGCATGCTTTTGTTTGAAGGTTGAACTTACTAAGCGTTTTCGCTTACCTAGTTGTTTCCTGTTTTAGGTAAGAACAAGGGCAAGTCAGAGCAGTGAGAGCTGGAGTCTACCTTGCAAATGTACATGTGGGCCGACCTTTTGGGAAACCGTTTTATTTTTGGAAATGTTGTGTAATTTTCCTAAACTAGACTCACTCTAGTCTTTATAACATATGTTTGTAATTAAATGTTAAGTATGGCCATATGACTTTTAAAAAAAAATTATACGGGTTTTTGAGACATTTTGTTAAATAAAAACATTTATATTTCTGCGTTATCGAGTCTTGAAAATCTGAGTCGTTACAACAAAGGTAAAGAATACTTGTCATTTCTTAGGCCGATTTCCATTCGAGAGTGAACATGAAGTTATGCCTGATTCAGAAGAAACTTCGTTCCTCTTGGAGTGTTACACTTATGGAATGAATAAGAAAAGGTAAATGATTTGCATTTGTTTTTTTTTAATTTAATTATTTTCTTTATATTTTTTTATTAATGTTTGTTGCTTTTGTAAGAATAAATCATCTCCATACGCTGCATTTCATGCGAAATTAAAATCAACTTTATAATTGGGAGGAATACAAATTGAGAATAAGAAGTGGTTTTTTGATTTGTGTGATGCGGAAGGTCTCATCATTAATGATGTAAGATTTTATATTCTCTAGCATTTATTATTATATTGTGCATACTTAAGATTGTTTACATATCAATTTTCTCATGTTATATTTGTATTTAATATTTTATGCTTATTTTTATATTATTTTTGCAGCATATTGATATATCTTTTTACTATTTGCGAAAGAAGGCATTGTCTCATTCTTGTTATCCTTCATTTCGGAAGTGTACTACAACAAGTTGTGTTTTTGACCACTACATGACCCTAATTAGTTGTGATGAAGCTCATTTAAGGAAGATGATTTCAGATATAAAAAAAATGATCAACATAAAAGGATAAAGCATCCTTATCCCAAAATGAAGACTATTATTGATTTCATTATGGAAAAAATATTGAAATTTGGAAAGTCATGGTTTGAAGTTGACTTTGTTTTCATGCAATTTTTGTAACAACCCAAATTTCCTAATAGGGCTTAGGGCCTTGATTAGCGTGACTGGAGGGCAATAAATGATTTAATATGTTATTATGTGAATTTATGTGAGTATGTGATAGAGATGCATGTTTAGTTGAGTTAAATGTGCATGTGGGCCCCGTTTGGATATTAGGGGTATGTTCGTGATTTTAGCCTGTTGAGGGCGTAAATGTGATAAATATGATATGCATGGCATATATCTCTGAGTAGCACGATCCGAGACAGTCCTGGGGAGCGGTTAGCCAGAAAGTCACAACAGGGTTGAAAATCCAACTCAGGGCGAATCGAGGGGTACTTTGGGTATTAGATGTATTATGGGGTTATCGGGTTATGGAAATAAATATTTGGAGATATACTTGAAGATAGAATGTCTAGGAGGGAATATTGGGGAAAATTTACCATTTTTCCCTCGGGGACGTTTTGGTACCCCGAGCCTTGAGGTAACCTTAAAGCTTAATTTAAATAAAACAAAATAACGGAACTGTTGGGAAACTTGGAGAAACCGACCTTAGACTCTACCATACTCTCTCTTTACTCTCAAAGCTGCACTAAGGGGGAAAATCTTGAGGAAGAAAGCTAGGGAATTCAAAGTTTCAAGCTGGGGATTTGGAGAATTATAGCTTGGGATCTAGAGGATTGGCTCAGAAGTATAATCTAGGAAAGGTAAGTTCCTAATATGTTGAATTGTATCAATTTATCAGCTGGTTTTAAGGTTGAATATCTGAGTTTGCATGTTAGCTAAGTTTGAAATTTGTTCTTAATGGTTTGGCTGAATTTGGTGCTAGACTCTGTTGGGTTTTGAAGCTAATACTGTGTTAGAACTCTTGTGGTGATAATCTGGGACTGCTAGTTTAGTTTTGGGTGAATTGGTTTGAGGAAAATGCAGGAAAAGGATGGAGATTTCTAGGTTTGGAGGCGAGGGTCACGGCCCGTTTGTGCGCGCGGCCATGGGAGGCCAAGGTGTTTGATGCGCGCCGCGACGCTTGGCCAAGTGCGTCGCGGCCCTTGCGTGCTTCAGGGAGATGCTAGCCTCTGTTTCGAGGCTAGCCGCGGCGCTTGTGGGTAGGGCCGCGAATCTTAGTGCTAGTTTGTGTTTTAAAGTGTCTTTAGGCTTGGGAACTTAAAGGTTTAGGCTCGGGATGGATTTTATCACCCAGAATAATAGAATTCAAGGTCCCGGAGATTAGAGTTATGGCTCAAAGTTATTTAACGGATTAGAACTTGATGGATGAATATTTTTAATGTGTTGTGAATAGGGTTTCGGTGAGGCTGAAGTTAGAGGACTGTGCTCGGCATATCGGTGCTCGGAGAGCTCGGGACGCAGGTAAGAAAACCCTTGTTCCCATAGAGCTTGTATGCAGGGCTGAGCCCCAATATGTTTAATTGTAAGGCGTACCCCTTTGATTGGAATTGTTAGTGTTCAGTATATGTTTATTATGCTGTGAATGTGATTATGTGAATATTCGGTATGAGCTGGGAACAGCGTAGGCCGAGGTCGGCAGGGGCCGGGAACGGCGTTGGGCACGTTGAGTGCAAGGCCGAGTACGGCAAGGGGTCGAGAGCAGTGTTGAGCACGTGGAGTGTAACGACCCGGATTTTCAAGACTCGATAATGCGGAAATATAAATGTTTTCATTTAACAAAATGTCTCAAAAACCCATAGAAAAAAAAACTTTTTAAAAAGTCGTATGGCCATACTTAACATTTAGTTACAAACATGTTTTATAACGATTAGAGTGAGCCTAGTTTAGGAAAATTACACAACATTACCAAAAATAAAAAGGCTTCCCAAAAGGTCGGTCCACATGTACATTTGCAAGGAAGACTCCAACGCTCACTGCTCTGCCTTGCCCTTGCTCTTACCTACAACATGAAACAACTAGGTAAGCGAAAACGCTTAGTAAGATCAACTTTCAAACAAAGCATGTAGAGAATTAGGGTTCCGGACCCTACACAATCAATTTCAAGAACGCTAAAGCGTCCTGGCAAACTTATGGTCATGCCTGATAACCAATGATAAATTAATTCGTAACTAGATAAAAAATCCTGCACTCAGAAAAATCCCAGAACAAGCAGATATATTATATCACAACTATATCTTATCAACAATTATATCCCTGCACTCAGAAAATCCCAGAGCAAGCAGATATATTATATCACAACATAATTCGAGACCAACGCTCGACAATTTCTAACAATTCATGTGTAACGCGCCCTCCAACATAATTGCTAATCTGTAAAAGAGAACCGAGTCTCCACACTAAGATCTAGCCAATAAATATTCTCATCAAGGGTAACTATCGTGTTACCTAGGGCATCGCTACTTATTCAAGAGTGTAATCCAATTTACACGGTTTTACGGAGACTTCTATGTTAATCAGTGGTGCTAGTGAGCAGCTGCCCCTAGGGTGTTCAACCTCACTCAAACTTGGCAACCCCTAGAATCTCTAGGCACTCTCACGGAATGGCCAATATTCACGGCTACTATCCGGGAATAACTTATCAGAGCACTTGCTCGGATTCTAACCGTCCAATGATTAAGTAAGCATGAGGGCCCCTAGGTCCCATTTATCTTGGCGCCCCTAGGTTTAACCAGCTTATCCTCATCTCATGGCCATTCGTCGCGGTAATGAACCGAACATAAATAAAATCAAGCAGTGTGACGGGGATCAACCGTCTAGGATATGACGGACTTCTACCGTTCATATTTTCTAAATCAGCACTCACTAGACTAACGTCTCTAAGCAACTTTCTATGACAGCCTATATATATGCATGTATCCCTATACTAACATACAAGACAATAATCATTTCATGTTGCAGCCATACAATATAAGTTGACTTACTTGGAGTCCTTAGCGCTCAGCAGGTTTTTACCCTCCAACGTTCAGTCCAGTTACGCTTAGCCAATACTGTAGTTATCCATACAGTACACTCGAATTAATTATGGCACTAATAATTCATTATTATTATTTTGGGCAGTTTGGTCATTTTAATAAAAGTCATTTGTAAGGATTTATAATCCTTATTTGGTTTTAAACCTATTAAGGAAAGTCATACAAAATATTCGAGACTAAACCCTAAGTCTTGGGGAGACCTATCCTAAGGTCTCCATACCTAGGCTCGGGTATCACAATGGTATTTCCCCACAACCCGCTAAAAATCTTATTCTTTCAAGGTATCACTATTAACCCGCACTTTTGACTAGTCGGTTAAAATATGTAAGATTTTAGCCGGTATTATATCCAGAAAATACAAATAAATTCCTTAATTATTTTTAAAGAAAATAAACTCTTTAAATTTTCCTTTTATTTTTCTTAAGGTTTTAATATCTAAAAACCGTTTTAAGAAAATTGCCTAATTTGTCTTAATTAGGAAAACCGTTATAAATTTCTCATCTTGACTAATTAATTTTTCAAAAGCAATTAATCAATTTTACTTACTAGAAAAATAATTCATTTAAACTCAAAGGGGTAATTTTAGTGAAAATATGATTTCAAGACTTACCAATTTATATCTTGAAATAAACAAAATTTTACTTTTTACCTTATGTTCCAAAATCTCATTTTTACACTAAGTGTGAAAAACCTAATTTTCACATTTTTAACTACATACTTCGTTAGTTCATAACTTGAAATTTACTTACCCAATTGTTACCAAAATTTCCCAATTCCATTTTTGTTATGCCATTTAGGTCTTTGTAAAATCTTAGGTCAAAATGAGCATTTTTTATTGGTGAAATCATTTTCCAACAATGAGGTAAAAATGACCTTATTTTCAAGTCCTTATTTTTTCCAAACTTTGACAGTTAATAACTTTCAAACCGTTTAATATTTTCTTACCAAATTTTACAGTGGACTAATAGGTTATGCCAGAAATATGTCCAAAAAATTTTAGAAAAAACTGGGTTCATTTGCCCTATACAGTGGCTGTCCAAACTTGGTTCCGAAAATGAGAATACGAAAAAACAGTTTTTTACCTAAACTTTGAAATAGCATAACTTACTCATTTCTAAACATTTTTTAGTGTTTCAAAAGCTCAATTTTATGTACTCAATCTCAACAACATAACAGTACAATTTAATTTTACAAAAAAATATACAATGGCTACTTGACCCCTTGGAAGTCACAGCTTAAAACATGTTTTGTTTTAGGGTATCCTACAAAACCCTTGGGGGTTTTGGTTCCCATTTTCAAAAATCAATACACATGCATCATAAAAATTATTAAACAACTACCATAATCTTATTACATCACCAACAAGAAACTTTAAGCATTAGATATACAAAATAATGCTTAAAACTAAAAACCCTACAACAAAATCATCAAAAGTAAACTTTTTACCTCTTTGGTGTTCTTGCTTAAGGTTTGGACCTTCCTATTAGCTTTGGCTCCTCCAAAACCTTTCAAAAACCCTAACCAACTTCCCCCAACAACATAGTTAATTAGCTATTTGAAACTCTAAGCTTAAAACTTTACAAAAGCCTAGATTAGTGAAGGTTTACCTTAGGGAAAATACTTCCTAGACCAAGACTTAGCCTCAAAGCTTCCTTGGTGTTCTTGGTCTTGAAAAAATGGAGAGAACACTTTGAGAGGTCTTCAAAAATCAGATGAGTGAATGAGAGAGAGTGGTGTGGTCGGTTGGGGAGGGATGGAAGAGTTATATACTATCTAATTTATCTCAAAAACACTCAAGTGTTTTCCTCCCACTTGCCCACTTGACTTCTTAATTAAATGGGATTTAAATTTTATAAAAATTTGGGTTCACACCACTCTAAAACACCACATGGCCGGCCACCCCTTTGCCATATATGATCATTTCATTTTTTTTTTTTTTTTTTTTTTAATAAAGGTTTCATAAGAAGAAAAGTCCAAATTGGCTTTTGACACCTTTTTTCACTCTTATTAAGTTTTAATCACCAAACTTAACATTAATTAATTAAATTAAATGTCTCTCACATTTAATTTAATTAATCACATAGTATAATTTAACCTAAGGTCCATTCATGGAATAAAATTCCCCATTTCGGTAAAATTAGGCATTTAACACAAAATGCCCTAAAATTTCCATTTTCTTTTAGGTTTATTATTTTTGACCAAACTTTAACTTTTATGAATGTATTTTATGCCCAAAATATAATTGCCATGATTTTTCATTTTATTTTCCGAGATTTTTACCCGATCAGGGTTTTTGTGTCGGTCCAGGACCGAAAGTCTTATCTTGACTTTTAAAATCACAAAATTCATATTTTGGCTAGCAATAACTCATGGAATACTTACAAACAAAATATAATATTATTTAAAATAATATTCTTAACCCGGGGGAAAAAATCCTGACCCGAGTCGTTTAAAGGTACCCAAAAACGTAGGACGTTACATGGAGTGCGAGTTGCCAGGGCGAGACCCTAAAGGATACCTGGGATATCCTAACGGTGTGGACCGCAAACCCAGGGCCTGGTAAAGCGCTTGGGACGGCTTGGCCGTATGTGTTTAGCCTATTGATGGCCTGTTTATATGCTATGTGTTTATTTTGCATATGTTATTTTCTTGTGGGTTTTCTTGCTGGGCTTCGGCTCACGGGTGCTCTGTGGTGCAGGTAAGGGCAAGGAGAAAGTCAACCAACCATGAGTGTAGCAAGCATGAAGCGGTGTGTACATGTTTGGCCTGCTTGGCTGCCACAGCCAGTGGATTTTGGGAGATGATTGTAATTAAACCTAGATTTTGTCATTTAGCCGACTTGGTTGTAATATTTATGTTGTAAATATTTCTAAACACTACTTTGGGATCCCAAGTGTTAACCTTTCATGATTTTCAATGAAATAAAGTTATTTCTAAAATTTCTATGGATATTTTGTTGCAATTAAATTTCCGGTTCACCGATCACCGTAACTGTTCTGGGGTAACCAGGGCGTTACAGGTGCTCCCCATGGCGAATGGCTAGGTCTTATGAACCTTTTATCCAAAAACTGCTGTAGTTGGTTCTTAAGTTCCTTTAACTCTGCCAGCACCATTCAATAGGGTGCTTTAGAGATCGGTGCAATTTCAGGTGCAAGTTCGATTACAAACTCGATTTCTCTGTTTGGGGGTAGTCCTAGTAATTCATCGGGAAACACCTCCGGGAAGTCACAAACAATATGTACATTTTCTGGCCTTAGTTCTGATTCTTTGGACTTATCCACCACACTGGCAAGGAACGCCGAACATCCATGTTGCATCATATTCCGTGCTTCTATTCCAAATATTATGGGTGTTCGAAAGCTCGCTACTTCGACTTTAATGGAAAAGACCTCTCCTTCCTTTGGCCTGAACTCCACGTTCTTCTTTCGACAGTCTATCGTAGCCCCATGTTTGGATAACCAATCCATGCCGAGTATGGCATCATAATCCGGTATACTCAGTTCTATGAGATTTGCTGGGCACTCCCTGCCCTCTACCGTTACAGGTGTTGACGCTAACCACTTATTTGACAACATCATATCTCTCGATGGCAACAATGTACTAAAGGTATGTTCAAACATCTTATAAGGCATATTCAGTCTATCAATCACATTCATGGAAACATAAGAACGAGTTGCTCCAGAATCAATTAAGACTCTACACATTGTACCAGATATAGGGAGCTGACCTATAACCACGGTGTTGCTATTGGCCGCTTCACTCTGGGTTAAGGCGAAGACTCTTGCTGGCACCAGATTGTTATTATTATTCAGTCCCGCCTTCCATTGTGGGCAATTCTTTCTCAAGTGTCCTGCCTGGCCGCACTTGAAGCATTTGTTGGTACCGGCATGGCACTCTCCTAGGTGTCTCTTCGAGCATTTAGGACAGATAGGATGCTCGACTCGGTTGCCTTGTTGGTTCCCACGGTTTCGGTCATTGAAGCGGTTGTTGTGGTTGCTATGGTTTTGGGAGTTGTGGTTGTTGCTATTCGTGGCTGGAGGCCTAAGTCTTTTATCAACCCCACTATTCTGCCCTTCGTTAGCCTTTCTCTTGTTGCTCTCATGGAAGCTCTTGTTGCGGTGGTTCTCTCTTCTAGCGGCATTATCCTTCTATATCTGTTCCTCCAAATATTCAACTTCAAGAGCTCTATCCAGTACCTCTGCATAACTGACCACTTCAGCATTGGTCATCCTAACGTCCCTCGTGATCATCATTTTGAGTCCCCTTACAAACCTCTGGACTTGCAATGCATCAGTTGGCACCACGTCAGGGGTAAATTTGGCCAACCGATCGAACTTCTGTGCATAGTCGGTGACCGAAAGATTCCCTTGTACCAGAGTTATAAATTCATCAACCTTAGTTGCTAGCACAGCTGGATTGTAATACTTCTTACTGAATGCCTGGACAAACTTCACCCAATTCATGGTATTTGGATAACGGGTCTGTTTAGTCACATCCCACCAAATCCGTGCATCCATTTTAAGTAGATAAACTGCGCAGGAAACCCTTTGGCGGTCACCTAACTCCATATGATCAAAAATAGCCTCAACTGACCTTAACTAATCTTCCGCCACCAGTGGATCATCTTTCCCCTCAAAAGTAGGTGGGGCTTGTTTCCTAAAGCGTTCATATATTGGTTCGAACCCATAGGTTACTAGTAGTGGTGCAGGTGGTGGTACTGGCAACTGAGGTTGCGCCACTGGTACTTGAGGTATTTAGTGTGTTTGGGATGTTTACGATGCTTGTCTAGCTTGTGCTAATTCCTCATCTCTTAGTCTTAACTGTTCTCTTAACCTTGCTACCTCTGCGGCCAAGTCCACAGATGGCAGTTCAACGTCAGTGGTAGTCGTAGTTTCAGACCTTGTGGAGGCACACTTTCCTCTGCCTCTACCTATTCCCTTTCCTCCTCTTCCTCTGGTTGACATGATGAAGTTATAAGGCAATCAAAGGAAAAATCATAAGGAAGAAACATTGCATATTGGTTTGATAGATATTGCAAAATCATATATTCAAACCACACCATTTAGAGTTTGCAACAAAATATCCATAGCATTCAAAACGTTTAAATTTTTCCAAAATTAAACAATCCCAAAAAGTGTTTAGTTAACCAAAACATAAATCCTTAAAGGTCTTAAAAATTATTATTATTCCATCTTATTTATTAGCACCCCATGCGACGATTACGCAGTAGAACTCTTGTCCTCAACAGTGGACTAGTCCTCTGAATTGTAATCAAAGACGTTTTCAGGAATGTAGAAATAGCCGGGAGCGCTCGCCATTATCTCCATCATCGCGGTCAGATGTGGTATGGGCTTTAAAATTAATCAACTTGCCTAAAAATTTACACCACAAACCAAATTGCATCAAATTTTTAACCGCAAGGCTAGATGACATCAAATTTTGAACTACAAGGCTAAATGGCATCAAATTTTGAACTACACTTTATAAATTTTTATCCGTTTAGCTCTATTTATAATCACAGTCTCTTTAAACTAAAATGTTTTAAATTTAAACCACTAAGCTTTAAATTTAAACCACTTGTCTAAAAATTTAAACCACAAACCACATCGCATTAAATTTTGAACCATAAGGCAAAATGACATCAAAATTTTATCCATTAAGCTTTATTTACTATACAAATCTCTTTAAACCACAATGTTTTAAATTCAAAGCACTAAGCTTTAAATTTAAACCCCTAAGCTTTAAATTTAAACCACTTGCTTAAAAATTTAAACCACAAAACAAATGGCATCAAATTTTGAACCACAAGGCTAAATGGTATCAAATTTTGAACCACAAGGCTAAATGGCATCAAATTTTGAACAACAATTTATAAATTTTTATCCATTAAGCTCTATTTATAATCAAAGTCTCTTAAAACCACAATGTATAAAATTTAAACCACTAAGATTCAAATTTAAACCACTTGCCTTAAAATTTAAACCACAAACTAAATGGCATCAAATTTTGAACCACAAGTCTAAAAGGTATAAAATTTAAACCACAATTTATAATTTTTTATCCACTAAGCTCTCTTTATAATCCAAGTCCCTTTAAACCACAATGTTTTAAATTTAAACCCCTAAGTTTTAAATTTAAACCATTAAGCTTTAAATTTAAACAACTTGCCTTAAAATGTAAACCACAAACCAAATGGCATCAAATTTTGAACCTCAAGGCTAAATGACATCAAATTTTGAACCACAAGGCTAAATGGTATCAAATTTAAACCACAATTTATAAATTTTTATCTACTATGCTCTACTTATAATCTACGTCCCTTTAAACCACAATGTTTTAAATTTAAACCACTAAGCTTTAAATTTAAACCCGTAAGCTTTAAATTTAAACCACTTGCCTAAAAATTTAAACCACAAACTAAATGGCATCAAATTTTGAACCTCAAGGCTAAATGGCATCAAATTTAGAACCACAAGGCCAAATGACATCAAATTTAAAGCACAATTTATAAATCTGTAAAAACTCTCTAACTAGTACTTAATGAAACATTCACATTTCGTTGGTTTTTAGAGGAAAGCCACTTATTATAATGGTTTCAGAGGGTTCTTGCTTAAAACATGCAAGTTGGGCCCAATAGTTTTAAAAGAAAATATGAGTTTTTATGCAAAGTTCCAAAAAAAAACAACCAATAATTTAAGTCTCATTGATAAGTTTAAAAAGTCCCATAAAACGTAACATTATTAAAATGGCGTCTTTAAGTGATCGTTTTTCGTCCATAGGATGCCCCACGCCATACACACCAGGACAACAAAACTCCCCACATCACCACGCGTGCCACAGAGAAAACCTATTTGCTACCTGGAAGGGAAAGTAAGGGGGTGAGCTAAAAGCCCAGTAAGGAAGTACAAACAACAAGCAAGTAAGATACAACAATTTACAAACACTATCGTTCATCTTTATACATCATAGCATCATCGTAAGATTGGCATCAATATCATAAACGTAAACATATTACCACCATCATATCATAAATATCATAACATCATAACAGAATCATAAACATCACCAAATATCATAACATAATCATAACAATAACCAGACATCATAACACATTCATACACAATTCCTTGTGAACATGGCCTGCTAACTTGTCCATGCCACCCTTTGAGGTAAACAAGAGTCTCCGGTCCTTGAATAACCTCGGCACGTCCGCCCATGGAGTTACGTCCTCCTATCCTTAGTAACTCGGGTTACGTCTTCTTTATCCTTAGCAACCCATTTTGATGTGTCGCGTTCATCACGCTAACATCCATTCATATCACACAACATTCATGCAAGCCAACATATCATCACATTATGGCATTCATAATTCATAACATTTCATTCACACAACAGTCTTACCATTCATAATATAACATCCATAAATTATTTATAATTTCCTTATCTCAGGTCCAAGCTAAGTAAAACACAACTTCTCAACGAGCCTATACCATAATCAAAACGACATTTATTAGCTTCATATAATTACTATTTTGCTCTTTCATACAACTCATGTGTGCATGGGCCATGCACACATAATAAGAGTTACACACAACATACAAATATACTTAATTACACATAAGTTCATAAAAAGAATAATGTTCATTTACCTACTTTGCATGCATGATCTTTCTATAAAAACTACATATTTGAATAATAGACATAATTTTGGACGTAAAAGTGAATTTGCATGTAAAATGCATACGTGGGAACGTTGCGTAATTGTGGCATTTAAAAACGATAATTCTTCACGTCTTACTTCTATCGTTTTAAAATTAAGACTTGTAACATGCTTTGTTTACCATTATTTATTTTCTTAAAATTATTAGATTGATTAAATCTCTCAAGACATTATTTTTATTTTATAAAATAAATTTATTTAGCTTAAAAAAAATATGTGATAAATCCATTTATTATTTTCAAATTACAAAGAAATAACAAAGGGTTGGAATTTATTTAAAATACCTATGATTACCATATTTCCTTAGAAAAATCAATTTAATATTGATTAATTGGGTTACATAAATGATGTGAGAAAAAATATATTTTAAGTGTGGAAAAAATATATTTTATTTGAATTATTTTAAGGCTTTGTTTTATGTAACATAAATTCATAAGTGACAATTAAATAATTATTTTAAACTAAACTTTTAGCCACCATTTAATTTCTTTAAAAATCACAAATAAATTAAATTAAATATTTTCCTTAATCAAAATAAAGAAAAATCATAACTTTTAAAATATACACTCATACCATATTAAAAATAGCATTTTTAATATTACCGTAGTTTAGGGTATTAATTTATTTCAAATACTAATCAAATTCCTCTTATTAAAATACACTTCACATTTTTTTTTTTACAAAAATTCCAGCAATCATATTTATCATTAAAATTACTATATTGAATTTAAAACCTCATATTTTTTCTAAATATATATAAAAATTCTGTAGGTATTTATTTGAGTAAAAATATCATTTTATTGTGACTTAAAATACCCTTTTAATTTCATAAGATCAACATAGCAATAAGGACATTACTTATGTATGCAAATCACTATTTCACCAAACTTATTACCCAATTATTCACAAAAATCAGCAAGCATAATTAATCATGAAATTCATCTCTTATCTCATGCCTTTCAAAAATTTCATACAAGATCATACATGTCTAATAAACACAATAAATCACAAATCCTAACATGCTCTTATTATACAAATAATTCAAAGAACATCACTAACACATATTCATATACAACCTTATAAAACCTTATTCTATTTCCAATGAATTCATACATGCAATCCAACAAAACAATAATAACAACATGCATTAATAACATAAACACCAATATTCATATATGCCTTTATATTAAACCTAACATGTTTCTATCATTTTTCATGCATACCATAATTCATTGATACACAATATCATATACATCCTATCATGTTTCTAAAATCACCCTTATTTTAAAACATACAAGGAAAACAATCATGATTGAACTTTTAGCCCTAGGCCGAAACACTCAAGAACCACCACAAAATATCACAAAATTCTCATCTATCTTCACATGAAACCTAGCATGCATCTATCATCATTCTTGCATATTTTTACATAAATCAATGGTCTAAAATAATCATAGCAACATAAACATAAAATACAACCTTCATATAAATCTCATCAAACACATATTCTCTCAAACATTCCCATGAGCCTTTTTAACAAACCATATTCTTTTCATGAGAAATATAACCAAACATAACCACCTCATCACCAACCTATAATAACCAAACCATTAAACACCACCAAAATCAACATCAAGGATAGACTCATCAAACTAATATAGGTTAAGAAAAACCATTACCTCTCTTGATTGTTGAATCAATAATACTCTAGCAAGAAAAACCTTGTCACCTATAGAGGATTTTCGAACACCATACAACCAAAGAAAGAAACCACAAAATATTCTTAGATTAGAGAAGAGGAGACGACTCTAATTCAAATATTCAAAACACCAATAGATAGAACATACCTAGGGTTTTCGAAACCCTCTTCTTCTTCTCCTTCTCTTTCTTTTTTTTTCTTCTTCCTTCTCTCTAGAAAATGGCAGCCCTTTCCCCTCTCTCTCTCTAGCTCGCCACTCTCTCTCTCTCTCTTCTCTCTAGGTCACGGTTCAAAGCTTGAAAATGGCCTCTCTTCCTTCTTTTCCTTCCTTTTAATCTTAATTCCCTCATAAAGCCTCACCAAAATAAATGGTAAGTTTCGCCCAATCTACTCATCTAATTAAGCCTAAAATCCATTGTAATGAAGAGGATTTTAAATAATAAAAATGTCAAAATTACCTTACCCATAATAGCTTTAATCTTCCAAAATTTTAGTTTATTTGATTGAGAATTTCTTTTTCCCACTCAATGCCGTCCACCTCCCTTTCCCCTTCTTACTTTTTTTTTAATTAAATTAATCAATTAAATCTAATATATGGAAACTATAAAATGTGTAGAAAATTCTACACATGTGCATCATGATACCATGCACTTGCACACACTAAATCACTAGGGCGCATCACTATCTACCATGCACCTTAGTGCATTCAACCAAATCTCACATAATCGCATTTTAAAATAAAAATAAATATATATCATTTAACAAGTAATTTCACAAAAATATGCTACAAACAATTATAACAATTAAATAAAATAACAAACAATCAAATAAAACAAACAACAACTAATAAAATATACAACATTTAAATAAAACAATTTATCACACTTAACACTCAAATAAAATATATCACAAAATTTTAATAAACTAAAAAAAAAAAATTGTGCACTACATTATACCCTGCTTAAAAGGAATTTCGTCCCAAAATTCTTTCCTACCAAATAATTCAGGGTATCTTGCTTTCATGTCTTCCTCTAACTCTCATGTTGCTTCTCGTTCCGTACTATTCTTCCACAGGACCTTAACTAGTGGAATCCTTTTGGATCTCAATTCCTTGATTCCCTTTTCAATAATGCGCTCAGGCTGTTCATCATAACGCAGGTCCTGCTTCAGCGGTAACGGCTCGTAACTCAACACATGAAAGGGGTCTGACACATACTTACGCAACATCGAGATGTGAAAGACGTTATGCGTTTCAGCTAATACTGGGGGCAGTGCCAAACGGTACGCAACTTGCCCTACTCTGTCCAATATCTCAAATGGACCAATATATTTAGGGCTTAACTTTCCTTTCTTTCCAAAATGCATCACACCTTTCATTGGCGAGACTTTCAAGAAAACAAACTCGCCCACTGAAAACTCGATGTCTCTTCTCTTGAGGTCAGCGTAGCTCTTTTTCCTACTCTGAGCAGTAAGCATCCTTTGGTGAATCTTCTCAATCGCCTCACTGGCTTCCCTAACTGCTTCAGGACCTAAAATTTGTTTCTCCCAAACTTCATCCCAGTGCAAAGGAGATCTACACTTACGCCCATAAAGCATCTCATAGGGAGCCATCCCAATGGTAGATTGGTAACTGTTATTGTACGAGAACTCCATTAGCGGTAGATATCGGTTCCAAGACTCTGAAAAGTCCAAAGCACAACACCGCAACATGTCTTCTAAAATCTGAATGGTCCTCTCAAACTGGCCATCGGTCTGAGGATGAAATGCAGTGCTAAACTTTAGTCTTGATCCCATAGCTCTCTACAGCCCTTTCCAAAAGTTCGATGTGAAAACTAACCCTTGATCAGAAATTATGGACTTTGGCACCCCATGAAGTCTCACTATCTCACTAACATACAAGTTAGCATATTGATCCGCCGAGTATGTGGTCTTAAATGGCAGAAAATGGGCAGACTTAGTGAGTCTATCTACTATCACCCACACTGAGTCGTGCTGCTTGGTGGTTCTAGGCAACCCTGCCACAAAATCCATTGCGATATCCTCCCATTTCCATTCAGGAATGTAAAGCGGTTGAAGCAACCCTGCTGGCCTCTGGTGTTTCGCTTCGACTTGCTGGCATGTCAAACATCTAGCAACAAACTCAGCAATGTCCCTCTTCATTCCATGCCACCAATATAATGCCTTAAGGTCTTGGTACATTTTCGTGGACCCTGGGTGCAAGGAATAAGGTGTTGTGTGCGCTTCTTTCATAATACTTTCCTTAATTTCAGCATTGCCAGGCACGCAAATCCTATCCTTGTATCTCAGCAATCCACCATTAGACATTGCGAAATCGCTGCTGCCACCTTCTTGTACCAAAGCCTCTTGTTTCACTAAGGCTTCATCCAATTTCTGTCCTTCTCGAATTTGTTCTAATAGGGAGGATTGCAATGTGAGGTTCGTGAAACTTCCCATCACAATTTCGATGCCACCACCTTCGAGGGGTCTTGTGGGTCGATATTCACCTCCTCGAGCTCTTCGATGGCCTGGAACTCAGATCTATCTTCGCCTATTCTGGGGTCAATATCATCATTCAAGGTGATACCATCCCCCATTGGCTTTCTGAGGTTTTTCTATATCAAGAATAGGTCCTACTTCATGAGATTCCTCAGTCCCGCCCTGAATGGTCATCATCTGCTGCCCGGGTCGTGACTTTCCCTACATGGAAATGTTATAGCATTCCCTGGCAGCGAGCTGATCACCTCGGACCGTGCATATCCCTGTGGAGGATGGGAATTTGACTGCGAGATGGCGGATGGAGGTTATAGCCTCAAATGTTATCAACGTAGGCCGACCAAGAATGGCGTTGTAGGCGGCGGGACAATCGATGACCACGAATTCGAGGAGTTTAGAGACAGTCTGGGCCCCTCTCCCAAGGTAATTACCAGCTCGATTGTCCCTATCGTCGCTAACCCTTCTCCGGAAAATCCATACAGCATCATGGAGGTGGCCTTCAACTCGGTGACAGATAACCCTATCTTCTCCAGCGTAGACCAGAACAGCAGGTTCACCGAATTCCCATTATCGATCAATATCCTCCTAACTCTCCGGTTGGCGAGTTGGGCAGTTATGACCAAAGGATCGTTCTGGGGGAACTGGACGTGACTAGCATCCTCCTCGGTAAATAGGATTGGTTGCCTCTCCAGTCGTTGCTATTTGGGTAGATGCTGCTCTGGGACGAACTCCACTCCGTTATGAGCCTTCAACTCATTCACATATCTCTGGAGAATGCCTCGCAAACACCAAGGAATGTTTTAACTGTGGTCAGGAAGGGCATCGAAAAAGAGATTGTCCTCAGCGCAAGCCAGAAGGAAAGAAAGACGACAAGATGGTTCCTGCTAGGGTTTTTACCTTAACCCAAGGAGAGGCTGACGCTAGCAATAAGGTGGTCACAGGTCAAGTTTCTATCCTCAATAACTTATGTTCTGTATTATTTGATTCGGGAGCCACTCATTCGTATATCTCGTTAGGAATGATGGAAAAACTAGACAAACCTTGTGAAAGATTTAAAACTAGGTTTGTAACCGAGTTGCCTTCGGGCAAAGTAGTTCTATCATCACGGATAGTACGAGGCATACCGATCAAGATTGAGGACATAGAACTAGAAGGAGACCTGATAGAACTAGTGATCAAGGACTTCGACGTAATACTAGGCATGGATTGGCTAGCACGGCATAGTGCAACCATCGACTGCAAACGCAAGAAGGTGATGTTCGAGACTCCTGACGGACAGAGACTATGCTTCATGGGACAAGCTTCAGGATTACGCACCCCGTTAGTATCATCTCTCAAAGCTCAGAGAATGATGGAGAAAGGATGTCAAGCGTTCTTAGCCAGCATCACAAATGTGGAAAGGGAGACACCACTTTAGGTTGGAGATGTCTGTGTTATACGAGAATTTGCAGAGGCATTTCCCAATGACTTGCCAGGATTTCTGCCAACTCGGGAAATAGACTTCACGATAGAATTAGTACCAGGCACCGAGCCTATCTCTAAGGCACCATACTAGATGGCACCTACGGAACTCAAGGAGTTAAAGACGCAGCTACAAGAACTCCTAGACTTGGGTTTTATTAGGCCAAGCCATTCACCATGGGGAGCTCCGGTACTATTCATGCAGAAGAAAGACAGAAGTATGCGGATGTGTATAGACTATCGCGAGCTGAACAAGGTAACGATTAAGAACAAGTACCCGCTACCTCGGATCGACGACTTATTTCATCAACTCCAAGGCGAGGCTGTATTTTCAAAGATCGATTTACGGTCCGGGTATCATCAGCTCAAAGTAAAGGGAGAAGATATTCCTAAGACAGCCTTTAGGACTCGTTATGGACATTACGAGTTCTTGGTTATGTCCTTTGGTCTTACTAACACACCAGCCGCATTTATGGACTTAATGAATAGGGTCTTCAAGGATTACTTAGATAAATTTGTCGTTGTGTTCATCGACGACATTTTAATATACTCCAAGGATGAAGTAGAGCACGAGGGACATTTGAGGTTGATCTTGATGCGATTGAAGGAGCATCAACTCTACGCCAAGTTCAAGAAATGCGAATTTTGGCTTTCATAAGTGGCGTTCCTCGGGCACATTATATTGAAAGATGGAGTTGCAGTAGACCCATCAAAGATAGAGGCCGTGAAGGATTGGCCCAGACCAAAGAACGCATCTGAAGTAAGAAGCTTTCTAGGGTTAGCAGGATATTATAGGAAGTTTGTAGAGGGCTTTTCTAAGACAGCCACTCCGCTCACCAACCTGACCCGGAAACAACAAAGATTTAACTGGAATGATAGGTGTGAAGAAAGCTTCCAATTGCTTAAGGATATGCTTTGCTCTGCACCAGTACTCAGTGTACCAACACCCAACGATAAGTTCGTAGTCTACTGCAATGCATCAAAGCAAGGATTGGGTTGCGTGCTGATGCAAAATGACAAGGTGATAGCCTACGCCTCACGACAATTGAAGAAGTACAAGTAGCGCTATCCAAATCACGATATGGAGTTGGCAGCGGTGGTCTTTGCGTTGAAAATCTGGCGCCATTATCTTTACGGAGAATGGTGCGAGATTTATACGGACCACAAGAGTTTAAAATACTTCTTTACTCAGAAGGAAATCAATATGAGGCAGCGCAAGTTGTTAGAATTAGTAAAGGATTACGACTGCGAAATCCTATACCACCCGGGGAAGGCGAACGTAGTTGCCTATGTACTTAGTAGGAAAAGTTATGGAAATTTAGCAGCTTTATCCAGAAAAGCCGCTACAGCAGGAGCTAATTAGTGCCGGAATAGAGGTAGTTGTGGGCAAGCTGGCTAACTTGTCTATCCAGTCGAATCTGCTAGAAGATATACGGATTGGTCAGAAACATGATGACACATTAGTAGCACCTATGGATGCAGTTAGAGAAGGCAAGACTATTGATTTCTCAATATCTAGTCAAGGTTTATTGAGATATAAGGATCGGGTATGCGTGCCAAATGATCAGAAGATTAAGAGGACGATTCTGGAAGAAGTGCACAACACCCCGTACTCAGTTCACCCAGGGTCTACCAAGATGACTCATGACATCAAGGCAATCTATTGGTGGCCAGGAATGAAGAAGGACATAGCAGAATTTGTGTCCAAGTGTCTTGTATGCCAGCAAGTGAAAGCAGAGCATCAGCGGCCTGCAGGTTTATTACAACCACTTAGCGTACTAGAATGGAAGTGGAACGATATAGCCATGGACTTCTTGACAGGTCTGCCAAAGACGAATAAGCAGCATGATTCAGCTTGGATAGTAATAGATAGACCAACCAAGACAGCTCATTTCCTGTCTGTTAAGACTTCATACACAGCAGACCAATATGTAGACATCTATATCCAAGAGATAGTACGGTTGCATGGAATCCCCAAGACGATAGTGTCGGATAAGGATTGGTGTTTACATCGAGATTTTGGGGAAGTTTATAGCAAGCTATGGGTACTAAGTTAAGTCTTAGTACAGCTTTTCATCCTCAGACAGATGGGCAGTCCGAGTGTACGATTCAGATTTTAGAGGATATGCTACGCGCGTGTGTACTTGATTTCGGAGGATCATGGAATAAGTACTTACCATTGATAGAGTTCTCCTACAACAATAGCTACCATTCAACGATTGGGATGGCACCTTATGAGTTGCTATATGAAAGAAGGTGTCGATCACCGTTGCACTGGGACGAGGTAGGAGAAAGGCAGCTACTTGGTCCCGAAGTTGTTAGACAAGCTCAAGAAGCAGTAGCGCTTATTAGACAGCATATGCTTGCTGCTCAAAGCCGTCAAAAAAGCTATGTGGATGCCAAGCGACGCGATGTGGAGTTCAAAGTCAGAGATCAAGTCTTCTTGAAGATATCTCCTATGAAAGGTGTAAAGCGGTTTGGGAAGAAAGGCAAGCTTAGTCCCCGATTCATAGGTCCTTTTGAGATATTGGACAAAGTAAGAGCAGTTGCATATATACTAGCCCTACCGCCAGCACTAGAAGATAGTCACAACGTGTTCCACATCTCAATGCTACGTAAGTATGTGTCAGACCCATCTCACATCCTCAAGTACGATACGATAGCACTCCAGAAAGACTTCAGTTACGAGGAACGACCGGTTAGCATCCTGGATAGGGGGATGAAGCAGTTACGGTCCAAAAGCATTCCTATAGTCAAAGTCCTATGGAGTAATAGTTCTGAACGAGAGGCAACATGGGAATTGGAGGAGGACATGCAAGGCCAGTATCCAGAATTATTTGGTAAGTAAATTTCGAGGACGAAATTCTTTTTATTAGGGGAGAATTATAGAGTCCAAAGAACTTTACTTAGCTAAGTTAGATAGTAGTATAATAGTAATAGTAGTATTATTGTTATGACTGTGGATTTTTGGTTCAGACCGGGATTTAATTGGACACTCATAGTAACACTTGTACATTTTCTAAGTTTAACCTATAGTTTAAGAATATTAATTTTAACCTAAGGTTTGAATAATATGACTGATATTGAGGGTAATATTTATTATATTATAAGGTTTATATAAGACCCAATAAGATAATAGCACATGTCATGTGTATGTTTAATAATGATTAAGTATTTTGAGGAATAAATTTATTAAGGTTAAAATTTGAATATCCTAGGGTCAGTCAGCAGCTTTGAAAATGTTAGAGGGCTTAGTCAAGGCTGTTTACTCAATTCAAATTAAGCTAAAAATGTGTAATTTCGTGTTTAAATATTCAGCGTATGCTGATATATCGCAGCTATAGGGGGCGATATATCGCAGCACGAAGATACGAAAAACACGAAATGTTGCACGATTGCCTCGGGCATACTGGCCCAGGAGATATATCGCCTCCTTCAGGGCATTTTGAAACATTTTGAAAATGTTCTCCATTCAAATCTTCAACCTCTTGATAAGTCCAGCATCTTTCTGAACGAGTCTTCAGCCTCTGCTGAACGATAATTCAAATGTTTTTCACTTAAAAAACCATTATTTTTATTCAAGTTAAATGAAGATCTTTTCATTCCTAAACTCTATAAATAGGACCTAGTGCCCAGCCATTTATTCATTCTTCAAGCTAAGTTCAGAGGCTGCAAGTTGCTAGGTTATTGTGAGAGTGTAAACACTTGGGTTGGGGATCATAAGCTTGATCACTATAAGCTTACCAAACACTTGGAAAGTAAGGTTTATTCACATTTCGGTTCAAGGTTTAGATTGGTCATATAAGTCTTCAAGGTATTTCCAAACTCTAGTTCAATTGGTATTATTTTCTTTAAAGTTCTCATAGTCTTCTACTCAGCATTCTAACCTCATTCTTTATTCTTGGTTAGGAAATCTAAGTTCTTGAGCATAAGATTCTTGGTAAGTGAATTTTGATGGTATAGTTCCTTCATCACTTTCATCCCTTTTCTTCAATATACTCACCCTGTTATAAATGGTTTTTAGGAGTGTTCCAAAGTCCCAACTCTGTCCTCATATCCCAGTAATTTTGGTAAGGAAAACAGGATAGGATTTATGTGTTATATGATTTTATATGGTATCTTATGATTTTATGTTATGTAATATGCTATGTTAAGTATGTTTGTAGACTTGGGCATATGACCTATACAACTAACAGGCCCCAAATAGATTATGGGCATATGACTTGCTTAGCTAGCAAGCCCCACTAATCTAATGGGCATATGACTTGTTTAGTTTATGGGACCCCAAGTAATAATGGCCATTATAGTATGTATGTGACATAAGTGTTATGATATGTTTTATGTTTCTTTATGAAATTTATGTATATGGTCTATGTGTTAGATTTTCCTTGCTGGGAAATAGGCTCACTCCTTTCATGTTTATATGTGCAGGAAAATAGCTTTAGTGGCGGGAAAGGTTCTTGGATGCTTGGGGAATGTGTATTGAGGCGGAATGGATTCAAAGAGCCGAGAGTTTCGATTCGAGGATGAAGTCTTTACTTATGGTTTTATGTGTATTTTTCCGCACTTCTTTATGTAATCTCTTTTTAATTACCATTATGTTATGTTTTGATTTTAAAACAATGGGATCCCATATCCTACTTGAGATTTTATGTAAGATCAACATTTGTTTTTACAAGTTATAAGAAAGTTATGATCTTTTTCACTTATAAGTTCTGTTAAGGATTAGGGTCTATGTGTAGTTTTCATTAATGGTCCAAAGTCTAGAGTAGTTGGGTCATTACAAGTGGGGCATCCAAAAACCCGGTGGATATGTCGTGGATGCTATGCTGGGGGCGAAGAGCTCTAGTTCATCCCCCGAGTCGTATTCGTCTCTTTCCTTGTCTGACAAGAGCTTCTTCATCAGCTCATCCATCTGAGCTAAACGCTCTAGGGTTTGGTCCTTACTTCCTTGGTTGGTCTGGGGCTGTTCAATAGCTCTAGTTCCATTGTAAGCATTAGGCGGATTATTGTCCCTCCAAGCTTGAGCTTGGTTAGGTGGGACACTCCCATTGTCACGTACTTCTGAAAGTCCATCCCCTCGGTGAGCATGACTACCATTTCTAGCTGGATCTCCCCTCTGTGAGTTGAGGCGATCTCGAAGTTCGGCCCTCGGGGTGGCCCGAGGGCTTTGCGCTGAACTCAAGCGATTGCGCAGGTCTTCACCGAACCTGCCACTTCGGTGGCTCCCGGTCCAGTAACTCCCGTTTGAAAAACTCGGAGCCCGCTGCTGAGGGTGAGGATCCGAGACTTCCCCATGCGCTCGGCTGCAACGGGAAGGGACGGCGGAAGGAGGATTTGTCCTGCTGCTCCCATGAGTCGGAATGTCACGAATTGGATGGGGAGGAGATGGGTATCTTATTGGCGACGGGTGTTGTGCAACAAAAAAATTTTTTGTTATTAAAATTTTGTGTTTTTATTTTATTTAAGTGTTAAGTGTAGTGATTTATTTTATTTAAATGTTTGTTTATTTTATTTAATTGCTTGTTTGCTTTATTTAATTGTTTGTTATTTTATTTAATTGTTAGAATTGTTGGTAGCATTTTTGTGAAATTAATTGTTAAATGATATGTAATTATTTTTATTTTTAAAATGTGATTATGTGAGATTTAGTTGAATGCACTAAGGTGCATGGTAGGTAGTGATGCACCCTAGTGATCGAGTATGTGCATGTGCATGGTTGCATGGTGTACTTGCATATAATTTTCTACACACTTTTATTTCCTTTTATTAGATTTATTTTAGCTAATTAAAATGAAAAAAATAAATAAAGAAAGAAGTGGAAAGATGGTAGGCATGTAAGACAAATGGGAAAGCAATTATTTTTTCTTTTCCTAAATGATTTTGTTTTATATTTTATTTATTAAATATTATTTGTATGATTTATTTTTGATTGATTGATTGTTAGTTGTATGAATTACATTTGATTGATTGGATGTTATTTTATTTGGTATAATTATTATGTGAATTATTAGAAATTACTTGAAATCTTTTCTTTCCTTTTGGATTGGTGTTGTCATGGGAATATGTGTGAGAATGGAAGAGTGTGTAGTCAACTATGAGTTGTAGTGAAGGGCAAGGATTCTAGATAAAATCTTAGAAAAGTTTTCCATTATGGTGTAGAAGTAAATAAGGAAATGACCCATTTTAATTATGAGAGAATATGGGAAATTATATAGGCATCATGGAGATCATATTTTTCATATATATGATTTTCCCTACCCTAAGTAGTCGGCCAACCTTGTGTATATAGAAAAGAAGAAAAAAAATGGTAACCTCATTGCATCACACCAAGACACTAGCCACATAGTGCTAAGGGGGAAGAACATGAGAAAGAGAGAAGGAAAGAGAGAAAGAAAGAGAGAGAGAGAGAGAGAGAGAGAGAGAGAGAGGAAGAAGAAAAAGAAGAAGGGAGGAGGAGAAAAAGGAGGACTTCAAAAGCTAGGTTGGTGTTCTTGATCTTTAAGTGATTTGAATCCCCTAATCTATATTATCATCTTCTTGGTGCTAAGAATATTTTCTCTTTTTCTTGTTATGGGTTTCGGAAAAAAAAACCACTAGGATGCCCAAGCTTATTGTGCTCTTGTGTTCTTTAACACAATCAAGGAAGGTAATAGAAATTTTCCTCAATCTCTTGTTGTTTGGGTGCTTGTAATCTCTTGGGTCATGTTTGGGTTTTTTTTGTTTCAAAAATATGATTATAACCTATGGAAATCTCAATGTTTGGTCGTTTTAATGAGGTGGTTATGTTTTTGTTTTTGTTGAATTTTTCTAAGATTTCTTGAAGGGCATATATGAATGGTAGTGATGGTTTTATTTCTCGTAAAGAGTATATGGTTTGTTATTAAGACCCATGGGAATGTTTGGGAGATTATGTGTTTGATGAGATTTATGTGAAGGTTTGTGCTTTATGTTTATGTTGCTATGATCATTTTGAAACTAGTGATTTATGTAAAGGCATGCAAGGATGATGATAGATATATGCTAAGTTTCATGTGAATGTAAATGAGGATTTTGGTATTTTATGTTTATGTTCATATTGGTTTCGTCCTAGGGAGATTATTGATGCATGTTAGTCATCCTATTTTATGTCACATATACTCATTAGAAATATGCTAGGTTATTTGGTTAGTTGGGAATTTGTCTCAAGTCTCTTATAAATGATGAGACATGAAAGTTTTGGTTTGAGTAATTATTTAAGCAAGATGTAAAAATAAATTTCATGATTAAATATGCTTGCTGATTTTGTGTATAATTGGTCAAAATTTGGTGAAATAATAATTTGCATTCATAAGTAATGTCCCAAATGCTATGTTGATTTTATGAAATTAAAAGGGTATTTTAAGTCATAATAAAATGATATTTTTACTCAAATAAATACCTACAGAATTTTTATATATTTTTAGAGAAAATATGAGGTTTTAAATTCAATATGGTGATTTTAATGATAAATATGATTGCTAGAATTTTTGTAAAAAAAAAATGTGATGTGTGTTTTAATAAGAGGAATTTGATTAGTATTTGAAATAAATTAAAACCCTAAACTATGGTAATATTAAAAATTATATTTTTAATACAGTATGAGTGTTTGTTTTAATAGTTAAGATCTTTCTTTATTTTGATTTAGAAAAAAAATATTGAATTTAATTAACTTGTGATTTTTAAATAAATTTAATGGTGGCTGAAAGTTTAGTTTGACAAGTGTAAAATAATTATTTGATTGTCACCTATGAATTTATGTTACATAAAATTAAGTCTTAAAATAATTCAAGCAAAAATATTTTTTTTCCACACTTAAAATATATATTTTTCTCACATCAATTATGTAACACAATTAATTAAAATTAAATTGATATTTTCTAAGGAAACATGGTAATCATAGGTATTTTAAATTCCAAGCCTTTGTTATTTCTTTGTAATTTGAAAATAATAAATGGATTTATCACATATATATATTTTAAATGGCTAAATAAAATTATTTTTAAAAATGATGTCTTGAGAGATTTAATCAATCTAGTCATTTTAAGAAGATAATTAATAGTAAACAAAGCATGTTACAAGTCTATTATTTTTAAAACGATAGAAGTAAGACGCATAGAATTATCATTTTAAACACCACAATTACGCAACGTTCTCACGTATGCTTGTTACATGCAAATTCACTTTAACGTCCAAAATTATGTCTATTATGCAACCATGTAGTTTTTATAGAAGGATCATGCATGCAATATAGGTAGAATGAGCATTATCCTTTTTATGACATTATGTGTAACTAAGCATATTTGTATGTTGTGTGTAACTCTTACCATGTGTGCATGGCCCCTGCACACATGAGTTATATGAGAGGGCAAAATAGTAATTATGTGAAGCTAAGGAATGTCGTTTTGATTATGGTATAGGCTCGTTGAGAAGTTGTGGTTTTACTTAGCTTGGACCTGAGGTGAGGAAGTTAGATATAATTTATGATTGTTTATGCTATGAATGGTAAGACTGTTTGTATGAATGAAAATGTTATGAGTTATGAAATGCTATAATGTGATGATATGTTGGCTTGTATGAATGTTGTATGATATGAATGGATGTTAGCGTGATGAACGCGACACATCAAATAAAGAGGTTACTAAGGATATGAAGACGTAACTGAGTTATATGTAATGGTTGTTAGTGTGTTGAACGCAACACAACAAATGGGTTCTAAGGATATGAAGACGTAACCCGAGTTACTAAGGATATAAAGACGTAACTCCAAGGGCGGACGCACCGAGGTTATTCAAGGACCAGAGACTCCTGTTTACCTCAAAAGGTGGCATGGACAAGTTAGTGGGCCATGTTCACAAGGAATTGTTTATGATTATGTTATCATGTTTAGTGATGTTATGATGTTTATGATATGTTGATGACGTTATGTTGACGTGAATATGTTTATGATTATGATTATGATTTTGACGCCATTTTTATGATAATGCTATGATGTATAAAGATAAATGAAATTGCTTGGAATTTGTTGTATCTTACTTGCTTATTGTTTGTACTTCCTTACTGGGCTTTTAGCTCACCCCCTTACTTTTCCTTCCAGGTAGCAAAGAGGTTTCTCTATGGCACGCGTGGTGATGTGGGGAGTTCTGTCGTCCTAGTGTGTATGGCGTGGGGCATCCTATGGACAAGAAACTATCAATTCTAAACGCCATTTTCTTTTAATGATGTTACATTCAATGAGACTTTTCAAACTTGTCAGTGGGACTTAAACTTTTGGATGTTTTAGAACTTTGCATGAAATTGATATTTTCTTTTTAAACTATTGGGCCCAACTTGCATGTTTTCAGCAAGACCCCATTGAAACCTTTATAATAAGTGGCTTTCTATTATAAACCAATGAAAATGTGAATGTTTTATTAAGTACTAGTTTAGGGCGTTTAACAAATGGTATCAGAGACAGGTCGTCCATGTTTCCAAGGACCCTCCCCATACACGCTAAAGACAGGAAGATCTCACCTCACCGCGTCGTAAGTATTTGTTCTATATGTTATCGTTTCCTTTCTGCTTTTAATTTTTTTTTAGTTTTGTAATTGCTGTGTGGAAAGTATGTCTCTAGTAATTAGGACTTCTAGAAGGAAACTTCTCGATGTGATCAGTGGGATCTCAAGGGTTCATATAGATGATGTAAACGACGGAGATGAGTCGATATCAACTCCCCGAAAGATGTTTGTTGTGAATGAACGTATTTAATGGATGTGATGCATCATAGGAAATCGCAAGTATGACACTCAAGTTTCAAGGAAAGCGAAGAATAGGATTACGTCAATGATAATATAACTGGACACTATCAAGATCAAAGGACACATAAGCTTTGTGACGCGATTTTTTAAAATAAATACATAGGTTAGGGAGCTTACTCAATGACATTAGCTTGCGAGGTGATGTTGTTAACTAGATAGATACGTGTAGTAGCAGAAGAGCACACAAGGTGGGCACGCCACAACATTTGGTAGCAAACATCAGCAAAAACCTCGACGGAGTAAATGGAGACTAAGGAGACGGAGTGGCGAGCAAATCCACGATAACATAGAGGACAATGTCAAGCTACGAATTGACGCATCAATGAGGATAAGTAATGAGTTGTGACATGACAAAAATAAGACAAAGGCTACTAGCGCAGTCTAAGGCTTTCCAGGGACAACAAGATAGTTAGCAATCCTAAAGATGGATTTGGTGGGACATGGTTAAGAAGACACAAACTTTAGACACCGTGACCTAGGCTGACTTTGTACAAGTTTTCAGCAAAAACTACTTCAATGCTACAGTACAAACAACTAAAGCTAATGAGTTTGTGACACTTACACAAGGAAGTCCTCCAGTCACAATGTATGCCTAGAAGTTTGACAGACTGGCAAGGTTTACATCTGAAATAGTCTCAACAAAGGTCGTGAGAGTTCAAGGAATCTTAAGGGGACTAAAGCCTTTGATTGTCAGGGACATTAAAATGACTATCACAAAGCTAGTTGGCTATGCTGAGATTTTCGACAAAGCTCTAGACACTGAGTATATGAAGAGTTGTATATGAAAGTATGATGCTGCAAGGAAAGAGCCAAATAAGAGTAAGATCTTTCAGGAGAGTAACAAGAGGAGGCCTAATAGGGACAAAGTAGTGGCATTGACAAAAGGCCCAAGGTCACATCTCCCAATGGAAATCACAACAACCACAAAAGTCACAATAATGATTAAAACCGTGGGAATCATTGAAGCAATAAAGTTGAGCTCCCCAGCTGTCCTAAATCCTTGAGACGACATATGGGAAAATGTCAAGACGACACCCCAGCTGTCCTAAGCTTTAAATTTACACCACAAACCAAATGGCATAAAATTTTGAAACACAAGGCTAAATGGTATCAAATTTTGAACCACAAGGCTAAATGGCATCAAATTTTGGACCATAATTTATAAATTTTTATCCATTAAGCTCTATTTATAATCAAAGTCTCTTTAAACCACAATGTTTTAAATTTAAACTACTAAGATTTAAATTTAAACCCCTAAGCTTTCAATTTAAACCACTTGCCTTAAAATTTAAACCACAAACAAAATGGCGTCAATTTTTGAACCACAAGGCTAAATGACATCAAATTTTGAACCACAAGGCGAAATGGCATCAAATTTAAACCATAATTTATAAATTTTTATCCACTAAGCACTAATTAAAATCCAAGTCCCTTTAAACCACAATGTTTTAAATTTAAACCACTAAGCTTTAAATTTAAATCCCTATGCTTTAAATTTTAACAACTTGCCTAAAAATTTATTCCATAAACCAAATGGCATCAAAATTTGAATTTCAAGGCTAAATGACATCAAATTTTGAACCACACGGCGAAATGACATCAAATTTAAACCACAATTTATAAATTTTTATCCACTAAGCTCTATTTATAATCTAAATCTCTTTAAACCACAATGTTTTAAATTTAAACCACTTGCCTAAAAATTTAAACCACAAATCAAATAGCATCAAATTTTGAACCACAAGGCTAAATGGCATCAAATTTAAACCACAATTTATAAATTTTAATCCACTAAGCTCTATTTATAATCCAAGTCTCTTTAAACCACAATGTTTTAAATTTAAACCACTAAGCTTTAAATTTAATCCACTAAGCTTTAAATTTAAACCACTTGGAAGAAAATTTAATCCACAAACCAAATGGCATCAAATTTTGAACCACGAGGCTAAATGGCATCAAATTTTGAACCACAATTTTTAATTTTTTATCCATTAAGCTCTATTTATAATCTAAGTCTCTTTAAACCACAATGTTTTAAATTTAAACCACTAAGCTTTAAATTTAAAACCCTAAGCTTTAAATTTAAACCACTTAGCTAAAAATTTAAACCACAAATCAAATGGCATCAAATTTTGAACCTCAAGGCTAAATGGCGTCAAATTTTGAACTACAAGGCTAAATGACATCAAATTTAAACCACAATTTATAAATTTTTATCCATTAAACTTTATTTATAATCCAAGTCTCTTTAAACCACAATGTTTCAAATTTTAACCACTATGTTTTAAATTTAAACCCCTAAGCTTTAAATTTAAACCACTTGCCTAAAAATTTAAACCACAAACCAAATGGCATCAAATTTTGAACCACAAGGCAAAATGACATCAAATTTTTATCCATTAAGCTTTATTTACAATACAAGTCTCTTTAAACCACAATGTTTTAAATTCAAACCACTAAGCTTTAAATTTAAACCCCTAAGCTTTAAATTTAAACTACTTGCATAAGATTTAAACCACAAACCAAATGGCATCAAATTTTGAACCACAAGGCTAAATGGCATCAAATTTTGAACAACAATTTATAAATTTTTATCCATTAAGCTCTATTTATAATCAAAGTCTCTTTAAACCACAATGTTTTAAATTTAAACCACTAAGCTTTAAATTTAAACCACTTGCCTAAAAATTTAAACCACAAACCAAATGGCATCAAATTTGGAACCATAAGGCTAAATGACATCGAAATTTTATCCATTAAGCTTTATTTACAATACAAGTCTCTTTCAACCACAATGTTTTAAATTCAAACCACTAAGCTTTAAATTTAAACCCCTAAGCTTTAAATTTAAACCGCTTGCTTAAATATTTAAACCACAAACCTAATGGCATCAAATTTTGAACCACAAGGCTAAATGGCATCAAATTTTGAACCTCAATTTATATATTTTTATCCATTAAGATCTATTTATAATAAAAGTCTCTTTAAACTACAATGTTTTAAATTTAAACCACTAAGCTTCAAATTTAAACCCCTAGGCTTTAATTTTAAACCACTTGCCTTAAATATTAAACGACAAACCAAATGGCATCAAATTTTGAACCACAAGGCAAAATGACATCAAATTTTTATCCATTAAGCTTTATTTACAATACAAGTCTCTTTAAACCACAATGTTTTAAATTCAAACCACTAAGCTTTAAATTTCAACCCCTAAGCTTTAAATTTAAACTACTTGCATAAAATTTTAAACCACAAACCAAATGGCATCAAATTTTGAACCACAAGGCTAAATGGCATCAAATTTTGAACAACAATTTATAAATTTTTATCCATTAAGCTCTATTTATAATCAAAGTCTCTTTAAACCATAATGTTTTAAATTTAAACCACTAAGCTTTAAATTTAAACCGCAAACCAAATGGCATCAAATTTGGAACTATAAGGCGAAATGACATCGAAATTTTATCCATTAAGCTTTATTTACAATACAAGTCTCTTTAAACCACAATGTTTTAAATTCAAACCACTAAGCTTTAAATTTAAACCCCTAAGCTTTAAATTTAAACCACTTGCTTAAATATTTAAACCACTAATCTAATGGCATCAAATTTTGAACCTCAATTTATATATTTTTATCCATTTAGATCTATTTATAATCAAAGTGTCTTTAAACTACAATGTTTTAAATTTAAACCACTAAGCTTTAAATTTAAACCCCTAGGCTTTAATTTTAAACCACTTGCCTTAAATTTTAAACGACAAACCAAATGGCATCAAATTTTGAACCACAAGGATAAATGACATCAAATTTTGAACCACAAGGCTAAATGGCATCAAATTTAAACCACAATTTATAAATTTTTATCCACTAAGCTCTATTTATAATCCAATTCCCTTTAAACCACAATGTTTTAAATTTAAACCACTAAGCTTTAAATTTAAACCCCTAAGCTTGAAATTTAAACCTCTTGCCTAAAAATTTAAACCACAATCCAAATGGCATCAAATTTTGAACCTCAAGGCTAAATGGCATCAAATTTTGAACCACGAGGCTAAATGACAACAAATTTAAACCACAATTTATCAATTTTTATCAATTAAGCTATATTTATATGTAATGACTCAACTAATTCTAGGCTTTGGACCATTAAAACTACTATACATACACACTAATCTTAAGAAAATATACATACGAAATAGTCATAATTTTATTAAAAACTGTAAAGCAAAGATTAAAATACATAAAATTTAGGGTAGGATATGGGATCCCATTGTTTCAAAATAAAACATATCTTAATTCTTAAATAAATTCGTTAAAAAATCAGGTGTGGAAAATACATAGAAAACATAATTGAAATGACTAAAAACAACTTCGTCCTCGAATCGTTCACATAGTCCACCGAATCCATTCTTCCTCAATACACAATCCCAAGCTGCCAAGAATCTTACCGCTGCCCTAACTATTTTCCAATGCCCAGCAAGGAAAATCCACTAAAATCATGAAACATAAACATATAACATATACTATAAACATACATCACAATTTTAACCCATGTACATGGTAAACATTGGGGTTTGCTAACTAAGCAACTATAAGCCTCAAAATACAATGAGGTTTGCTAGCTAAGCAACTATAAGACCCAAGAACATAAAAGTGTTGGGGTTTGCTATTTAAGCAACTATAAGCCCCAAAACATATATATCATAACATATAAAAACATATCATAACATATTATAGCATAATCATATCATATAAGCATATAATAACTATCATATTTTCCTTACCAATATCGGGATGTGAGAACATGGACGAAATTTTGGAACACTCCTAAAAACCATTAATGAGAATGTGAGTATTTCTAAAAGAAAAGAGATGAAAAGGAATGAACTAAACCACCAAGAAGATACTTACCGACAAGAAACCTAAAGTTCAAAGAACTTAGATGCCTAACCAAGAATGGAAAATATTGAGTTAGGATTTGAGTAGAGAAAAACTATAAAAACTAATGAAACATACAGAAATGAACAAGGAATAGGAATACCTTTGAATGCACTATAACCGAACTACACCTCGATATCGAAAACACACTATTAACCTTACTTCCCAAGTGTTTAATAAGCTTAAGATGATAAAACTTATAACCCCAACCCAAGTGTTTAACACTCTAAAGTAAATCTAGCAACTTGAAGGCTCTGAAATCAGCTTGAAGAATGAAAGAAATGGTTGGGTATTAGGTCCTATTTATAAAGTTCAAGAATGAAAAGATCTTCTTTTAGCTTGAATAAAAATAATGACTATTTAATTGAAAAACATTTGAATAATCGTTCAGCAGAGGCTTAAGACTCGGTCAAAAGATTCTGACGCTAGCTAAGAGGTTATGGGTTGAATTGAGCTTGGTTTCAAAATTATTCAAAAATATTTCCCTAGAGCCGATATATCGCCCATGCTAGGCGATATATTGCTTGGGCTTTTATTCCCGAGGCTCATCAAAGTGTTCGTGTGAAGTTACGTGTTTTTTGTATTCCCCGAGTGGCGATATATCGCCCCCTAGAGCTGCGATATATCGGCATACACTGAAATATTATACACTTAATTGCACTTTTTCAGCCTAATTTAAATTGAGTAAACAGCTTTGACTGAGTCCTATAACGATTTCAAAGCTGCTGGCAAACTCTGGGGTTTTCAAATATTCCTCTTATAAAACTTGTTTATCCATAAATCAGCTGCTGATGACCTAGCAAGGATTTTTGACACGTGGCGGACACGTAGCAGACATACGGCTCGCCTATCGACCAGCATTATTTCTACACAACGAGATCAAGTTTTGTGTACGACCAGGCTGGTCGTATGTTAGTTCATTTATGTAAAAATCTGTACAGTTGTGATGATATCCGAGAATATCTCTTCATTATGACTTGCAGATCCGATCATTAAGGATAGATATTATTTCCTAAGTTATGTAACTCTTCCTGAGCCTATAAATACACAAGAAATAGCTCAAGGAAGGGGATCGATCTCTTTTTTCTGAGAGAATTATATTACTATTATCCATCATTGTATTGTTTTTCTTCTTCTAAGGTCCGTGAAACTCAGGAACCCTTGTTCTTTGATCACACCTTGGGAGTTCAATATTAATAATAGTATCAAGTGGACGTAGGTCATTACCCATTCTTGGGGCCAAACCACTATAAATCACTGTGTTCTTTATCTTTCCATTAGATTATTTTCAAGCTCTATATCATTTTCTTGTCGTTTTCTAGACTCCGTGTTGTTGACCAAAATAAGGGTCAACATTCTGGTGCTTTCTTTGAGAGTTGAACTTAAGAAAAAACTAATGGCAAAGACTATCAAGAAAGCTGGACAGGTTGCTGCCGCTCCATCCCAGCCTCCTCCACCAAACATGGCTGAAGACGAACCTCATTTGGAGTTTGATGAGGAGGAAGCAGACTCTGAGGCCCTGAAGACAACACTAGGGGTGTTGCAAGATGAATTGGCCGCTCTGAGGGCCAATCAAGAGAGTGCCGCCGAGATAATGGCGTCACAGCAGAGAGAGATAGAGCACCAACGCCAAGAGTTGAGCGAGAGACAGGCGGAGATGGACCGTCGTCAGAGGGATGCCATGGTAGCCCTCGAAGCAGCCCTCCAATTGGCTAGGAATCAGGCTGCACCTGCCTCGCAGCCTGATCAACCCCCAAGTGGGCCACCTCAAAGAGGTCCCAATCCTAGCCCTCCGCTCCAGCCTACAAGCCCTCAAAGGCTGGAGCAGCCACCACTGCCTCAGGATGATCTCCCACCTAGGGACCCTGAAATGCGGCCTCCATCCCAGGATGGTCGAGGCAATCCCCCACATCCAAGGCAGAATAGGATCAGGCAACAGCCCCGAAGCCCTAGACGCCAGGGGGGAAGAGCCACACCCACCAAGCAGGGGGCAGCGTCCTTCTGGCAACAAAAGGAACTCAGAGACAGGCTCTGCGGTCAGGGGCCCTCCACGGCATGATAATGCACGGGGACCCACCGACCAACGCAGGCCTCCCCATATTGCTCAGGAAGTTCCAACCCAAGGAGGCAACAGAGGAAACAGTAGATCCCACCATAGCCAGTCAAGGTTCAGAGATGGCCACGGCTACAATGAGGCCGACTCAGGCAGAGGGAATGCTGGTTGTAGAATCGAGGAGAGAGGTGGAGGCAGAAGCCCACCACCAAGAGAAGACCAACAAGTAGGACGTAATGCTGGGGGGCAGCCCAAACAAAACAACGTCTTTAGCCAGCTCGGAGCCAGCGAGCAGCGGCGAAGAGACGACGACTTGAGGGATGTACTCAATGACCGCCAAGAAAGGCACGATGAGTACATTCCCCCGGCACCAAAGGCCCCAGCGATTCTTGAAGCTATTCAAGCTCAAATCGATGCCCTGAACCAGGCTATGCAGCAGCTGGTCGGGGGGCGGACATCGCATATCAAGTACGATCGGAGGAGAGGTACCCGTTTCATCCAAAGGATTGCTGTGGCAGAAACCCCCAGTAAGTTCAAGATGTCGACCCTGCCAAACTTTGACGGGTATGGAGACCCAGTATCTCATGTAAACAAATTTGAGATACAAATGGACATTCAAAAAGTCTCTGAAGATGCTCGCTGCAGAATCTTCCCAGCGACCCTTTCTGATGTCGCTCAGGAGTGGTTCTTCAAGTTCCCTCCTACAAGTATAATATCCTGGGAAATGTTCATGAAGGAGTTTTACAGACATTTCTATGCGGGTCGTGTGCACCCCACTAAGGCAAACCAACTGGTCGAGATACGCCAGAAAGAAGGGGAGCCTTTGAAGGAGTATGTTCAGCGCTTCATGCAAGCCGCAGCAGGAGCCAAGACTGTGGGCGACGAAGGCAAGATGATGGCCCTAACCGCTGGGGTTAGGCGCCATTCTCCTCTCTAGAGTAGCCTCAGGAAGCATGGAGTTAATACTACCCAAGAGTTTTTAGATCGAGTTGATCTGTACATCAAGCTCGAAGATGCGATTGCCAACGAAGGCAAATCTCCAGCAAAGGACAAGGGGCCCAAGGAAGATCCCGCCAAAGCCGCCAACGGGTCTAAGCCCGATGGCAACGGGAATGGCAACGGTAAAAATGGTGGAAAGCAGACGAATGGCGAACCCTTGACCTCCGAGAGTAAATGCCCCAAAAATAATCGGTATGAACCAAAATTCACCAATTAATCCGCCCATGTCGAAAGCTGAGCCGAGGTGTTCCAAGCGACCAGCTCAAGCGTGCCCTACAAACGACCCACGCCTATAAGAAAGGATATCTCCAAGAGAGATTTGACCAAGTTCTTTCGTTATCATAACAACTACGGGCACGACACCAATGAGTGTAACCAGCTGAAGGGTGAGATTGAGTTCCTGATAAGGCAGGGACACTTAAGAAGATATGTACGAACTGCGGGGGGTTCTCAGCGAGAGCCTCAAGGTGGCAACGAGTCAGCACCTGCACGCCAGCGCTCGCCACCTTTACAGCCAACTCCCGTGGTATGTACCTTACTCACCATCTGCGAAGGCCCACATCTTGCAGGAGATAGTGGAAAAGTGAGGGAACGATACGCTCGAACCCTACGCCACGACCAAGACATCGAGATGATGAGCGTCGAGGATCGTGCACCCAAAAAGGCTCGAATAGAGGAGGAACCGATCATCTTCTCTGATGATGACGCCTAGCATGTGCGATTCCCACACTCCGATCCGCTGGTCATGGATGTCCAAATCGCAAATATTATGGTGAAAAGGGTGTTGGTTGATACAGGAAGTTCGGTCAACATCCTATATAAGTCCTCGCTAGAAAGGATGAAACTGTCCATCAAGGACCTAGAGCCATGCAACCAAACCATTTATAGTTTTTCCGGAGAAGGGCTCGCCCCAGTAGGGTCAATTAGACTCCCAGTCACAGCAAGTACCGCGCCTGCTAACAGGACATTACTCACCACTTTTATAGTGGTTGATTGTCCTTTGACATATAATGTTGTGATAGGGAGACCCATTCTGGTTGACCTTCAAGTCGTCACTTCTGTGTGGCACCTCGCCATGAAGTTCCCAAAAGACGCAAGAGTAGGATGCCTACTGGGAAACCAGCAAGAGGCGAGAGAATGCTACAACTCCTCGATCACCAAAGCAAAAAAAGGGTGTATCGAGGGATGCCGCCGGAAAAGAGTTGCAAATGGCATCCGATGTTCAAGCCCGCTCAGGTGATAATCTCACCAAATAGGGCGTTTCCCAAAGTGAGGATAAATACTTAGATCCTCGCTTTAGGGATTTCGAAGAAGAAGTAGGCCCCATTGAGGACCTTGAAGAGGTCCAACTCAATGACGGAAATCCGACCAGAGTTGTGAAAGTCGATAAAAACTTAGAGACAACAACAAAGCAGACACTGGTGGAGTTCTTGAAAAAGAACTAGGACTTCTTTGCCTGGTCGCATAAAGACATGGTTGGGATAGATCCTGCAATCATCAGCTATGTCCTGAACATTGACAAAAACTTCCCACCTGTGCATCAGAAAGAAGGCTGCTCGACAAAGACCGATCGAAAGCTTTGAAGGAAGAATTCGAGAAGCTGAAGGAGAATGGGTTCATCAGGGTGCCATTTTATCCATCATGGGTCTCCAATCACATACTCGTGCCCAAGCTGAATGGCAAGTGGCGTATGTGCGTGGATTTTACAGACCTCAATAAAGCCTGCCCTAAAGACTGCTTCCCACTCCCGAGGATCGACCAGCTGGTCGATGCCACTGCAGGACACGATATCCTCTCATTTATGGATGCCTACTCTGGGTATAACCAAATTAGTATGTATCCCCCTGATGAGGATCACACTAGCTTTCGAACCGATACAGGGCTCTACTGTTATGAGGTGATGCCCTTTGGTTTGAAAAATGCTGGTGCGACTTACCAGAGACTCGTCAACCACATGTTTAAGGAGCTAATCGGGGCAAACATGGAGGTTTACGTCGACAACATGCTGGTTAAGTCGAAGAAGGGAGAAGGACATGTAAAGGATTTGCAGGAATGCTTCAACGTCCTTAATAAATACAGGATGAAGCTGAATCCCCTCAAATGTTCCTTCGGAGTTGGATCAGGGAAGTTCTTGGGATTCATAGTTAACTCAAGAGGAATTGAAGCTAATCCCGAAAAGATAAAAGCCCTGATCGAGATGAAGTCACCAATGAAGATTAAAGATGTTCAAAGCCTGACTGGGAGAATTGCCGCCCTTAGTAGATTTATATCAAACTCAACGGACAAGTGTGTCCCATTTTTCAATCTACTCAGAGGCAACAAGAAATTCGAATGGACAGATGAGTGCAAACAGGCCTTTCAAGCACTGAAAGCGCATATGGCACAACCACCCATTCTATCGAAGCCAGTCGATAGGGAGACTGTGTTCATCAACCTGGCAATCACAGATTACGCTGCTAGTACTGTTCTGGTGAGAGAAGAAGAAGGTGTACAGAAGGCTGTCTATTACGTAAGCAAAAGGCTAATCGGAGCAGAATTGAGATATCCCCCCATCGAAAGGTTAGCCTACTACTTAGTATTGGCCTCTAGGAAGCTATGGCCTTACTTCCAAGCCCATCCAATTACAGTATTGACCGACCAGCCTCTTTGGCAAGTCCTGCAAAAGCCAGAGGCTGCCGGAAGATTACTAAAGTGGGTTGTCGAACTCGGGCAGTTCGACATATCTTATCTGTCGCGAGCAGCGATAAAGGGGCAAGCCTTAGCCGACTTCATCGCCGAGTTCACAGAACCCGCAAGTAGCGAGCAGATCAAGGAGCCTAGAAAGCCTGACTGTCAAACCCAAGCACCCTCGTGGAAATTGTTCACCGATGGATCATCTAACGAATCCCACGTAGGAGCAGGAGTGATATTGATAACGCCGAAAGGGCATCGATTTCACTGTGCAATAAGGTTTGACTTCACTGCCTCTAACAATGAGATTGAATATGAAGCATTGCTCGATGGGCTGCGGTTAGCCAAGGATACGAACATAAAAGCGCTTGATATTTACAGTGATTCTCAGCTAGTCGTGAATCAGATCTTGGGAGAGTATCAAGCACGAGGATTAAAAATGGTCGCTTATCTGAACAAAGCAAAGGATCTTTTAGCCCAATTCGGCAAATACACTCTATAGCAAGTGCTCGTGATCAGAATTCCAATGCAGACACTTTGGCAAAGTTGGCAAGTGCTAAAGATACTAATACTCTGAACATAGTGCCAGTCGAGCGACTGTCCGCACCCAACATCCAAGCAACAGAAACCTCTCTAGTCATCGAAATGGCAGATACATGGATGGCATCGTATGTAGAGTATCTATCAAGCGGTGTGCTACCAGCGGACAGAAACAAAGCCAGGACCCTTCAGCGGCAGGCTGCTAGGTATATCCTGGTCGATGGAATTCTGTACCGAAGGGGATACTCACTGCCACTTCTCAGGTGTATTACAAAGGAGAAAGCCAAAGAATTGATGAAGGAGGTGCACGAAGGTTTTTGCGGGGACCACGCTGGGGGGCAAAGCCTGTCGAAAAAGATCCTAAGGCAAGGATATTTCTGGCCAACAATGAATGAAGACTCCATGGAGTTCGTGCGAAAATGGGACAAGTGCCAAAGGTTTTCTAAGATCCCGCGAGCAGCTCCCAATGAATTAAAGCAGATGCAGAGTCCATGGACCTTTGCGGTTTGGGGAATAGATCTAATCGAATCTTTGCCTACGGGGAAAGGTGGTGTAAAGTACGCAGTGGTTGCCGTCAACTACTTCACCAAATGGGCCGAAGCTGAGCCACTCGCAACCATAACGACGAAGAAAGTGCTTGACTTCGTGGTCAAAAACATCATCTGTCACTATGGATTGGCTAAAAAGATAGTCTCAGATAACAGCACCCAGTTTGACAGTGATCTATTCACAGACTTCTGCAAATGCCACAACATTATTAAAAGCTTTTCTTCAGTTGCTCATCCCCAGGCGAACGGGCAAGTTGAAGCAGTTAACAAAACGCTGAAGGATACACTAAAGAAAAGACTTGAAGAAGCTAAGGGAGCATGGCCAGAATAGTTGCCCGAAGTCCTCTGGTCATACAGAACTTCCCACTGAACAGCAATGGGTCATACCCCATTTTCCTTGGCATAATGGTATGAAGCCATGTTGCATGTTGAGTTGGATTCGCCCTCTCACCGCAGATTAACATATGATCAGGATTCTAACAGCCAGTTACTTATGGAATCCTTGGACTCGATTGATGAAAGGCGTGAACAAGCCCAGCTCCGAGTAGCTGCATACCAGCAGAAGGTCGCCCGGTATTTCAACTCCAAAGTTCGAGAAAGAAAATTCAGTGTTGGAGACCTTGTGCTCCAAAGAGTTTTTCTTAACACCCGCGACCAAGCTGCTGGAGTACTCGGGCCAAATTGGGATGGGCCTTACCAAATTGATGAAGTCCTTCACCCAGGCACTTATAAATATGCACGCTTAAATGGAGATCTCGTTCCTCGATATTGGAATGGAGAACACCTGCGCAAGTATTATCAATGAACAATTCTTTTTAAAGAATTGGCTTGTATAAATTTTACTTTTTACAAGTTTTGTGTAAGATCTTATTGATCACTCGTAAAGACATGTTTAGTCCATTTTCTATGAGAATAAAAAGAACTGTGCTTAGCCAATCATTTCTTACCAACTATTGTATTTATTACAAGTATTTACTCACTACGTGTGTTGTTTTGTTGTATTTTCATTCTAATCACATTGCTATGAGCAGTAACGTTCGGGCAGGTTCTAGTCAAGGAAAGTGACCAAGGACCTAAAGCACCCCGATCACTTGGGGGCATACGAGGTACAAGTAAGCAAATCATATCGTTAAAAGGTATGTAAACACATGAGAAAAATAAGGGAAAGCATGCTACGGCACTTAGAGTAATTTTCAAAATTTTAATATTTTGTTAAATCAAACCAAAGTGCTATGCTAAGTTCGGTCATGCAAACAATTAGATGTTATAATATGCAAATATATTATAATATCAAAGCGATCCTTTTACACCGCAAGCAATGACTGCTTGGATGTAATTTTTTAAAATAAAAGTAAAAGCTGCCTGTGCAGCAAAACCAAAGAAAAATTATATTGTCTTTACATCACGACCCGTAGGTCGTGTAGTTAAAAAAGAAATATAAAAGAAAAAAATCATGGAGCTTGAGGAGCTGGAGGATCCTGGGCAGGAGTCTGGTCGATGGCTTCATTATCTGCACCCTCCATCCCGGCAGCCAGCGAGATTTCGGGGGAAGCAGGGACCCTCGATCCCTCTTCTTCAGCCAGTTGAGCTACCCAACGAGCCAGCTCAGCTTCCCTTGCGTTCTCAGGAAGGTAGTCAAAATTAGCACCCTGATTGTGCTTCCAGAAGTCATAGAAGCACCTCAGAGTGGCATTTTTGTACCTCTCTAAGTTGGCAGCATTGGTCTTCTCCAAGTCCTTAACGCGATCCTCCATGTCTCTAGTTTCTAGCCTGCTCGTGATCAAGTCCAGCTCAAGCTGCTTAGCCACCTTATAGTTAGATCGGTTGGACTCCTTATATTGGTCCCTCAGCTCGTGGGATTTCTCCAGAGATTTTAGTTTCTCCTCTAACTCCTTTGCCATTTTGGCTTTTTCCCCAGTCACCGCCGCCAGCTGATTAGCATGTCGGGCCTCGGCAGCTTTGAGTTCGTCCTCGTGCCGTTGATCCGAGGTCCTGGCCTCCTCGGTGACGGCACCCAGACGGATGCAGCCAGCAGCAAGGGTTAGCATGGCCTGCATTTAGAACAAATATTAAACAAACAATAAAGTACCCAAGACCTAATTTCACAAAGGAGACAACTTACACTGGTGAACTCATTTAGGGCTCGGTTCAGAATTGGGTCAACACCCATCGTCTCCGTAGCCGCCATTGCTGCTCGGTAGCGGTCGTGCTTGGCGATTTTGGTAAGACTCTCCTTGATCAGTCTAAAGGAGCGGCCAACCATCAGGTTCCCAGTTGAAGCAGGACCTTCCTACTGGGTTTGATCAGATGGGGCGGCAGGAGAAGGAGTTGACTTGGCCGTAGCAGACGGAGTCTACTACTCACGGGGGAAGACAGATTTGCGATGGCAGAAGGCCCTTCCTCCGGAGGGCTTGCATCCCAAGCCTTCTTCACCACAAGCGCCTTGCTGCTCTCCCCAGCATGTCTCTTGGTGGCTTTCTTTTTGCTCGGAGGGGCAGCAGCAGCCTCTGGGTTGCTGTAAAGGTCGAAGACATTTGTGGAGTCCATACCTGAAAAGCAAGAACAAAGCCGAGCCATGAAATAGCATGAATAGCCAAACACACTACATCAGAAAAAGAAGCAAAAAAGGATTGCAAAGTCCAATACCCGAGCTATTATTACGGGTCACTACACTACAGACTCTACTAGTCTTACACTCATTCTTTGATATGAAGAAGTGTGGCCCTAAGTGTGGAGCATATTTAAAATTGTCATCCCTGTCAAATAGATGACAGGGAATTGGCAAATTGTTTAAAAGAGAAATTACTATACCATTGTCATCCGACGAGTCGTCAGAGAGTTCGGCAGGCTCGGTGCCCTTCTGCTTTCCTTTTCCTTTAGGAGCCGAGGGCCTCTCTACTCGAGGAGTGCTAGTAGGTTCTGTATCGCCCTACTACCTTAGAGCCATTACTAAGTGAGTTTAAATCATGCAATAACTCGCTAAATGAGATTCTTATAACAAAAGTGTGATTAGGCTAAACTCAAAGTCATTATCTTTGAAAATAACCTCATTTCATTGAAAATTATAAAAGTTTAACATTTGGGATCCCAAAATACAGTTTAGAAATATTTACAACTCAAAATACAATCACAGTCGACTAAACGACAAAATCCAGTTTTATACATTCATCTCCCAAAAATGCCCCTGACCGTGGCAGTCAGGCTGACCAAACATGTACACGCCGCCTCACACTCGCCATACTCATGATTGGTTGACTTTCTCCTTGCCCTTACCTGCACCACAGAGCACCTATGAGCCGAAGCCCAGCAAGAAAACTCAAAAACAGATAACATATGCATATCAAACACTTATCAGTTAAACAGGCCATCAACTGGCGAAACACATACGGCCACCCCGTCCCAGGCGCCTTACCATGCCCTAGATTCCCAGTCTATACCGTGAGGATATCCCAGGTATCCTTTAGGATCTATCCTAGCAACTCGCACTCCGCGTGCTAAACGCTGCTTCCGGCCCTGGCCCCTTGTCGCACACGGCCTTGCACTCCACGTGCCTATCACCGTTCCCGGCCCATTGCCGTTCTCGGCCTTTTCCGTTATCGGTCTTCACCGTTCACGACTCATGGCATACAGTCATCACACTCATATATGATAAAGCTAATCAATAAGCTAAACATACATAAATTCAAACAAAGGGTCAAACCCCACATCACAGTCATATAGGGCCGAGCCCAACAACTCATGCTCTATGGGAAACAGCAGTTTTCTTACCTGTGCCCCGAGCTTCTTACGCACCAAAGTCACGAGCACGGTCCTCTAACCCGAGCCTCTCCGAAAACCTAGTCACAACACATTTAAAACATTCTTTAATGCTAACCAATCCAAAACCATTTCCTAGGACCAATCCCGTACTCTTGGGACCTCCAATTTCCCAAAACAAAGTAGCGGAAACATCCCCCGAGCCTCCTGGGCAAAAGCCCTAAAATGGAAAATTTCCCCTGCCCAAAAATAGCCTAGCGCCGCGGAAATACCCATTGAGGGCCGCGGCGCCCAGAAGGGCTCCGATGCCCGATGCTGCTTTGCACCGCGGCACCAAAGAACAGGGCCGCGGCGCCCCTACGTGAACCCAGAATTCTAGGTTTTCCCCTGCATTTTCCCCGAGCCATAACACTCCCAATTTAACCCCCAATGCATACCTAAACCCCAAAATCAATCCAAAACCTCAAATAAAACCATCTAGCAACCTATAAACACCAACAACAAGCACAAACACATAATCACACCCACAATTCACACTTTGGTTTCAAATTTCAGAAGTTTAAACCAGTAAACCAGAAACTTAAACCAAGGCTTATAAAACTTAAACCATGATTCAAAATTCTTAAACCACACCAGAAACAAACCTCAGAATTACATAGAATTCTTACCTCAAGTGGAGAATTCGACCTTAAGCTTCCTTCAATTCCAGCTTCAAGCTAAATCCTCTTGTTTCTCAAACTGAATTCCCACACAAACCAGCCACAAACCAACTTTCAATTTTCATGCTTACACTCTAAAAATCAAGCTTAGAAACTTAACAAAACAGAGATAAATTCTTACCTCTGAGAAAATCTTGGCCTATACTTGGTTTTAGTTGCCTCAAGCCACTTTGATTCTCCTCCTAAGTTTCACAATTCCAGCTCCCTGCCTTTTTCCTCCTTTCCTTCTAGGTTCTCCTCAAACTTCCAGCAAGAACAAGAGCTTCTAGGTGCAAAACGTGAATGACTTCTCTTCTCAGCTGAAGTTATCTAAATCCTTGCCGAAAGACCATTTTACCCTTCCATCTAATTCCTTTTTCTAACTAAACCTCAAGGGCATCCTAGACATTTCACATCCCTTACAAATATACCATTTTATTACTTAGGGTAGTTATCCTCACTGGTTACCAATGGTTACTCAAATCACTAAAATACCATTAACCAATACTTACAAATTCCCAATCTCAAATTATAATATTCCCAAAATACCCCTAGGCTCCTCCCGAGCCAGGTATTTAATACCGTTGTGACTTTTAAACTAATTAGCTCCCCTAGGACTATCTCGGCATGTGCATCACAATTATATCACCGTTATACCAAAAATTTCACATATATTACGTTTATGCCCTTAGCGGGCTAAAATTACCAATTTACCCCTATCAATCAAACGGGGCCCACATGCATATTTATTCCACCTAAACATGCATACTAATCACATAATCATTTAAATTCACATAGATTAACACAGTATAACAAGTATTGCCCTCCAGGCACACTAATCAAGGCTCCAAGCCTGATTAGCAAATTTGGGTGGCTACAGGTTCCCTGATCGTGACCCCAGTTGGTCTCCTCGACGGAGGAGACGCTTGGGGTTGCTGCTCGAGTTCCTCTTTGGCGCGAGCACTCCCTGCCGAAGGCCCCCTCATATTTGATTGAGGGTCCCAGAGGCCAGCCAACCTAAGGTTAGCCTCTGTAACTAGATTTTTGACACTCTTCAGAGCATCTGACATGCTGGCTAAGAGTGCCACTCTTGACTCCATTCCCGGAGTTGGGTTTGGTCGCATCCACGGGCCTGAAAGACATTAAAAGTTTAAGACATTGTGGAGGAAAAACACTAATTGAAGAAGCCAGCCAGCGATGCGAAAGTTTTTCCTCCTCATGCGAAAGCCAAGTTGTCTGCGACCAGGTCAGGCGTAAGGAAGTACTCCTGGTAGTACCTCCCCACGTTTGAGATGTGGGTAGTGTCAGTCAGGAAAGTGCACCCGGTTTCCTGATGAAAAAGATGGAAGAACCCCGTGCCTTCATGATTGGGGTTAGACTTGAGGTCGAACAGATAGTTGACCTCATGTGGCGACAGTACGGGCCATTTTTTCTGGCTGTACAGGATATAGAGTGCAGCAAGCATTCTATATCTGTTTGGGATAATTTGGAAGGGGGCAACTCCAAAATAGTTGGCCACCCCCTGAAAGAATAGATGAAGAGGCAAAGTGGCTCCTGCCTCAACATGAAACCGCGACCAGGCGCTGTAGGCACGTCCAGGCAGATTAGCCCTTTGGTCTGGGTTGGGCTTGACTAGGGTCACCCCTATCAGGTTGTATTTTCTTAAGTAGTTGGCGATCATTCTGACCGTTACCCTACTCTCAGAGACTACATGCCACTCGACATCTGGCTGAATAACATGTCGAGGGCGGGCATGCCTTTGGATATTTGGATTGGGGGCATTTTCATCCTGACCACTGGTCGAGGGAGCATAGAAGTGTTTGAAGTTTTTCTTTTCTGGGCCTTAGTTTTGGTGCGAGCCATATTTCGAGTCAAAACTGGGGAAGTGTTGGGATTAATGCGAGAAAAAGGAATATCAGGTATCAATATTGAGGGTTGATCTTCGTCCTCGAGCAGTTGAGCCAACAGATCATCGTCGTTGGGTCTTTCTCCGCCCCACGGGTCTTGCATATGAACTACAAACAAACAAAGGGGGAGATAAGACGCACAGCCTGGGAGCTTATGTTGAAAGTTGGACTAACGTTTCTCACGTCTATCGACCAGCAGCATTCTAACCGAAAGACTAAGTTTTATGCGAGCAGTTTGAAAAACGGATCAAAAAGTGAAAGTAAAAAGTTTTTTTCTGACAAAAGCTTTTTCAACTCCAATGGGACGGGAAAAACCCAGTTCTTCAGCTAGCCTAAAAATTGAATTTTTACTTCGATTTTTCGCCCTAAATCCATGATCCTGACTATCAAACTGATTCCTAACTTATATAGAGAAAAAGTACACTACCCTATCAAGCATCAAACGGTATATGCAAAATCTTCACAAATTTATACCCAAGAACACGAAAAGTCTCAGAGTACAGGAGCATCATGCATGGTATCTCAAAGGGTAAAACGTCGAAGAAAGTTTACCTAAGCGAAGATTGGAGATTCTGAGAAGGAGGAACTTCGAGTTTCCAGGTGAAAGATCCTCGGCAAAACGTCTGAAAACCTTGAAGTTCGGGGCTCTGAGATATTTTTCGTAAGAGTTCTTGGCAAAAGATGGCATGTAAAGAGTTAAAAGAAGATTGTGGGGATTATTTATAGAGTTGATGTATGCCAAAAAGGGGTAATCATGAGTCGCCTTTTTTCAAAGCATGGGGGAGTGTAACAGCCGTCGGAATGGTTTCTTGAAAATTGAAAAGGCTTGATTAGACGTGATTAGGTCACTGTTTTCAAAAACGCACGAGGGCTCTGACAGATTTCGTGGGGCATATGAAAAGTTGTTTTACTAAGTTTACTTATTGCTGGTCGCTATAAATAAACTTGGGGGGCAAATGTTTATCCATAAATCAGTTGGTGATGACGTAGCAAGGATTTTTGACACGTGGCGGACACATAGCAGAGATACGACTCGCCTATTGGCCAGCATTATTTCTACACGACAAGATCAAGTTTTGTGTACGACCAGGCTGGTCGTATGTTAGTTCATTTATGTAAAAATTTGTACAGTTGTGATGATATCCGAGAATGTCTCTTCATTATGACTTGCAGATCCGATCATTAAGGATAGATATTATTTCCTAATTTATGTAACTCTTCATGAGCCTATAAATACACAAGAAATAGCTCAAGGAAGGGGATCGATCTCTTTTTTCTGAGAGAATTATATTACTATTATCCATCATTGTATTGTTTTTCTTCTTCTAAGGTCCGTGAAACTCAGGAACCCTTGTTCTTTGATCACACCTTGGGAGTTCAATATTAATAATAGTATCAAGTGGACGTAGGTCATTACCAATTCTTGGGGCCGAACCACTATAAATCACTGTGTTCTTTATCTTTCCATTAGATTATTTTCAAGCTCTATATCATTTTCATGTCGTTTCCTAGACTCCGTGTCGTTGACTAAAATCAGGGTCAACAAAACTATTCCTCAAAAATACTTAATTTCTTAATAAGCATGCACACGACAAGTGTCATTATCCTATTGGGTCTATCTAAACCTTATAGTATAATGAATATCATCTGGATAATCAGCTATATTAATCAAACCCTATGTTATAATTAATATTCTTAATCTATAGGTTAAACTTGTAAAATTTATAAGTGTTCCTACGAGTGTTCAACTAAGTCCCAGCTTGAACCAAAATCCACGGTAATAAACATACTACAACTAGTACTAGCTATTACTACTATCTAATGTTTTAAATTTAAACCACTAAGCTTTAAATTTAAACCCCTAAGCTTTAAATTTAAACCACTTGCCTAAAAATTTAAACCACAAACCAAATGGCATCAAATTTTGAACCTCAAGGCTAAATGGCATCAAATTTTGATCCACAAGTCTAAATGACATCAAATTTAAACCACAATTTATAAATTTTTATCCATTAAGCTCTATTTATAATCCAAGTCTCTTTAAACCACAATGTTTTAAATTTAAACCACTAAGCTTTAAATTTAAACCACTAAGCATTAAATTTAAACCACTTTCCTAAAAATTTAAACCACAAATCAAATGGCATCAAATTTTGAACCACAAGGAAAAATGGCATCAAATTTTGAACCACAAAGCTAAATGACATCAAATTTTTATCCATTAAGCTTTATTTATAATCCAAGTATCTTTAAACCACAATGTTTTAAATTTAAACCACTAAGCTTTAAATTTAAACCACTTGCAAAAAAATTTAAACCAAACACCTGTAGGAGCAGCAGCAGCAGCAGAAGTAGTAGTAGTAGTAGTAGTAGTATGTTAGATTCTGTGGATTTTGGTTCAAGTCGGGACTAAGTTGGAAACTGATAGCAATAGTTATGAATTTTATAAGTTTTAACCTATAGTTTAAGAATATTGATTATACCATAAGGTTTGATTAATATTGCTGGTCCTAGGTGTTTTATTTATTATAACCTAAGGCTTAGATAGATCAAATAAGAATATGACACTTGTCATAAGCATGATTATTAGGGAATTAGAGTTTGTTATTTTATGGTTAGTTAAGAAATTTGTGGATTAGGTTGTTATTTAGATAATTAAATAGATTTTCCCGTAACTTTAGGGTACTATAACTTCCGACCTATTTTTTACCCAGATATATTATGAATTTTGAAAAATAGTATTTCTATAAAGTTGTCAATAATTGAATTAGCTTTCTAGCGGTATAAATATGGTCTAAATCGGAGTTCTATAACTCCATTTATGTTGAATTTACTAAAGGTGTGTTTAGAGTTACGAGATTTAGGAAGTTGGAAGTTAGGATTCTATTTTTTTATTTTATTTTTAATTTTTAAAATAGCAGCAGTAGCAGCAGTAGTAGGAGCAGTAGTAGTAGGAGCAGCAGTAGCAGTACGAGCAGCAGCAGTAGTAGGAGCAGTAGTAGTAGGAGCAGCAGTAGCAGTAGGAGCAGCAGTAGTAGTAGGAGCAGTAGTAGTAGTAGCAGCAGTAGTAGTAGTAGCAGCAGTAGCAGTAGTAGTAGTAGTAGTAGTAGTAGCAGCAGCAGCAGCAGCAGCAGTAGGAGCAGTAGCGGTAGGAGCAGCAGCAGTAGTAGTAGTAGCAGCAGTAGTAGGAGCAGTAGTAGTAGCAGCAGTAGCAACATTAGTTTGTAGTATGTTAGATTCTGTGGATTTTGGTTCAAGTCGGGACTAAGTTGGAAACTGATAGCAATAGTTATGAATTTTATAAGTTTTAACCTATAGTTTAAGAATATTAATTATAACATAAGGTTTGATTAATATTGTTGGTCCTAGGTGAATTATTTATTATAACCTAAGGCTTAGATAGATCAAATAAGAATATGACACTTGTCATAAGCATGATTATTAGGGAATTAGAGTTTGTTATTTTATGGTTAGGTAAGAAATTTGTGGATTAGGTTGTTATTTAGATAATTAAATAGATTTTCCCGTAACTTTAGGGTACTGTAACTTCCGACCTATTTTTGACCCAGATATATTATGAATTTCGAAAAATAGTATTTCTATAAAGTTGTCAATAATTGAATTAGCTTTCTAGCGGTATAAATATGGTCTAAATCGGAGTTCTATAACTCCATTTATGTTGAATTTACTATAGGTGAGTTTAGAGTTACGAGATTTAGGAAGTTGGAAGTTAGGATTCTATTTTTTTATTTTATTTTTAAAACAAGCTTTGACTCCTTAGACCTACCTTTGAATGATTTGACCGAGTCCTAAGCCTTTGACTGAAGAATATTCAAATATTTGCAATTAAATTCATTATTTTTATTCAAAGCCAAAAAGACGATCTTTATTCCTAGAACTCTATAAATAGGACTTAAAACCCAGCCCTTCCATTCACTCTTTAGCTGTGATCAGACTCCAATGTGCTAGTGAGACCTTAAGAGTGATAAACACTTGGGTTGGGAAAAAGCTTTGTCATTCCTAAGCTCTATAAAACACTTGGGAAATGAGGTTTAGTTATTTCGGTGTTGGAGTTAGACCAATCCATAAGGTCAACTAAGGTACTCTTATTCTTTTAAGTCCAATTCTTTAAAACTCTTTAGTTTTCTTTAGTTCCATTTATTCAAATCCTAACTTTCGTTATTAGTTCTTGATTAGGTTCTTGAAACTTAAGTTCTTTCTTAGTAAGTTTCTTCTTGATGGTTTAATTTCCACATTCATTCTTTATTCTTTAGAAATACTCACAATTTATATAGTTGGTTTTAGGAGTGTTCCAAATCCCGTCCTTGTTCTCATATCCCGGTGTTGGTAAGGAAAATAGGTAGAATTTATGTGCTTATATGTTATGTTAAGTTATGATATGTTATGTTATATGTTTATGCTATGATATGTTTTAGTTCTCGGGTATATGTTTTTTTTAGATAACAAGAATATAATTTGTTTAGATAACAAGTCCCAATAGTATATTCCTTGGACATATGATTTTTTTAGATAACAAGCCCCATAAATTTATATGACTTGTTTAGATAACTAGCCCTGTAGAATTATGGGCATATGATTGCCTAGCTAGCAAGCCCCAAGATGTATGATGGCCATTGTAATAGATGTTTTTGTAGCCATATGTTTTATAGTGTATGCTTATGATATATGATATATGTTTTAGATAGTCTTAAATTCTTTTATAGTATTTGATGTAGTCTTATGCTTATGTTTACGATGTATGTTTTGTTTTTAGTAGATTTTCCTTGTTGGGCATTAGGCTCATTCCTTTATTTTACTGTGATGCAGAAAAATGATTATGGAGGCGGAAGGATTCTTGGTAGCATGGCATGTGTGTTGAGGATGAGTGGAATGGATGAGATGCGTGTCGATCGAGGATGACGTTTATTTTAGTCTTTTAAAATATGTCTCTTTTGTAATTTTGTATTCAACTTTTTTTTAACTTGTTTTTAAAG